>NC_040903.2:204341733-205068675 GCF_004126475.2 Phyllostomus discolor
AGCCTAAAGAAGCTTTTATAAATAAGTATTGCTTATTTTTAAAAAATCACACTATAAATTAAAATACTAGACTAGATACCAAAACACAATTCATAAAATTTTAAAAAAACACTCATAAAATTGGCCTCATTAAATACAAAAAAGTATTTGCTCTGCTTAATGTCTATTTATGGAACATGAAATGAAAGCAACAGCCTGGAAGACAATGACTGACAAAAGACTTGTATGGTAGAATTATGAAGAAATCTCAGAAATCAACAATAAAAAATCCACTTAGAAGTGGTCAAAATCTTGAACAGATATTTTCCTAAGAAGATAAACATATGACAAAACAAATATATGAAAATCTATTTACCATTATTTTCCATCAAGGAATTCCAATAAAAATTGCAATGATATATCACTACAACACCTTCAGAATGGTGAAAATAATAAAAAGCAACAACCTGAATGCTGGCAAAGATAGGAGAAAAGTTGGTTCCAACTATCCGTCCCAATACAATCTGGCAGTTCTCATATAAGTAAACAAGCATTACCATAGGATCTCCATAATTTGTACTCTTGTGCATTTTATTCCAGAAGAAATGAAAACTACATTTACATAAAAACCTGTGCATGTTTTGCAATAGCAGCTTTACTATAACAGCCCCAAATGGAAAAAGTGCTGATGTCCCTCAGCAGGTGATTACCAAAGTGGTACAAGCATGCCACTACATACTACTGAGAAATATAAACATAGTATTGTCAAGATGGTGTAACGTTTGGATTCATTTATATAATTCTCTGAAATGACAACATTTTAGAAGTGGAGAATAGACTATTGACTGCCATAAGTTAGGACAGTGGAGGGGTGTGCGTCAAAAGGATGGTGGCTGTGGTTACACAGGACAAGGAACACTTGTGGCTAAAATTATTCAGTGTCTGAGGATACTAACATACAAATGTTAACAACATTTTGTACTACTAAATTGTCTAGAAAAGTCAGGGCTATTAATACAGCCAGGCAGTGGGAGCAAATGTGTGGTCACAGAGATCTTCCCTGCAGACAAACTGAGTACATTTTTCCACTGAAGAAGACCAATGACCAGCACAGCCTGGGTGGATCCCCTCCAGCTTTTACCAATTTCAGTCCTGTTTGCATATGCCAGTGCCCGAATCCCACCCAACTCCCTCTCTTCTCTTTCTCTGCAGGAGCCCAGGAACTCTACCAAAGCCAGGCCAGGCCTTAACATAAGACTGATGCAATCATCATAACACAAACAATAGGTAACCTAGAAGAATAGATGAATTCCTAAAACATCAACCAACCAAGACTGAATCACAAAGAAATAAAAAAAAATCTAAACAGAGCAGTAATATTTAAAGAAATTAAATCATTAAGCAAACACTAACTCTCAACTCAGAAAAGCCCAAGACCAGATAGTTTCATGTGAATTCTATCAAACATTTAAAGAAGAATTAATGCCTGTCCTCAAACTTCTCCAAAAAAATAAAGAAGTAAAAAAATTCTTAAACTCATCATATTACCAATATTACCATGATATCAAGCCAGATAGGGACGCTATGAGAAAAGAAAATTATAGACTATATTCATGAAGAAAGATTCAAAAATTCTCCAAAAAATATCACTAAACTTAATTCAGTAGCACATATAACATGATTATGTGAGATTTAGTTTCTAGAGTGAAAAGATGATTCAACATACACAATCAATGAACTGTGATACACCACATTAATCAATTAAGATAAAATATATAATTATCTCAATAGGTCCAAAAATCATGTGTCAAAATGCAACATCATTTGCTCATAAAAATGTTCCATAGTTGGGTATAGAAGAAACATAACACAGAAAGGTCATATATGACAAGCACAGCCATCATCATACTCAACAGTGATAGGTTTGACAGCTTCTCTTTTAAGATCAGGAAGAAGACAGGGGTGCTCACTTTCACAACTGTATTCAACTAGTACGGAATTCCTCACCAGAAAAATTAGGCAAGAATAAAAAAATCATGTCTTTCATTTGAAAAGAAAGTAAATTATCTTTGTTGCAACTGAGATTTTCTTATAAGTCCCAAAGACTACACAAACACTCTTAGGGATAATCAACAAATTCAGTAAAGTTATAGATATAAAGTTAACATATAGAATCAGTTGCATTTTTATACACTAACAACAACACAAGTAAAAAAAAGAAGCATTTTCATTCACAATGGCATCAAAAACAGTAAATACTCTAGAATAAAATTAAAAGAAGGGGAAAGATGTATCTGTACACTGAAACTACAAAATTTTGATAAAAGAAATGGAAAAACACAACAAACAAATGGAAAGATTTCCCATGTTCAAGTTCAGAAAAATGTATATTTTGAAATGCCCATAGTATTCAACATCTATAGATACAATGCAATGCCTATCAAAATTTCAATAGCATTTTTCACAGAAATAGGAAAACAATCTTAAATTGACATGGACCACAAAATAACCCAAATAGACTAAAGAATCCTTAGAAAATGAAGCTTAAGACATTATCTTTCTAATTCCAAACTATATTACAAAGCTATAATAATCAAAATAGTAATGGGTACTGGCATTAAAAAATATATACATAGAGAATGAAAGGAATCAAGAGCCCATAAATGAATTCTTACACACATGGTAACTAATAGTTACAAGCAGCCAAGAATAATCAATAAGGAAAGAATAGCCTTTTCATAAACAGTGTTTGGAAAAACTGGATAACCACATGCCAAAGACTGAACTACAAACCTGTCTTACCCTTTCAAAAAATTAACTGAAAATTAATTATATCCCTAAAAGTGTAAATTCCCAAAAAGTATAGGAAACATCTTTTAACATTGGTCTTAGCAATTTTTTTCTCTAAAGAAGGCATCCAAATGGCATACTAGTCAAGACCACAATGACATTTCATACTACACTTTTAGAATGCTTGTGATCAAAAAGTCAGAGATAATGTAGGCAGGATGTAGAGAGAACAGAATCTATGTGCACTGTTATTGGGAATGTAAATTGGTATAGCCATATGGAAAACATATGGGATGTTTCTCAGAAAATTAATAATACAACTAACTTATGATTCATAGAAATTTTCGTCCTGTTTTTTCTACCCACAGGAAGTACAAACAGAATCTCAAAGAGATGTATGCATTTTTATGGTCATTACTGCATTATTTACAATAGCCAAGGTATGGAAATAAACTATATGTCCATGAATGGATAAAAGACGTGATCACACACACAACACACAGAATATTAATCACATGAAAAAGAGAAGAATCTGCCATTTTGGCATTTGATAGATTTTAAAGGTATTATGCTAAGTAAAATGATTGAGACAAGAAAGCAAATACTGTGTGATATCACTTATTTGTGGATCTCAAAAAGCAGAGCTTATCGAAACAAAGAGCAGCATGGAGGTTTCAGTGGCCGAGGGGTGGGAGAAATGGGGAGACATTGGTCAAAGTAAAACTGTCAGTTTTCAGATGAATAAGTTCTGGGTTTCTAATGATGTTCTTGTTAGAGCTACTAATGCTATAATATATAGTATATATTATGTAGTATTATTAATATAGTATCATATGAAGATTTATAATAGTATTATTAGCTATAGTATATTATATATATATATAGTATATTATTATATACTATAGTATTATGTATATTATAGCTAATAATTAGCTAATATATACTATAAATACAGACAGTATATATACAATTATATAACACAGTATTAGCTATAATATTATTAGCTATAATATACTATATAATACTATAGTATATAATAATATACTATATATACTATATAATATACTATAGCTAATAATACTATATTATAAATCTTCATAATTATACTATATAATAATACTACATAATAATATACTATAATATTATAGCATTAGTAGCTATAACAAGCACATACATTAGAAACCCAGAACTTATTCATCTGAAAACTGACAGTTTTTACTTTGACCAATGTCTCCCCATTTCTCCCACCCCTCGGCCACTGATAACCTCCATGCTGCTCTTTGTTTCTATAAGCTCTGCTTTTTGAGATTCCACAAATAAGTGATATCACACAGTATTTGTCTTTTCTTGTCTCAATCATTTTACTTAGCATAATACCTTTAAAATCTATCCAAATTGCCAAAATGGCAGATTTCTTCTCTTTTTCATGCTGATTAATATTCTGTGTGTTGTGTGTGTGCATCACGTCTTTTTATCCATTCATGGACATATAGATTTATTTCCATACCTTGGCTATTGTAAATAATGCAGTAATGACCATAAAAATGCATACATCTCTTTGAGATTCTGGTTTTATACTTCCTGTGGGTAGAAACCCAGGAGTAAAATTTCTGAATCATAAGTTAGTTGTATTATTCATTTTCTGAGAAACATCCATATGTTTTTCCATATTGGCTATACCAATTTACATTCCCAATAACAGTGCACATAGATTCTGTTCTCTCTACATCCTTGCCTACATTTATCTCTTGACTTTTTGATCACAAGCATTCTAACAAGTGTAGTATGAAATGTCATTGTGGTCTGACTAGTATGCCATTTGGATGCCTCTTTAGAGAAAAAATTGCTAAGACCAATGTTAAAAAGATGTTTTCCTATACTTTTTGGGAATTTTACACTTTTAGGGATCATAATTAATTTTCAGTTAATTTTTTGAAAGGTGTAAGACAGGTTTGTAGTTTCAGTCTTTGGCATGTGGTTATCCAGTTTTTCCAACACTGTTTATTGAAAGGCTATTCTTTCCTTATTGATTATTCTTGGCTGCTTTGTCAAATATTAGTTAACCATGTGTGTAAGAATTCATTTATGGGCTCTTGATTTCCTTTTCATTCTCTATGTATATATTTTTTAATGCCAGTACCATACTATTTTGATTATTATAGCTTTGTAATATAGTTTGGAATTAGAAAGTATAATGTCTTAAGCTTCAATTTTCTAAGGATTCTTTAGTCTATTTGGGTTATTTTGTGGTTCCATGTCAATTTAAGATTGTTTTCCTATTCTGTGAAAAATGCTATTGAAATTTTGATAGGCATTGCATTGTATCTATAGATGTTGAATACTATGGGCATTTCAATAATATACATTTTCTGAACCTTGAACATGGGAAATCTTTCCATTTGTTTGTTGTTGTTTTTCCATTTCTTTTATCAAAATTTTGTAGTTTTCAGTGTACAGATACATCTTTCCCCTTCTTTTAATTTTATTCCTAGGTATTTACTGTTTTTTGATGCCATTGTGAATGAAAATGCTTTCTTTTTTTACTTGTGTTGTTGTTAGTGTATAAAAATGCAACTGATTTCTATATGTTAACTTTATATCCTATAACTTTACTGAATTTGTTGATTATCCCTAAGAGTGTTTGTGTAGTCTTTGGGACTTTATAAGAAAATCTCAGTTGCCAACAAAGATAATTTTACTTTCTTTTCAAATGAAAAGACATGATTTTTTTATTCTTGCCTAATTTTTCTGGTGAGGAATTCCAGTACTATGTTGAATAACAGTTGTGAAAGTGAGCACCCCTGTCTTCTTCCTGATCTTAAAAGAGAAGCTGTCAACCTATCACTGTTGAGTATGATGATGGCTGTGCTTGTCATATATGACCTTTCTTGTGTTATGTTTCTTCTATACCCAACCTATGGAACATTTTTATGAGCAAATGATGTTGCATTTTGACACATGATTTTTGGACCTATTGAGATAATTATATAATTTTTATCTTTAATTTGATTAATGTGGTGTATCACATTCATTGATTTGTGTATGTTGAATCATCTTTTCACTCTAGAACTAAATCTCACATAATCATGTTATATGTGCTACTGAATTAAGTTTAGTGATATTTTTTGAGAATTTTTGAATCTATTCTTCATGAATATATGTCTATAATTTTCTTTTCTCATAGCGTCCCTATCTGGCTTTGATATCATGGTAATATTGGTCCCATATGATGAGTTTAAGAATTTTTCTTACTTCTTTAATTTTTTTTGGAGAAGTTTGAGGACAGGCATTAATTCTTCTTTAAATGTTTGATAGAATTCACCATGAAACTATCTGGTCTTGGGCTTTTCTGAGTTGAGAGTTAGTGTTTGCTTAATGATTTAATTTCTTTAAATATTACTGCTCTGTTTAGATTTTTTTTTTATTTCTTTGTGATTCAGTCTTGGTTGGTTGTATGTTTCTAGGAATTCATCTATTTCTTCTAGGTTACCTATTTGTTTGTGTATGATTGATTGCATCAGTCTTATGATTAAGGCCTGGCCTGGCTCTTGGTAGAGTTCCTGGGCTCCTGCAGAGAAAGAAGAAGAGAGGGAGTTGGGTGGGATTCGGGCACTGGCATATGCAAACAGGACTGAAATCTGGTAAAAGCTGGAGGGGATCCACCCAGGCTGTGCTGGTCATTGGTCTTTCTTCAGTGGAAAAAATGTACTCAGTTTGTCTGCAGGGAAGATCTCTGTGACCCACATTTGCTCCCACTGCCTGGCTGTATTAATAGCCCCTGACTTTTCTAGACAATTTAGTAGTACAAAATGTTGTTAACATTTGTATGTTTATGTATCCTCCAGACACTGAATAATTCTAGCACAAGTGTTCCTTGTCCTGTGTAACCACAGCCACCTCCTTTTGACGCACACCCCTCCACTGTCCCTAACTTATGGCAGTCAATAGTCTATTCTCCACTTCTAAAATGTTGTCATTTCAAGAATGTTATATAAATGACATCCAAACTGTTACACATCTTGACAATTACTATGTTTATATTTCTCAGTAGTACTGAGTGGCATGCTTGTACCACTTTGTTTACTCACCTGCTGAGGGACATCAGCACTTTTTCCATTTGGGGGCTGTTACTAGTAAAGCTGCTATGCAAATACATGCACAGGTTTTTATGTAAATGTAGTTTTCATTTCTCTGGAATAAATGCACAAGAGTACAATTATGAGATCCTATGGTAATTGCTTGTTTACTTATATGAGCAACTGCCAGATTGTATTGGACTGTATAGTTGAACCACTTTCTCCTTATCTTTGCCAGCATTCATTGTTGTTGCTTTTTATTATTTTCACCATTCTGAAGGTGTGTAGTGATATATCATTGCAATTTTTATTGGAATTTCCTTGATGGAAAATAATGGTAAATAGATTTTCATATATTTGTTTGTCATATGTTTATCTTCTTAGTGAAATATCTGTTCAAGTATTTTGACCACTTTCTAAGTGGATTTTTTATTGTTGATTTCTGAGATTTCTTCATATATTCTACATACAAGTCTTTTGTCAGTCATTGTCTTCCAGGCTGTTGCTTGTCATTTCATGTTCCTAAAATAGACATTAACAGAGCAAATACTTTTTTGTATTTAATGAGGCCAATTTTATGAGTGTTTTTTAAAATTTTATGAATTGTGTTTTTGGTATCTAGTCTCAGTACTTTTAATTTCTAGTGTGATTTTTTAAAAATAAGCAATACTTATTTATAAAGCTTCTTTTAGGCTGTGGGTTCCTAAACTATGGCATGTATAAGAATCATCTCCTCAAAGACTGACTTCTGAAATCTAATCCTAGGAATTCAGGTTCAGTAGGTCTGTGACGGGGACTTGGGGTCTGCATCCCTGAGCAGCTTCAGGGACACTGATGCCTCCCATCTACAGACAACCATTTGTGCACAGGTGACTTGGGTTTCTAATCTGTCAGGTTTTATCAGAGACCAGGAGTGAGAAAATTGAGACATTCAATGAGCTAGAGCCAACCAAGCAAAGCATTCTTACAGTCCTTAACAAACTGTTCTTATTAAAACAAAATATTCCATTTGGAAACCCTCTTATATGGTAAGGATCACTTAGGAAAGATAATGAGGGGGGCATTAGTGATCAAGAACTTAGGAAATAACATAGCTCAGGAAGGTTAAAACCAAGTGAAGAGATGGTTGATGCAGATACATTGGTATTTACTTACTGGTTTTTCTGGAAAAGTATGATGCTAACCAACTTCTATAGTATAGAGGCTTTACTAACCTTAAACCCTAGTGGTGGCTTGGCTTTGTTAATCTTGAAGCATTTATATCATAGAGACTAAATATATATTTAAAAAAACAACAAAAAACCTCTCTAGGAGTTCAGAATTCTCTTGTCCAACAATTTTCCTTTTTCAAAACAAAGTGTTCTAATTTCATTGGCATCATCCCGAAAAAATGTCCACTCTCTTGTCATTTCCCTGCGAATCATTTGCTAATGTGGCATATGTAACTTTGGGTCCGTTGACCTCTGTTTAATTTTCAAGTTAGTCCCTCCTCCATCTCATGATAGAAAACACACTGGCCATGACAATTTCTTGAAATTTCCTCAATATCTGTGCAAAGCCTTTGCAAAGTTGTTTCTTGTCTTTGAAGTCCTCTTGAGTCCATAAACTAGCATTTTCTTAGATATCACTGTCCCTTAAATGTCCTACTTCCCTCCAGGCTCTGAGGGACATGACCCTTCTGTGCTCCTGTGACACCACATACTGGTCCCCAGAAACCTATCCTTTTTCTGCTATTGCAAATCTTTTATTTTCCTTTTACATGGTAGACGTCAGGAGGGAAGAATGGATATCTACATTTCCATCATTGTATCTCTACTTGGCAGCACAGGGCATTGTGGAGAACAGGTGTTTAATATTTATTGCAGGAATTCATGAATTAATGAAACAGCATTTGATCATTGGATGTCTCTACTCCTTTCTAAGTAGAAATCTCTTCAGAAAGGACACCTTCTTACCAGGAGTCACCGAAAAGAAAAGAATAGAAAAGAAAAGAAAAGAAAAAAAAAAGGCCAGGGAGACCAAAAAAAAATCATGTTGAGTTTTCTATTCCCTGTTCCTCTTACTTAGTCACATTTTCATTCTATGAAATCATCTCAAAAGATACACCAAATTTAATCTGTAAAATAAAAAGGGAATAACAAAGGAATAATATTCCACATATAAAGGCAGAAGGACTTTTCATCAGCTTTTCTCTGAATTTGACGAGGGAATAAAGAAGCATTGTATAATTGTATCATATTTCTGCACATTGTCATCTTACCTCCTGATTGGGTTGCTTCCTGGTCCACATAGGGTCCATCTGGAGCTATTTAGTTCACAACTGCTGAAGCACCTTCAGCAAAAGGCTGGCAACCAGACCATTGCCCAGATTTGTCTTCTCATAATACAGGGCTAGAGGGATATCAGGTAACATTTCTTTAGTGTTTATTGTATGCTCTGCTAGCTGCTTTACAGCCTTTATATCAGGGTCTCCCCCACAACACTAAGTGTTGTGTAGTATGGAGAAACCAGAGATTTAGAATGGATTAACAGATGTTTCCAAGGTCACACATCTGGTAAGGAGTGAAGTAGAGATTCGTGCATCAATATAGAACTCAGCTCTCCACTATTTCTTTAATTTATCATGCTACAGCACAGGTATTTTTGATTTTCAAAACATCACACTGACCCTGAGCACTGTGGCTCAGTTGATTGGGCGTCATCCTGCAAAGCAAAAGGTGGCTGGTTCAATTCCCGGTCAGTGCACATGCCTGGGTTGTGGGTTCATCCAGGTCAGGTTGCTTGCATGAGTCAACCAACAGATGTTTCTCTCTCACATCAGTGGTTCTCCCTCCCTTCCCGTCTCTCTAAAAATAAATAAATAAAATCTTTAAAAACAAAAATAAAAAATCTCAATGGACAAGCTTAGTAACATTTTTATTTATTTTCTTTGTTTTAATTTATATTAAAATTTCACAATAAAAATTATATTATAGTGTGCCTTGGTAGATCAGTAAGAGAATTTATTTAAAAAGATGGAGCACTGGCAATAGCAACATGATGCGGTGGAGGAGGTTAATTCACACAATACAGTCTCCTGCATCCTTGTATGTCCATGTTAGATGACTCGCATGCTGGGCCGCTTTTTTCATTTGTGTCATTGCAGACACTGAGCAGTGGGTTTTGGCTGGCAATTAGCTGTCAGTCTGATTTGGTGGCACTATGTGGGTACAATAGCTTTTTAGACCTTGGGATTTCCACATGCCATTAATGAGTAAAAATTTGGGTCGCTAGAAATCCCAGGAGAAAATAATGTACAAAGTATTTTAGACATGTAATTTCAAAGGGGTCTGAAAAAACTTTAATATATTCCCACCAAATCTTTGATGAATGCTGACAGGTGTCCTTAAAAGGATTCTGACTGTTGCAGAAACTCTGCTGTTTTCAAAGACTTGTACTGAAATTATATTTTTGGAATATATGTCTATGGCAAATTATACTTTTAGAACTCAAATGTTACTATCAGAGTGACAACACGTAAGTTAGATAGTGTTTGTGGCAAAGCTCTGATGTATGAGAAATGGAAATCCACATATTCTTTTATTCTTTGTATTACCTATTACCTGAAACAGGCTCTGTCAGTCTTTGTTTGGCTTGCTGAATGATTTTCATTAAAAAACAGGAAGCAATTTGCAAGTGTAAGGGTGAATGATAGCATGAAGGTTAATACGGAATAAAAAAGAAACCAAAAATTAATCTCCCAAGTTTTTCTATAAAAGCTTTTGTTAATTTCCAAGAGAACTACAATGTAATTTGCAGTTTGCTGTGTGTTTTTTGGAAGGTAAAAGCAATGTAAGAAAATTCCTTGAGAATAATTTCCAGGAAAATAGCACTAAAAACACTAAAACTTCCTCAGTGATATTTACCAAGCAATTAGCTACAGCAAAATGTTTTTTTTTAAATCATCATGATTCACTACAGAAAAAGTTACTATTCTATTTTAATAAACAGAAATAACTAAATAACAAATACAATGTTTTCAAACTATTGATTTTGCTATGAGTTGAAAGCTGTCTATAAACCTCATGAAGTCTTAACCCTAAAACCTCTGAAAAATGCTCCATTATTTTCAGAAGTCATCTGAAAGAGAGATTGTGTGTTAAGTCTGGTGTTCCACCCTACTCCCAAGCACATCACACCCTGTAGGTGCTTCATGAAACACTTAATATCTCGGAGAAGTTGGGCCAATGCAAGGACTGACGCCTGTAGATCTTTTCCAGATAAAGGCAAAGGGCCAATGAAGGTCATGACGTTTTGAAAACATTTCAAGATAAAGACATATTTCTTAAGCGAAAAAAAACTGCTTCTAAAATGATATCTTCAGAAGAAATTTGTTATCCTTCTTTGAAATTCCCATTCTAAATTAAATGGAAGTTGTATTTAATTGCTTCTGTGAAATTTCTCCTGGCTTCCAACAAAATAAAAATCCCTCCCACTAAGTCGATCTGTGGCACTGTAGGAGTGAAACAAAGAAAAGACGCCAGCCTTATTCTTTACCCACTCCTTTTTTAATCCCGAATTTGGAGCATTGAGTCTAAATATATTTTGCAACAACTTATAAAAGGTGAAATTTGTTGGCGGAGAGCTAGTGCTGCCTCTTCCAGCCTAACTGCGAACATCAGGACGCGCCTTCCTGGGGTTGCTGCGGAGGAGGCATTTGGAGCAGCTGCAAGGGTGGCTGCGAGGAAAAGTTGGAGGTCGGGTGATCTTTACTCCAGGTTAGAGAGCCCAGCATTTGTAATATTCCGCACTGAGAAACAACGCACCGTCGTGAGCTTTAGGTCTCCTGTTTGCAAATTCACGCAGCACCCATTACCATCGAAGCAGCGGTGCTCTCAGGGAGTCGTTTTGGGGGCTACTTTAGAGCCAACCACTGGGAAACTTCTGCTGAAGTTGAATTTCACTACCACGACCAACCTACTTCTAATATAATAATATAATAATAATTAATATCAATAACATCAGCACATAGTTGAGCACCTATTAAATGCCAGGCACTGTGACAAACATGTTTTAATTTCCATAATTTAATCTCCTGGGTTATTGATATTACTATCCACAACTGAAAGACAATAGGACCTGAGGTTATAAACGTAAACTAATTTGTTATTTACAGATGGGCATGTTGAACATTTCTGGCATAAGTGAGAATACAGTTCAAGTGTTTCTGGCATTTATGCTCCTTCTCTAAACTTTGTTGGCATTTATGGGCACAAAGTTTACATGATGCTTAATTGCAAATTGGTTGCAATGTTAGGGTTTTTTTTTTCTTTTCTTTTTGTCCTCTTGTGGGTAGGAAATATATTGTCTCATATATATTTAGATACATAAACATAATATAGTAGATAATATGTAACACAGTAAAATAGATAAAAATAAACAAAATGCTGGATAAATACTACTGAAAACAATCACGGCATTCCTTGGTAGTTAGACCATCAACAATGATAGGCAAGGAAAAGTAGAAAAATACGTTTTAAGGACTGACACTAGATCCTTATGTTCTGTTATGTTACCATGGCTATTTAATTAGATATTGATAAAGAGAAGAGAGCAAAGGCAACTAGACCTCAAGCTTAATAAAATGGAGAACATAAGCCTGTTTACTTCACCAGGAAGCTATAGCTCTTCACATTCCGAGGGACCACAGTGTTGTCCCACCACGGGGATTAACATTCCTCCCTCCAGCCCTCAGAGCCAGAGTGCCAGGTGGGAGCAGGGGAAGGCAGGCGCACGCACAATAGAAGTCAAAATGGTGCAGGGGGAGGGGCTTGAACAAAGAGGCCTGTCAGTCTAGCCAGGGAAAATAAGGGATTGTTTGGGAGGTAAACCCATCGGAAGCCTGGGAAGGCCTGGGAAATTGATTGCTTCTTTTAAAAAAGCACTTTGTCCACCCCAAGCCCAAGTTAATATAACCCCAGGGGAACAAAGAACTCCTCTCTCTCTCTCTCTCTCTTTCTCTCTCTTTCTGCCCCACCCCCCCACCTGGTGATGCACTTTCCCTGTTTGTGTGCTCTCTTGCCTGAGGGCATACAACCCTTTGGGTTTCCTCCAGTGACCCACACTTGCACTGTGCATGTGTCAGTTCTCTCCATGGCCATGTGGTCCAAGCAGTTGCATGGCCCATGGCTGTGTGGGCTCCACACGCAGGCCCTACAAGGGAGCTTGAAATGGACTGCAGCTGGAAACACTCACTAAGCTAGCCAGATGCTGGACTGGACTGGACTTTAATATGAAGCCAAAACTCTGGACACTGTGTTTTGTCTCGGCTTTGCTGAGGACATGGTTGGGCTTTTTCCGTGGCAGAACAGAGGGAGACGGGGCATTGAAAACCCAGGGGCAGCTTCTATTTCCACAGAAATAAACCATGCCAGACCACAGTCTCCTGGGTGTGAGTCCTTGGAATACTAGCTTCCTGAGCCCGTGAAATAACCTAATTTCCACCTAGAACAATTATATTAAGAAAAAAATAAACATGTGTCATTTCTGTTGCTGTCCAGCAGCCCATCTCTCTCCAAAGTGCACCTTGATTTCCTTTGGGGAAGCTGTCTTTGCTCAGTTGGCATGCCCTCGTAGTCAGAGGCAGCAGAAGTGACTGCAGCTCCCTCCTCTACACCCTCCATGCCCATTCTCAGACACTTCCTTCTCGAAGACAATGGGGCTGTACTCCCCAGAGCGTGTTTTTGCGATATCCAGGAAGTCAGCATCTGGACAGCCTGTTCTGTTGTTCCTCATTCCTTGGGAGCTCACTAAGCTTCTCCCGTCCCCAAACCTACTTCTCTAGCTCCCAGTGACCCTCTGAAACACTCATGTTTCAATGAATGCCCCTACGTGCAAGTCAGCCACATGTTCAAGTCAGCCACAGCGAGGCATGTGCCCGCCCCCCTGCATAACATGCTGCTTGTGGTCAGCAGCTTTCCCTTCTGATTGGTCAGGCCTTGGGCCACTGATATAAAGAAATCAGAATAATGTTTGTACTGATTGACGATGACTTAATATAAATCCATGAAATATATTAATTATTTAAAAAATTACACTTCTTCAATGACTTATTCAGCTGAGGATGGATTCTCATGTCACATAAAATGAGCGTAGGTGTTTGACCCACAAGCATTTCTCTGCAGACCACTAATGAATATTCGTTACTAGGAGCTCTAAATGACTGTCATTGATAACATTTTGTGATGCCTGAGCCGCCTATTGTCTTATTGCAATTTATGGTTTATAGTAACCTTTAGTTTTTTATAATGAAGCATTTGCGAAGGCATTAAGATTACACATACAGAAAATGTTTTTGTTGAAGAGTGAAAATTAATCAGTGGTCCTCTAATAGTAACATTCTAAATGAATAGCACCTGGTTGGGATTTATTTTTTCCTGAACATTTCTTAATTGGCTTTCATTTGTTTTAGAAAGATAAAACCTCACAAATTTCACAAAAGTTTGTTTTAATAACTCACAGTCTTTAGGCTTTGGATTATCTATTAAGACAATATGTAGGGAAGAATATAGTTAATCCGCCTTAAAGGGAAAGTAAAGTACATTGTATATACTGAGAAACTGCCATTACTCCAGCATGGCTGGCTAGAAATGGAGAAAATGGAGACAGAAAATGAAAGTCAGAGGGAAATGTGACTTCAGAATGATTGGAGAGAGATGCAATACTCTTGGCTTTACAGAGGGAAAATGGAACCATGAGGCAAGAAATGTGGCAGCCTGTAAACATCTGGAATAGGCAAGGGAACAGAGTCTCCCCAAAAACCTCCAGAAAGGGATGAAGATCTGCTGGCATCTTGATTCTAGCCTCATGAGACCTGCAGTCAACTCTACCCGCCATAACCGTGTGATAATAAATTTGTGTTTTTAAGCTTGCATGTGTGGCAAGTTCTTACAGCAGAAACCAACACAATGCCTTTAACTAAATGCATTCTGGGTAGTTGGTTCCTGAACCTCTCCTTCAGTATGCATTATGACTTTTATTCTAAAGCTCTAGTAAGTCTTGATTTTTTTTAAGAAAAAGAGCATGTGATATCACACCGTGGCCCTAATCGCTCACACATAGTTCATTCCAAATAAAACTCGTAGCTCATTTGCTGAATGCAACTCACATGCCAGCTCAGCAGCAGCTAGCTTTCAGGTTAAATGAGAACTGTTTAAAAGGAAGAGAGTCATCGGCTGAAGCTCTGTGCACCTGTTGCTTTTCAGAGAAACCGTGCCTTATCATCAAGCTACCCTTGTCAAGGGTTACAACCAAAGCGTTTGACACAGTATTGCCAACATCGCATTTACACAAAGTGAACCATCTGGTCTAAGGCAGAGAGGATCTTGGCAATAACTTTGCTTTTTTTCTTTCTTCACTTTGTTCTTTGTTTCAAAAACTACTTTAGTGTCTCTGCTTTGATTTGCTACACTTCACAAAATAAATTTTAATGGAAAAAGAATCATCGAATTGTACTTCCCTAGCTTCCTTCTTAGGAGTCTTCTGAGATTTCTCAGAAGTATTTCTTCCATGGTAACAAAGCACAGAATATCGATCTTCATTTACTTTACTGAAAGAGATATTTCACTGGAATTTTACTATTGACTCCCCTCTTCTAAGTACTTAATTCTTTACAGCACCATTCGTCTCAAACCCCTGATAGCCATTACCCCTGTGAAATGAAACTCTGTGCTCTGAATTCAAGGTGGCCTTGGAGATGATCTAGTCTATCTCCATGAGGACTTTCATAATAACATTTTATTCTGTGGTGCCTTAAATTGTCCCCTACTGCCTGATCACCATTTATGTTCATGGTAACCTTTCCTTTTTTGTAATGAAACATTTGCTAAAGAATTAAAATTACACATACACAAATTCCATGCAGTGGGAAGAAGATTCTAAAGCCACAAACCATCCTGATATTTCTAGAAAGAGCTTTTACCATCAAAATTCAATTTCCATTCAGTTACACACAGGAGGGGAAGAAGATTTCAACCAGG
Organism: Phyllostomus discolor; assembly: GCF_004126475.2. Lineage (NCBI taxonomy): Eukaryota > Metazoa > Chordata > Mammalia > Chiroptera > Phyllostomidae > Phyllostomus > Phyllostomus discolor. The sequence continues at coordinate 204,357,596 of NC_040903.2, forward strand.
GATGTCCAAACTTTTGGCGTCTCTGCACCACACTGGAAGAAGAAGAGTTGTCTTGGGCCACACATTAAATACATTGTGACATGCAATCACAAAAAAAAATCATAACGGTTTAAATAAATTTATGATTTTGTGTGGGCCCTCATTCATAGCCATCCTGGGCCATATGTGGCCTGCACGCTACAGGTTGGACACCTCTAAGCCATAACCTGTCTTGATATTTCTAGGAGCTTTTACCATAAAAATTCATGATTATCTTGACTTTTCTGCTACTATATAGTTGTGTCTACTTTATTATAACTGTAGTGCTCCTCCATCCCCTATGAAATTGTTAGTTTAAGCGTTCCTAAGAACATATGCTACATTTATCCTTCATATCATAATATATTACCAAATTGTTCAATTTGAGAAATGTTCTCATATAACTATCATGAACTCACATAAGTAGTGTACATGGATGAGCAGGTTGTATACATTTGGCCAAAATATAATTAGAGAACAACATGAAACACATTATAATGTTTCAAAGTTCACCATCAAGGAACAGTGCTTAGGGTTAAATTACTGTAAATCTTTATGGTCCTCAGATTTACATTTAAATAATTTTCACAAGGACTTCATACAAGTATAAGAGGGGGACCCAAAACACCTGAAATCTATTTATAAAAATTGTGTATTTATTCTTACATATTTAAATTTCCATCATCTTCAAAGTATTCTCCATTTGATGCAATACATTAACAACATTTTTTCCACCGCTCAAAATAGTTTTTGAACTCATCAATTTTGATGCCTTTCAGTCCTGCCATTTTTTGGTTCACCTCTTCCACACTGGCAAAACATTTCCCTTTGAGGAATTTTTTCATCCAGGGAAACAAACAAATGAATGTGATTCAGGGGTGAGATCTGGTGAATAGGGAGGGTGGGACATGGGGGCCACGCCATTTTTTGTCAAAAACTGCTGAACGCTCAGTGCAGTGTGGGCAAGTGAGCTCATAAATCACCCATCATGAATGGGGAAACATGTTGACAGAGTCTTCAGAAAACTTCACTGAAGTCGATCAAATGCAGCCCCTCACACCACCACCAACTGGTACCCTGATACAGGTGGATTCCTAGACCACTCACCTAGCAGGAGAAGCCTGTGCTACAAGGGGCCTGCCTTCCAGAAGATAATGCTGGTTTTGGGGGGCCCCCTCATATAGGTATAAATATTTAGAATTAGCACTGAAGCAATACAACGCATCACAGATAAGACCGGGACAGGTATATCGAGAAAAGAAAGGAGTGCTTGGTGGAGTAGGACATTCATGGAGCTGTGTTGGCCAGCCGTCCAAGACCTTAAATTTGAAGCAGCCATTTTTCTCTTTGGTAGTTATGACCCAGGGGGTGTGCTGACCTGAGGAGTGGTCCTCTCTCCTCTGTAGGTGTCTAGTCGCCTGGAGGGCTTGCTTCTGGACTCTGTCCTCAGGATTTTTGAGTCAGTAGGTCTCAGGTGGCCCTGGACATCAACATTTCCAATGAGTTCCTAGGTGATGCTGACAATGCTTTTCCAGAGACAAGACTTTAAGAACCACTAAGATAGAAAAAGTAAGCACACAAATTTGTTCTGGTTCATTTTTGTGTTTTTAACTCTGAAATTGAGAGCTCCCAGGAGCCAAGAAAACAGATTTGGTACTGACAGGTAAAATACTGTTTTTATACTCAAAGATATAGATTTATGTCACAGTAAGTGGCCTGGAATGACCCTTCAGGATACATGTAAGTATCAGTAACAGAGACACAATATTAAAATAATGGCAGTGATGCTATTTTATCACTTTAAAATAGTTTTTTAACATTGTCAAAATAGTTTACTTACTATTTGGTGCCTTTAAGATTTCAAACTACCAAATGAAGAAGTAAGGTACTCTATTTTCCATTTTTTTCAGAAATGACATTAGCTATTTTTTCATTTAACATTAACCTTTTTTATTAATTTGTGTTTCAAAGATAGTTATTTTTAGTTCTTTGGAATGGATGTTTTATCCTCTGTGCTTTTACAAAAGCTGGTTTGTCATGTGGAAAGACTTCATTGTTTTTGTCATTTCAGAGTTTACTTTCTGTAAGAAGTGACAAATAGCATCTCTTAACTCCTTTCTCATTCATTACTTTAACAGTTAGTTGTGGAATATATTTCAAAGTTCTGGTTCCAACGATATACTTCACTTTGCTTGCGTTGTACAAAATGCTGAGCTTTGACTCCAGTCTTTAGTAGTCCAACTACTCTAATTGATGATATCTGAATAGTTTTTCCAGTATTTACCCAGGACAGGATATTGTTTAGAGACAAGCTCCATCTTGAAGACTAGCTAGTAATATGTGCATTTCCCCTATTTTCCAAAACCTCTTTTAGAGCTGCGGAGCTCTGCCTCTCATCTCCCCACACCTGTGTCTGAATAAATTAACACATTCGTGCAGGCCCCTCTTCCTGCGCATTTTCCAGAGAGGTAGAGGAATGAAGTTTGTGGGGAAGGATATGTCACAACCGTCCTAACCCACTCACAGGGGTCTATTGTATCAAACAGCCAGCAAACGTTTATTAGCAAAGAAACTGAAAGGAATGATATATTATGTAGAATAAATGAATGAAGAAATATTGCCTCTCTCTTCTCCGTTCTCAGTCTTCCAAATCCTTATTTAGTTACTATATAACTAAAATATAGTTATTCATATTGTTTGTATCTGGTGCTTAGAATAAACCAAAGTTCCCCTTATGGGTAAGCATATTTTAACTGCAAAAGATATGTTAAAATATTAAAATTTATGTCATTTCAGAGTCCCACTATGTACATATATAGCCCCATAAGTACAAATTGATGGAGTTAGGGTCCAAGAAATAATTTTGTAAATATTAGTCTCCTATGACTGTATTGATATGGTCTTCCTTGTGTAATTTATGTGATTTTTCTATGTTTACTTTGATCAGTTTCCTTGTCTATATTTTATTCCTTGAATAAATGTTTCTTTTTCTGTGATGTTGCCACCATGTTCCCCAAATTAATGCTATTGTCTCTACATGAATGTGTCTGAAACTTGATTTTCTCCTGGGCACAGAAGTTCTATTATTGATCATATTCTTTTATAACAAGAAAGAAAAAAATTAAAATATATACTCTTGGGGGCCAGAGAATTGCTGTTACAAGACCATGAGGCAGAACCAAGGATATAAAGGCAGGACAGTATGGAAGGCAACTAATTGCAAATTGAAAATACATGTTTTCTTCTGGCAATGCCCCACAGATTTATTTTCAATAAAATTCATATATATTTATAAAATTTCAAATTTCTAGTTATTTTTGTTTTCCATTTGAATAGGACTTCATGCAATTCTAAAGCACTGAAAATCTGAAAAGGTCATCCTATAGAGAATCTGTGGCTGTGAGATTTAAGGCTAAAAGTATACATTCAAGAAGTTTATGCAGTTTGAATATTAGGTAGTAGTGTATACAATGTTGAATACAGCAGATAATCAATTAGAAGCCAATTGTCATATGTGTGACCCCTATTGTCTCTTAGTAATTGCATGAGGAAGGCAGAAAAGATAAATGAGGGAGGAGCAGGACCCAAATACCTATTTAGCTACAGTAATTTAAATAATCTACAGTAAAATAAAATGGTCTTTATATAAGATTCAGTTTATGTATATGATCTTTCACTGATGTATTAAAGCCATCGCCTTATTATACCCTAATTATCATTATATCAATAAATACTATGTTGGTCTATATTATTTGTCAGTTATTTTATTTTTAATATGCAAGTTAAGTAGAAATTGTCTCTCTATTTAATTTGTTCATTTTAAAATACTTTTATGGAATCTAGGTAAGTAATTAAATCACATAAATACACTAAACACAGCCCTCTAGAACTTGAAACAAAAAATCATGGGAATAAGTATGTCTAAGAACAGCTTAACATGGCGTATACAATATTGGAAACTAAAACATGGTAAGTAAATTTGAAAGGGGTGGCAAAGACATGGATGTTCTCCTACACCAGGGAGATTTTATCTTACACTTAAGGACACCATGGAGGGGATTCTAGAGAGAATGGAAGCTAAGTGATAAGATCAAGTCATTAAAATAAAAAAAAATAGAGCTGCCCAAATGCTGTCTTAGCTGAAGTATGCAAATACTCTGGTAATGGCATCCATGTTAGGGTGGCGATGTTAATAATTTGGGCCAAAGCTAATGACCAGTTCTTACCAGACAATGTGGATCGGGAGGGAAGAATAGATTTGCCAGCCGCTCTCAGGATGAGTCACGCACAGTTAGGGACTGACTACACTTCAGGACCAGAAGGCCAAAGTCACAAATGATTGATTAGTTTTCTCTGCTGGTTGATTGGAATAATGCTTCCACCTTTAATATAGGAAAGAATTCCAAGGAAATCTGAATTGAAGCAGAAATTGAGGTATTTCATTTTTTAAAAAAGCTGAGAGAAGAAATATCTTACACGTCAAATAACTCGGGAGAATACTTTACAATATAATAGCATTTATTCAGAGTTACTGTCTAGGAAAGATTCTCATGTTTTCTGTGCTCTTACACCAGTGCATATGGGTTTATTCTCATACAGGCCAGTTCTCAGACACCAGCAGGTGTCCTACAATTCAGTGAAGCTCTGATACCACCAATTGGGAGCTAGCATCAGATCCCGCACATGAAGGGTTCTATCCCCAGGGGACTGCCCCTTCAGATGCCGATGACAAGGGCCATGTAGTCCCCAGAACTTCTGAACAACCGACTATAAATTGGGATTCTCATAACCTCCTTTTCAGGTTCCTCATTGTGCCAGAATATCTCACAGAACTCAGTGAAATAAACTCAGAACTCAGTAAACTCAGTACTGGTTTATTATTTAATAAAAGATATGATCCATGATACAGATGAACAAGTCAGGTGAAGGGATACATAGGGCAACATCAAGAAGAGTCCCCAACAGGAATTTCTGTCACTGAGAAGTTGGTGTACCACTTTCCCAGCACGTGGGTATGTTCACCAACCCAGAAACTCCCCAAATCTCATACTTTTGGGACTTTTATGGAGGCTTCATCACATAGGCAGGATCGATACTTACTCAACCTCCAGCCACTCTCCTCCTACTGGAGGATGGGGGATGGGGCTGAAATTTCCAAGTTTCAAACCATAGCTTGCTCTTTTGGGTGACTAGACCCTGTCTTGAAGCTATCCAGGTGGGGTCCTAAATTCCAAGAGATTTTCCAAGAGATGCATTGGGAACAAAAAAAAATGTTCCCAATGCATCACTTCAGGAATTTCAGTGGTTTTAACATCTCTGTGCCAAACCAAGGCACATTTAGATCTTCAGATATATACTTTTTCTATTATTTACAATTATCAATTAGTGTTTTCTTGCAATGAAGATATTTTCATTAGACAATTAGAGAGAAAATTCTGAATTCTTGTTAGGGTAAAAGAAAAGTATTATCCAGTTGTGTTCTTATAAGAGAGGACCTGTTCATATTAACCGATCATTTTATTGACAGGTCTAAAGCAAGTGTATCATTTATCTAATGGGTGATGGATGAGTTTGCCTTCCAAACTGAAAAGATAACATATTTCTCACATTCCACCGCATTCCCATTTCAGATGTAAAGCAAAAAGTGTATTGAATTTTTTACAAATGTGCCAAATGGGGCTTATCGGAACATGACACTTGGGATCCATGCCACTTATAAGTGCAAAGCTTCATAATGAGCCATTTCTGCTGTGGTTGCTGCCAGAAATTAGTTCTTCAAGTGAGGCCTCCACAGACTGGCATTGTGCCAAACTTCACACCGATTCACATAGTATTTGGACTAACCTTTAGAGATGAAATTGATTTTCTGTAACAAAGTCTTACCACCACAGAGAATATTCAAAAGAAAATGCTGTAAGCAATTCTAAAAAAAAAAAAAATCCCGAACTGTTTTGAGCAATGGCAAACTGATTGGAATAAGTTTAGAACCACCCATGGTGACTACTTTGAAGGATCAAATATTCCTTTGTCTCGGAGTTTCAAATACTTTTGATAAAAAGTCTATTTGGTTCTTTTATTATAATAAATGCATGTGAATGCAAGTCTGTCTGTACACATACACAGCCCGGAAGACACACTGCTCTAACTGATATTCAACAGATGTTATTCTTTTACCCAATATTTTAAAAATATTTATTTATTTATTTTTTACAGAGGGGAAGGGAAGGAGAAAGACAGGGGAAAAAACATCAATGTGTGGTTGCCTCTTGCATGCCCCCCACTGGGGACCTGGCCCGGAACCCAGGCAAGTACCCTGACTGGGAATCAAACCAGCAACCTTTTGGTTCACAGGCCAGCACTCAATCCACTTAGCCACATTAGCCAGGGCTCCAATATTTTAAGGATAGCACACTAAAACACAACTTTTCCAGTATGCAAACCTATTTAAATTTTAAGGAATGCAAGGTGTTATTTTGATTCATTTATATTTGGACTCATCAAAATGTCATACCACAGAAACATCTGATTCAGAAAGACAGCTGGGTATCTGTCCAGTCTTTCGTTTCTCTAACACAGATAAAAATCTTGGCTAATTATAAACACAACTACCAGCTCATTAAGATTTAGTTTAAAATTCAGAAAAAAATGTTCTTTGAAGGTTCTCTGTGATAAGAGACAATAGAAAAGAAAGAGAAAACTAGGAACTTTCAGCATGAAAGAGGAAAATGAAGTGCTTCATACAGGGTGTCTTAGCTTAGGGCCAGAGCTGAGAGGAGAGGTGAGTCCCGTGTTTCAAAACCCAATTTGTTAGCTACATAACAATGGCCTTTTGTGCAAAATTATATCTATACATTAACAGATACACACACCCATATGCAGAACAAGACTATGTATTTGTGTGCATATATGTGTATGTAAGTATACATGTGTGAGTATGCATGTTTTGTGTTCATTCATGTATTTGTGTGTGTATCAATAATTATACATATTGACAGTGAACATACTAACCTTTAAGGGTGGGATCGATATTCTGGAACCAAGTTTTACTACCATTGCGAATACTCAAAAGAAAGCAATGTAGGCCTTGCAAGAAATTGTATATATAATTCATATAATTTTTATAACTGATATGATGCTAATATAATACATGCTAATATAGTTTCATATGCATATAAGTATAAAATAAACTTTGATAATAACATTCCTTGAACCCATCTTCTAATCATATTCCATTCAAATCTTAATAGGTTTTTCCTAAACTAAAATGTTTTTTTCTGGTATTGTTATAAATCCCCTTTGTAAAAAAAAAAAGTGACATTTCTGTAAACCTTGGAAAACATGAGAATTTTTTTATCTTGAATGACTGTCTTTACCTCTGTATACATCCTTACCCAGATACATTATACTGCTTATAGTATAAATCTAAGGTTAATGCTAAAGATTAATCTATTTATAATCTAATTTTGCTTCAATTTCAAAACAAAGTGATTTTACAGTTTTGAGTCTAAGGGACTCAGGATCATATACTCAATGGTCCTTCTGATCACAGCTGGCGAGGAGGAGGGGGTAAAGGAGATAAGCTGTGCAGTCAGGAGATCTACATTTTATTTACATACAATAAATAAAATGTAGACATATAATTGATAACTTATGAATTTGTTAATTTTATCCAAGTCACTTAATTTCCTGCAATACCAAATGAAAAACATGTATTTCAAAGGTCTCTGTGGAAAACCAAATGACATACAAATCCGAATGTGTTTTATAGTGTATCCTTATTACTACTAGTGCCACTAAGTCTAATTATTATAGTATTTATAGCAATCAGTTATTGTGTATTTACTGTATAGCAGACACTGCGTTAGGTGCTTTCCCATGTATTGACCCTAGTTTTATTATCCCCGTTTCACAGAGTAGCAATCTGGCAAACATGGATTAAAGTTAGTAACAAGCTGTTTAGAATTTTACAAATGATTTCATCACTATTATATTTTTCTGAGGTCCTGCGGATCACTTTTATTTAATTGGCTATTGGTGTTTTCCTATTTATAGTCAGGATCTCCCATCTTTTTCTGTTCCTTGTTTGTTCAATTAGCCAAATTGAAATTATGTTTCACCAAGACTTTGGTAGGTAAAATAGGGACACAATAGACTCAAGAAAATGGTTCTTATAAGAAAAAAATGTCCTCTCTTCTCCTCTCCCATTTTCCATGTGTTGCCACACATGCACACACCTGCATGCAGTAAGATTCAGCTCCAATTCTTTTCCCTGCTCTTAGCCTTGCATTTGTGGCCTATAAACCATATTCTGCTTTTCCACAATGAATGAGTTAAATGATATTATCACAAACAACTATTTAAAGGGAGACCCCACTGTACACACATAATGCTATAATTTATTTTATAGTCAATGACACTTAATATTAGCTTAATTTTGATCTTTTTGTAATAAGATGTATAAGCTTATACGTTTTAATACCTCTATATATTAAAATGATGCCATTTAAGGACATAAACTAAATATATATAAATATATGCTGAAAAAGCCAAATCAAATAAATTCTGACTTTTGGAATTTTTTCTTTCCATTTTGCCTGGTTTGCAGGTGTTCCATGGCATTCACATTCTTGTGAGCTTGGAATGCCTTCAAAGTGGAGAGAATTAGTGTCTGGTGGAATTAGAAGTATAAAATCTAATTAACATACCTGTTTCATGGTGTTAGTGATAGACAATTTATTATTTTATTTTAGGTGTGAATTTGTACTTTAAATAATTTTAAAGCAGAAAAGTAAAAAGAAGCCTCTAGTTTCTTACTGCCATTAAGAGACTTTCTTTATATTTTGCATATTAACCTATTCTCCTAAGAATAAAATGTCTTTTTTCTTTGTTTAAGATTCAAAACACCAAAATCCTTTTAGTTAGCACTATTCTATATATCACTCTTTGTCTCTCTACTTACTTCTATTTGCATCCCCTTCTTGGCTTTACACAACTATAAAAGCACAAGAAAAACACCAAAAATATGGGAGGTGGGTACGTTTGTAGAGGGTATTTTTTTTTAGTAAAGAAGCTACTCTGCCTGATGAAAATCCTTCAGATGAAGTGAAGAATTGGGTCAGCTCTTTTTGTCTCTGTGCACTGTGATGTCCAGATATTCAGAAGTATTTCAAGAAGCAACTTAATTTTCTACTTTTTATTAAGGCATTTAACAATTTGGTAGCCAAGAATGCATTTCTGGTGGGATTTTTTTAAGACATAAGTAATGTTTCTGCAAGTAGGACAACATTCCACATATATCAAATATTTAAAGAAAGGTTTGGACATAACCCTTAAAGACTGAAGGGTAAGCCAGGGAGGGAGGAGGAAGAGGTCATGTAGTATACATTATCCAAAAATTAAGCAAATTTTGTAGCATAAACTGAAATGCTGAGAGATTAAACTGTTGTCTACCTGCAATTCTAAAGAAGAGATAGGAATTCCAGCTTGCACATGTTTTTAGCATGCCTGAACATAGTGAGTGCATATGAATTTCTATTCAGGAAAGAAATTATAAGTAGAGAACTAAGCTGAGGTTATGCCAACTTTCTTTAAGTTAGAACATGTATTTTGATGTTATTCTGAATAGGGATTCCTGTCGTTGGGAGTCAATATGTACAAGTTGTTATTGTTTCTCTTGTAATGGGCAAATATATTATATATCTGTAACTTGTCATATGATTTTCAAAAGTCTAAAAAAGAGAATGTTTTATTTATATATGCAGATAGATGGATAGACAGGTAGATGATAGGATGGACTGATGGATAGATAGATAGATAGATAGATAGGTAGATAGATAGATAATTTACGAGTATATAGAGCAGGTTCTGTTTTCAGCAAGCTTTCCACAAAGTCTCAACATCAAGGAAAAGAAAGAAGTGGTGTTAAGTGTTTCATTCAACACATTTGACCAGCTAGTCAATAATTTCACTTCCTCAGAAAAAAAGACATGGCCTAACTAGTGGGTGAAAGTTTGTGGGTCACAGCCTCCCACTCTAGAAGTGATGGGAAAAGGGAAAAGAGTTGCTGGACAGAGAGAAGGCTAAAACAAGCAAGGGAAAATGAAGAAGAGAGTATTTCCACTAAGAAATTAGAAATACTGAAAAGGCTATCCAAGAAAGAAGACTACATGGATCTGTTTGGACAGGGATCTCAGATAACTGACTATGGGCTTCCCAATAAAGGTGAAAGGAATGGAACAATGCAAATACTGAAGAAAGATAAAGAAAGAAAAGGAAGGAAGGAAGGAAGGAAGGAAGGAAGGAAGGAAGGAAGGAAGGAAGGAAGGAAGGAAAAAGAAAGAAAAAGGAAAAAAGGAAGAAGAAAAGAAAAAAGAGAAACAAAAAATGCATTTAGGAAGATTGTCGATTTTCTATGCAGTCCGTCCCAAAACAGGAAATAGAACTGATATAATAATTTGTTTCTTCAATCCTTCTTGTACCCGAGAATCTGAAACTACTTGCAAAATGTAACTTAAAGTATTGCTATTTTTAATGGTAATCATCATCCTCATCTCCATCATTATGAATGCTGTAACTGTCTTGAGTCCCTACTGTTTTGAAATACTTTCTAAAATATACTGTGTCTACAATACAATGCAATTGCGTATATGGAATTAATTGTATATTTAAAGTGAAACTAGAGTTCTTGGTCTGTTGCATAGTATATCCATTGTGACCTGCCACCATCTTTACTCTGGCATATCTTATAGTAGATTGTTCAGGGAGAAGAGTTATGTGCCAATTCAATGCAGGGCATGGCTTCAAAGTCAGGCTATTCCTTCTGTAATGTGTCTGATTTTCTTGATATGATGACTTCAAGTTCATAAACAAAATCCTCTGATTGAATGAAGGGATTGGTATAGGGGAGAAGAGCACTATATGTAGCTAGTAGCAAAAAAAGGGAGAAACCTGGTCTATGGACAGCAAAGTTGGGTGCTATCTGGCTGATACACACAGGTTTGCCAAATTGTTAATATGCAAGGGACACTGAATTTAAAAACTACAGCAATTTAACTGTGTGCCATATTTCCCACTTGATTACACTCTATATTAATGTCCTAAAATATATACAATAAAAAGGAAATGTTTTTTTCTTACTATTCATTTTACTTCAAATAATTTTCAAGAGCCAGTACTTAACCAAAACCAGCTGTATCTTCAAGTCCCAATCATTATTATGGAGTCCTTTCTAAGAGGCTTTGATTATTTTAATGTGGTTTAATTTTGAACATTCTAGTAAAACCTTATATAGTACGCAAATGGAAAAGCCTAATCAGTCTTTAAAAAGCCTCTCGAGCATATTTTTCATTTATTTCCTTGCACGCATCTTCCATTCATATTGAAGTTGCTGAATTCATTTAAGGCATTTTCCACCAAATAATTTTATTCACGGACCTTGTGTAGAGGCCATTTGCAATCGGATGTTTTACTTAGCACATGAATGTGAAGCATACTCTTTTAGGTTGGTGCTACCTGATGATAGTATGAGAGAGAAAATATATTTTTCTTAGTTGTAATTGGAATTGAAAGGTAGGGGACAAATTGTGTTATCAGTCCAAGTCCATAGTTTTAGTTTAGCACCTCTGATAAAACCAGTGTCAATTGGCCAACAAGGTTTTATTTATTTTTTCTTCTAAATCCATGTAAAGAGGAGACAGCATGATGTAGTGAAACAGCCTACATTTGGAGTTAGATCGGGGTCTAAATATTGTTGAATCCATGCCATGGGGGAGTGAATTATGAGGTTTGAATTCCTGTCTCGACAAAATAAAAATAAGTCCAACACATCAAGGTGGTTCTAGGAATTAGAAAGAATGTAAGTGATCACAACATATTACTGTTTACTACTTATCTGGCACATAGTGATGATTACCTTCTAGATAACAAATTAAACATGCAAAAAGTAAAATTTCAGTAAAAGCAAGGTAAAATTATATCATCACCCCCCCTTAAATAGTGCGTTATTGAGCTCTAAATGACTTGTGTCATCTGACTTATTGCTGATGCTGAACTGTGTAGAATTGCATGCTTACTTCATTAAAGCTATTGTTTCATCTTCATGTTGCATTAAATGCATTTCCTTTGTTTCAGTAGGTAAGGTAAGCACAATTCTTGTCAGTTCACAGCCCTTTCAGGGATTCTCCTGTGTATAAGCCCCCCAAGGGACAATTTTCTGTGGACCACCATGAAATGAGAAATGTCTGGTCTGTAAATCACTGGCTCTAGTTATTATATTTCACAGCAGAGTCTCCTTATAACAGAAGTGTGATATTGTGAAACATTAAGAAATCTATATATTCAGTCTTTGTCTCCATTTCCTGGCCCGTAACACCAAAATCCCTTGTAATTCCTTGTGTAATAGAAGTGAAGGGAACTTTCTATGTTATTTATATTAAGTCCCTTTCCAGCCATATCTAAGTTTATGCTAATACGTGACACTTGAGCTGTCCCTAGATAGCTTCAGAATGGAGGCTGGTTACCATAGGAACTAAAGATGTGATTAAAGGGTTGAAAATTTCAGCTCTAGTCCCTAATCTCCTAATGGCTGGAGATGGGAGAAGAGATGGGCATTTAGTTAATCACCAATTATCAATAATTTAATCAATCATGCATATGTGATGAAACTTCCATGAAAACACTAAAAAAGTAAATTCAGGGAGCTTCCAGGTCGGTGAACACGTCACATATTGATAGGCTGGTAAACCCTAAACTCTGTGGAGACAGATGCTGTCGTACTCACACACTTCCAGACCTTATCCTATGCACCTCATTATCTGGTTGTTCATTGGTATCCTTTATAATATCCTGTAAAATAAATTAGAAATAGTCAATAAAGTGCTTTCTGGGATTCTTTGAGTAATTATAGCATATTATCAAACCTAAGGAGAGGGTCATGGGAACCTCTAATCTGTAGGCAATCATCAGCAGTGTGGCTAACTTGGGATCTGCTACTTGCAATTGTTGTTTGAGATGGGAGGCAGTTTTACGGGACTGCAGCCTGATCCTAAAGGATCTGCACTGCATCTGGGTAGATAGTGCCAGACTTGAGTTAAATTCTGGGTGCCCAGTTGGTGTTTGCAGGAAATTGGAGAATTGTTTCATGTGGAAAGTCCACACATTTGATGTCAGAAGTGTTGTGAGTAGGAAAGTAGAAAAACACAATTTTTGTTTAAGAAGGTTCTGAAGTTAACCTGGGGAGCACAATTTTTATTTATTAAAATATATGTATTTGACTTGTGTTCTAAGTGGTATGGCATTGGGTTATTAAGAAAGTTTTGTAGATAACGTGTAAGAATGTTTCTTAAGCAATAGTGAAGATATGTTTTGTTTGTTCTCTAAAGAAGTCCCAAGGAAATCTCACCCATTTCTTAAGGAACAAGAGGTTTATTATGGGGCATTTATTGATAAATGCAAATATCTTCTTCAAAGGATCCAAGTGACCCCACTCCTAGGCTCTGATCACAGTAGATCTTAAAAGTACTAAATTCATAGACAGATGATGTATTCTGGCTCAGATAAGATGAACCCAACTGAATTCTCTCTAAGGAATTGGAACTAAAAATACAGAAATCATGAAAAAAAGTTGCAGTGGAACTGGAAACTGAAAAGGTACCAGGTGCAGGTGGGTTCTCACTCAGGAGATTGCACAGCAAGTTGGATTTGTGAGGAGCTAGAAACAACGAAAGAGTCAGAGGTTGAGCCTCACTTCGTGGGATGGAGGGCTTACCAATGGCCGGTGAGGGAAGCATGCAGGCCTATGTGATGAAATGTCTGTAAAATCGTGGAACCAGAGACTATACCTTCCAGGTACAATTAATAGAATGTGAAAATAACTATCATGTTCTGTCTTCTCTTTTTGGTTAAGATTTTCATACAATTAATCTTTTTATAAATGTCTTTTTCTTTCACCATCCTGATTAAAATAATATGGTTTATAACATGTTCTAAATGTAGTGGTCAAAATTGCAGCCATGATTCAAATAATGAACAGTCTGGATAATGTAAATTTGTACCAGGAGAATCTGTGTTTTAATCACTTTTGTATCTTCTACAGCACAAAATACATTGCCTTCATACATAGATCCCCAATAGCTACTTTTTGCAATGAGTGTATGTAGTTGTTCACATGGATATCATCAACACAGAAGATAATAGGGCTACTAATCTCCATATTTCTATTAATATATCCTAGGGCCTGACCTTGTGGGCCTGTGAAATTCATAAGTAGACCCATTCTTCTGAAGAATAAATGTAAGTATGTGTATACATGCATGTGCCTGTTTTATAAATGCAGGATTACCTAGAAACAAAGCACTCTGCCAGAAACTATCTCTCTAATCCCTACCCCCCATTTACCAAGACTGCCATTTTTGGTAGGATTTTTATTCATTTTACAAGTGAACTGTCCTTTTTTTCTAGGGACAGAGAGGGGAAAGGAGTTAGAAAGAGAGGGAGAGAAACATCAATGTGTGGTTGCCTCTCACACACCCCCTACTGGGGACCTGGCCTGCAACTGAGACATGTGCCCTGGCCGGGAATTGAACCAGCGACCTTTGGTTCGAAGGTCCAAGTTCAATCCACTGAGCTACACCAGCCAGGACTACAAGTGAACTGTCATTAACAAAATAGCAGGAGTTATTAAGAGGCGGGGATGGAGGCATGAGGAAGTGTGGTAAATTATTAAAGGTGAATGTATAACCTTCCATGAAAAGGACTTAAAGCACATGGAGACAGGGACATGAAAACAGACATATGCAGAAAGTAAAATAAAATATGCCCAGGATGAAGTGTTACAGTGCTCCGAAGCTTGTTGCAAGCAAGTTTCATTTTATGGGGGTTACAATAAAACTCACTACTCATGTCTGTCTGCAGAAGACCTGATCTCATGAGAACACATGCCAAATTTCCAGCTTACGATAGAGTCCTGATAAGAACATTAGTTTTCTTGGGGGAAAAATAAACATCAGGGGAATTTACAATAAAAAATAGCAGGACCCGATATGAGACAATAAGAGTAGAACAATTTCACCACAGCCTCCAGAATGGAGAAGCTAGAGGCAACTAAGAATAAAATGAATTATAATTGAGTATTTATGGACACTACATTATGCTCAGCACTAATTATGTACTTAGCGTTCTAGGGCAAGTATAAAAGTTGACCTCTGCATTGAATGAACTTCTGTTTTATTAGGTAGATGATGACAATGATGATAATAACATGGGGATGATAACATATCTAATCTGAATTGGTTGCTTACCACCCTGACAAGTACATTCCATAGAATAAGAAATTACTCACAATGAGCCTACCAGTTAGGTCTAAGCGCAAATGAAGAAACTGAGGCACATGAACGTTAAATAACTTAAATAACTTAAGCATTATACTAAGCTGGTGAATGGCTGGATAAAACAATATTCCACACTGGGTATAAATGAAAGCTTATGTTTTTAACCACAGCTGCACCATATTGACTAGAAAGAAGAAATAATAGAACACTTTTTTCCTATCATGCATTGACTCCTGGAGAAGGTTTAAAAGGGTGGACATTATGATGAACCAGAGGCCGATCCTTCGCAGAGGGTTAAGTGAAGAATATGGGCTATGCACTAGCCTTTTGCTGATGATGAAGATTTGGAGCCCAGATGGCAGAAGCCGGGGTGTCCTAGATTAGGAAAAACAAATAACGATTGAGGTTATAGATGCAAAATTGATAGTACGGAAGGGGCAGAAAAGAAGACGGCATGCTCCAAACAAGGGTGGGGACAGCCAGGGTGGATGATGCTGGGTGCAAGCATTGCATCCACACTATGGAGAGCTTTGACAGCCAGAGAGAAGCCCACAGGACCGAGGTCATCTTGTGTCAGGAAGGAAGAGCCCAGTGAGTGCTGAGAAGTGTAATGGCATATTGAAGGTTACACAAAGGTGCAAAAAAGGTTGGCAGGAGGAGAGACCAAGCCAGACCAAGCAGGTAACTATTACAGCAAAAAGGGTCTTGAGTAAGAATAGGAAGGTAAAGAATAGAGATTGTTTAAAATAACTTTTTAAAGTCTCCACACTGCGGATTATTTTTATCAGAAGATTTATAAACGGGTTAAACATTTACTATATCCCAATGGAATTCTATTCAAGAAATTAAGCTTAAATGCTGGTACCTAAACTAATGAGAAAGAAAAGTTCCATAATATGAACAGACTCAACTTTAAAAAAAAAAACACTGTAGTTTTCACTCAAATGTAATATTCTCTGTTACACAGGATTTTCTTAGTAGTGAAGGCCCCTTGAGAATATTAGAAGTTTCTGGAAAAGTTCAGGAATTTTAAGTTTTCAATTGCTATTTTAGGAGCTTGAAATAGTTAATGACATTTATCACCAGGGACTGGATTGAAAGAAGATGAAAATGAGTTAGTGTTATGAATTTAGCTATAGCATTTAATCTATGATATGTGCAATATTTTATTTTAGTAATTGTTACATAATTTATCCCTATTTATTGGTCTTGGTTGAAACAATTTTAAATTGAGAAACAAAGGAAAATAAGTATTATGGCTTGAGGACTTGTGGTGAATTGTGAGAAAGCAAATCACTCAACAAAACGGGGATAGGAGCAAAGTTTACATATAAACTGGGTGTGAGGCAGATGTGTGAGCAGATGTATTTTGTCTTTTTGAGTAGCTTAAAAGTTTTAAATTCAACTTGGGAAATAAAAAGACAACAGCAAGTTGCTATTTTTTCTGTTACAATAGATGTCTTGATTTAAAATATAACACTGTGTTTTTTACAAAGGCTTTATTTTATACCTAATTCATTGCCATTGTTTAAAGATGCATAAGAACAATGTTTATCTTGTATTTAGTTAATCCAAAAATATTTTCATGACATTTCCTACACATTTGACAGAGGGAAAATAAAACTTTTAGAAGTGTATAAAACAGTTCCCCATTGTACATCTGGAATGGCTAAAAACTGGCCCATCAGCACCACTAGAAATCATATTGCATCTCTCAAACTGTAACATGAACAGGAATCATCTGGGACTTCAGACTTGGCATTTTCCAGCACACTTCAATGTGGTGTTGATGAGGCTGGCCTTTGGAACTCACGCTGGGGAGTGAGGCTCTGTCTTGGCACCACTGACAGTTTGAACTGGACGACTCTTTCTTATGAGGGTTGTCCTTATGTTGCAGGATGTTTAGCAGACACCATGGCTTGCAACAACCAAAACGTCTCTGGATGTTGCCCAGTGTATCCTGGGAGGGGATTGAATTCACTGGGAGTTGAGAGCCAGTACTCCAGAATATTAATTCACCCTTTCTTGGGGGACCAGTGGCTGCTGCCCTTTGGAGTATGTGTATCCCAGCGAGTACATAAAGATCTTCCGTGGCATGAATAGTTCTAAGGAAATCAATATCCAGATGTAGAGTTTCATACATATTATTTCTTAAATGGACCTAAGAACGGGCCTGCAGCTTAGGCAACAATTTCTCTTTTCCTATTTTGTCTTCACAGTCATCCTCAAACACTTGACAAAGGGTCCACCTCACAACTATCCTGAATCTTGGTGCATGCCCCACCCCACATACATAAACCTGTGGGAAACCATCCTGAAGGACAACGTCAGACTCTGAAGACACAGTAACAAGAAGCCTCTTTTAATTAAAACACCCTGTCGGAATACACGTATTTACATCCCCACATTATTCTGTTGACAGAATATGGTGTTTAGAAACAACGCGCTGGCTAACCGTGATATATTCTGAAATAAGATTGTCCTCAAGTTAGTCTGGCACAACTACTGGAATTTTTATTTAACTTCCACACCTCTTTCTCTCGCCATCATTGTCAAAGCAAGAATCACTCCTGAAGCCATGTCCTAGGAGGCTGAAGCACATAGTTCTGTAAGAAATTGAGGGGAGCAGTGATTGTTCATCAGAAGGATACATTTATGGCCAGAGTTTATGCCTTATATTTATTTATCATATAATTTAAATTCAGAGTAAGATGGATGTCACAGGAACATGCATTAACAGTATTTTTTGAAGTGAAAGATGAAGTGAACATTAAACAAAAAAATGTCTCAGTTGGACACCTGGTTAGAAAATGAGGTCTTGGTTTCCCAGTTAGATTCTCTGATGGATACGTTTTATAAACAGAATGAGCAAAATCCGTAACTCAATATTTTTATAAAAATACAGGGTCCAGCAAAAGTAAGGCTTGTTTGAGTGTAGCTGGGAGGACAATCGTACAGGCATAATAAGTTATAGTTTTAATTTTAACATTTCACCTAAAATGTCATACAGTGTGTTTGAGTATGATATCATTATGTTACAGATTACATGTGTACGATTTTGTAATAAAAGATTTTGTAATAAAAAGGGGTGTTATTTGTTTTAGACCCTGTATGTTTAGAATGCATGTTAAAATAAAAACACTGGATCAAAAGTTATTGTGCTAGAAATATATGCATATATAAAATAAAATAATTTGAAGTTTTATAATCCTTTCTGATTATATAGGTTCAATATGGGATCTCCAGATTTAAAAAAGTAACAGGCATAATGAATTGTCATTTGATAAATCTTTTTTTTTAAGATTTTATCTATTTATCTTTAGAGAGGGAAGGGAGGGGGAGAGAGAGAGAGAGACAGAGAGAGAGAGAGACAGAGAGAGAGAAACATCAATGTGCGGTTGCTGGGGGTTATGGCCTGCAACCCAGGCATGTACCCTGGCTGGGAATCGAACCTGGGACACTTTGGTTCCCAGCCCGTGCTCAATCCACTGAGCTACTCCAGCCAGGGTCATTTGATAAATCTTGATGAAGCTTTTTAAGAATATTTCCTGGGCTTTGAGAATGCAAATTGGACTAATAATCTGGGAATAAAATTGCATACAGATTTTTTCTTATTTGTTAATTGCACTAAAATTAAAAGAGGGCTTGAGTTTTGAGCAGATAGATTATTACAAATAATACTCAATGATTAAAAATTATCTGATAGTATATATTTGTAAGGAAGTAAAATATGCCTATTTTTGTGAACAGGGTTTCTTAGGGTTCACAAGCATATAAAATACAATTAATGTTGAACCCTGAATAACTCTAATAATAAAATAATAGTTACCTACTCTGGTGCATATACTTCGATACAAAGAATCCATCTATATCATTAAGAATGCATTTTCAATAACAGTTTGTGTGTCTGTGGCAGTGACGGGAAAGTGCTCCTTGGATCTCTTGTCAAGAAGGAACTTTGGGCCCTGGCTGGCATAGCTCAGTAGATTGAGTGCGGGCTGCGAACCAAAATGTCGCAGGTTCGATTCCCAGTCAGGGCACATGCCTGGGTTGCAGGCCACAGCCCCCAGCAACCGCACACTGATGTTTCTCTCTCTCTTTCTCCCTCCCTTCCCTCTCTAAAAATAAATAAATAAATAAAATCTTTAAAAAAAAAGAAGGAACTTTGGGTTGGCTTGGAAGTCACCAGCTGTTTGCACATTCCATATCTGAGGACTCAGCTCCCCAAGGCCATGCTCTTCCTGGATGGTCCTCAGCAAATGATTAAGAAGAAGAGTAATGACGGGACTTGGCTTTGCTGATTAGGTCAAGATTTCTCTGATGGTCGATTTTTGCTCTCAGTACCTGACAGGTTGGCAAGACTTTGTCAGATATACACAGTGGTCTAGGGCTCTCACGGCCAATCCCCCTTCCTCCCTTTTGCTCTTTATACAGGAATGACCCATCCCCTGCCCTCACCTCAATAAACCTCTTACAATTCTAACCTAGTCCCCACATGTGCTCCCTGAGGACTCAACCAATATCGTGTTTGATAGTTTTATAACTACATATAATTATATTATATAAAATAACCATAGAACATATTGTTACATTTACCAATTGAGTGCAAATACCTTTAAAGTTGTTTTACTCCAAAAGAAAATTTTAAACTCTTGGCTAATAGCACAGCAAAATTTTTAAAAGTTCATTTGTGTACCTAGTTTTCTTGCAGAAAAATATGAGAGGGTGAGTAATGCAAGATTTTTCAAGCATAAATATATCTCCTTAAGATATATTTATCTTAAGGAGATATAAATTCCAGAAATAAAATTCTGGAATTTTATTTCAAGGAGAAAAAGGGATAATATTAATATTTCTGATAAAGAAACCTTTCCCACATTTTAGATATAATTGGGTAATGGTAGGTTTAGAATTGTTGTTCATTCCATTGAATGCTTTTTTATTTTTTTACTCTGGTTACCGAAAATACATCCAGTGATAGTTTAATGATTTTTATTGTTTTTCTATTATAGTTGTCCCAATTTTCCCTCCTTTGCCCTCCTCCACCCATCCCACCCCCCCCCCCCAGTCAATCCCCACACTGTTGTCCATGTCCGTGGCTAAATGATGCAAAATTTTAATTTGTAAATGTCATAATTACATGTCAGAAGCTATCTTTTGATACTTAAATTTATAGTGAAAAATTATAGATATCAATTTTAAAATGTTAAAGAAGAATCAATAGTACTTCTCAAAATTAACTTATAGGGAAAATCCAAGCAACACTTTAAAGTTTACTGTCACAGATAGTTATTTTCTTTCAAAGGTCTGCTTCCTCTATTCATTCAATTATCTGACAAACTTGCTTTTAACATCATCCAAAAAGAAAAGCCAAAAAAAAAAAAAAAGAGGAAAGAAAATGAGAGAGAGAAACAGAGAGAGAGAGAAGCGATCAGGAGAAAATCTCCACTTGCTCACTGTGTTTCTCCACTTACTTCCTTGTGCCTGGCCCCTGTGTTGGCTTTCTCTTCTGTGATTATGGCCGGGCTGTACCTTCTGTTATCTAAACACAGCCCCTCCGTTTAGGAACTAGTAATGACCTTTCCATATATCCCAAACTTCCCTCCAGAAATTCTACTCTCTTTCCCTGTTAAAAACAAACAAACAAACAAACAAACAAACCTCTTTTGATCCCACCTACCACCCCAGGTCCCATCCCATTTGTCTGCTCCTCTTAACCTTCCAGTCTGCCATCCATCACCAGCCTTCACCAAGACTGCTGTTGTCAAGAGCTCTTAATGAGCTGCTAATTCCACAGGTCAGTTCTCAATCCTCAGTACTTGATCTATCAGCAGCATTTGACTCCGTTGATCACTGAGTTCTCTTCACTTTGCTTTCAGCGCAACCGAGTCCCCTGTGCTGGTCATTCCTTTCTTGTTGCCCTTGCTTGTGTCTCCTAATCTTCTGAACTTTTAAAAGCTGGAGTGACCCAGGGAGTATTTGACCTCTCTTCTTTGCTACCTGTACCCACTAGATCGGAGAGTTCTTGTCCAGCCTTACAAATGCAAATAAGCTGATCATTCTCACGTTTAAGTCCGCAGCCTGGACTTCTCCTCTGACTACAAATTCCTCTCTGTGTCCTACCCCCCAGCTCCATTGGACTGTCGCAGAAGCACTGCACACACAACAGGTCACAGAATTCTTGGATCAGCTCCTTGGCTAACACCACACTTTAAATGCATTGAATATTTTAAGTTTTCTCTATTTTCAGAACATATCCAGAATCACACTATTTTTAAAAGTTACATCTTGTGTCTGAACAGCTATTATCTTTTGTGAAGGTTTTACTGAATTAGTCTCTACCATAGTTCTCTGACTGTCTATTCTGAACAAAGCATAGATTTGGCTTATTAGAGCAGAACCCAGGATATGGCTCTGTTGTGTTCAAAATCCTCCAATACCTCTCCATCTTGCTTAGAGTAACAGTGAAAGTCTTTATAAGCACCAACAAGACTTCACATAACCCACCCTGAACCCTCACTTTGTTCATCTATCTGACCTCATCACCAAATACCATCTGCCTTCCTGAGTCACCTCCAGCACCTCAGCCTCCTTGTTGCATCCGTGCCAGACATGCCTCTGAATATCTCAGGACCCACTCCCTCTCCTCACTGACATCTGTTTATGTCCCTTTCTGGTTACCATCTATGAAATTGCAGCCTCTCACCACCCTCAAGCATAGCTGAGCCTCAGCCATGCTATTTTTCATAGCACTGCTCCCAACTGATACATTATATATTTGATTGGCTGATTGTTTGGCATCACCTTCTCTTAGAATAAAAATCTATGAAGACAGAGATATTTGTATCTTTTTTCAGTCTGAGAAAATGTTTTGTGCTATAGAATGTTCTCTTTAATCTCAGTTCTATGAATGAATAGTTGAAAATCCCATAAAAATTCAGAAATGGCAACCCTTTATTTGCTTGTGAGGACTCCACTTACAGAAATCTCTTTGGCTGATCAGAGGTGAATAAACAGCAAGAGTGGACAATTTAGAACTGTCTATTTCAACTATTGCCCTTTCATTAAGCAAATGAAGAAATAAATTATGCAATTTTGATATGTTCAAATGTAGTTTTTTGATCTTTTGGAGATAAAAAATGAGTAAGTTTGACTAGATTCAAATTAAAACAATAGAAGTTTGAAGTTATATCTGTTCCTTAGGCTATTTTTGCTAATATAACTCATTTTATATTTGCTAATATAACTCAGAAGACACAGGTAGAGGCAAGTTCCCATATAGAATTAGCTGTATATTGTATAAATATTAACTTTCATTGGCATCTGGATCTAATGTGGGCAGTTTTAGGGCAACGGAGGGTGAAACCAAAGAGAGAAATTGTCACTGACACCTGCTCACTCAAAGTTCAATCTGACTTCCTTATAAACAATCTCTGTTGAGTTTGACTGCAGCAATAACTGTGGATTTCCATGGAAATAAGTAAAAGTACATGATCATGAAAAGACAGGCTTTTCCCTTGAAATAATTTAGATACCTCTCACTCAGAAATGTGGGCTATTGAAACACCGGGCACAAGAAAAACTGACTTAATAGGTTTCAGGAAATGTTGAAAAGACCCTAGAATAAAACTCACACTAGATGCTTGAATTCCCTTTCTTCCACCAACTAATCCATTCTTCATTAAAGTGTAAAGAACCAGTTTGGCAACTGAAGTGCTATTGATTTGAAACCACCACGGCGTATGAAGAAACTGTTTCGCTTGTGTTGTTTCCTGTGTTTGCTTTGAAACGCTCGGACACGGAAAGTAAAGCACTTTCATTGAAGAAGTGGATATAGCTGAGTCAACATTTATGTAGGGTACTTTTCTCTAAGCCCAGGGTGACAGAAAGAAAACACAAAATTCTCATCATTAAGCTCTTGAGGACATTCCAATCAACAGTGACTGACTTCTAAACACCACAGGGTAAAATGTCAGGACTTTCAAAAGTAAAGAATGGAATAAGCTGCTAGTGCAAAGGATGCAAGCTTTTGAAAATGCACACTGAGCTGATCTCTCCTACCATCATATAGGAGATGTACATGTGGCAGAGGGGAGAGGGGATGAACACATTCCCCAACAAAGCATGTGGAAGGGTCCCGTCGGATTCTCTCCCCAGTGGCTTCAGTGTCATGCCAGAGTCTCTGGTTCTCTGAGTAAAACTCTTCTAGAGACAGGAAAGAAAATAATAAAGCAAGTAATTTAATTCATCCTCTATCCTGGGAGAAGTGAATTGTGAGACAGTGGTGCTTCTAAGGTGAGGAGAGAACCGGCAACTTTTCTGACAGTTGGTAAAACAGTACCATTTCTAAAGCTGAAGGGCAGACAGTATCTTCATAAATGTCACCATCCCACATTCCAAATGAATAGACAGAGATTTATGTGAACTTTATTTTTTTCTGCTTAAACAGCACCTATTAATAATATGCCCTTAAATCATCTTCAGGACATATTATGAATTTTTCTCAGTAAGGAGACTCAGTATTTTTCATGGACAGTTAAGTTCTTTAGTTAAAATGTAAAAGCAGAGAGGGAAACTGTAGGTATCTCCTATTGACAAAAATGTGTCAATTAATGTATGTTATGGGAAAATGCAGATCACACCAGGGTGTAACTCCTTTTATCTTCTAGTCCACTGTTAAAGCTTAAACTATCATCTCAATATAACCCTTTATGTCAACTAGGGCTGCAAGTAACCGGAATCTAAATTTAGTCTGTAGAGCCGGAATTACCAATTTGGTAGCCACTAGCTATATGTGGCTATTTAAATTGAGATTCATTAAACCTAATATTCAGCTCTTCACTCAAACTAGCTCCACTTCAGGTCCTCCCTAACCTCACGTGGTTAGAGGTCACCATAGTGGGTAGTACAATGAAGTCTGTCTAGAAAAAATCCAGCCATTGTTAATGTAATGAGAACTGTTTGTGCAACAAACAGGAGAGTGGACTGGAATGCACACATGTAAGCAATGGTGACCTCACGGTACTAGACAGTGTGGGCAGTAGATACAGCTGAGTGAGAATGTATGTGCCATTACCACACAGTATACTTCAAAATGACTTGGTGAACAAAGCAAAAAACCTGCATCAAATTTTGCATTAAGCTTGAACATTCCTCTGCAGAAACCATCTGGGTGATTCAGAAGGCTGCAGCTATGGGCAACTGGTGATTGGCAGCTTCATCCCAACAACACACCTGTTTGTGAGTCATGTCTCTTGCAGAGCTTTTTGGCAAAACATCAAATCACTCAGGTGACTCAGTCACCCTACAGCCCAGATTTGGCTGGGCTGTAGGCCCTGTGGCTTCTGGATTTTCCCTAACCTAAAATCCCCTTTGAAATGGAAGCAATTTCAGACCATCAATGAGATTCAGGAAAATACAATGGGGCAGCTGATGGTGATTGGGAGAACTGTGTGAGGTCCCAAGGTGCCTACTTTGAAGGGGACCGAGGCATCATTGTCCTTTGTACAATGCTTCTTGTATCCTGTATCTTTTTCAATAAATGTCTCTATTTTTCATAATGCATGGCTGGATACTTTCTGGACAGACACCATCATATACAGGATAGTTTTGTGCAAAAAGTTCTATTGGAGAATCTTCCTGAAGTTCAAAAAAGTGTAGTTGCAAAAAAATCAGGTATACTGAAATATACTAATAAAGCAACATTTGGTTAATCTGATCAAAGAAAATTTAAAGCACTCATATATATCTTTATTAAACCCTCTAGCTCAGGCGACTAAAAAAATCCCCAACCACTGTCCAAGAGTGCTCATTATGAAGAAATGTATCATGTTTATAATGGTTGTCTTGTGAAGCGTTAAATTTATAAAGGAAAAATCTGTTCCTTGTATTAGAAAAAACAAAAAGAAATTATACTTAAGCATAACCATTAAATTATGTCTCAATAAATTTGTGAGCTAAATTCATAAAACTTTAAGTGTTAATTATTGCCTTAGATATGAAATCCATAAATGGATAAGGTGTTCCATTAGTATTTTGAGTAAGAGAAACTACCCAACCTGGCAACTTGTCAGAAGAAACATGCTCTATCTTCAATTATTATTTCTAATTTAACATTTAAATGTCAATCACACATTTAATATTTAGGTTGTTTCTCTTTGTATATATAGTTTCACGTGAAGGCTACTTTTAAAGTGTTTAAGTATCATTAGTCAGAATTAAATTAAAATATGGAGTTTCCAGCTGAAAAATTGTTTTTCCTTGAAAGATTTCTCTGAAATGGTAGACTGGGTCACAGTACCCAGTGAATGTCTTGTACAAAGTGAGTGTGTCGTCTCTCACTGTCCTTGTCCATCTGAGGTTTAAGGAGTAGTGGAATGGAAGACAAGCAATAAACTTGAACCTCAACACCAGGGCCTAGCATTGGAGGCTAAATATACTGAACTTGTAATGAAAAATGGTTGATGAGAATCACAGAATCTGATGCTCTTGTTTCAAAGTTTATTTTGTTTTATTTACATTTCATTTTTGATTTTTGCTTTATTTTTCCAAGACAAAATGAATGAAGAATGAACTAAGCTAAACATTAGGAAAACTGTTAGGAAAAAAAAGAGGAGCAAGAAGCAGTTCACAACAAAAAGAGAATACACAGGTAGTTAAGAAAATAAAAACAAAACAAATGGCAAATAAGTAGACTTTAAATCAAGAAATGGCCTATCTCTTCATAAATTCCTTTTTTGTGGGATATATTATTGTAATTCCCATAATCTATATATCCCCAGGAATGTCACAACCACACAGTACACATGTTCACTCAATGGAATCTACTGCCCCTACTGACGGTGAAGTTGTCGTTGTTCATGCAAGTGCATTCCAGTCCACCCTCCTTGGCCGCCAGGTCCACAGATGAGGCACAAACCATTCTCATTATAGTAATAATGGCTGGGCTTTTCTTGGACAGACTATCTCTCTCTCTCTCTCTCTGTCTCTCTCTCTCCGTCTCTCTCTCTCTCTCTCTCTCTATATATATATATATATATATATATACACACACATATATATATATATCCATACCCAAAGGGTATATTCATACCCAAGTGGAAATAGAATTAGATGAAAAGGAGATAAAGTAGTTGATCTTATTGCTACAGGTCACTAAGGAATTCAAAGCTAAGCACACTAGGCTTTGGAAGTTACTCCCTTGCTAGATATGCGGGGACAATAACTATCCATGGAAGGGATTTCAGACCATTAGCTTGAATAGAGAAGTGGCAGGGGTAAGAAGGAACACCGCTGGTGAGTGAAAACTTTGTCGTGACTTGTATGCCACAAATGTGCTGCTCTTCCCTGAAAGTTAGCATCTAGTTGCTGTGTTCAATGACAGACTAGAAAAAGCCTGAGTGTTGAGAGATCAGAGGCTGCTGCTTTTGTGCATACAGGTTTTCTCATTTTGACAGTGGGTAAGTCAAGATGCCCCAGTCTTCAATCTGAAGTAGGATTCAAGTTGCCTTATCTCTATAGAGCTATGAATGCTGGATGGGGAAATGTAAGTAACACCATTTTTTCTGTGTTCACTATTAAATAGCATCTAATTGTTAATATGGTAATCAGGTAAGTATTATATACAATTTTAGTGATTCTTTGTGATGTTTTTACCTGTTACATGCTCTGTAAATATCCTAAATTTGCTCTTCAAGACCTTGATACCCAACACAAATTTATAAATATAATGTTAATCCATAACTCTCAGAGAATGCCTCACTTTGGTTACTGAAAACCCTATTCTCTATCAATATGCATGATATTGAATACTGCATTGCTCTACATCAAGGAAAAATCTTCATTGTTTATTTCAGAAGTAACAGTTTAGCAGTTGGAGGGCTGATGTCTGTACAGCACAGTGTTATTAGATGTCAGAATTTTACAGGACCTCAAGGCTCCAAAAGAATGGCAAATAAAGCTCTTCCTGTTCTAGTACACCATAAAGACCCGAAGTCACCCTTCTGGGGCAAAGGTGTTACATAGGTATCAGAGCACGTTGATAACTTTCCAGTACCCATACCTACCACAAGCTTGTGAAGACAGGATTTGTTTAGGCTAGGGAAGTGATTTAGATAAACTAAGGTAATTTCTTTGTTAAAAGGCATTTTATTGTTTCTTCCTATGAAAGGTAGTAGACATTTTTGTAGATACTTTGAAAGTACAAAAAAAGGAGTAAAAGTCAGGCTTTGATCTCCTCCTCAGAGGCCACACTATTGCCTGCATGATCCACTTTCTAGAGAGTTGGTTGGCTCTGTCAACATTCTGTCACTGAGACTCTCCTGGTTCAAGCAATTGTCATCTTAAGCTTAAGATATCTGTTTGTCCTTCCTTTGGGGTATTGCTATCCTAAATCAGCCTGCACATGCACAAGAGAGTATCCTTACAAGACTGACTACTTCTCCCCCTTGGCTTTGGCCTAAATACTGAAACAAGGGGAGTTTAGCCAAGGAAGTCACAGAAAAGGAAGTGATGTCTTTTTTGGGATTCTGTTTAAAAAAAATCCTAAGAGGTCGTTTACATTATGGCAACTCTGATTTGAACAGGTGGTTCTCTGAGATTCGGGAGAAAATTACTTAGATTACAGACAAAGCATGGACTGAGTAGACCAAGGTATGACTTACAGCTAGACCACTTGGCTTCAGTTAGAAATGGTGAATACCTATGTCTCATGGTCATAAGCTTTACCCTCACATCCAGAGAAACACCTTTCGAACATCTGCTCTGTTCCAAAGAAGTATGGGGCAGGGGGGAGGCATATTGATCAAAGACGCAAATACCACTTCGCTGCTGGGAAGTCACTTCAAGGGTACATGCCACCACCAGCAGGCAGCATCAAAGCTGGGTCTAGATCATCACACACTGGCTTTGAAAGAATTGAAAAAGCAAGTTTTATTAAGTGCTACAGATGATAAATGACTAAATCTCTATCTGGAGAGATGGATTTAGCAACAAAGACTGTGGCTCCTGCATCATCGGTGGGAAGATAATTCTGCTTCTCTACTTTAAAATTCCCAAGAGCTCGCCAGCTCCTATAAGGCAAAGTCAATGTTCTTATAATTCTATGCAATGTGCTTCTATTTTTTGTGTAGCTCTCGAGCTTCATCTTTTACTGCTCATATTTAATTCCAAACCGATGGTAGTTCTTTGCACACACAGAACTGGGACCTGCCTTCACGCCTTTGCTAATCTTATGGCTATAAAACAGTCAGTCAGAGTGTTGGGGAGTCTCCCCATTGGCCAAGATGGTGGCAAAGTGAGGTTCTTAGATGGGGCACCTGAAAACCTAGCAAGATAATTAGATAGGAAAAAGCCCTGACCCCTTCTAGTGCCAGATTGGGTGTCAGACCAGGGGAAGGCAGGTACATGTGCCACAGAAGTCAAAATGGTACAGGGGGATGTGCTGGACCAAATAGGGGGGCCTGTTTGTCTAGTCTGGGGGGAAAAAGGGATTAGTTGGGAGGTGAACTCACCCAAAGTGCATGAAAGTTTGGGAAGGTGATTGGTCATTTTGAGAAAGAACCTAGTTTGCCCCACACCCAAGCTAATAGAATCCCAGGGGAACAAAGGAGCTCTAGCCTGTGACCTGCATTTGCACGGTGCACTTGCCTCTTCTCTCCACCGCCCATGTGGCCTCAGTAGACACATGACCTTAGCAGTCACTCGGCCCATGGCCACCAGGAGAGAGTCTTCTCTCACTTGCAACCTGACGATGCTCTCACTGATGTGTTTGTGTGCTCTCTCCCCGGAATACGTGTGATTTTGCAGCTCTCCTAGCAGCTGCATGGCTCCGCAGGCTCCACAAGCAGGCTCCAGGAGGGAACCTGCAATGGACAGTGGCCTGGAACAAGCGATGCTACCTGGATGTGGACTATGCCACTTAGCAGCCTCCAAAGGACCGGACTTTAAAATGAAGCAGGATCTCTGAACACTGGCTTTTGTCTTGGTACTGCTGAGGAGATGGGCTTTGAGATGGCAGTCTGCCATTCTCGTAGATTATGCAGCACCTGAATAAAACTTCTTTCCTTTTGTACCAACATCTGCCTCATGAGTTTGGCTTTCATGGTGACAGGCGGCCAAACCACCATTTCAGTTTGTTACAATGTAACTACTTCAGTTTCCCTTGGTATTCCTAGAGTGAATGTTGATGGTGTCCTACCCAGATCTCCTTTCTGTCAGTGTATTAGGCCCATCAACCATGGGCAAGGCTCGCCAACACAGTTACACTCATTGGGGAATTCTCTTTAGCCAAATGGTAGCCCTGTTTCCTTAGAGCAGGACACAGCAAACTGTAGCCAGCCTATAATTAAAATCCTAGCCATCACATGTTTTGTGGATAAAGTTTTATTGCAATACAGCCATGCTGGTTTATCTATACATGGTTGTCCACATCACAATGGCAGAGCAGTTTCAAAGGGTACTGAATAGCCCCCAAACCTAAAACATTTACTGTTTAGACTTTTATCAAAATTTTTTGCTGATACCTAGAGAGCACACAATGTTGATATTATTGTATGTTGTAATTTGTGATTCAGAGTCTAGAGTTTTCGTACAGGATCATACCAAAGCTGATCTTCAGTTAAGACTACACTATTATATACCTTCTGCCCCTGTCTTATCCTGCTTTCTTCATTCCCTTCTCTTGAGAGCACTCCCTGAGAAAACATTTCAGTAAGATTCAATTATTCAGATGTTATTCCTAGGAAAACTGCCCTCAGACCGTGGGTACCTGGAGTTGTTCTATGTCGTATATATTAAAGATGGGTTTCTGGAGTTGATTTCTCACTGGATGGATGCAATTACAGTTCATTACTGGTTGTGGGAGGAGTTTTGAGAGTCTGATCATCTCTAACATCCCTAATATGCTGTAGCTGTATAATTGCTGGGAATTAATTTCACATGCTTGCTACATTGGGTACAGGTGGGAGCGGATGCACTGCCTGGTGCAATGTTTTTGTATAATGGGAGATGGGATAGAACTAGTAAGCATCATTGATTCTATGAAAAGAAAAATTAACGGGCTTAGATCTATTAATCAACAAGTTAGAACACAGCGTGAAAGTCATAAGGACTCCTTGGAATAAATTAGAATCTATCATCTGCAGGTTCTTAAGCAGACCCAGTGAAAGATCAGAAAAGCTGAACTCTAAGGCTAACAAGTGTACTAAGTACAGGACCCTGGGAGGAAGGAGATCCCTCTCAGACTAGACGTGTGGACATATGGAAAGGGGAATTACCTGCTTTCAAGAACCTTGAATCCCCCATTTCACCTCTGGGTCTGCGGAAACAGCTTACTACTGTCCTGGGAAGAATTTGTAAGTCCTTCCCTTTGCCTGATGATTAACAAATGCCTCAAATGAATCAATGCCTTAAGGGACAATGCTTGCCCTTTTGAGCACGTGTTGTCACCTTGCCTGGTGTGAAGCATACTTGTAATCAGAGTCACAGCTCAGCAAACCCAACTGGGAACATCTGGGCCTGTTACAGGAAGGGAGATATTTACCGAAAGATCTGTAGGATACATCGGTGTGTGCACCATGGAACCCAGAGGGTAACACAGCAGTAAATCTTAAGGGTCCTGGTACAAAGCAGGTGGGAGCGGCACTGTACAAAACAGCCTAAGGGAGAGTTTATTGATATGTCAGTACAGAGGCAAAGGTCTTCTTCTAACAAACTTCTGGGATGGTTCAAATGGCTCAGCTGATTGGCCAAGGACCTGGCTAGGAAAGCAAGATTGGAAGGCTAGTGACAAGAGCTAGGAAAAAGGCATTTGGGAAAAAAGCATGAGTTTCTTTGGAGTAAACATCAATGCGCACCACAGAGCATCCAGCAAAGGTGGCACTAAAACCAAGCGGACAGAATGACTCAATGAGTACACATGAACCAGGTCCCTCACTTGGCTGCCTACTCATTCATTGCACAACGAACTTCTTCAAAGAGTCACCATGGCTAAGGGTGTAGTTAGTATATGAAATGGTCTTATCACACATATAAAAATAATAATAGATAAAAAGGAGGGAGGAAAACCTTTAGAGGTGATAGTGTTATGGCATAGATTGGAAGGATAATTTCACAATGTGTACTTACCTCTAAACTCATCAAGTTGTGTACATAAAATATGTACAGTCTTTTTATGGCAACCATTCTTCAATAAAGTGGCTTTAAGAAGAGTAGCCCTGGTAGAAGAGATGGGGACTAAGCATGGACTCAACAACATAGGAACTTCGTACCGGGCCTGAGATTATACAGTGGAAGAAACAAAAATCACATTCAGGATGTTACTTCATCTTACATATTCCATGCTTTTGTCTCCCTCTTCACCAAATTTATAAAATGTTTTAACTGGGTGTACTTTAAGATACAAGGAATGCACAGTCTGAACCTCTGTAAATGTGCATATTGTATTGTCTTGGACACATTTGTGAAAGCTGATTCTCAGCTTAACCTTAAACATTCTGCTAATTCCTGCAACCTTAGCCTGAGGTTGCACCACTAAGTAAAACTCAGTTACCTGCTCTTTCAGCTATTTTGTTTGATAACGTTAACATTTCATAAGGTTAAGAATTCCCCTGTAATGAGATACATTTGTGTTGAAAGCTTCTGCTATATTTCTGTCTATAGACAATAAATTTAAGAAGATCATGGGTCCTAGCCTTGAATCTGTATACAGAATGAGACCGGGGGAGTAGAGAGTCTGTTTTTATTAATCATCATTATTCTGTAAAAATGTCAACTCCCCTCCCATTTCTATCCCATGTGGACTTTATCACAGTATTCTGCCTTTCATTAAATGAGACCCCTGCTCATTTGTCCTTATGCCCTAAAATGCATCTGCTGAGGTCAAAGCTAAATTGTAGTGGGGGCAGAGAAAAAAGTTTGCCCTGTATCTACTGCCCTTGAACTAGGGGTTGAAATGATATCTTGATGAAAGCAATAATGTGAAAGTCTCTGAAAATTCTGATGTAATACTATTGTTTAACCATAGATTAGTCTAGAAACCCACAGTCTTTGTCTGATATAATTTAATGTAAACTTGCAGCCAAAATAAGAGAAATTAATAGACCTTCATTTAAAATATGAATGAAGATTTTAAGAAGTATATATTGAGAAGCAAGATACAATGGGAAATTTCAAAAGAATATTTCTGTACTTTGCTAAAAATTGAGTACTTCCTCATCATCTGAAGCACATTTTTCTCCTTTTTTTGAGAAGCATTTAGATTGGTACTTTATAAAAGGTATAAAATGAAAAAAATTGGATGAGATTTCTCTGTAATTTCCACCAACACTAAATGTTCAGGGAAATTCACTCATATTCTAAGACAGGGAGAAAGCAAAGGTTTTGGAATCAGAACTTAGTTTAAGTTGAAGCTTTGCAAATAAATACTCTCTGAACTCTCTGATCCTCAGGGTTTTGTTTGTTTTATTTTGTTTTCATTTCTATATGAAGATAACTCCACCTTACATTGTGCTGTGACTAGGAGTTTGGATGACATGTGTGGAAGTGCCTGCCACAGAAATGATCAGATCTCACTAGGTCTTTATTTTTTCTTTACTTCCTTTCCCTTAATAAAAATAAATAAATAAAATCATCACTAGGTTACCAGTGTATGAATATGTGTGAGTTTTGCAACATTTTATAGTTTTCTGAAAACCCAACTGACCTATGCTATTTTTTTACAACATAATCTCAGGGAGATCTGTGAAATACATTTCATGTAGTACTGCACTTCAAGCTCTGAAGTTCAAGTTTTGAAACAAACTAAAAGCTCAGATGTAACAGTAGTTTCTTAGGAGGGTTTGCTTTTTGAGGCAAAATACTAAAATTCAAATTACCTTGTTTTTGTAGCAAGATCTGGGTTTGATTTACAATCTACATGAATCATTTGCTTCATATTTCTTATCTGGGAAATGGATACAAACCAGTTATAGTTGGGTCAAAAAGATTTAATTGTAATGAGTGCTAAGAAAAAGATAAGAATATCAGTCACTTTTTCCATAAAAGTCAGCTACTTGAGTTAAAACTAATTTACCCAGATATTTTAACCCAATGTGGCAAGTAAATTATAAACTTTTAAAAATATTGTTATTTTGCCATTATTTTTATTTTGGAGGTTTCTTTTTAGTCTCTTGGGAGGATTTGATCGAGCAGGTGTCTAAAAAATATAATTGTCATTAGTTTTACTTTGAGCTCAAGAATTAGTAAGATAGATTTCAAAATAAGTCATTACAAAAAATACACAACTCAGCTGCTCTAATTCTGATCCTTGAACTAAACATCAAACATAAAAGAAATAAAAACACCAGAGGATATTACCATCTTGCTAGTATCCCAGTAAACACTGCATTAAGTTAAACCAAATTAAAATTTTCACTTTTGGATATCCATGTATTAGATCATTTTGAGAAAGTATCTGGATCACAATGTTAAGTTTAATTTTTGTTTTTGTTTTATTTTTACCTAAAAATCCAAATGGGTGCAACAATGACTATTTTAATATTTTTAGTAACTTACAGAAAAAGATAGATGTCTATTATCTAAATATATCTAAAAATAATATGTAGGGCTTGTTTAATCCTCACCTGAAGATGTGTTTGTTGATTTCAGAGAGAAAGAAAAGAGAGAGAGAGAGAGAGAGAGACAGAGAGAGAGAGAGATGAGAGAGAGAGAGAGGGAGGGAATTATAGATGCGAGAGAGCAATACTGAGATTAGTTGCCTCTTGTACACACCCCTAATGGGACGGAACCCGGAACCTAAGTATGCGCACTGACTGGGGATGTCATCTGCCACCTTTTTGGTATATGAGATGATGTTTCAGCCAACTACCCCACCAAAGCAGGGTAGTAGGTAGTTCTTTATAAGTTCAGTCAGCTTCTCCATTTGGGCATATGGACACAGGAACCAAAAAATGTCCTTTAGTAGTTTTCCACAAGTCTCCTTTTCTTCTTCCCAGAGTGAGTTGGTGACACAAAAATTACTAATACCCATATGACTTTCATCTCCGTTTTGAAGTGTGTACCTGAGGTGGATCTGTTAATTGGCACTTCTCAGATT
The DNA here is from genome assembly GCF_004126475.2 of Phyllostomus discolor. NCBI lineage: Eukaryota > Metazoa > Chordata > Mammalia > Chiroptera > Phyllostomidae > Phyllostomus > Phyllostomus discolor. The sequence continues at coordinate 204,392,033 of NC_040903.2, forward strand.
CTCTTAGGTGATGAACAATGCACCCTGGAATCAAAACCAAAAAAGGAGCTAAGGCATGCACTTTCCAGTAAGATGTCACAGAATCAAATGAATGGTTAACAAGTGAAGATGACACATCAGGTCTTTGGCTCACAACTTCATATATCCTGCTCATTATTTTTTATTTAAATTGAGCACTGAGATAAATTCAAGTTAGATCCAATTAAATTGTTCAATGTGATAGGAAGCATGGCTACATTGCCTTTCAGATGCTGCACTAAATTTCTTGGATAACCCCTGATAAAAGCAATGAGCTCTCATTTCTTCTGAGTCTTCACTCTATAAAAAGTGGACAACCCTAGTGCTGGGAAGGAATTGTGTCTGAAAAGTGTGTGATCTTTGGGTAGCAAAATCCTGTGGGCGGGGGTGGCAATGTGCTACCAAACGGATGACCCATGAGGGCATTATGCTAAGTAAAACAAATCAGCCACGAAAAGACCTGGCAGGGGAGATACTGATCACAAAGGTGGTTTTCTCAGGGTTAGGCTTATCCACTGCACTCCAGATGTGCTGACCCCTGTGATTTCCCCTAATGTGGGAAACTGGACTACATAATTTGTGGTAGTGGGGGGCAGCACTGGGGCTTTCCCCTGAAAAGAAATGCTGCATGATTCCAATTATATGGAATCTGTGAGACAGTCAAATATAGAGACAGAAAATAGAAAGGTATTTTCCAGGGGTGGAATAGGAAGGTTTGGGGACTTGTCTTATGTGTGCAGAGTTTGGCTATTTCCAGATGAAAATTTCTCTAGTTGTTCTGAGTGTCAGCTGATCATTTACTTCCCTTTCAGTCATTGATTCAGGGAATTTGATCAACTATACTAGACCTCTGTGTTTTACCCCTGACAGTTTCTGCCAAATTACTTTTTCTTGGCCTTCTTACCCCAGGCTCTAAAGCTTTTGGGGACTTCCCTCATGGAGAAAGCATTCCTTTTGCACATCATTTCTCCTTTTTCTGAGCAATTGTTTTACTCCTGAATACACATGCTTCAGTCCTACCCTAGACCAGTGAAATCAGAAATACCAGCGGTGGGAACCAGGACATTTTTATATTTAAAGGCCTTATAAGGGGACTGAAATGCACAGTGTGATTTGAGAACAACTGTTCTAAGCCTTATTTTACTTCCCATTTAATCTTATTTTCCTTTGTTTTATTTTCGCCAGGTCTTAAAAGAAATAGAAAAATTAGTATTTTATTAATCCAGTATAAAGTGTTAATAATTGGTATCACATAAAAACATTACCTATTCCATAAAAAAGGAGATAGACATACTTGTATTAAGCAAAATATAATGACTATTTATGGCAACTGCTTGTAACAGGGCAATGTTATATTCAGCTTTTATCCAAGTGGAGATTTTTGCTCCTTTACACAACTAAGGAAGAGTTGATTACTTATCTCAACTACAGTTAGGCCCACCTTAAGCTATCTATTTCATATGTGTCATAGTTTTATTAATCTCTTTGAAAAAAGAAAAATTATAATGTTTTATGCAGCAAACTTTTTCAGAGCACAAAGTTCAGATTCCTTGGTCAAATAAATTTAGCCTTTCTGCTATAATCACCTCCTGGAAATGGCCATTTTTGTTTGTTTGTTTTTGTTTTGTTTTGTTTTTAGCTTGTGAAAAAACCCGCAAAATAGCAAAACCAAACATACAGTTCTTTACATTCTCCCAATGTATTTCATCAATGTAACATTTTTTTGAAGTACATCTGGAGAATAGTGTTCAGCAGAACCCTCTTTGGGAAATGCCATAATACAATGGCATAGGTTGTATTCTTTTCTGGAATTTTTTATATGTGTAAGTCCTAACTCCTAGCATCTCAGAATATAACTGTTTATTGATACAGGGTCTTTCAAGTGGTAACACAGTTCACTGAGGTCCCTAACCTATATGACTGGCATCCTTATAACAAAAAGAGATCAGGGCACAGACAAGATCATGGAAGACAAAGGGAAAAGACAGTCATTTACAAACCAAGAAGAGGGTGCTGACAGTGAAATCAAACCTGCCAACACCTTGATCTTGCACTTCCAGCCTCCAACACTGTGAGAAATGAATTCCTGTTGTTTAAGTCACCATGTCTATGGTCCACTATTATGACAGCTGTAGCAAAGTAATATATACAATAAAGGCATACAGTGCATATTTTCAGGCATTTGTTACTTTCATGAAGATATGGGTTAAGAAAAGTTTACTAAGATAGCCAGAGACACGTTTAATATTAACAACTATAATGTTAACACTACTCTAAATTTCAGTGCACTACAGCCTGTAAAACATGGCATTCCTTATGATTCCCAGTACCCTGCTGAAGTCAGAATAGAAAGCGTGTTCTGTCTATTTCACGAGTGAGGGGACTGTCTCATAGAAGCGGAGGAACTTACACAGAGGCACACGTTCAGAGTGCTGGTGACTGCAGCGGGGCGCAGGCCCTCTGGTTTCCTGCCCGGGACTAAAACACAGAACGCAGTCATTATCACAGAATTGTCTCACCACCAACAAACAAGAAACACTTCCCCAATGCCAAAGTGATAGGCTCCTTATGCGCTGAAGAATCACCCTGGTAAGAATAATTAACAGGCTTCCATTTGCAGAAACTTTTTCCTAGCAGTTATGTATTTCTACAAAAATTAATTAACCACTTATAGTTGAGATAAGAAATGTTCTGCAGTCAGATGACTCGGTCAATATGCAACATAATTTTTATCATGGGATTTGCAATTATTTCTTTGGATACTAGGAAAGATGCAGCCTATTAAATGTGTGAAGGTGAGAAATTAGGGATATGAGAAAATTGATTCTATATAACATAATTCCCTAAAAGAGGAGAAATAAGATATAAATTAAGTGTACAAAGAATGAGAGAGATTGCAGAGCCTGGAAAAATATATTACTCTATAATATTAAATATAAACTATTACTTTACCTGATATTTTGGGAATTTAAACATATTTAATTCAGCATATAGTACTTGGAAGGGTTTAACAAATTAGCATATATTTTAGTTAAATGAAACAAAATCCAATATCATTCTAATAAGCTATTTTTACAACATGATTTTTATTATATCAATTCACCATCATAATTGATACAAATTGCCACTTTGTCCTATGTAAACTAGAAATCACCAATAATGTATGTGTCCACATCTACATTGGTGGACCAGTGAAGGCATTATACAACTTATTAATATCTGGGTCTTGAATTATTTAAATTCCTGATACAGTTTTGAGTCATCATATATTATACATCTCGACTAATCAATATATTATATGTGAATAAATAATGCTTCTTTCTTTCCTTTACCTGTAAGTTTTTAGGATAATGACTTAATGGGACTGGATTTACTTTTCCATATTTTAATGGTTAACATTTCCATATTTTGAGAAAATGCAGGAGGAACAAAAACCCTATAAAGCTTATAAATGGCCCGAAATATACCAACTGTCTTCAGAATAAAGATTTTCCTTTAGGTGACTTTAAGTCATTCTTTTACTTTCATTGTAATAAATCACCATCATTATCTACTCACTCATGTGCACTTGAAACATGACAGGATGGAGTGTCAGCAACTCCACAAATATGCACATTCTACACATAATCAAAACTGCAACATAATGACTAACATCATGCCAAAGGGGAGAGTAAGACTTCCAAAAAAAGATCCATGAAGGGATTTGGTTCAGTCATTTTTAAGTAGTAAGCAGAGGTTATTTCTAAAGTGATCAGCCTTAATCACGCTGAAGTATTTGCAATCAGCATTGAGCTGCTTTTCCAGGCTCAGGATTGAATGTTGCAAAACGCTGCACTCAACACATGCTTGCTATGAAATATGTTACAGTATTGACAATTTTCCATCAGCTAGTTCAACCAACGTACTCATGAAATGAGATTGCCTTTTCTCCTGATTGTCCCAAATTAGATGACACATGTGAGAAAATACTACGTAATTTAGAAAATATCTTTTGCATTTAAGTATAAGTATTTTAACTTTGAGACTTCACTGTTCACCACAAATGTGAAACAATCTAAACCTTAACAGAAAAGCAACAAATAAATGTAGTACAGAGTGTGTGTGTGTGTGTGTGTGTGTGTGTATGTATATATATATATATAGTGATAGACAATGTTGGTTCATTATAATCCATATTAACTAATAAATTTTAATAAGTTGAGAATATGCTGACAATAAAATGTGACAAGAAAAATGCATGAAACTTTATTAAATGTGGATTCAACCATATAATAAATGCACTGAAAATATGTCAAAATATTTTCAATGCTGTCTTTTTATAAAGATTAAAGGTGAATTTGTTATCTTTTGAAATATTTTTATGATTTTTAAAGATTCTAACGGTGTCACGACATAATTTTATGATCACAAACACGTCTTTGGATTGATAGCTCTCCTACATACTCCAGAGCACGATCCATTTAAATTCACTGAAGCACTGCCAAGGTCAACCACACCAAACATTCTTCTATTCCCTGGCAAAGTTCCAGTTCCTTAGAAGATAGCTTGTGCTTCAGACTTTCTGACTCTTCATTCTGCTCATACTATATGCAAAGAACAGATACAGAATGCAGGAAGCTTTGTCAGAGCCTGATCAGCCATAACAGCTTTATTTTATTATCTTGTAGTGTCTTTTTTCATGGGCCTGTACTAATTGTATGACTTCTCTTGACCAGCATGTAACAAGAGAAAGACCATGGTTGTGCAGCGGGAGAGTCAGCCAGTCACAGTAAGGGCAAGATGGACTGAAAGGTGATACCAAAGAAAGAGCACATGATGCAGAGCTTAGACATGGGGCTTAAACCTTATCCCGACAGTTAGTCACCCAGCACATCATTTAACCTCTCTGAGTCTGATTTCCCTGTGTAACATGGGGGAAGCAGTGTCTATATCGTGTTCACTATTCTGGACCTATGGCCACGTGGTGAACAGTAGGCAACTTCATTCCCAAGCAGGAGCAAGCAGACCCCATAAATACAATGCTATCGTTTTCCTCTGAAGAAATACAAGACTGATTTCTTGCTTTCTTCCTGCAACTGTGAAGATGGAATCCAACCTTCTGTCTTTCCTCTGCTTAATTTTGCCTTTCAAAATATGCACAATTCCCATAAGATGATCACCTGATTTCTTAAAAGAAATCTTGCAGGCAAGAAGGGGCTGGAAAGAAGTATTCAAAGTCATGAAAGGCAAGGACATAACACCCAAGATTACTCTATCAAGCAACGCTATCATTTAGAATGGAAGGGCAGATAAAGTGCTTCCCAGATAAGGTCAAGTTAAAGGAGTTCATCATCACCAAGCCCTTATTATATGAAATGGTAAATGGGCTTATCTAAGAAAGAGAAGATGATCAAAAAATGAACGGTAAAATGACAAGAAACTCATAACTATCAACAAATGAACCTAAAAAACAAAAACAAACTAAGCAAACTAAAACAGAAATAGATTTACAGAAATGGAGATCACATGGAGGGTTATCAGTGGGGAGAAGGAGGAGGGAGAATGGAGGGAAAGGTACACGGAATAAAAAGCATAAATGGTAGGTACAAAATAGACAGGGGGAGATACAGAATAATATGGAAAATGAAGACAAAGAACTTACATGTTCGGCCCATGGACATAAACTAAGGTGGGGGAATGCTGGTGGGGGGCGTTCAGAGTGGAGTGGAATAAAGGGGAGAAGAAATGGGACAACTGTAATAGCATAATCAATAAAATATATTAAAAAATAAACACAATTATTCAAGTTTTTTAACAAATATTATTGACCTTTCATTCATGTTTGATGACTAACTTTGTCCTAGATCTATTGCTGCCTAAATGATTCCAAAACCATTAATATGAGAAAGCCAAACAACAATCAACACAGGAAAAAATGAGACAAAGATAAAAATACAAACATTTCAAGTAATATTTGACAGAAATGAGTATATTTACAAAGTAATCCAACTTCTAAAATGGGTTAACAATGAAATGCACTGAGAAGAATGATCGATTGAATATAATAGTTAAAAAAGTAATTGTCAGACATCTTACATTTTAAATAATTTCCTAGCACAAAATGGTAAAGTCAATAAATGATCTGATTCTGCATTTCAACTTCCCACATATTGTGTATGACCCTTTTTAAATTACATGTTAGATTTACAAGTTAGGAGAGAAGAGGCAGAAAGACAGACAGAAATGGGAATGGAGCTAAAGAGAAAGAGAGGTTCTTAGGGTTACATTTGAGAGAGATAGAAGAAATGGAACTTGAAATTATTTGCTTCAAACCATCCCTCACAAGATTACAAGTAGCCACAGCGGGAGGTTCACGTATTGGTAACATTTTCCCCACCACTACTACCTAGTATTTGGTCTTCTGATATCAAAACTTTTAGTGGCAAATTGTTATTTCCCATTGCATCTATAACATTTTTTTCAGTATGTCAGGGAGAGGGGCAGCCTATCATGCTTCTTTTCTTCTCTCTCTCACCCTAGGTCATTTCATTCTGTTCAGGACATAAACAGTATTTCATGTTCAGTACTCTCAACTTTATCTCATCATATCCCTTCTGTAAGTGTGACTCAAATTTTCAGTTGCCTATTTAGTCTTCTCCATTTAGATGTCTAATGGGCATCTCACATTTAACTTGGTACCTACCTTATGAGCAAACCCTGATCTACTCACCTTTCAAACTTTTCCCATCTCAGTAACGGGCTATAACTTTAACTAGTTGCTAAGGCTGAAACCATGTAGCCATTCTTAATTGTCTCCTCTTCTTTCTCTTACCTTTATTCCTTACCTTATAATCTAGTTCTATTCATTTTGAAATTAAAAAAGATATCCCAAGTTTAGATACTTGTCCCATCTTCATTATGGTAGGAGCAAACAAATTTAAAGATATTATTGTTAGCTATTAATTTTAAAGGGATCAAAATAAATCATTTTAGGAGTATGTAGCAAAGGAACAAAACATACTATTGAGGTGATGAGATTATTCTGCTGCTATTAAGAATAAAAGGATCCCATCATACATTTAAAAAATATTGTATTTAACAGTATTAAATTGTGTTAATAGTGTTTTCATTTTGTGTTAATACATTTTTTAAAAAATATCGTGTTTAACAGGTTCATTTGTTTTGGATTTCTCAGAGTTTTTAATATAGCAATGCATATCAAACATAGAGAATGCTGTAGTATGAAGCTTGTTGAAAATATATTTAAACATAAAACCTATTTATCTGAGAAAATTCCACACCAGTTTTGTAAATATTGCCATAAATAAAACGTGAAGACTTATGATCATTTCCAATTTAAAATTGAAGATCTTCATTCAATTTCAGCTTTGTTTTTATTGGATCTTTTCATTTATCCAAACTCTAAACATTGAAATATCCTAAGACTTGGTTCTTTATTTTTTTCTTAACTCTACAAGTGATTATTTCAGTGTCATGGATTTAAACATTATCACTAAATTAAGCAATGTCATGTCTATTTCTAATCACTACCCCTCACCCCTACCAAACATCTCCACTTGGATATCCAAATTAACTCTCTTCCTCCATCCCATTCATTTCAGTCTTTGCTTTCCATTCTACTGAATGGCAAGTTTACTTCTCCAGTAATCTAGGCCAGAGACACACTTGGTGTCATCCTTGTCTTCCCTCTTCTTTCCGAATACGGAATAGCTTATTCACAACCTCCACCGTAGTCCAAAATATGTTTATTTTTACTGAGGCCACTAATTTATGTCATTTACTACTAGATGCCTGTACTTCGTCTTACCTCTCCATTGCCTCCTTATCTCATCCAGAATTAAAGGCAAAGTCTTTACCATGTCCTAAATCTTCTTACATAATTTGCCCTACATGTTGTACTAATTGCCCAAGTATTTGTAGGAAATGATCTGTATACAGGGTGGGGCAAAAGTAGCTTTACAGTTGTATCCATGTTCAAATGTAATAATTAATAAATACATAATAATACAAGAATACACTGTGTTTCACGTACTCACAACTGTAAACCTATTTGAGAAACACAGTTTGTTCTTGTGTTATCACTTAGTGTTTAATTATCATATTTGAAAATGGACACACTGATAAACCTACATTTGGCCCACCCTGTATGTCCATATGTAAAGGGTGAAATTGGTCAGTAGTACCATTTTATTTTCTCACTTAACCCCGCAATTTTTAGCACTTCTTTAATGTGTCAGGAATTTTCATATTTATGACATTTGATACTCACAAACATCATATAAAGTAGGTAATTGTATTTCAAATATAAGAAAACTAAGGCTCAACATGGAAATTAAATAAAACATAATTTTGTTTTAGGGCTGAACAGCATATTACATTTAATAATGAGTCAGGTTAAAACCCACACTTCCTCATTAGAGAGGATGTAAATTGTCAGAAGGAACAAGTATCCTTGCTCTTCTATTCAATTTCCAGTGCAGTTGAGTGTATGCTGCCTTGCTTCATCTTGCTAAAAAGGAACAGTGACATTACTGGCTTGGAAGTTGCAAAGAGTTACATGATCTAATTTGTATGACAGATTCTATTATAATTTATTAACAATGTAAAATTTGAAAAGTATGAAGTTTAAGTTGTTCAAATTTATTCTTGATTTTAAAAGACAAAGATGTAAAATTTAAGTATGTATTGGCAAAAGACTGACACTAAAGTAACCTATTGACCTCATGACATGATATATAATAAGACCGAAATCTAAAAATTATTAACTAGTGCGTTCCCTGATATCGGTAAGTAGATAATTAGCCCCGATGATGTGGAGGTTACTTTATGTCAGTTTTGTACTTAATCTGTCCTAAAATTGTAATGTTTATAAGAAGTTCTTGTGTGACTTTCTTCCTTCATTATAATATCTATTGTTATATCAATTAAACCAAAGACAATAATTTCTGTAGAGAATTATATTTATTCATTTATACTTATTGTAGAAAATTGAGTTTTATTTATGTAGCTCACTAACTGAGACTTCACTGATTTTGTTATGATGAATTCAGCAAGCATGAAGCCTGTTGGTAACCTTTTTCCTCCAGGTACTACTAATTATTGTGCCAGTTAGAAAAAATGATGATGGCAAAGACATTTTCACAGCCCAATACCACATTTTGATGTCTTCCTCAAGAATACCTACCACATAATGCAGTGGGTGCCCAGTAAATGTGAATTAAGCATCGAATACCTCGAAATCTGAGTTCACCATATCTAGCAGACAAATAGAAATAAAAATTCAAGGCATTGAAATTCTCTTTTGTCAGTAACTTGTAAAAAATGTGCATATATGCGAGGGCTGATCTCAATTTCCCTAATGATTTTCTTCTCATCAGCTATCACTCTGCCACTAAAGTTCAGACACAATTTCAAATATCTAACTATTCCACTGCAGCAATTGTTAACTAAACTTGCTCGAAATTTTAGTAAAAATGGTATTCAGACCAGGAATGTATCAAATGCTTGCAATTTCTTTATAAGGCTTGGGGATATATGGGAAAAAAAAATCGCAATCCCCACTGTTCAAAGGAAAACTTTGTTTTTGCCTTTAATGTCCAAAGCATTTACTTTTTTTTTTTTTGGTAATGTTTTCACTCACAGAAAAAAGGTTTTCATTTAGAAATGTAAACATTTTGGCTGTTAGGGTGGGACCAAATAAAAGATTCCCTGATTACTTTAAATGAGCCATTGAGAAAACCCTTGCCAATGTAGACACAGTCGCTCAGTGTTCTACAATGTGTCAAAATGTCCCACCTTCTTTGGTGCTTTGTAAATCACACCAGGGATTTGAATAAATTAAGTCAGGCTCCTTCGCCAGAAACCAGATGTTGCACCTCCACTGAGTTTTACCTTGGAAAACAATGCATTATTAAGTGATTATGAGCTATGCAATCAGGAAGAAATACTGCGTCTGACTATCACAATGTATGCCTTTTAAACCTGCTTCAAGACTACTTGCAGAAGCCTGGAGTGGCATAAGATAATTACTAAGTGTTCTAAATTCCAAAGATGTGTGCTAGACTATAGAATAAGTTCAAACGCGCCCTTCATAGAGTGAAGAGACAGAGTGACCTGTCTAAAGTGCAATAGGGTGTGTATGTGTGTGTGTGTGTGTGTGTGTGTGTGCACTCACACGTGTCAATATAGCCCATTGTAATTAGAGACATGACTCAGCCAGGCCATTCAGATTCTAAAAGAAAAGTTATCAGACAATGTAGAATAAAAATGGGAGAGAGAAAAAAGACGGAAGTTAGACAGAAATAAGAATGGAGAAGACAAAGACAAGGAAGGAAGGGAGGAAGAGAGTGAGAGGAAAACTCATGAAGAAAGGGGAAAAAGAAAGGAAGAGAGAATTCAGAAATGAAAGAGGAAGAGCAGAATAACTGAAAAAAGAAACATTTAGTAGTTAGAAGCAAATTTACTAATTTGAATGTATATCCTAGACTTCCCAGTTTGTAACTGTCAATGAATGTTTTTTCTTACCCAGAAGACTCGTATTACTAAGACATTTGTCCCCTTAAGAATGCTACAGCTTTTATTTTATTTATTTTTGGGCATCCTCAAAAGAGTGTCCCAAATGAGCAAATAACTATTCCAGTGTGGTTACCACCTAGGGCCTTCCTTGTCCCTTTCCTCTTGCTCTTGTCACTACTTGTCCCCTGCTATGCCTGTGAAGTCAAATGATGGAACCTTAATGTCATTGTCTATTCTATGACCTCCAACCCCCCGCCCCTGGCCCATGAATGCTAACTCACATTGTGCAAGGCATCTTCCATGTATCTGTAGGTTTTCCAAGAAATTTAAAAAACAAGATATCAATGACTTGTATGCAATAATAGGAGAATGACCTTCTCTACGTTTTGTGTTTTATGGGGCACTGGAAACAAGGACAGAGGATTGTCAAGCTAGCTGATACAATCTTTCTTGAATGGGTAAGCCAGTCAATGGACACCATTTTTTTTCTCCTGAAGGAATTTGGATATAACCAAGGAGCTGGCTATGAACACAAACCACTTCTTACATCTTACCCAGTCTTCCAATCCCAAACTCTTCCCTGTTCAAATTAAAAAAAAAAAAGAAAGAAAAGATAAAAAGAAAAAGGTTCTCTTTTACACAAGGACAAAGATGCTTCTCTGACAGCACATTTGTACCAAGAGTTTCTTGGATCAGATAATTACATGTATGCATACTTATTTCTAATTATACGTGCATTGGTAATTTCTCAACTCCATACTCTTTATATTATAATTTTAGTCATACTTAAAGCCCTTTTCTACAGATTTTATGGAAGGAGAAAGAAGATATTTCAGAAAAATTACCTATTTTTAGGAGAGAAAAAGTACTGACAATCAACATTTGGGAAATATTTTTACTTGACAGTTTTACCGAGTTTCACCATTTCCCCTGGGGATGTATTAGTTGTCTATTGCTAGGTAACAAATTCTCCCATGCGTAACAGTTTGAAACAATAAACATTTGTTACTGCACTATTTGCATGTGTCAGGATTTCAGAGGCAGTTTTGCCAAGTGGTTGTGTCTCGAGTTTTTTCATGAAACAAACTGCCATCCAAGTGGCGGCCACAGCTGCAGTCCTCCGTGGGCTTGGCCAGGACGGGAAGATATAGGCTTCTGAGAAGGTGCCTTACGTGGCTACCCACCGGGACCCCTCGGAGGACTCCTCCAGGGTCCTCCCCACATGGAGACCTGCTTACCCAGAAGTGTTTTTGCCAAGAGAGACCAAGAAGGAAGCCACAGGGACCTTTCATGGCCTTGTCCCAGAAGTTTCACACCGTCACTTGGACCACATTCTCTGTATTAGAAGTTAATTACTAAATCCAGCCCACATTTCAGGAAAGATGAATTATGCTATACCCCTTGATAAACTTTTGGTTATATTTTAAAGCTACCACAGGAGGAATATGTAAAGTATTTGACAAATTCTCAAAAAAATAATAGCCAAGACTGATTCAGTGTTGGCTATGTATGTTTCCATTGTTGGAGATTCAGTCTAAGACACTGTTCTATGCTAGAAAAAGGAACCATTTTATGTAGAACAGCATTGTTTGACTGGTATCTATTTTTGGATGTGTGTAGAAAAGTTTTACTCTTGTAAGGTTTTCACCTGACTGAAGGACTGAGTTACTCCGATCATCATCATTGTTAGTATGTCCACAGTTTCTTTTCTAGAAATGATGGGAAACTCCTTCATTACAATCACAGTGGCAACACTGGCAGATGGTACTTTGGAGTGTCCTGGACCGATCTCTTGTATGACACATGGAACAACATACGTGATTTTTATGCTGGGAAGCCATAACATTACAGACAGAACCATATTACCATCAACAGAACAGTTTAACACCCACATGCGCTAGAGAAATGAGAAGACAAAAAATACATACCAATATAATAAAGATATATTGTGATGAATATAGTAAGATCCCTCAGTATTACATCTTAGGAACTCTTCAACGTAACAACAACTAAGCTATTTCAGTTTGTCTTCCCTGAGGTAAGCAGTTTGACATGTAGGTGGCCGAGTGAATAACAGACATCTGGTTTAGCAGAAATGAGCATCGACAGAGGCAACGTGGAGAGCAAATGTTTATAATATTAGCGATTCAAGTTCAAGTATCAGATTAGTGTGGTATTGGAATCATGCATTAAAATATGCTTGCAGGCCCAAACCTTTCTCAACAAAACTTCCAATCATTAATAAGAAAAATAAGGTAGAGTTTGTCAGTGTGTGTATCAAAATATGATATATAAAATGATTTGATAGCCCTGGCTGGCGTAGCTCAGTGGATTGAGCGCGGGCTGCGAACCAAAGTGTCACAGGTTCGATTCCCAGTCAGGGTACATGCCTGGGTTTCAGGCCACGACACCCAGCAACCGCACTTTGATGTTTCTCTCTCTCTGAATGTCCCTCCCTTCCCTCTCTAAAAATAAATAAATAAAATCTTTAAAATAATTTGATGTTCGGGCATGACTTCAGTATCATTTACAATATCAAATTCATTGCAACTGTGGATCAGACAGAACATTCTAAACTTGCAGTCTCAGTCATGTTAGTCCAGCTTTAATATGCTCATGGAAAATCTTGTGATGTAAGCATTTAGAAGAAACACTGGCTTTCCTCTATTCTAATTGAACCCCTAACTTATTTAAATTGTGAGTTGAACTGCCTATGAGATAAAACAAAAATGTTTCATTATTGAGTTTATCTATATCAAGGCAAACCCTAGTTATTGTTCCTCTGCCAAACAAATGAAGCATTTTATTAATGGGATTTTTAGAGGTGACCTTTTAAAAAATTCTTTAAAAATGACTTCTTTGTATCTGAGTTCATTGCTTACACTTTAAAAGACTACCTGAACTTGTAAAGGCATGGGTATTGCAGGGCTTGTTTTTATTTTTTCTGTGTTGTCTCAGTATCACTTAATTTTCACCGTGTAGCAAATTGCACCCAAACAGTAAATTAAAACAACTACTACCACGTATTTGACTCACAGTTCTTCGGGGTGGTGGATGATTCTTCTGGACCAAGTCAACTCGACTGAAAACAGCTTACCTTGATCACGTGTCTGCAGTATTTTGTCAGTCAGGTGAGGGATGGATGACCTAAGATAGTATTCCCACACACCTGGCAGTGGATAGCCCTTCACTTGGGGCAGCAGAGGAGACTGGGCCTCCTATTTCTTATTTAGCGGGGCAGCCTGGGCATTTTCACACGGTGGCCTCAGGGTTTCCCGGAGCAGCAGCAGAAGAGATATCTGCTGATGTCGCACTTGCAGTGACTCACTGGGCAAACCTTGGGGCGTGGATGAACCAGAGGCAAAGGGAGGAGAGATAGGTCCCACTTATTGACGGGAGGACCTGTCATGCAAGGCCAGGAAAGAAAAGAGTTTGCAATAATTTTACAGTGTACAACTATCTTCTTGTCTCAAACTTTCTGAGAATACAGGAGTCCAGTAGGGTTCACGGTATAGATACACGTAGTTGGTAATAGTGAAACAATGATAAGCTTTGGAATCAGAAGGATAATGTAACCTTCTATTCATTCATTAATTTACTGATTCGTTCTTTCAAAGATATATAATAATTGAGCATGCAGGTTATTCCCAACAATGTATTCAATAATAACTAAATCATCAAATGTTCCTTGAATGTTTCTTATGTTCTAGGTGCCATTCTGGGCACTAGAAATTTGGCAAAGGACAAGAGAGTGCAAAGGAGGACAAAGACCTGTTCTCTTGGAATTTGTGTTCCATGGAGACCTATACACACACACACACACACACACACACACACACACAGAGTAGAAAATTGGAAAAGAAAAAAACTGAAGAGTTACTTTGAAACAGATGGTCAAGAAAAACCTCTTTGAGGAGGTGATATTACTTCCGAAACCTGTCCACAGGAAAAGAATCCACCCTTCAGAAAAGAGATGTTGACACAGGAGGCAGAGAAAACATTCTGTACGAGTTCCTTAGGCCAGCATGAGCTTGGCATGTTCAAAGAATACAATTAGCCAAGAGTCTGGCCAGGGGTTGACGAGCAAGCTAAAGGTTTCTAGTAAAGGAGGAGGTAGGGCTAAGTCATATCCAGGCCTTAAATTCTGGATTCAGGAACTTATTCTCATCTCCATTTCCTACAGGCATGGATGGTAAATGAGGAAGGTGAGGCATGGGCTCCAAGTGGGTATGTCCCCTCGGCCCCGTAGATGTTTTTGCTCCAGGGTACAGGGAGACTGGAGCAGAACCAGAATGAGGTTCTCTATAGCTCAGAGACTAAGAAAGCCAGCCGACTATCCAGTCTAAGGGTGCATTCCCTGCCTACAAATGATTTTGTATTCTGGTTGAAGGAAATGCTTGTTGAGGAATATGCGCATATTACCTGACCCATACAAATGACAATACATGAGCTATGGAAAGATTATAAGCATCTACTTCTCAGGATTATTTTAAGAAAGTCATGACCCACACAAAGCTCTCACATGTTAGATTCCTCTCTTTAAAAATAATATATACAGCCCTGGCTGGAGTAGCTCAGTGGATTGAGCGCGGGCTGCGAACCAAGGCATTGCAGGTTCGATTCCCAGTCAGGGCACATGCCTAGGTTGCAGGCCACGGCCCCCAGCAACCGCACATTGATATTTCTCTCTCTCTCTTCCTCCCTCCCTTCCCTTTCTAAAAATAAATAAATAAAATCTTTTAAAAAAGACTTAAACAACGGTCTTAAAAATAATGTATACATAGTACACTGTCCAAACCCAAGAGGATTCAAAAAAGAAAGCTTCATAAAATGTATCCATTGTCTTCACTTCCCAAACCTACTCTTTAACACTGTACTTTGACATCCAGGCCCACTGTCTCTTAACTCCCTGTGTCCCTGAAAACCACACCTCACTATCAGAAACACAGATGTCAGCTTAATCTCTTTACATTGCACATGTGTCCCGTATTTCAGATCACACTTGCCAACATTAGTGTGAAATATCTATTTGTGATTACATTAGGAAGATACTAACTCAATCCTCCTTTGATTATCTATCACAGCAATAGTGTGACTGAAAAACTGCATGCCAGAAAAAGTTGCCTAATTTATGGTTCATGTTCCAAGGGTAAAGACAAATTCTTTATGGCTCCACGAAGAAGATGAGTACAATTCTCAAAATAATAGAAGTCAGAATTTTAATTTATCTTGGGTACTCTTTATCTTTATAGTTAAAAAATCAAGCATATTATTCATTTGGGCTTGTTTTAGAAATTGAAAACAATTTGAGTTTGTATTTATATCCCTATTACTTTAAAAAGAATGGCTAATTCAGTAAACTTTTGAGCCTTGAATCTTGTGTTATATTTCTTGGTAGACATCAAATTGTCTTTGAACCAATCTTATCAATGAAAAAATATTAAGAAAATTTTGTCAGTTTTTTATTATCTGGCTCTCTTCCATTTTCTCTATTGTCATTCTACAGCATTGCTTCTCACTCCCCTTCCCCCCAAAATCCAAAATCACACTTGATACAGCAACTATTTATAAATACACAATCAAATCATTTCCCTTTACTGTTCTGCAGACTAAAATAATAACTCATCAAGAACAGCTTAAGCAAGCAGTTATTCTCAGGGCTCAAAGCATCATGTCTAGTAAATGACAATTTCATTATACATGTAGAAACACATTTTCAATTTTGCGGTGTTGGTAGATTAATTAATATTTATTCAGTTTGGGGGGAAAAGGAGAGCAACAACCAAATACATGTACCTAGGAAATATATATAATCTTCATGCTTAATGACATGCCATTTATTCATTCAACCAGTATGTATTAATTTAATACCTTACTAAGGTCCAGGTACATTCTTGGAATGAGAAGTTGCATACACTATAATGGAAGACACAGACTTGTAAAGGAGCATTACGGCAGAGAAGAGGAACCCTCTTATTTTTGCTGGGGTGGGTGTCGATGAAGCTCCCACAGAGGAGAGGATGCGTGAATAGAGGCTTCGAGAGCAGAGTACAGCCTTATGAATTTAAACAAGGAGAAGAATAAAAGGTAAACCAGGACAGAGCTAAGCCTGGGCACAGAGCTGCGAAATGCTCTCCCACAATTTGAGTCCAGCGAGTATTTTGATTCCGCTGAATCTTACATTATTTTATAATGATAGAGCCTGAGGCTCAAAACCTTGGCAATGGCCAATCGCTAAATATTTTTTTATGGAAAATTAAAGAGTTAAAAAAGAGCTTGCCCACATGGAGAAATATTAAAGATCAAGGGTGTATTTAGGAAAAATTAATTAGGACATAGCACAGAAGCTGGACTGTCCAGTAGAGAGGTAGTGTGGAAAGGACCTCTGCCTGTGAGCCAGAACGGTGTTCCCATCCCAGAGGGACAGGAGGGAAGGACGGACTCCACAGACACAAAGGAGAAAACAACCATTTTCCTAAGTGGAGTCTGAAAAGTTGGACTGGGGAGACCTCAGAATCAAGGGGTCACCACACTGAGTTTTGATCCACTTTCTCATGAAGACAGATGGCTTAGGCCAATGTTATTGGTTTTTTAAAATGACCAGTCACAGTCAGAAATACGTTTTATTCTGTGACCCGTACCCAGGTCTCTGTAATTCTCCACTGGGCAACCCTCACCCCTTCCACACATATCTATGGTCCAAACAAAAGTTTTCCTAAAACCATTACCCTTAGTCCTAGCTGCATCTGGCCACGGCCAGTCCTTTCACATCTGTGTGATTTGAAGGATACAGACAAGACCTCCTCCCCAGTGGATGGCATAACCTTGTACAACACGGTGATCAGCAGCTGGAACATTCATTTAGAAGAGTAGAGCCAGATCAGTTGTGTGTCCAAGTCCAGGCACATGTGTGCTGGCCGAAAAGAGTCCAAGGAAAATAGACCTGAAGTGATTAGACAGTATCTGGCCAGTCAGCTGTGCCTGGTCCCCAAGAAAAGCCACTGTCTCTGAATTAATTCTACTCTATCTCTAGATACATTATCGCCAGTTACTAAGGTATCAGTGGTTACAACAACCTATTTTCTGTTTCTTATAAATCTTCTCTTGACACATCAGAGCATGGTATTCTAAAGTGGTTCCCCAGTAACTACAGAGTTACTATGTGTTCATGAATGATATTAACTTTCGATTGCTTGTCTCGGACATTAATTTTTATATGTATCATTTGGAAATGTTTTATACATATAAAACAGATAACATGAAGATATTATAAATATTTCTTTACAAAGATTTTCAGCACCAAGTAATGGTAATTATTACCCCCATCAACACAAAGCAAAAATTCACTTTTATAGGCAGTTTTATTCTATGATAATTTTATGTATGTATTTTTTATTTCTTTAATTGTTGCAAATAGCTCTCTCACGCCAATGATTCCCTTCTTCAACCACTAGCATGGGATCATCTAGAGGTTTTTCTTGTTTAGCTGTAAGTTTTTCTGTATCCATAAGAGTCCATCTGCGCACTTAAAAGTGAGCCTTAAAAGGCTTTTCCAATCTGTGAGGACAGTGGAAACTCTCCAGTCCCTTTCATAAAAAATATTACCTACATAAAGTAAAACACCTTAATGGGTATGAATAACCAGCCTTTCCTATCCTACTATACACATTTATTGCTTAGTCACTTTGAAAATTAAATGATTTAGATTATGTTTATTTCATAAGCTAGATTTTTTTCTTTTTATTCACTTAAGGCCTCCCTGTATTATAATAGCCTCATGATTCAGAGCATATACATTTAAAATCAGACACCTGAAAACCTTATGTCTTCTCTGGGCCTAATGTGGTTAATTAATATTAATTTTAATTTTTAATTAATAATAAACTAAATTTCCTCATCTGCTAAGTAGAGGTAACTAAATGGAGATAATGATAGTACCATTTTATGGGCTCATTATGAGAATTGAGTAATATAGTGTATATGAAGCACCTCATACAGTTTTTTTCATATAAGAAGGGTTTTGTGAATGTAGGTGCAATCATTGCTACAGAAACATGTGATACAAGGGCCTTCACATAACATACATCTAAGGGTATCACCCCCCAGTTCTTAGTCTGCTATGCATTTAAAAGCTGCACTGAACTACTAGAGATCATGTGAAGATCGAAGGCTATGGACAGACTTTATCATCATGCTGGACATTTAGAATAGTTTTTAAGTATATCATTACCTGTTGTCATAATTTAATATGTATTTTACAAATACAGTTTTACAAATACACACATTACAGTTATATACAATCATGGTATATAATGTGCTCTCCCAGGGTGTTCATTCTTTACAAGTCTTAAGAAGTAAAAAATTTGTAAGCCAGAATCCTCACCAAAAAGAAATAAATATAAGCTTTCCGAAGTATGATTTTCCATAGCCTTGGACATTGAAAATCATTTAGATGTTTACAGCAATAGTTTCTGAAATGAAGGAATACTGATTAGACAATCTAAATAAACAAACAAATGAATAAATACATAAGTAAATACATACTCAATCTGCGATTCTTGTTAAAATCCTTCAGGGCCTTTGATCCTGCTCTGTCTGACCACTGTAAGGACACACCCACTCCGGATGGGAACTGTTACAATAATAGCTGGATCTGAAATATGCCACACATCAGGCATATTTCCGTGTGATCACTACTTTTTACCACTAGAAATATCGTCATAGGGCCAATGGAACGGCTAACATATATTCTACCTCCACCACCTTGCTCCGGGTTCTTTTTCCTTCTGATCCTATTTGGTCACTCATTTGATCAATCTTACCACATACCAAACTTTCATCACAGCTTGAAATTCTCAGTTTTCAGAGTCAAAGGCGGTGCTAGAAGCAATGGTGTTGCAACCATCCCTCAGAGGAGCTCGAGGGGAACTTCAGGGGACGACATGGGTGTCTTCCTTAGTTTGCCTTTAAAGACAAAGGCAGCACCAAATTAATGGATGTGGAATAACAATGTCAAATCCTTTTCAAACCCACTTATATTTTCTTCTAAATATACACATAAAAATCACCCCAGAAGTGATTTTTAAAGTCTGCGAATTTGTCAGGCTCGAGTCCAAGATTTCACGCTTCCCCTGAGTATGGTTAGTTTTTCCACCTCTCTGAGGCTTGACCCCCTTTCCTGCCATAAGAAAAATTGATGCCATCTTACAGGCTTCCTGGGAAATGTAAGTGAGGAAGTACAAAACTTATTTAAAAGCCCACATACAATAACTATGAATACTATTATGATAATTATCTTCCTCATTTACATCCCCAAGAATGTATTATATGCTTTTAACGGCCAGCATCCCAGATGCTTTTCATCCTAATTTAAACTGTGGCATCTTCGCTCCCGTCTAATGCATTGTGCGCTGACTTTGCATGCCCTTTCCTTCACTGTCTTGAAACCCAGAGACCACTGCTGCACACACCAGTGCAGACGTGCATGTGGAACCGATCCCCGTCGCTTTCCACGGTCCTTCCTGATAATGTGCCACGTTTTGTCGGCCCACTTACGCAGTCATGGGTAGAGTGGGAATGACTCAGGAAAAGGTTGCTCCGTTTACTAGACATTCCTTGATCCCCTCAAGCCATTGGGTTAGGCCAAGTTATGCAATGATAGGTAAGGACAATGCAGGGGAGAAGAAAGACTTGGCAGCTGCAAGGCAAATGCTGCAAGTGTAAAAAATGAGCTGAGACTAGGAATCAGTGCCTCAGAGGCCCTTGCCCTGCATACAGTTGCCGTGTTTTGTGCTTCACCAGTACACCCTGCGCTAGCTGACGCTGAGACTCATCAGGCACTTTTCTGCTCACTCACACAAATACTTAGGATATCCTTACGATCTGTTTTGATAAGGTTCGTTCTGTATTTCTGAGAAACGGTTAAGATCAAGTGTAAACTCAGAGATTCCACTGGATTTCCAGCCTAAACAGAAAGTAATTTAAAAGATATGTATTAGCTCTGGCTGGTGTGGCTCAGTGGCTTGAGCGCCAGGCAGTGAACCAAAGGGTCACAGGGTCCATTCCCAGCCAGGGCACCTGCCTACGTTGAAGGCCAGGTCTCCACTTGGGGTTGCACAGGAGACAACCACACATTGATGTTCCTTTCCCTCTTTCTCTGCCCCTTCCATTCTCTCTAAAAATAAATAAATAAAATCTTTTTAAAAGATATTTATTAATACTTACCCTCAATATTTATAATTCCTGATATAAACAAATACAGTACTATCACTATCCTTTATCTAAATTAACTGTCTCCATAAAAAATCAACAAAAAACCTGTCTCATTTCAGAAATATGCAATTTTTAAAATTTACCTTTAAGAGAGAGTATGATTGCATATTTTTGCAGATGTGAGCAGCTCCTATATCCCTGCGGGGTCACGGCTCCTCCACACCTGCAAAGTAGGGCCAGATGGGAAGAGAACTCTGTGGCCTTCTGTGTAGCAGGTTAATGAAGTTTGATTCCAATAGGGCTCATGGAATTGTTCAAATTGCTATATCCGAGAGAAGGTAACATTTTCTTACAGAGCCGTTGCTTTCAGGAGTGAAGAATCCTGAGAGAAGATTCTAGGTGAACCTTGAACTTCTCAGCAGAGGGCTATGTTTAAAGTCTTTCTACAGTCCATCCTTAAAATGGTACATTTTGAGGGAGAAAAAAACAAACCTGTCATTAGATCAAGTCATGCTTGACATGGTCTTCTCAAGTTCCCTTGTGTTTTAGATGGGTTCAGGTCTTCCTGTGCACGATTTCTAGGGCATCAGTATAAACTTGTATTGAAGCCAGCTCACCTTGTCATTTCATGCTAACACCACCCCATGAGCGCCCCCACCCTCTGCCTGTGTTAGTGCTGGTTTTGACTGGCACAACTCAAGGGGCCACTGTTGACATAGAAGGAAATTTGTGTAACTGTCGCCTGTGGACCTGCCATGGCCAGCGAAGCCCTTTGCCCCATGATTCACCCTCATCTCCCTCCATAACGTGACCTCGTTTCAGTTGTCTCGGTCCGACACAGTCTATGGGGGTCCCGTTAAACTGCTTCATCCTCCGAGGGCCATGCTCTAATGTTTGGTGACTTAGTAGACGTGGCTGGTACTGTCTGGAATGCTGTCGTTATCTCATCTGCCACTTCCACTCAGTCTCTGAGTCTCCCTGTCTGCGAAGATTTCTCTGTAGAGATTAGTTGTCTCTTTGCTCTTCCTGAGCATCTTCCCTAAATCAAATTCGTATATGTTTCAGTGTCTGTCTGTCTGTCTGTCTCCCACTGGGCTTTGAAGCCCTTTGGCAGTGGGCTCTGTCTTGCTCACCTTTGACCCACAGTGCTCGGCAGGAGTGAGGTAATACAAATTCTGAAAAGGCTAATAGAGCAAACTCAGAAAGCAGGCTCTCTCAGTTCTCCTGCTGGCTTCACCCTCTGCCACTTACACTCTGTGTTACTCGGACAGATTTCTTAACCTCTCTGTTCCACACTTTCTTCAATGGTGAAGTGGAGTTGGCAGTAGTATCTACTTTGTAGGGTCATTGCAATTAGTGAGGAAGTTAATACATGTTAACATGATTAAAATGGTATCAAATAATAAGCATGTTTGGAATATTAGAAATTAGCACTAGTATTGCTATAATTACTATAGTTCTTGTATTATTTTGTCTTTCATAATATAGCCAAGTGATGGTTCTCAAAATTGTGGGTACATGATAATTACTAAAGCCTTTTAAAACTCAGAATACAAGGCCTCAGGGTCTTGGGATCTGCATTCTTATAAGCAATTCCATATTTTTAAACATACTTCCAACAGTGATGATTCAGGGGGTCATGAAGTAACCTGAGTTAATCTAAGATTATAAATTGCCACATAAAGATATTAGGCTCTATTCCTCATGGTGATTAATTAATACATATATGCATACCCAAACCATTCAGATTAGAAACATTTTCAGCTGTTCAAATTAAAACAAACGTTTTTCCTAGATAATGCTGTGTCATTAATTTATATTCACCTACACTCATTCTTTTTCTTTACCGTATTTGGTTATCTTAAAATCTACTCTTGGTGTTTAACATTTATAACATTAATGATAACAACTCATATACTTATTTGAAGCATTTGCAATTTGAATTCACTATTCCACTTGCTTGTTTAGTTATTTTATACATCTTTTATAGATAAATCTAGACACTCAATTAAACAACAACAAAATAAAATGAATTTTTAGAGTGTTGAGGATAGTATATACAAGGAGAGACCAATAAAAACCCAGCATCTTGCAAGATTTCTTACATGGTAGGTCGAATAATAAGTTGGTCTCCCCAACATTTGCATTTTAGTTGAAGGTCTGAAATATTCCACCTTTACAATGTATTGTATTTAAGGTGAGTGTTGTGTGCTCTACAAGCCGGCACAGGCTGTACCACAAAGCATATATCAGAAACAGGGGACCATTAAAGCCTACAATTTTAAACAACTTTAGACAAAATTTCATATTGGCTTTTATTTCACATAAAAACTCAAATAGGCTATTTCCCAGATAAGATAAAGATGCTGTAGCTATAAAGTTCTTAAATCAATGTCCCATACTTTTGAGTGCATTCCTTCTTGTTGCCATATGCTTTTGGGAAGGCCCAGTAGATAACTAAATAGAAAATAAGGGGAAAAGGGAAATGTAATTTCAATATTATGACTGAGACATATTTGTAATGTACATATTTCTGCAAAAGGCTATTTTTGAGCCTAATACAACATTCCCAGGCCATGTTTCTTCCGTCAGATTCTCCATGGTTAACCACAGGTAAAAATGATGAGAAATTAGGGACGACACTATACATCAGAAGAATCCTTTCTAAAAAGAAATAGCCCAGATTTAATATTAAGCTAGCCTCCCACCTATACCGATCATTAACTTAAAACTATCCATTTGATACTATTCACATTCAAATATCTAAGAGGTGTGAAATGCAAAATATAACATACAGATGAATTATAAGTGGAACAGGTTAACTTTCCAAAGAGCTGGTTACATTATGTTCTATTTTAGAGTCCATCTTATTTGGTTTGTGCTCCTTACAGCATCTGAGAAAACACCATCCCTAAGGATCTTTCTCCTACTCAATACGTGTGTTTTCAGCAGCCGCTGTGTGCCCAGCATTGCTGCAGGTGCTGGTAAAGAGAGGAAAAGCTGACAGCACTGCCCTCGTGGAGCCTGCATTCAGTGCTGCAGACACGCATTGACGCGCTGCATGAATACATGTCAGGTTCCTTGGACAATGCTACAGAAGAACCCAGCTCAGGGTAATGAGATTAAAGAAGGACAGCAGGCAGCATACACACAGGGGGGCAGGGCCATTCAAAGAATGACATTTTGTCAGAGACAAGAATAAAAGAATCTGCCTTGTAACTGCTTGTGAGGAGAACCTGAAGTCATATGACTAGGTGACAGAAGGCAAAGGAACAGACAATTAGGCAGTCCATAAAAAGAAAGGTGTTTATGAAGTTCAAACTTCTGCCTTTTCTGTCTGCTGCTTCTGGCCATCCTACCTCTTTGAAGTTTGGCAAAATAATCCCCTTCTAGCTTTACGTTTTCCATCTCAAAGGTTTCAGTTTTATTTACTTTCTTATTTTAATAATTTGCTGAAAGTGATTGCAAAATTAGTACATGACTCCAGGCAAAATATTAACATTATTTAACAAAAACAAAGGTTTTTGTTAAAACGAAACAAAAACTTTCTCTCACCTTAAAGTAGCCATTTTAGTTATTTCCCAAACTTTATTTTTCATTACTTTTTCTCTCATTTGTATACATATCTATACATTTATATGTGTAGGTATGGTTCTCTGTGCCTTGGCATACACACACACACACACACACACACACACACGTGGTTCTGTGTGTCTTGATCTATATATGTTTTTTACTATTCTGCCATTTTCTTAAATCTAAGACTATAGCATTGTCAAATACCTGAAGCTATGCACACCCTATAATTAAGTCATTTCTGCTCATAACTAGATAACAGAAATGTCTTATTTCTCATCCCTTATTATTTCTTTATTAAAACACTGAATTTACCATAGTGAATTTAATCCAAGTAGGTACAAAATGAAACTCTTATTTAAATCTACCAATGAAAAACATTTATTCTGGTTTAGGGTCAAGGTCAGGGTTAAGGTTAAGGTTAGGGTTAGGATAAGGGGGTTAAGGTTAGGGTAAGGGTTAGGGTCACTGTGATTCCCCCTCTATTCATCTTTGCCTTCTGACACTACTCAGTCAACATTTTTCTAATGATTCCCATGATAAAATATTTGTATGTTCATGGTGTTTCGGGTAGCATCACCCCATGTACCCCCTGGGCATGCCTTTCCTTTTCTCTTCTAGTGACTGGTCAGTTCTGCCTTCTACGGGCATCTCCGACTGCTTTAGTTGCACAATCAACCCAAAGCAGCCAATTTTGTTTTATTCTATTGGTTATGGGCTTAAGAATGACTAAAGTAATTTTATAGTTTTGTTTGCTAGGCTATTTGAACTGCCCAGGGCTTTGCAAAAACAATTTTTAAAATACTTTATGGTAGTTTTCTCAAAGTACATTTTAAAGTTTCTCATAAATGGCTTTTCAAATTGTTCCACCTGACTCATATAGAGAGCAACAACAACAACAACAACAACAAAATAGGATCATTTATTTAACTTCCATGAAATAAAGTTTTAGTAGGCCGGAGAGTTCTAGAAAGTTATTTCTTATTTTTTTCTTCTTTTCTTTTTCATGTGCAACTTACAAAGGGCTCCTACAATATTCACAACCAGGCTTACAATTTTCTTCCCACACCTCATTGAAGATACAAAACTTGCACCCACAAGCAGCCGTGATGACCACAGAATGACGATGAAGTGGCCCTCAGTCAGCAGTGGTTCATTACGCCTGAAATGTTTGCAATTAAACTTGATGGGGGGGAAAGAGGCCTCCCTTTACAAGCTGCCGTCTCCTTTCCCATTGATCCAACCACATTATGAAACAAAATAAGAATACGTTTTCCCCAAAATTTACAATTCAAATATTTTTTAAATTGAGCTAATATAATTTAACTCAACTCTCTGCTTCCAGCACAAGAGAAATAAAAAGTGAGTGTTATTGATAGAGATTTTCAAAACCAAAAGGTATTAGTTAATATGGAATGGACTAGAGACAATTAGAATGAAGTTCTAGCCCAGTAAAAAGAAGCTATAATTATCTAAACACACTATAGCAAAATCAAGTTCTAAAATATCCGTATAAACACCACAAAACACATTTTTTAGAGTCTGTAAATAGATCTGACATTGCCCCTGCTGTCCATACTTTAAAGAATAGGAAATTGAAAGAGAAACAGAACCGGCAAAGTGGAAGATCCACAAAGACTATCAAGGAATCATCAATTCAGTAGACCCTCATAAATTACCTACCAAACCTGCAGGCTCACAGAGGCCCAGCTAGACCAGAAAGCAAACATTAGCCACACTACTGTTGCCAGAGTCTCCTTTTGCCTCCTGTGTTTTCATACATAACATTGAAGAACCATAGATCATACTAGATCGAACTCTTCCTAGATACGCAAAGTGAACAAACAGGTTTTCTTTCCTACCTAGATCATACACAAATAAAAATCATGAAAGTGCTCATTCACAAGTAAGAATGTGGGAAAGGTGTCACTCCTTCTGGCTCATAGTTGGATTCTCATATTTGCCACCTTAAGTTCTTTTATGAATGCAGAATAAGAGTCTACCATTCTTTAAATAGTGGAATCCACCATGTCTACAAAAGACAAAGTATCTCATCAGGACATTATTGAGTTCTCTGAAAAAGCAAAACAAAAACAAACAAGCAAAAATCATAGCTTGAAAGTTTCAGTTTCTCTTGCAAACATGCAAGACTAATTTTCTTCAGTTGAGATAAGAATTTTAATCATTTGGGTACCTTGGATGATATTTGAAATATTTTACTCACAAACTTTTAAAGTTTTGAAGGGGAATTTTCAATTCTATTTTGGCACTTGGTGATAGCATTATGGTATAAACATCTTAAAATATTCAAGACACAATAGCTTATAAAGCCAAGTTTTCATATAAAAGCAATAAAAAGATTCCTCCAGCCAGTAGGATTCAAAATGGATCCAGAAATCTTCTGAGATTACATTCCTTACCTCCCTTCTTTCTTTGCTATTTTGTATTTCTATTCTAAATATATTTCTTTCATTTATTTACTTGTTCAACAAATATTTAACCAAGACATATGTCTTTGTGCTAGCCACTGGTCCAGGCACCTTAGAGGCAGGAAGAAAAATAAGACAAAATTTTCACCATTACACATCAATGTAAACAAAAGAAACATGTAGTATGATATATTGAAAGGTGACAAGTGTCAGATAGAACACTAATCCAAGTGTTTGGACGGAGGGTGCCTGAGGGAGGGCTCATTGTAATTGTGGTTGTGGTGCCCTGAGGACACTGTTTATCCCATAGGACCAGAGGATCCGGTGGCTCAACTGAAAGTAACTGAGCATTCTCCCGTGGTCACCAGCCCACACCCGAGCAGATCGATTTCACCTTTACAAGCACACAGACATGGATATTTATCCCACACAGCTGTTAATTACATGTGGCTTTTCCCATGATTAATTAAATCTGGCCTTGACCTTTGTACTTTCTTTGCTTCATGTTACAATCTGCACCAAGCCAAACCATTTAAAAAAAAATGGATTCCTGCTCTCCCTTTGGTACACTTGGTGGTATTCAATTACATTTTTCAATTTTCTTGTTTTGCTCCTTTCAGTGAGAGACCCGGAACACTAATGCGAATTTGCTTTCTGAAAAATTATTCATTTTCTTATCCAATCTCCTGTGGTTGACAGGTTGTCCCATTTTGCAGTAGAACACATGATTTTACAAAGTGTATCTATCTTGTCTGCTAAGGTCACCAGGGGGCTTTAACCGAAATCAGGTATCATCTCAGACAGCTCTTGTCAATCCTGCTTTCACTTGGTATCACCTGGGACACTTTAAAAATGTTGCAGCCTAGACCCCCACAACAAGAGTTTCATTCTGTTGTCTGAGGTGGGACTTGGGCTATAATATTTTTTTAAAACCTCCCTAGGTGCTCCTATTTTGGAGGCAAGGAATACGAGAAACTACGATGAGCCTTTTAGCTCTAAGTAGGCCAGCAGTGCTAGCACAACCTAAGAGCTTTTTAGAAATACAGAATTAGAGGCCCCTCCCAGGCCCTACAATATCAGAATCCACACTTTTAACAAAATCCTAGATAGCCTAAATGCATATTAAAGTTTAAAAAGCACTGCTCTAGGTACACAATTTCATTGTGTAGATAAGGCAGGTAGGAGTAAAGAAGTTAAATCATCTCCCCTAAGTTGGTGGACAGGTGGTGAGCCTAGCCAATCAGGAGACAGGTGAGTTGAGAAGCCAGGTGTTAGGTTTCTCAATTTTCAACTGTTTCATTTTGTCACATGCTTTTCAGCACAAAGGACTGTCAATCTTATGTGTCTGGAACCTTGATGCATATTGGAAAAAAAATCCTGCATGGGTTAATTAGGAAAAAAAGGATATATATTACTGTTAAGCAAGAATTAGAAAATACTTCAAAGGAGATACTTGGAAAGAGATAAAAATACTTTAATAGAAAAGACTATGTGTAATTAATACTGGTAAGTTGGCCCTATCTAATGAATATATAGAAATCTGTTAGTCATAAAGATCCTGTAGGAACGTTTAGAAATATTATACCAATCCAGTAATACACTTTCTCAAGTAGACTCCTGGATCAGATTTCTCTTGCTTAGTTTTACCTGATTAATCCTTTTATCAGAAACTGAACAAAAGTAAACACTTTACAGCCATTAAGTATCATAAATTCCGAGGTAGTAAGTTAACTTGAATACTCTTTAACTCTTCTGAGAAGCTATTTGAGCGATGTTAAAACATTTGTACATAGCTAGGGCATATGGCATGCTCTAAAACACATTTTCCTCACTGAAGAAAATGCCTGGAAGACTTCTGAGCTTCATCTGAATCTACCCAGCTCTGTGCATTACCAAAAGTAAGGCTCTGTGAGCTGAGAGCAGGTGGTCTTATTAAAATAACTGGCTCGACCACTTTTGTGCATGTATTTCAGTTCCTTAATCATTCAGGAGACATAACGGTTTCGTCTCACTCACTACCATAGGGAAGAATAATATAAAAAATTTGTTTTCAAAGATTGACCTAGGTATATTTAAATGAGGTAAGTCCATTTCAAATCCATTAGGCAACGCTGTCATTCACTGTAAGTCAAATCTGTAATAAGATGTCCTCATGTGAAAGCACAGTGTCGTGGCCTATTACATACTAGTATCTTTTTTACTTTTGTCATTATCAATTTACATATGCAAGTATTGGGGTCTTTATTAAGTGCTGTAAATTTTCATTTTTCCCTCAATGAACCTTGCGAAATAATTATTCTTTAAGATAGTGTCATTTGTGTCTTTTGTGAACTATTAACCAACTTCATTGATTTTGGATGGACTGTCTCTTTAGTGGTTACATCCATGCCAAATCAATTTTACATCAAACATGTCTCTCTGAACAGATTCTTTCTTCCATATCCTTAAGTATAGATATATATAATTTAACTGTGATTTATTCTCTACGCAACCCTCGTAAGATTTTTTTCTCTTATTCTCATAAGTGGAACATGTTTTACTGTTCGAACCTAAGAATCCCATTAAAGTGTTTCTACAGAAAATCCAAAGACACATGAAGCGATGCTCAATATCGCTAGCCATCAGAGAGATGCAGATTAAAACCACAATGAGATACCACTTCACACCAGTCAGAATGGCCATCATAAACAAAGCAACAAACAACAAGTGTTGGAGAGGATGTGGAGAAAGGGGGTCCCTAGTGCACTGTTGGTGGGACTGCAGACTGGTACAACCACTATGGAAAGCAGTTTGGAACTTCCTCAGAAAACTAAAAATGGATCTGCCTTTTGACCCAGCAATTCCATTGCTGGAACTCTATCCTAAGAACACTAAAACACCAATACAAAAGAACCTATGCACCCCGATGTTCATAGCAGCACAATTTACAACAGCTAGGTGCTGGAAGCAACCTAGATGCCCATCAGTAAATGAATGGATCAAAAAACTATGGTACATTTACACAATGGAATTCTATGCAGCAGAAAGAAAGAAGGAGCTCCTACCCTTTGCAACAGCATGGATGGAGCTGGAAAGCATTATGCTAAGCGAAACAAGCCAGGCAGTGAAAGACAAATACCACATGATATCACCTTTAACAGGAATCTAAACAACAAAGCAAAACAAAAAAAACTAGCAAAATATAACCAAAGACACTGAAATAGGGGATAGTCTGACAGTGTCCAGAGGGGAGAGAAGAGGGAATTTCAGGGGGGAATGGGTAGGGATTACAGGAACAAATTTGGAGGACACATGGACAAAAACTAGGGGTGGGGGGTAATGGGGGGAAGGGGGGAGGGTTGGGTGGGTGGGCTGGAATGGGAGTAGGGGGGAGAAAACTGTACTTGAACAATGATTAAAATAAAAAAAAGAAATAAAAAAAAGTGTTTCTATATCACAGGTTGCAAATCAGAACTGAATTCAAAAGCAGAAAAGGTTTCTAAAAACAAAAAAAGAAACCTAGCCCTTTAGGAGATAATAAACACAGCTTCCTACTTCTAACAATATGTTTGAAATCTCAAATTTAAAATTGAGAGCTCATACCCTTTGCAACAGCATGGATGGAGCTGGAAAGCATTATGCTAAGTGAAACAAGCCAGGCAGTGAAAGACAAATACCACATGATATCACCTTTAACAGGAATCTAAACAACAAAACAAAACAAAACAAAAAACTAGCAAAATATAACCAAAAACACTGAAATAGGGGATAGTCTGACAGTGGCCAGAGGGGAGAGAAGAGGGAATTTCAGGGGGGAATGGGTAGGGATTACAGGAACAAATTTGGAGGACACATGGACAAAAACTAAGGGTGGGGGGTAATGGGGGGAAGGGGGGAGGGTTGGGTGGAGGGGCTGAAACGGGAGTAGGGGGCAGAAAACTGTACTTGAACAATGATTGAAATAAAAAAAAAAAAAAAAGAATACATCATAAAAGAAAAAAAAAAAAATAAAAGTTACAACCCAAAAAAAAAAAAAAAAAAAAAAATTGAGATCCCAATTTTATTCAACTTTGTGAAATAAAAACACATATAAACAGTTTTGATATGCAAGCTGTCATTTTCAAAACAACCTGAAAAAAAATGTCACTCCCTTTCCTCAACAGCACCCTTTGTTAACTAGAAAAAAAAAGAAAAGAAAAGGTGGAAATAGAATTGAGAGATGGAGAGAGAAAAATAGATCTATGGAGAGAGAAAGAGATAAAAGGGGCAGGAGTGGCAGGTGACATTTCAAAATCGGAGAAGTTCAGTCGCTGGAAGCATACATTAACAACATACAAATGCCCTTTGGTTGCTGTGAGTGGGTGAAAGGAAGATGCTTTAAATATCCTTGATTATATATATAATGGTCCACACAAACTACATTAAAAGAACATTACAGCTGTTACAGGAAATTCACAGTTCGGGGTGAAATATACCATATGTCCTCAATACCTCCGCACAGCGGGGTGCATTAAGACAGCTATTAGGCAGACTCCCTGCTGTGCCTAGGTGCTGGTGGGCATATGGTGCCTTTCACCCTTGACTAATGTTTCCTTCCTTTCATTGTTTCCTGCAGCCGCTTGAGCGTCTTCGGAATGTTGTTCTTCAGTCTAAGGAAATCAAGTCTCACCAACAACTATCCCCCACCACAACACACATATGTGCATACACTTCTGCTCACACAAAGGAATTTTTCTCTGTATAATACACTGTACTTGGCAATGCATACCCATGACTAATCAATCTGGGAACAAGTTAAACATGCAATGATGATAATATGGCTATATATGGGTTGCAAAGGGGAACAAGGTGTGATCTCCATATTAAAGATGGAACTATTACAGATAATGAGAAAGAAAACAAACAAGGAATGTGGTTCATTGAGAAGGAATCGTTGGAATGAAATACAGGGAATTCATTATTTTCTTTACCACTTGAATCACATTCATTTTCTCATATCTGTTCCTAATCAGCCTAAGTGGCCACTTTCCATGAGCCTGTTGAAGCTCACAATATAAGAAGCATCTCTTTTCACTCGCTCATGCAAACAAATATGGCATCTATACAGTCCCATGAGTTTCAGTAAGAATGACAACAAGAAGAAAATAATACGGAAACAAATCCAAATGCTCCAGGAGTCTCCTTTACTTGTCTACACTATAAA
Source organism: Phyllostomus discolor (assembly GCF_004126475.2). NCBI lineage: Eukaryota > Metazoa > Chordata > Mammalia > Chiroptera > Phyllostomidae > Phyllostomus > Phyllostomus discolor. Next base: position 204,423,965 of record NC_040903.2, read on the forward strand.
TATTTTCCCTTCTTCCTTACTTACAGGGCCTAACGTAGTTTTCAGTTGTCTCCCTCAGGGTGGCGGTCCCAACCTAACCTCAGGATCCAATCTGTTCTGTTTGCACATGAGCATGGAATGTGATATAGGCAATAGGTTCTTAGAGGTTCTTTGCAGTACCCCTGGGAAAGGTTGCCTTACTATTGAATAGTAAGTCAAAGCAAAGGCCAGCCTCATTTGCTGCAGCACATGGCCTTGCCTGCTGAAATGTCGAGTGCCCTGGCAGCCATGCGGACCACTGGAGTACAGTTGTTCCCATGCAAAGGAGGAAAAAAACACATCCTTGGATCCTTGCTGACACTGGTGAGGCCCTGATCAAATCAAATCTAGAACTCCACTACCAATTCTTGACATATATTTAAACTAGTTGAAGTAAGTTGTGATCATTCCCCTACAAAACATGTGCTAAGGGGTATACACATATCTTCTGACCACCTATGCTGAGGACTGAAGTTGAATGCAATGCTCAGGCAAACGTAGCGGTAAATATCTCCTGGTTAGCCAAAGCTTGAAATGTCTACAATTCATGAATATTCCCAGTAAGAAGTATTATGTAATTCTACTAGGTTTCCCTAGTATGTGTGGCTACGCTACCGTATTTTTTTCTTTTTTTTCTTTTACAATTGAGAGGTTTGTATAATGATAAGGAATAAGCTCTACTCTATTTAAACTGAATTCTAAGAAAGCACATTTATCAGCTTTTTAACCACGTGGCCTTCACAAAGAATGCAAAGCTACCATCAATCATGTTTAGTTCATTTAGGTTGGGCAGAAGAAGAAAATCTAAAATGCTTCAGCTTTCTTCCCTCACTTACTTACCCAATGATCTAATCTCAACTCATTCTCCTACCACCAAGTCCCAGAATAAATAGTGTTCAATGGAGAGTGTATAGAGAGAAAAGAAAACATTGGGCAGGGAAAACTGGCGAGAAAAGAAACTGAAAAATGAGAATGACAAGTGGACTGATGGAAGACATCATAAAAGGCATGATGTATCTTCAGGAAGACATAAACATACGGACACAGTACACAGTATATAACCCGCACACCTGCACTCGGTCACCCAGGCAAAAAAAGGCTTCAGGATCCATGAAGTGACCTGAGAGAATGTCATCCATGAGTTTTCAGGATGAGTCCTGGTGGAGGTGGAACACAGGGCAGCTTGCGGAGAAGAAGAGCATGATTCTGTAGGAAAAGAAGCTGGTCGAATTGGAAGTTCTTCTAAGCTTTTCTCATTGTGTGGTCTTGGCCAATTTACCTAATGTAACCTTCAGTTGCTTATGAAGAATCACTAGAGGAAGTATCATACTTAAGGCAAAGTATTGTGGGAAGACTAAACGAGATCGCCCACACGAAAAGCATATTGAAATGCATTATGCATATGTTCAGCAATGCTCCAATCTCCTGTCTCAGCAGCCCTGAGGTGCAAAGCTGAGACTCACCATTTCCTGCGAGCTGCTGAAGCTTTCCAGCTGGGGTGCAAAGACTCTCTCCAGGATTGGCCCTGAGTATTATTTGCTGAGAGAAAAATTAAAATGAAAATATCCCAAGTTTGTTTAACTATCTTAACTTTCCAAAAACTGTATTTTTATATGTCATATATGATTTATTCCTAAACCACCTGGAGACTTCTAAACTAGATGTTCTCCACACTTTCAGAGAAGAACCTAGCTATTAGAAATCATCTTATTTAAAACAATCTGCTTATTGATTGAGAAAGAATTAGAGCCTCATTGTCTGATCGTCATTCCAGAAAAAATCCAATAGTACTTTCAAGTGGGCAGAGGGAGCTATAGTTGAGTCACTGGTATAGAAATATATCATCCTCACATTTACAAAATTATCCATTCAATGACTGTCAAGTTCCATTACTGTCATTTGCTCAAGGTGATTAGAGACAGGTGAGAGTGTATCTCCTCTTCCCAATAGTCTTGTTGTCATCAAATGATATGCTGAGCTGCAGCAAGGGGAAATAATTTAAGGGTGTAAATAACAAAGGCTTATGTCCATTAGAGGTTGACTGAAGGCTCTGACCTTGTCCTTGTCTTTCTCACTCTAGGACTCAGATTGACGGACAGCAACTAAATGGAACACTGCCAGAAGCCATATCAGAGGGCACAGGGAAAATTTTCTAGAAGGCCTGGTAGTAGCAATTAAATGCTCAGTCAACATGTGACTCTTACAAGTTACTAGCCATGAACACTAAGGTGTAACATGCCATGGTAGATGAAGACCCAGAACTATTTGGTGCAAAGCTTTAAATGATTGCCTCCATTCATGATGAAAGCGAGTCTTAGAAAACTTTGCCAAACGGGCAAACAGTTATTAACAGTCAAGTGCAAAACCTGTCATAAGATCATTTATCTTTTCAAATGCTTTGTGATCTAGCCAGTCCTAGAGTCAGGTGAGAAGGCCTAGCCCTACACGGAGAGATCCCAACAAATGTCTAGGTTTTATCTCAAGATGGTAGCTTGCTGAGCTAGCTGGATTACCTCTGTGGTATGATCCAAATCATTATGATGGTGTGGCCAGTAACACACCTTGAACATTATTCATTTCATCCATAAAAAGTTCTTTCTAGCTAATCAAATACTAATTAACAAAACCTTTGTTGTAGATTTCAATAAGGATATTCAAAAAAACTCAAACAGAAGAGTCCCTTCTGGCAGTTTATTTCCATTTAAGACTCATTAAATGCAGACTAACTGCCCTTTGCTACAAAACAAGTCACCTTAAAACTCGGTAGCATGCAAAAATAAACGTGTATTCCTCAGGCATCTACAGAGCTCAACTCATCTCAGGTGAGTTTCTCATCTCTCTGTGGGTTGGCTTTGATCTGCATCTCTCCTCTTTCTCCTGGGCTCAACAGACTTCCAGGAATGTCCTTCTCTGTCTGTGGCAGGAGCAGGGGAACTCAGTCTGAAGCATGCACGGTATCTTGAAATCTAGTCTCAGAAGTGGTTCATTGTTACTTCCATTTTCTTCATTGTGTCAAAACAAGTTACATGGTTGAGGCAAAAGTCCAAAGTAGGGAAGTTTTCCCCAATCACTGTGGGAGATCACAACAAAGTTATGTGGTAAAGGCATGGATAGGAGAAAGGGTGAAGAATCCTTATAGCCATAATTGCAATCTACCACATGTTTATGCAGAACAAATAAAAATGAACTCCATACATCACTTTATGTTTCACAGTCATTTTTAGGTTTCAAAATCCCCACTGCCTACAGTGGACTCTGGTACATGCACAACCTCATCATGTGATTCTTAGGTAGATCATTATTGCTTTAGTAAAAATTAGTGTTTTCTGATAGCTCTAGAGGAAGCTGAATAAGGACTCTAGATAAAAGACTCACTTCTACAGCTATTTTGAGATAAGATCAAAAACAGGCAATCTCAGAACGTAAAACAAAATAGTGATACACCTTTTTGACAACTTCACATATAAAACTAGACAGACGACTCACATTGGTTTGACCATACACCTGCGTTCCTGCTTTGCAGAGACTAGGTTAACAGAAAAATGTACACGCACACACACAAAATCTGTTTCCTGTGAGATGTTTAAAAATCAGTGAACAGTAATATTGCTATAGAGTATATAAATTTTGCAAAGAGTGAAAATATTGTAAAGAGAATTTTTGCTCTGCCGATGTCTGGTCTAATTGTCACCCTAAGGTTGTGCTGGTGGCAAGAGGGACACGGAGGAGTGACAAGGTACTAAGTTCTCCTGAGCAGAGAGTCTCAGAATAAGCTAGAATAATGCCTATGACTACCTTGAAAACTGTAAGATGTCATCATTTTCTCTGAATTTTATTAAGCAGCTTTAAAGTTTTTTGGCAGCAGATAAGAGCTGGTATCACAACCTGGTCCATGTAACTCTCTGCCATGCAAAGGAGATCTAACAGTGATTTTGTACAGGAAGCATATGCCCTCTTAATTACACAAAGCATCGAGTTACTTACAGAAGAATCGGGAACCATATGGCCCATTGAAATTAGAAGTCAGGAGGCAACAGAGACTGGGATTTCTATGCTTTCTAACTGATCAGCTATTCTACGCAATGAGAAGTTCTTTTTACAAACTTAGAGACCAGTCCAGTGCAGAGTTTCATCTCTTGTTTTCTGGCTTATTCGAAAGCTCTTTACATTATCCTAAGAATGGCTCTGGGAGCCCACCCCACCCTTTGATAATTTTAACCTAATTTGTCATATTTCAGGAACAGCACTTTCTAGATTGCATCATGATGTCACTGTTTATTGACTCACAGAAGTCTGGGCTCCTCTAAGTCAAGAGCTCCAGCTTATGCAGCTGGGTTTATCTACCCCCAGTTTTAGCAGACTCTCACTTAAAGCTGAGTTATCTCTGACATCTCTAAGACTGGATAAAGTTTATCACAAAGCTAACATCATATTCCTATAGAGAAAGTCAACATTTCATAAAATGGAAACTCTTTATGAATATCATTTGCTTCCTGTGTATAGTAGGTTGTGATGATGGAAGACAAATGAATAACCAGGAAGTGTGTGTGGCTTTAGAGGATGAAAACAGGCTGAATGGCTTTATTTTTTTCACTTGATATTTACGCCTGGATTCAGTTTTAAACCCATTTTTCAAAATGGCTTTAATAAATTATTTTGATTTCTAAGTCACGAAGAAACCTATATTCACTGGACATTTCTAAGTGCGTAATGTTAGAACAAGTTTTGTTCTGGATTTTCTAATACCTGTGGGGTTATAGTCTTCATGAAGATGCAGCCACAAGAAAGAAGGTGACCCTTGGCTATGACCTTGAGTTTGGTGGGGGATAGCTAAATAGGGGTCAACATGTTTCCCTCTGTTTTGCTTTGCAAAGAGTGCCAAAATGGGAGCAAATGTGAGGGGAGCAAAACCACCATAATCCCTATCACATGACAGCATTGCACTTCTTTCTTTAATAGCATTTCATTAAGTTCAAGGGGATACTAGAAATCCTTCTAGTGCCTTTATCTATTTACCATCCTTCCTGGAAAAATCAAATTGGTTTTAGTTCTGGAACATAAGAATGACATTTTCAAACAAAAAGAGAGGATATAAATGCATATTACTAATCCTTCCAAAAAACGAGGGTAGAAATAATTTAAGATGATCACTTTTAAAAAAGATTATATTTATTTATTGTTAGGGAGAGGGGAAGGGAGGAATAAAGAGAGGGAGCAAAACATCAATGTGTGGTTGCCTTTCTTGTGCTCCCCACTGGGGACCTGGCCCACAACGCAGGCTTGTGCCCTGACTGGGAATTGAACCAGCAACCATTTGGTTCACAGGCCCACACTCAATCCACTGAGTTAACATCAGCCAGGGTTGAAATGATCACTTTCAAAGCTCTAAAAGTGTGTTAAAAATTTAGTGCCAAAAATGTGTCATGGACCATCTCCCATAATAGTAATCATAGTTTTAATATATGTGAAATAAGAAAATGGATACTGATAAAAAGTATTGAAGACAACAGTTCTTTGAAAAAATGCATAATTTTATCAACTGCCATACTATGAAAATACAGGTTTACACATTTATAAAAATACTGTGTGTGTATCCGTGTATACTACATATATACAAGCAGATAGATATTAGTATGCATATACTTTTGGAGTTTACTTATGATATTATTGATATCTGTGCCCTCTTTGCACTCCACATGTTAAGATGCACTGAATGAAAGATGTATAAGAAAGTTTTACAAAGACAGCATTTTATTCGAAAGAGGGAATTCATTAATTACATTGTATTGACCTTTGCCACGTGTGATCACACCACTAGCGATTCCATTTGTCATCAGCTTTTAGGCTATATAGAGTCTTCCTAAAATCAATTCCCAGGTTTATAGACACACTGGCAACTGCCAGACAAGCCCAGGTACTCAAGGCACACCTGTTGACGTGACATCTAAGTCGATATGGGAGAGTAAACATTCAAAGGGCCTGTGGCTCCACGGTAGCTTCCCTCATGGTTCCCACACTGGGTACGTCTCAGGGAGGAAACAATTTGGGGAGGTGAGGAATTACAATACAGTACGTGTGCAAAGGATTTTCTCAACTATAAAGAGATAAGCACATTATTTAGTGTTATAATTGTTTTTAAAATGAGAAACTTGTTTCTCACTCCTAATTTATTTTATTCTCAAATATGTTTTAATTCTCAGATTAATTTTCTCAATTCTGACAATGAAGGACCTTTGAAATTTACATAATTAAAAGAAAAAATAAAACCAAGTAAGTATAGAACTGAAAGCTTATATTACCATATAACATCTTGCAGATGTTATTTTATTAAGAAAACTTTAGGGTGTACAAAGGTCTCCATGCTCTGTTTTGGACCCTGTGTTACATTCCTGCTCTTTCATGCCATACCCTGCATGTTGACTATACCAAACTATAGAAAGATGTAAAAGTTATTGTTCTTATTCCCACCTTCAACTTCCAATGTGCCTGGAATTTTTTTTGGAAACTTCCTACTCAGATTCAATCCCAGATCAAATGGCCACATTTTGTGAAGCCAACCAGGCTTTTGTGAGCATCATTTGCTGCTCCTCGTCACACTGTACCACATGCTACAGTTGCTGTCAGTAATTAACTAGACGTTAATAAAGAAAAGAGCAGCAAAGGAAATTGCACCTTGTGCTTAATAAACTGGGGCGCATAAGCCTGTCTGCTTCACAAGGAAGCTGCAGCTTCATGCTCCAGGGTATTACAACATTGTTCCTCCAAGGGGATTAACACTCCTCCCTCCTATGCACTGGTATCGGATGGTTGGGGTCACAAGGGGAGGTATTAGACCATAGAAGTCTTGTAGCCTAAATAGGGGATGCACTAATAAAAAGCTTGCAAAAGCATTGGAAGTTGAGTGGTTCTTTTGTAAGAGCACCTGATCCATCCCAAACCCAAACTATTATAATCTCAGGAAAACAACTGTCTCCCTCTCTCTTTCTCTTTCCCTGCGCACATCCCATGCACTCACCTGACCTCTGTCCATAGTATGTGGCCTTAGCAGCCATGGGGCTGAGGGCTGTGGGGAGGACTCCACACTTAGGCTCCAAGCAGAAGCCTGGAGACCTCGGCACAGCAACAGATTGAAGATAAACTAGCTGGATGATGAAATAGACTGAACTTTAATATGAAGCAATGACTCTGGACACTGGCTTTTGCTTTGGCCTTGCTGAGGACAAGGTCAGACTTTTTCCGTGGCAAAACAGACAAAGATGAGACATTGGAAATGCAGGGGAAGCTTGTATTAAACCATGCCACACCACGATCTCCTGTGCTTGGGTCCTTCAAATGCTTTTGTCGTGATCCCGTGGAAGAGCCTAATTTGGACTGCCAACACTACTTCTGCTCTTACACTGTGGGAAAGTCAAGATTGTTCACCTTCTCACTAGATTACAAGCCTCTAAATGTAGTGAAAGCCTTCATTTATCATTGCATTTTCAGTGCCTTATATATAATTGGCCTTTCAGAAGCCTCATTAAGTAACATGTATATATTTAGAACCAAATTGAACACTTCATAATAAATGAAAAGCATATATGAAAGGTAACGTTTGTGAATATCATACTGTTATTAACAAGTTAGATTAAAAAATGTAGAAAATTTCCAGCTCCTATATTCTGATATAAAACTATACTTTTAAAGGAAAGGTATCTTTAAATATGTGTAGAAGTCATATAATAAAGGCTATTATGTTATGTTTTAGAAGATCATGTTAATACACTGGCATTAATATTTATCTGATGCAAAACTCTAGCCTCAAGCATCCTATAAACTACCCAAGAAGCTAGTCCACTCCATAGAACTCTATGTCTCAACAAACCAACTCAGTGTCTCAAACCAACTTATTAAACTGCAAAAATAAACACTGATTAATGTTTCCTTACGTTGGTATTGACAATATGTGAAATCACATGCTTTTATTATGTAATTTTACATTCCGTAATCGTATATTGTTCTCTTCTTCAGATACCTTAGTGTGCTCTAGTTTAGTTCATTGTCACAGAGAATTTTCCCCCATTCTCTAAACTCCCTTCCTAACCCATTTTGCTGAGAATATTTTCCTTATATTTGAAGACTCAGTTTACCCCTTCCCAAGTAAATTGTCACAGGCCATATCAGTCCCTCACTCCAAACTAAGTAAAAAAAACTCTCAACTTTTTCTTCCCATTGAACTTTATAAACAAGATGTATTTCACATTGGATTACAATTGTAATCTGAAAATATGAGTGCCTTGAAAGGAGCCATGTGGTGTTGTTTTGTATATCCCCAGAACCAGCCATAATACTCTGAATTGTACTGTGTATTGTACTATATTGTAAATCCTCAAAAATTTAATTAATGAGTTGATTAATAGATGTGATGAGAACATGCATCACATCAGTGTGTGGCGGTCATTTCAGTAGCATTACACGAATGTACAAGCAGAAAACTGACCAAAACCAAATGTCCAAATTCTGCACCCAATTCACCATTTGATCGCTGCCTGCTGCCTCAGTCTTCAGCATAAAGTTAAATCCCCTGAGCAATGTAGGAACTCAAATGATTAAAAAAATGATGAAAAGGCTATTTTACTAAATTAACTACTTATTTTAAACCTTGCTCTTTTTGAGAAAACCCATTCACATCAAAGTAAATATCATTGACATAATTAAAACTCAAAGATCAGAAATGTATTCAGGGTCATTATACAACATCATACATTATTAGGGTAGAAATATCCCTACTTATATGATGTGAGTAGAAGTTGTGAAGAAAGTTCACATTTGCATATCAATTTGCAAGTCGCAAAAAAAACACCCAGTTATTGAAAGAAATCTTTACTTATCATAAGAGAGAAAAGGGAAATTATTTGAAGCTGCATTGTTTGGTAGAAGTCAAGAAATGATCAACAAAAATGGCATGCAGTGTCTTTTCAGATATGCTTATTGTACAAAACCTCTCTTAAAGTGTGATGCAATTGTTATCTTAGCTTTAATCAGTTTACAACACATCTCCTAACAAATGTTAAAAGAAAATTGTCACTGACATAAATCTCAGATCCCCCACTCATGGCCAGCAAACTATAGGACTCATGAACATTTGTGTTTTAGCTCTGTTACAGGAAACTCTGTGTTTTAACCAGCTCTGAAACTAGATAAATGGAAAAAAAAAAAGCAACCAAGAACCTATTGTGTTGTAATGTGCTGCTTCACCTGTCCAACCCTGACATAAATTTCAGTTCATGACCACTGGCATAAAATTTACTTCTGTTTCATACTTTTATGAAATGGTGATATGAGAATAGACCTGCTTTATCTTTTCCATTTTGTCTTCCTTCTCTACCAGAACCCTAAGTATCAATCTGTGTAAAACAGTCCTGGATGTTCTTTTCTTCTCTCTTCATGCTCTACTTCTCCTCTTACAGTTCTAAGCATCCCGTCAGTGCAAATTAACCCAGAATGATTTCTCAATCTAAGACTCACTCTAAGTCTCTAAAACACTTGGCTTTATGCTTATACCCCTTTCTGAGAATTTCTTATGCATCTGTAATATACTATGTCTTAAACTGGTTTACTTTCCTCAGTGTACCACTTCTGCGACTCCTCCTGTTGATGAAAGAAGTGACATAGATCAAGGTGCTCACGCCCAGATCTATCATTATGTCTGTGTGTTAGTCGTCAGGGTCCTCCAGAAAAACTGAATCAATAGGGTGAATGTGTGTGTGTGTTACTATGCCAAGAACTAGAGAGGAAACACTTCGAATGCTTGTTCTTCTCATATAGGCTTTAGCAACTTAAATATAATCTTAAGAGCACCTCAGTACATATTTCCCTGCTAGTCTCGAAGTTGTATATTAAACAAAACTATTGGTTACATGTATTCTCCCCACCTTTATTTATTTATATAAATCAAGTAAGATAGACTTTGACTGAGTTCTACCTCAATTCTAAGCAGAAAGGGTTCACCATGTGTGATAGATTGTATCTGGGCTCCAATTCTATTCAGAGGAGAAACATTGGCTTGTTGACTTACAGAGCAATTACTTGCCAACATTTATTGCAATCCATCCTTAACAGGGTAGTTAAAAACCCCGTTCTTAAAACATATATACTTTACTCTGCTTACACCGCAAGATTGGAAAGAGAAATCGTTTTTACAACAAAAACAGATATAACTGAAGTAGGCACGGTTTGTCTTTTCCTTGTTTACAAATGCTTTGTTGGAGCATGTTGAACTTCTTATCATAAACATTCCCGAATAATGCGGTGGCAAGATCACACTTGAGCTGTTTATCTGTGTTCAACTTTGCATTTTTCTCCTCATCCATCACAACCAGGAAGCCAACCCTGTCTGCCCTGGCCTCAGAGCTTTTCATAAGAAAAACAATAGAAACTACTTATAGACATGTTTTTCCATATAAATACCTAAACTCTCAAAAGAGTACTCCATTGTCTCACAAGGGCACATAACAGAGGAAAATGCTTTCAGAAATAGTCAGAAATAAAAGAAAGAAAGATTAACTCCTGGTGTAGGCAGAGTATGATTCCTGATGGTCTTCAGTCAGGAGATACATTCCAAAACTTTACGACATCTAGTTGCAGGAAGCTTTCCAAAGCCTCATGGAAGAATGGCTGAATGGTGCACATAGGAAGGCTAACCCCATGCCTGGAGCTCCCCTCTTTGTCAAAATATCACCATGGCAACAAGGGCATAGGGCCATCCCCACTGATGAACATGGAGAGAAAAATTGGCCGAGATACCCCCAGCACAGGCATTACTTTCTATTGTCAAATTAAAGGTAAAATAATACAAGATGGTTACATTTTAATAAATATATCACGAATTAAAATTCTCAAGAAAACTTAACCCTAAGATGTTGGCCATATAATCGCGATGAAGTAATATTTTGGTACCATTATTCAGATGTGCTCAAATAACACTGGACAGCAAGAGGAAATTTGCACACACGTTTTGTCAGACAAGAAGCTCCCTGACCACACAAGAGACTGTATTTATGGAATTACCAATCTGGATAATTCATTTTTACTACCTTTACTGGTCAAAACACATGAGATCACCTGGCCTTGAATTCCTGGCGCCCACAGAGAGCAGACATTACAAACTTGAGTTTATCAGTGAATGAGAAAATTAAATGGGTCAAATATGACCCAAATATGACCTGCACGCATCCATTTCTCTTATATTGTGGTTTTGGAAAATTATTAATCTTAAATTAATTGTACTAATTAGCATACTCCTTAAACCTTGCTATACTTTTTACATTTTTTTTTACTATGTGTATGTTTTTTCTACATAGATTTCACTGGGACAGCTTTAGTTTTTGTGCGAGAATCATAGTGGACACACCATCAATATACACTGAAAGAATGAATAATTATGCTGTTTATAAATTATTCCTGTAAAATATTAAACTGTGGAAATTATTAAAGAATAATATGAAAACATTGTTTCTCTTCTCTTAGAGGAAAGCACTGTTGAGTTAGTATTTGTCTTTCTAACCCTTTCCATGCTTCCACATAAATAGGTGTACGTTCATGATACACATATTTTTACCTACATGAGCTCACATAACATATCTCTCAATAATTTGTTGTTATGGGCTGAATTGTTTCCTCAAAAAGAAATGAAGTTTTAACGACCAACACTTGTGAATGTCACCTTATAAAGAGATAAGATCTTTTAGAATATGATCAACTTAAAAAGCACTCCTCAGGGTGAGTCTTAACCCACTGTGAGAGGTAGAGACACGGAGATACAGATCCACCCAGAAAGTGTCACAAGATGACTCTCGTGGAGGCTGGAGCAATGCCAGGGGAAGCCGGGGAGATGAAAAGAGGGTTCCTCCTTAGAGACTTCGGAGAGTCTGTGGTCCAGACAATATATTGATTTTGAACTTCGAGACTTTAGAACTTTTAAAAAATAGATTTCTGTTATTATTTTTTAAAATATTTTATTTATTTATTTTTAGGGAGGGAAAGGAGGGAGATAGAGAGAGAAAGAGAGAAACATCAATGTGCGGTTGCTGGGAGTTATGGCCTGCAACCCAGGCATGTACTCTGGCTGGGAATCGAACCTGCGACACTTTGGTTCACAGCCCGTGCTCAATCCACTGAGCTACGCCAGCCAGGAGAAAATAAATTTCTGTTATTCTAAGCCACCCAGTTTTGGTAATTTGTTATAACAACCCTGAGAAACTAATATATCTGCTTTTTATTTATAATAAGTTTTGGGCATCATTTCTAGATTTTATAATGGTGTATGTAGTTCTTCCCTATTTCTTGTATGATTACACTTACTACAACACATTTTTAAGACAAGTTTTCTTTTTTCTCAAAGCTGAGGAATAGCAAGTGCTTTTTAAGGTTTCCTTGTTTAAACCATATTTCATGGTTTAAAGAAAACATGCTTTGACTATGATACTTGAACATAAAACATTGCAAACATGCACTCTAATTCCCAAGTCCTATGAATAAAAGCAAAGCCAAACATGTTCACCCAGACAGTCATTTTAATAATACTGTGTTTGAAGTATAATCCACAAATCATATGGGTACCGCTGAATGGATTTCCATAAACAGAACACAGGCATATAATCAGAGCACAGCTCAAGAACAGTTACACTATCAGAACTCCTGGACTCCTGGAACCGTTTTCTTGCTCCCTGTAGTCATTACCACCACCAGCTCCCAGATTTGGGCAATTTGGTGATTAAAGTCTCATTTCAACCTCAGTAGTTCTCAGTGTTCTAGGCAGTAGGCCACCAACCCCACCAGGTCCTGCTAATTCCCCTGCTCGTTTCCTGCTCTTTCCCATCAGCACTTCTGTGCTCCAGCTACACTGAGCCACTACAGTCCCAGACGCCCGCCTTGGTTCCTCTTGTCCCCGAATCATTGCTCTTGTCAGTCTTGGTTTCTTAAAGGCCCTCCCTCATCCCAGCCCACTCCCGTCCCACTCTTCCCTTATTTACCTCTCTAGATTTTACAGATCTTGAAGCACTGCTTTCTCCAGACCTCTTGCTGCCCCTTCTCCGAGACTATGTCAGGGGCCCTTTCTAAGTTTTTCCAGAACATGGTTTTCTTTGATTGATATTATAGCACTCACCACACTTTGAGAAGAGTGCCAGGATCCTTGTGGTGACTGCTGGCTCCTGCAAAAGGACCACCAGAATACTCTGTTGATCAAGCAAAATTGAGAAAAATGAGGACTGCTGTAACTGAACAAAAATAAAAAAGAAAAATCCAATAAGAAAGAAAGAAAGAAAGAAAGAAAGAAAGAAAGAAAGAATGAAAGAAAGAAAGAAAGAGAGAAAGAGAGAGAGAAAGAAAGACTCTAATTTAGAGTCTTGTGTCTCAGAAGGGGGAGATCAGAGCAGATATTTAATGGGTTTGGCAATCTGACTGCAAGACATTTAAGGTAGATTTTTCAAGTCAGGGGACTGTTGGGGACCGGGCAGTTCATGATAACAGAGTCTAACCCTGGTAGACATAGAGAGGTGAGGATCTTGTCACGCGTCTTAACAAGTAAATAGTTGAACTCACCTTTTTGCTAAGATAAGAGACCTCAGATCCTCAGATATAGGCTTAGTTGCTCAGAAGAGTAATTTCTTTTTTTTTAAAGATTTTATTTATTTATTTTTAGAGAGGGAAGGGAGGGAGGGAGGGAGAGGGAGAGAGAGAGAGAGAAACATCAATGTGCGGTTGCTGGGGGTTATGGCCTGCAACCCAGGAATGTACCCCAGCTGGGAATCGAACCTGGGACACTTTGGTTCCCAGCCCGCGCTCAATCCACTGAGCTATGCCAGCCAGGGCCAGAAGAGTAATTTCTTGATCAAATGCATTGGGTAGCAAGAATTTCTTGGAGCAAAGAGTAAAGTTGTGTGTCGCCACGTGGTCAGTGGCATCTAACTGGTCCTGTTCACACAGGTCATCAGATACCCCAGTATGGAAGTGCGTCCAGAAATGGTGCACCCCTCCCACGGCTCTGGTTGTGAAATGCACCCCTGAGTTTTTCCCCGACCCCACTTTGTGTAGGAGCCTGTAGCTCCTTGGTGCTTCTGAAAGTTGCCTTTTCTATAGTTATTTCCATAATCTTTCTCTGTTCTCTAGAGGTGCCATGCTTCTTGTGTCACAATTACTTGGTTTTATTTTTCCTCTCCCTCTCTCTGCCTCTTTACAACAGAGCCTCTGTCTGCTTTATTTTGAATATATCAGAGGGTCACCGGCTGAGTTTTTTCCACCAAGTGACTGACCTGTGTTCATGAGTACTTAATACTGGGTACTGTCGTCAGTCGGGAGACTTAATATATGAGTCTTATAATCACAAAACCCCAAATCCAGAAACACTTATTTTGCGGTTTTCTGGGGGTGGCATCCACAGGTGACACGCTCCAGGGGCAACGCCCAGGTCCCAGCCACTTTCCAGCCTCCAGACCCTTCCTGTCTTTCACTTACTTTTTATTTTAAAAATAAAATAGTTCAAATTGGGGCCACTTGATTGCTATCTGGTCATATATTTGGCTTGAAAGAAAACACACAACAAATAGTTTGAATTAAGATTTACACAAACTAAGTTTTTCTCCCAGATCTCCAAAGGCTGGTGGAGAGTCCGTTTCCAGGGCACATGGCACAGAACACAGTCTTGTAAAAAACAACAACAAAAAAAAACCCAAGAAAGATGTTCTTTGTTTCCAATTGCATAAACATCACCTCAATTTATCTAATCAACACATATATTTTTAGAGAATTTATCTGTGACCGAAAGCACTATTATGCTAGTTGGATGCCATGCTCCTTTGAACAATACCCATAAAGTCTAAAAATAAAACTAGAAAAACACCCAAGTGCTAAGGCTGCCTGTAGTTCTTGCTACAAAATAGTTGCCAGTCTGACCTGAATGATTAAAAAGAATGACAGGAATTATAGTGTTCTGCTTGGTTTGAAGAAAACTTCCCCAAAGGAGCTGGAAGGCCCCAAAGGAGCTGGAAGGCCCCAAACCCCGCCTGCTGGCTGGGTGGCGGCTTGCACAGAGACAAGGCCAGGAGTCTCCTGCAGGTTCTGCAGAATCCACACGGTACAGGTGACCTCCACGCCCGCCATTGAGCTCTGTGGAGGCAGGTGATCCGAATTCTCGCTTCTCTAACTTTACTACTTCACAGCCCTTGAGGGCAGGCGGTCTGCACTGTCCACTGTGACACACTGTTTATACCCATGACACCTGTGAGTAAATTCAAAAAATATCACAAACAGTAACACTCTCAGGGAGCAGGGTCTGAAATGCGAAGAGGCCCCTGTGCACTGCAGATACACCCAACGACTAATTCCTCTCCCAGGATGAAGTGTGGGAAATGGAGTTAACAATGACTACTGAGAGGGCCAAAGCCAAGGTTGAGAATAACTGTCAGCGCTCTGGACAGTGGGTTGAAAGGAGGTACCTTAGAAGTCAGAGATCAAGGACAAGGACAAGAGGCAGACAAAGCCAACCAGAGCTAGGCAGAGTGTAGCAGCTGCGGAGGCTTGCCACTTCCAGAAGACACCACAACAGACAGATAACTGTTCACACACAGGAAAGCAGCCTCCGCCCGGTGCTGATGAGCAGACCTAGAAGTCCAGGGCAAGGTGGCCTCAGTGGAGGCTCTCTCTAGTTTTATTTTTAGACTTTATGGATATTATTCAAATGCTTCATTTACCTTTCTTTGTGTGGGTATTCAAAGCTATAACACATTCTTGGGGCGCTACTCAAGGGAGCAATGTGGCCACAGCATCACATCTGACACCTGCTAAAGACTCTTCATCTTCCGCATAAGGAGAAACTCCCCTTTTTCCTAAATCATTCATGATTAAAATTTTTAACAAGCAGCTGGCTACATCTCAAACAAGACATTTGAAATTTACCTAAGAAATTGGGAAGTGTAGTCTGCACAGAGAATTAATAATCTTAGGATTTGATTCATGCAGGAGAAAAAAATTCAAAATCCATCATTCTTTTGCACATTTTATAACATCGTTATCTCCCACAACAAATATGAGCCATAAAACTTAAGCGGCAAGTGACACTAGAGTTGGACGTGTATGAAACTGGGTAAGTTTTATTAAAAATGCATATTAACCTGGATTAAAATGACACAGCTATCAATCCTCTTGTTTCCAAGTGTAGAATGCCAGCTGGGTTCAAAGAAAAAATAACCTTTTTTTTTTCCCTCCTGGCAAAGCTCTAACATTGCGTGTTTCACCAGGTGCACGAGGGACTGGATCTGTCGTCCCTGGGGATGCTGAACAGGACGCAGACGGAAGTTAGCAGCCTGACGGGAGTCCCCGGGATGGCTCAAAATCAACTCGACTGGCACCAATACTGGAAGAGCAGGTTATGCGAGGTGTGAGTGCCAGTGCTCACAGGCAGGCGCCTCTCTTACTGTCCAGTTGGTTATGCCAGAAGACCACATGGACACAGCCCAAAGCAGCCAAAATGCCACCTGAAGTCCATTGGCGTCATACAGCAGAAGGACTGGGACGTAGTTAGGTAACTGTCTCCGGTAAGGAGATGGGCTAAAGCATTTCTGTCAATTACCTGAGTGTGTAGAAACAATTCCGAGCCGAAGAGCTCAGTCAATGCTAACAAGGCATTGATCTATTAGCTTGAAGTGTTAGAGTTCGACTCTGAGACCTGATGTTTCGATTTGTGCATGAAGGCATGAGCTCGTTTTAATTTCCTCAGTGATCTTATATTTCACTCTTTTGAACTGAAGGGACAAAAAAATTCAGATCAAGTAAGTCACAGTTGGACAACTAAGAGTTTAAAGTTAAAAAATTATATAATAATACAAGTTGAATGTCTACAATAACAAAAATGTCATTTTTCAATTCCTTATTTATGAAACTGACCCCAATACATGAAATATTAGACAATTTCTCAGTAATAATGGTTCAGGGGCTGAATAGAATATTTAAAACTGTGTCACAAAATACCTCAGACATTTGGAAATTCTCTGATCTCTCCATTTTGAATTTTAGGAATATACTATTTTAGTAGTGAAAAAATGTTTCCTCTAAAAGACTCCCATATTATCAACATATTTCATATTATGTGAAACTTTTTAAAAAATTTATTTATTTTTAGGGAGGGAAGGAAGGGAGAAAGAGAGAGAGAGAAACATCAATGTGCGGTTGCTGGGGGTCGTGGCCTGCAACCCAGGCATGTGCCCTGACTGGGAATCGAACCTGCGACGCTTTGGTTCACAGCCCATGCTCAGTCCACTGAGCTACTCCAGCCAGGGCCTTGTGAAACGTTTTTATGTTGAAGAATTTCCCACAACTTCAACTACACAGAATAAACAACCCCACTTAAAGAGATATGTATATATAGTTTTTGAATTCCCCAACTTTGTGGGGATGATTTTCAGGAGGTACCCGTGGATGCCTAATTGAATTTGTAATTAAACATTATTTTCTAAATCATTGCTATTTTTAAAGATATCTTTATCTTTTGGATTCTCCTAGTGTAAAGAATAATTTTGGTGTTTCTTCTTTCTCCCTCTCCCTTGCTTCCTCGTGGAAGCAATGACAGTTGTGGTCATATAGTCTTCAGGTAAAAAGTAGAATCTTACCTTTGAAAGTTGTCAGGTTGAAAGAGGCTATGGTACAAATGTAAATATGACTCCAGGTTGTTCTTGAGTTAAGAAAAAACATGCTCTAGATGAAATCTTTCCTCCCCCACCCCCAATCAAGCTACAGTTTGTATCAGGTGATGGGGCCGAGAGAGAAAGCAGAAAACTTCAGAAGTGTTTTAGAAAAGGACAGGTAAGTAGGTAATTGGTGAAGGAGATGATGGAGAGGATGTGACTGCCTTTTGACCTGTGAAGGAGCTGCCCTGGGCACTAGGAGGCTCCTCACCCCTCCCCTGTCCTTGGGATGTTTGTTCTGCCCCGGGTTCTCTCGGTGGGAGCCCCGTTCAAGGATGCAGCTTTGTGACAGAGCCAAGTGGTGGTGAGACTCACTCTTACGACTGGACACAACCCTGGAGCCAGGGTGAGGCCTCTCTATGGACTTTTAAGATTCTGGTGGTAGTATGTGCTTGCTTATTAAACCTGCCACCTACCAATCTGGAGTTACTTGCCTTTTTCTTGATCTCTCCCAGCACTCCAGGTAAGGGGACCAGTTTCAGATTTCACCCAGGGAATTCCCAGATTTGTGAACCAACAGTAATGAACTGCCACTTTCCCTAAGGGCACCTCTAGACAAAGGACTTCACCATCTGTGTGATCCTCGGTAGCACAATTGTGTTTTGTGACTTTTAATGGTTGCAATTAACATAAAGGTTTCCAAAAGGACTTCAGAAGCTTTTCTTCTGTTTTCAACTGCTTCAGAAGACAGCCTGCTGTGCAGGTGTTGGACCCTGCCCCCCACATGTTCTTTCTTGTGCTTGCCTCTTATTGGTAGTACTTGGGAAACCAGGGTGGCACCATCTCACTGATGGCACCAACAGATCCCCAGTGTCACTTCATCAAACTAGGTTTTTTCCTGAAAACTTTCAAATTATTTGCATCATTGTCACTAATTTATTATTTAGGAAAAATGTGGTTCTCCGTAGAATGCCCCTGGGCAATCAGCCCCTTTCTGTTTGCATTAAATACCCCTCAAGTTCTGGTCTCCAAAGGTCTTAAGGAAGAGCTGAATAATATTTATATATAGCACATACTTCTTAATTTAGCTAATTAATACATTACCTAAAATAAAGAGCCACGAACAGGCTCTTAATCCAACACATAGTTTATTGTAAAATAATATCCTTCTGTGTTAAACAAAATATGGAATTCACACCCACATCCACAACGTGCGAGCCAATTCCCATCTGACAGAAACCTGAGATATGTGACAAAATACACTGCTTTGTTAGTCCATTCGTATTTCTGCTCTGCTACAAAATTTTAATATATCAATCCTATTCCCTCTGATTTGACAATAGTCACAGCTAAGTAGGAGCATATTCGAGACCAGCCCTTCAGAGTATGTTTTGCTATGATGAAGACAAACCTCTACATGTGATTAAAATAAAAGTCGGACACACTGATATAAAAGACTGCAAAACACAAAAAGGATTCATAAAAGCTAAAGAGAATCATTAGACTACAGAAACAATTTAATAAGAGAGATGATTCTCTAGCCTGCTTCAAACATCTTTTATGTACACAAATGGGAGCATGAATATGACTTTTAAAGTTCATTGCAGGAAACATGGATTCTTCCCAGTTCTGACTTTTTAATTCCCGATATTTTCCCATTTCTTTTTGCCTTTGTTCAGGCATTTATCTCTCTGGACCCACTAGTCAAAGTGATACTTAATAGCTCCGATAAGAAAGCAACATCTTTCAGGAATGCACATGACTGCTTAATGATGCAAGGTCATCTTAATCCCTTCTCCCTGTGTTTTATTTTCCTTTAGGGGGCTACAACTCCAAAGGCTCAACTCTGCCTCAGCTGGTGAAAGTCCAACGGCCCTGCTGAGGGCTGAGGCACTCTCCCTCTCCTCAGTAGGTCCAAGGAATCAAGTCCCCTAATGCTCTTTTGAGAGTGAACCATTTGAAGGCTGTTAGTGGTTTGTGTCCAAAAAACTTTGTTGCTTAGAGAATTGAGTTCAACACACAAGGGACCACATAGGCTGCTGTTTCCAAGACCTCTTAAAAGACATAAAATCATACCCAGTGATAGGTCATTTTACAGATTTCTCCCCTTAACCCCGTTTTCCCAAAGGTGGACCTGCTAGTTAGATCAGCAGAGAGGAAGTGTGGTGCACCACTTGGAATAGAAGAGCAAGAAGCCCAGAGAGCGCCCGAGTGCTGGACTCCGGCTTTATTACCAAAGAAAGAATAATGGGCGAGCTGCAGGCACGAGAAGTCCCAGAGCCACTTTCATAGGACTATCCAAACGGATGGGCCCCAAGCCCCACGTGTTCTACTGTCAGTTCCACTCCTCCCTGCCACGGCTTTTGCTTTCCAGACAAGTCCCCAGCTCCCCAGCAACGCTTGATTCAATCCTGTAATCACGCCACTGATGCTGAAGCGGGGATTCTGACGTGCTCGCTGAGCCCGGACTCCGAACATTCAGCCCTGCCTCTCTTCCCCAGGGAAATCCCATGGCCCCACATTCCTTCCATCCTCCCAGAACTGGGGCGAACATGCAGAAAAGGGACTGCACCCGAGGCTTCAGCCTGCTGGTCCGATGGGTGTCTGCCCAGGTCACAGACTCTCCTGGCTCTCCTCCCACCCACTAAAGAACTCTGTTGGCTGCTTAGCTGATTGTCTCTGGTGCTGAGGCTGCAGGCGTCCGCCCGGAAAAATGCGGCTGGAGCTAGCTAGGCTGATCTGGACCGAAAGAAACTTCCTCTGCCATTGCCTTTCTGCCCTGAGTGTGAAACAAACTCCACCACGAGATTAGGTTTAATGTTGCCAAATATTTTAAAGAGTTGCTTTTGGATAAGATTTTTTTTCAGCTCCAGACAGGCTAGGGGCATCTTTACAGGGTGCTTCAGAGCACTGAACACAGCCCCCCATCCCTGCTCCAGCCTTGGGTGCCAGTTATATCTGGAACATGCCTGTGTGCATGGGAGCAATTCAAGTGCTGTCTCCATTCTCCTACCAAAGCAGACACACAAAAACACAGAAAAAAAGAGGAAGCCATATAGTTCTGCCTGCCCTGGTCACATGAGAGTCCCTGAGCAGAGCTCTGGGTTTCTGTCTGAAATAGTGCTTTGCAGGTTCGTTGTGACACCATCGCTCTGAGTGCATATGAAGGGGACACCCTTTGAATACTGTCCCGGGCCTCCCTCGCTGCACTCAGTGCTCACTAAGTGACTGCCCATGGTAATGAGCCCCAGAAGGAACAGAGAACACGCAGCTGGGCCCGTCTCGAATATTATAGGTGCTTGTTACATTACTTGCAGGACCAAGTTAAAAACAAATGGTCGGGGCCCCTCGTTTAAAGAAAGGAGAAAATGTGCCAAAAAGTTACTACATGATAAAATGTTTTACTTTCTTCTGTGGTCTTTCAACTTATTATGGTATGTAACAGTAGGGGATTATAATGGTGGGGAATTGTAACCTGCCCTACCACACTCTTGACATGTTTCTGTAAGTGTGTCAATTCTGACTAATGTGTATCTTGTAGATACGCAGCATGTTTATATAAGAATCCTAGGAACTAAGTTTGAGAGATGCAGACTCCAACCTTCAGGCATCCCAGCCTCAGATTTGCTGACCTGTGACCTTGGAGCCAGGTTAACTAAGGTGAAGGCAGGATGACTAAACCAGGATGACCCACAGCGGACCATCCCTTGCCTTATCGGAATAGACCATGCTAGTCAGCACATAGGGAACTTTTCAAGCCCCTCCCTTGGTCTATTTGCTCTGTTTCCCTCTCCCTCCTTTTGGAAACCTCTTCCTCCAGTAAAATGAGAGGATGGACTTTGAGACACAAGTCTCTCATCTTCCAAATAGCCGGTACCTGAATAAACCACTTTTCTTTACATCAGCATCTGCTTCTCCAGTACTGGCTTTCCAAGTGGCAGGCAGCCGAACCTACGTTTGATTACAGTATCTCTTACTTGCTATATAATGCCATACTCCCTCAGGTACTGGGATACAGGTGGGGTCAGCACAAGCAGTCAGAGGTTCCTAGGAGCCTGGTCCAGCCCCACTATTCTGTAATACACAGGGCTGCTGGCAGGACTTCCCATGCTCACGGCTGCGGGACTGACATGCTGGGTGGAAATGGGCCAGAGTTGATCTCCCTTTCCAGGGCCTGCCACCTGCCTTTCCAACCTACATCAAAAGTTGACTGCCGCCCTGCCTGGTGTGGCTCAGTGGGCTGAGCACGGGCTTCAAACCAAAGTGTCGTCAGTTCGATTCCTGGTCAGGGCACATGCTTGGGTTTCGGGCCAGGTCCCCAGTGGGGGCCATGTGAGAGGCAACCACACATTGATGTTTCTCTTCCTCTCTTTCTCTCTCCCTTCCCCTCTCTCTAAAAATAAATACATAAAATCTTTAATAAAAAAACAAATAAATAAAAGTTGACCTCCCAGTGGTTTCCACCTCTTCCTTGAGACACACGCCAAGCCTAGATCAGGAGTAGGTAAGAGGACTGCCCATCCCCCTCCGGGTTCTGGCTAACCACTCCCCACCCTGGGCAAAGGGCCACTGCCACGCCCCATCCCAGGAGGAGACAGGCTGCCCTTGTCTGGCCCGGGCCCTCCCTCCCTGTGCATAAATCCAGGTCCCCACAGGGAAAGTAGAGGAAGTCAGTGGAGGGCAGCACCTCCGCAGGTTTGAGGATGGGGAGGCCAGATGCCCTGGGGTGCAAGGGACCCAAGAATCAAAAAGCTTTCTTCAAGGAGGTGAGGAGATAGCAAGAGGTGTGGGTTAGGTGAGCCAATCACATGTTCTAAGAGGAAATTAAGAATTTCAAGGCTGTGGCCACAGACAAAGTCCAAGCCAGGGCCCTCTGAGTAGCAGCGCTATGCGAATGCACGGGTCATGCGCCCTTGAAATGAGCCTTAGTCAGGTTTTCTCTGTTCTCTTGGCCAGACTCAGCAAGGCTGACTCAGCCCCCCAGGGAGGGTAAGAATGGGGCTATGCAGATTTGCTTTGACAGTTTGGGAAATGTTAGTCATGCAGAACACTGTTTGCAAGTCCATGATCTCACACACCTAGCAGCTGTATAAGCAGCTGGATGAGGTGACACTTTGATTTGATATTTGTCAGCCTGAATTCTCTCTTGCTCTTGCTCATTCTTTCTCAATGAATTATGAACTTGTGTTCTCATGAGAGCAGGGCCCGCACCCAACAGTGGTTTTTCTCCTCTGCTACTGCACGGTGTAGGCTGTGCCTTGGAAGCTCCCCAGTGCAGGGAGCTTGGCCTCCTTCGGCCCAGCATTGCCTACAGCTGAGAAGGCCAGTCTGCCTATTCTTGGGTTTAGTTGCTTTTCACACAAAGCTGTACTGTCCATCACAGCCCTCCTCAGTAACTGCATAATTATTAGGTTGTTCTCCCTTTCCCTTATCTCACAATTATTTCGAAATTGACCAAGGGAAAATGGGGCTCTTTATTGGAAACTCTTAGATTCCTCAAAACTCTCCTCCATCTTGCACTTTCTGTGGCCTTGTGCGTTGTTGAGCATGCCGAGCCCCCTGAGGACAGATGGGACCGTCCCCAGCACCGGGGTCCTTCCCCAGCACCGGGGTCTCAGAGCCACACAACACCCTTGTTCTCCGTTTCCTTTCCTGAGCGCTTCTTCTCACCTTCTTATCTTCAGCTAGAACTTTTCATCCTCTCGCTCTGTAAAGACTGCTTTTCCCAAGAACCTGTCTTCTATCTTTCTGCTTCCTCTTTTTGAGACGTTTCCTCTTTCATTTTTCCAAATACCACCCCCACACTGATGATTCTCAAATTTGCATCCCCAGGCATAGCATCTCTTACAAATGCTAGTATCAAATATCCAGTTCTTATTAAATACCTATATCTAAATAGGGAAGAGTCTTCTAGAAGTCTTTGGACTAAAATGAACTAATTCTGTTTCCCTCCCTAAATTTGCTCTGCCTTTTATACCACCTGATATGCTGAAAAGCCAACTCACCCACAGTGTTCTCAATCCAAAAGTCCTAAAAGATTTCTGAGATACCCACACGATATCCCTTTCTGCTCTGAGCACAGTCATCAAACAAACAGCCTCTCCTCTCAGTTGCATGGACCTCATATCGCATTTCCTTTTACTTCATCTTCCAATGTTCCCTTTCTCCCCATACCTCTTACTTCAGAGCATCTGCCTTGTATGAGTGTACGTTATCTAACACGTCATATTTTAGAGGTTGTTTAGAAAAGCAAAAGTTGTCATCTGAAGGTATTAATTGATCAATGACTCACAAAATGTATTTTTCCTCAATATTATTAACTGCTTAAAACTAGCACATCTCCCTATGCTTGGGTATATTCTTTGTGGAGTTCATTTCTCCATGTACACAGTGGTTGCGAACATCTGGATATGTAAGTTCTCCCCTGCAGATTGATTACCTAATTGCGTTTTTTTTATCTTCTGAAAGAAGAATGGTATCATAAAATAGGTGGAACAGCTGTTGAAGAAGACCTCCGATACTGCGGCAATCCCAAGAGCTGGGCTGGCTGTGTGCTGAACGGGCGTTTGGATGGCGGTCACTTTGTGATGGTCACAGTTGTGCATCTGTTATGGACATTCTGTCATTAGAAATGGACAATTTTCTTTTTCTTTTTTTTTTCTAATCGAACAAAAGTTTCTGTGTGGCTAGGCAGTGGGGTGCAAATCTTAAATAAGTCCATCTCAAGTGAAAATTGGGAGGCATAAAACATTTAGGAATTTTAGAAGATATAACTAATGGTTTAAAAATTGTGTGATTATCAAAACATTAAGACAAACACCTTAGAAATATAATAAAATTCTGAAATAAAGTTATAAATTTTTTACCCTGTTGATGTTAATGATACTAACACAAATGTAAATTTCAGTACCCCAAATATGTTATCACATAATTTTAGCAGAAAACTTATTATGCTATGTACTTTTTAATTATTATATTACTACATAGCTTAGAAATAGAACCTGATAAGCCAAACTAAATTTATTTTTGTAATGATCTTTCATGGTTTAAGATAAAGTCACCATGAAAGATTTTTCCATTACTTATGTGACCTTTAACTTGCAATTTTAGTGGGTTAACCTGAATCAACAATTTGCTTAGACTACCTGTCATTAGCTGAAGAGTTACCGTACCACCTGAGCTCCACACGGTGATTTCTTGTAAAAAGAAACCTAACGTGTCGTTACTCCACCGCCTAAGTGTCCTCACCAGGTCATAAATGCTCCAGTGGTAAATTCTAAACTCCAACAAAGTTCTGCCGTATCTCTTATAACTCAACCCTAGCCCACGCCAAGCACCAGCATAGCTCATCGTACTACTTTAGTCCTTAGCAGAAACCCCTCTGCTTTGGTTTTTGCACAAACCGTACTCAATCAGGAATTGGCATTTAGCCGTGTCGTTTCTTTTACTCAGAATATTTTCTCTCACCCGAGGCCCTTTATTTACTGCCTTCGAAGTCCTGCTGTGGGGCAGCACTTGCTCCGAGAAACCCGTGACACTGAGACAGCCATAACCCCTCCTCCACAACCAATAAAGACCGGGGGGGGGGGGGGGGGGGCGTTCAGTCTCCAGAGCAACCCCGGCAGTCAGCGCTGCTCCATTTGCTCGATTTACCACCTTGGATTGTAAATATGTGTTCAGATATGGTCTTCCCTACAAATCTCTGAGTATTTAGTGTAACAGAATTGGGTGTCTGTACACTTGAGTGTCTACAATTACATTTATAAACCCATGAGAAAAATAAGGATATGCAATGAAACTAGTCTTTCTTCTATATGGGTCAGATCTGGCAAGGGTAAATGGAGGCACCCATGATCTTTTGATTGACAAAGCTATCTTTACTATTGCTTCCCTTCAATTGGTATGAACAGTCGATAACATACTAATTCCAGGTTAACAATGATAAAATGATTCCCCAGTCAAGAAGGTAGATATTATTAAGCTTTACCATGAAGCATGTAAGACACCCAGAGAATTGCTCTGCATATTTGGTGTTGATATTTGTAAAATGATTATCTTGATGTTTTATTTAAATTTTGTTCTAAAAGACTTTCATCTTCATAGAAATCTAAGTGGAATAAATATTTGATCAAATATCATAAAAAGATAGGAAATAAAACATAGCTATAAACTGGAATAATGCAGCAACTAATGTATACAATCCTGAAATTATTTCTAAAATTTAGATCCCAAATGCTGGGTTAGATGTCCTGTCCATTTTATAGCTTAGTAATAAATAAATTAAATTTCTAAATAGTTTCATGTAGAGCAATATAATTTGGTTTTGATAAAAAATAATCAAATTTTTGATTGCACTAATTTTTATCTATTTTGGTCAGAGATATTTTTTCTCTTTCATGAAGAGTTTAATCATTTATTTTATTCCCTCTGTTTTACTTGTAAATATTTTAGATGTTCCTAATGGATAAATATTAAGGAATTAAACACTGAAAGCCAAGTAAGTGAAAATGTCTTCATCAACATTAAGATATACATAAACACACACATACACACACATACATACAAGTTAAATAACCAGCTCTACAAACTACTAAATGGTGTATAATCCCTGCATCTGGGTGATAAATATGCAAATATACATGGAAGCCTAAGTTACCTGAATTACAGCTTGGCAGAATTATGAGTGTCCGTGGCCCTGTTTCAAAACATGTGGCAGACCTAGAGACAGCAGATTGTATGCTATTATCTAGACTTGCTCACTCTAGAGCTCAGTGGCCCAGGGGGATTGGATAGGGAAATGCGAGGCAGCCTACGCGCTCTATTGAAACTGCAGAACAGCCATGCAGTAGCACCCACTTAACACTGAAGGAGCTGACGGCAGTACTAATCAGGACAATGAGGAATGGAGGGGAAATGACACACGGAAGGCATGCAGAATTTTTTCATTAGTGCACCGGGCACTGCCATAAAGTAGGTATGAGAACTTTTTTCACAAAGTGCAATAAGTTGTTAGTCATGGAGAAGAAATCAAGAAGGCTGACGACCTGCATGCCCCAACAGTGGAAAGAAATGAGTTACTGAGCATTAAAAAAAAGCACCAGAAGTCCTAGGACAGCTACATTAAGTTGGAAGTTTAATGATGGCTTGAAGTTAACCTGCCAAGGTGAAATAAGCTGTGCATTCATCCCAGGTGTCCATAGTGGAACAACATGCTGGCATTCTACTACAAACACCCACACGTTTCAGTGGGAATGAATAACTACCTGAAGCAAACTTCCCAGCTAAGGAAGGAACCATGATCAATTTTATTCACCAGCCTTACCTGGTTCTTAGGCCAACGTCAGCATATCTTAGGGGCTCAATAAATAATGGATTCCATTAATAATTCACAAGTGAATCAATGAATGATGAATAAATGAATACATCGATAAATCTGGAAGCATCACAGGGCATTACGAAGCCTTAGCGATATTAAAATCATAAGAGCAAGAAGATATTTAAGCTTCACTTGGGAAGAATACTGACTATAAGGGCAGTGAACATCTGGCTGAACAGATGCTTTTGAAGAATCAGATTTGGATTTCCAGTCCAAGCATAAGCTGAGGATTGGAATAATGGGTTCTTGGCAATATATAAAGTAAACCTCAAGAAAAATGTAGTCGAGCATGTTTATCCAAAAATGAACAGCGTTGCTCATCGGCTTTGCACTGAGTCGAGCAGGGAGGCCTCTCTCAATAAAAGAGTAAAAACAGTCCTTGTAGATCGCTGGCAAGCTCCAGCTTTGTGTCTGTGGTTCAATTGTAATAAAGTCACACAAAAGTCTGTAGCTTGTACAGATTTCGCATATTTTTGAAGTATAGATTTGAAGTGTCAGCCCTTTGAGATGCTGAGCAGCTAGAAGTTGTTTATCTTCGAATTAGCCTAACTCCCTTGGAAGTCACATCTCAATAGGACTTTGGTTTCCTGCTTCCATGAAGCAGAAAACGTGGCATTTCTTTCCGTTGTCAATGGGTAACATTTGTATTGAGTTTTACATGCCAATCACTGTTCTGGGCTGTGATGTTAGCTAGGTTAACTTGAGTTGTTACAATAGAAGAAATGAAAACATTCAGTTTCTTAAGGACCAACAGTTTTTTATATCTTTGATGTACCACATAAGTAGCAACATCACATTAGTTGAAGAACACTTAGTGTTCTTCAAACACAAAGCTTAAATCTGCCCTTCTGCCCTGGCTGGCATAGCTCAGTGGATTGAGCATGGGCTGCAAACCAAAGCATCACAGGTTCGATTCCCAGTCAGGGCACATGCCTGGGTTGCGGGCCAGGTCCCCAGTGGGGGCCACGTGAGAGCCACGTGAGAGGCAACCACACATTGATGTTTCTCTCTTTCTCCCTCCCTTCCCCTCTCTAAAAATAAATAAGTAAATAAGATCTTTTAAAAAATCCGCCCTTCTGTGCACATGGTTCAGGTGCTCTGCTGGGGCTGATTTCTCTACCTGGTAAAAACTTGACTCGTCATCTCTGTACCTTGATGAAATGACGTGAGTTCCTTGACTAGTGTGGGGCACTATAGACATGAAGAGAAAAAAATAAGTAGACATTCTTTTCTTTTGTAAATTTAAAGCTGAGGTTAAATATAATGAAAGAGATGAAGACAAAAGAGGGAAATATGACTGCAATTTCTGAAATTTAGGTCAATAAAACTGCCAAAACTTGAGTAAGAATCAGGGGCACTTTTAGTATATGTTATTCATTAAGTAAATAAAAATAAATAGCATAAGAATGAACAAATATGAATGGATAACAGGAGAGACAGGATTATGACAACAACATAATAATTTTAGTTGGTTGGAAATGCTGACTATTAGAATTGTTGTGGACATTCAAGGGAAATATTTTCTAAGTTTAAAGCTACATAATTTTTTCCAAACATGAAAGTTTCCCACTTACAATATACTATTTCAGTGTTGCCAGAACTTTCCCAATTTACTTCACTAAAACTAGAATCTACACCCTAAAAAAATCTGTTTTTTATTTTTATAATTTTTAATGAATTCATTTAGAGCAAAGCCTATTCTGTCACAAAGCTGAGCACTTCGTCCCTAATGAATAAGTTGTGGTGGAAACTTTAGAAGCCTACACTTGAAAGCCTCTTAATGACTGCGTAGTGTTCCAAAGCACGGCTGGAGCAACACACAACAGAACCAGAACCCAACAGAGGTATTTCTAAACTACAAAACAGCTTGAGAAGGAATAAAGCAAAGCGGGGACAAAGCATACTCACGTGCTTCCCACTCTTTATTTTTAAAGTCAAATATTATCTCACACATCTCATTACTGCCCTTTCAAGAAGCAATCAAAAAGGAACAGCAGGCTCTGGGGGACTTGGGGAATCCAGAGTGGCTCTCAGGTCTACAATATACTGTGTTCATTGCTTTAACACTATCTTATTTTCCAGCCATTGTTGCATTGGGGGATGAGTTGCAAAGGATCATGGCTTAGCATTCACTGTTCTGCAATTTGTCAGGATGTTTGAGAGAGTCACTCTTAGCAACAGCTAAACAGATCCTGAAAACCAGCAATACATTTCAGCATTGAATTTAGGATTCTCAACCATTAAATTTAGGTGAAGTGTTCATACCTTAAGTTCAGGGTGCCACTGAGTAGAAAAATTGATAGGAAAGGTAATTTAAGCCCAAAACAGAAAGCATACTATGTGAGTCAGAGGGTTTGAAGTCAACTATTATGCCCCTTCCTCCACCTGCCAGGGAAACACAAATGTGTTTGCAGGACTTCAAAACAACTGGTTGAAAAACAAATGAACAATTATTTTTATTTGCAAATATTCCGGTAAAATAATTTTAACTAAACTTTACTTTTCCAGTTCTTTCAGTATTGAATAGACAAATAGCATGTAAAAGGAGGGAGGGAGAAATTTAAATGATGACATAAGACAGAGTAATGAATAAATGAAGTTGAGAAAAAAGCAAAAGGTAAAAAAGAGTGCCTGAGAAAGGAAGAGACCAGAGAGTGAAGGAAAGAGAGATCCCTGAAATGAGGGCTACTACTAATGAGTCAAGAGGGGCCCTATCTCTTAGTGCATTTATAATATACAGTCATGCGGTGAAATGCTAACAGAAACTTTGAACCACTGGGTAGAAAGTTACACTGTCTGTGACTTAGAATGAGGCGGGATCCAAGTTAAGCTGGCTGAGAAGGAGAATGAAGAAAAAAGTTGGAAAGAAGATCTCTGCATGAATGTAGCAAGTGGCGTCTCCACTGCCTGTAAAATGAGGACGAGGAAGAGGAATAGCCTGCAGATATTCTGCCCGTGCTGTTCCGGAGATGGCTTTGCTTTATTTATCTCGGCTGCTGCAGGGGAGTGAGGCTCAGGCACACACGGACTACCCTGCGCGGCCGTAGGAAGCATCTGCTTTCAGAAATAACTCTGTACTCACATTAGAGAAGCGCGTATTATCTATGTATATTTGATGGACCAAAATTGCAAGGTAATTATGTTGCTTGATGTTAATTTGTACCTTTTATATGACACTGATTGTGGTTTTGTGCTTTCCTTGATACTTCTGGATAAATCTTTGCTCACAATCTCAGATATTTACACATTGCAGATGCGTGGTATGTGGTGCTGCTCCTGTTAAAGCCATTAAAGGGCATCGTTAGCAGATTCCAACATGATTACTCTGCTGAAGTGGGCAATCAGTTAAAAACGGGTAATATCCTAAATCTATAAAATGATTTTCACCCAGAGCCTGTAGAATATAGATGACTGGAAAGGCAGACAAGGCCCCAAACCATGTAGTAAAAAGCACAACGTTGCAAAAAGCTGATTCCAGTGCCATTTTAGTCTAAACAGAAATCAAAATATCCCAGAAAAAAAAAATAATGAATTTGGAGACACTCATAATATGGACATACCAACCACCAAATAGTGGTTAGTTTATTGATTATTGTTGAGCCTCATTTTAGATACAATCTTGAAAAATGTTCAATAATAAAAATAAGTGTATATTGCACTATACTTGCAAAGTATTCATATAAATACATCTTATTTAATCCTTAAAATATTTCAAATATAAATTATTATCTTTAATAACTTTGGGGTAAGAAAACAGAAATTGAAATGGATGAGGAGTTACCTAGAATATTTTAGGTAAAAAGTGGAGGAGTTGAAATTCCATGCAAGTTTCTCTAAGTCCCTACATTAAGTTGCAAGTTACAACTGTGTGCCTGGATGACAACTTACAATAGAACTGACAAGTTCTAAACCTCATGGAAAGTCTATTTCAGCAAGAAATTAACTACACAGTATTTAGCTGTAAGTTTGATAAGAACCACGAAGACAAGAACCAAAAAAGAACAAAAAAAAAGAACAGAGCTATATCAAGGGACCCAGTTTAATTGGTTAAGGTTAAGAAAGAGTTCCTTGGGAAAGGAAGATAAGGTAGACAGACCTCCTATGACCTTCTTTCACAGAAGGATAAGTGTCTGTTGGGTCAGAAGAGATAGCCCACTGCTTGTTTTTATGAATAAAGGTTTATTGAAATACAACCACACATTTTAAGAAATATATTGTCTATGGATTTTATATATTCTTCACAGCTCTTGTGCTACAATACCCAAGGGGAATTGTTGTGACAGAGATGACCTGGCTTGTAAAGCTGAACTATTTACTATCTGACTCTTTACAGAATAAGTTTGCTGATCAAAGTGTAGGTTCTGAAGTAAATGTAGCTGGGTTCTAATCATGTTCCATCACTTATTAGCCAGTGACCTGGAACAAATTATTTGAACTTTCTATTTCTTACTCATCTACAAGTATAGATAATAAAAGTTACTTCATGGAGTTTCTTTTGAAACTAAATAATACAATGCTTGCAAAGTATATAATGTAAATGATCGAAAATATTATTCATGAATACAGATGGTATTATTTTAGTATTTTCTTTTTCTTACTATAATAGAAAAATGGGCTTAAATGATAGAATTAGGAGTAATTGTAATACCTGTAAAATGTTTAGCATAATATCTGGTATATGATAAGATTCCAATAAGAGTTAGCCTATTTTGTTAATTTCAAAATTGTAAATATACCCAAAATATGACTAATTTCATTAAACAATCAAACACTGATCAATGTAAATTTCCGGAAGATTTTTCTACCTGTTATATATCCAGCTTATACAAGCTATGAGCACAGTAATTTATATGTTTATTACTCAGTTTGAAAGTGGCATCATATTTGCAAAAGAGCTTATGGAAAATGTGATTAAAGAGATTAATTCTAATAGGTTGTTATACTTTGTTATATCTCCTAATAAGAATGAAATGTATTTGGGGGCTTATTTAGTATGAAAGTCTGATATTTTGAGTTCAGTTCCTCCTGCACCAGCCTGATAGGGGAGGGAAAGTACCAGCTAGAGACACAGCATAATGATATTTTGGAGTCTCTAGATAATATAAAATTCTTTTCACTCGAACAATGCAGCCTTGACTTATGCTTTGTTTAAGTCCAGGCTCTCCCTTATTCCAAGTAGCTGAAAGCTATTGACAACTTAATCATATCTTAATACCCAAATTCCTTTAATCTTGAAATTAGTAAGGAAAATGGGGAGGGTGGAAAGGATCCATGGGGCTAACATGGAAAGAGCTCCCTAAAACCAAGGCCAGCCACTCCAGGAAGCAAGACGCCCTTCTTCTAGGGAAACTTCCCAGTGCCTCCTCTCAGAGCAACACCACAGCCTTCGCTCACACAACTCTTTGTACCTGGTATGTCCTTTCAATAAACTGATACATTTCTCTGGGCCAAATTGTATTCATTTGTCAAGGCCACTACATTGGGGAAGGCTTTCTTGATAAATCTCCCATTCTTTTCTTCAGGATTTTACAATTTTTTATAATCATTTCTAGCCCTGGCTGGAGTAGCTCAGTGGATTGAGCGTGGGTTGGGAACCAAAGTGTCCCAGGTTCGATTCCCAGCCAGGGTACATGCCTGGGTTGCAGGCCATAACCCCCAGCAACCGCACATTGATGTTTCTCTGTCTCTCTCTCTCTCTCTATCTCCCTCCCTCCCCTCTCTAAAATTAAATAAATAAAATATTTAAAAATTTAAAAAAATCATTTATGAGTTGTTTTATGGTATTTAAAATATAAAACCTAGAATGCATGTAATATATACTATAGATACATATGTAGACATATATATGAAATGCATGTTTGCATGAATATGTTTTTATTCGTGTGTGTGTGTGTGTGTGTACTCCAAGAGTTCTACTAAAGGGCAGGACTGGAGAACACTTGACGCTCTAACACCTAGAAATTGGACTTGCTCCAACTTCCAACAGTTCAGCCTCTGGAAGTCCTTAATCCCTCCTCTAAATGCATGCTTACTCTCAGGAGGCCAAATCTCCATCAGGTTCTCTCTTCTTGGCCATAATTCTTTTTGGTCTGCTCTTGCAAATTTTGTGGTGTGCCATCTCCGATCATGAGCTCAGCTCTTGGTCGCGCTCCAGCCA
The DNA here is from genome assembly GCF_004126475.2 of Phyllostomus discolor. Classification (NCBI taxonomy): domain Eukaryota; kingdom Metazoa; phylum Chordata; class Mammalia; order Chiroptera; family Phyllostomidae; genus Phyllostomus; species Phyllostomus discolor. The sequence goes on from NC_040903.2 coordinate 204,457,176, forward strand.
CATTTAATCCCACCACGTGTTGGTGAGCTGTGTATTGCGCGACCCTGGGGGAGCCATAAAGAGAGTTCATTTCATGCTGAGCAGCACTCAGCCCCTCCAGTTTCCATGTCTCCCTTAGCAATTGCTTCCTTTCATTTCTACCCCACCCCCTTCTCTTCCTCCCGAACTGTCCCAGGAAATCTGCATTCTTCTTTTTCTATTAACCCAAGTCACTTGTCATGTTCATGGTAGTTATTGTGAAATGCAGAGCCTAACGTCCAAGAGCCGAGCCGAAGTGCCCTTCATTGAAGGGGATTTAAGCTGACTCCCACTGAGAAAGCAGTCGTGGGTACACAGAGACACGGGCTCCCTGCTTACCATGCCGTTCCCCACGCTACACTCATACAGACACTCACTGTCACATTTAAGGGATCAGCCTGCTCCTCCTCACCAGCACGAGAACAACTCATCAGGAACAATAGTCGTCAATCGCCCAGTGTTTGTTGATAGACTCTGATAAAAATAAATCGATAAGCTAATAAACAAATTGCAGATTCCTCAGAACCAGGGAACAGCTGTGTGTCCATTTTCCTAACACATTCCTGGGCTCATAGGAGCTGCTTTATGAACATCTGATGTGGCCGAATACATAACTAAAATTTGGGACATTATTATTTGTATTATTAGTCACACTTTTGCATATTTTGCAAGTGTGTATGGATCATATTAGCTATAAATATGTCTGCACACTGTGGGGTTTCACTGAGATCCTTAGTGATCACCATTAGTGGGTATTTACTTGTTCTTTATGATAAAAAGGATTTAAACAGAATAACATCCTGCTGTCCTAAACATTTTCAATATGTGCCGTTTGCTTTGGATTGTTTACAATCTGTAATAATCCAATTTTAGATAAGTGCCACTTAAGAAAAGATAATTACACTGTTACTGGTTATAGTAATGTAGTCTGAGTTAGAGGAAGGAGATGAATTACTTTATAGAGAAAGAAGATAATGTAAGGCCCAAGTGGATGGAAGACCAAGATAAAATACCGCAGGTTTCAGTTGTTAGAAAAGCAACATGTTAAAATACAAGTTTGGTTATCCATAGTATCACTATACTTAATTAGAAGCTTTATTTTTTAAAAAACTGCCTTTATTTGGTGTTAATAAAATAATAGTTTACATGAATCTTTAAGTGCATTTCTTTAAAATTAAGAAAAATGTAAACATAGGGGATTTAAAAATACTCAGCACAATTTGTTTTCAGTTTAAGGTTTAAGTTGTCAAAGAGTGAAATAAAACACTGCTGGTGTGTGGTAGGTCGGGGGCGGGTGGCACGAAAGTGTAGAAGGACTAACGTTGATTGACAGAGTGGCAAGCTTCCACTCCCATCTAGTGCTCATTAGAAATGCTGGGAGCTAAAGTGAGCATGCGTCAGTCACTTCACAGAAAAGCAAAGGCAATCTAGCCCGCCAGGCTATGTCCCTACGAGGAAACTCCAGGCTCAGAGGAAAGGGGAAAGGCACTGAGGACAGAAGGGAGACCAAGGCTTATAAACAATTTTCATTTTCTATCTCATGGCCCCAGTGAATTGTCTTAAAATGATAGAATCTGTGCTCTCTTCCAGAAATGGGGCTGCATACTCGTTCTTCACTTTCTCCTTTACACCTCATCATGGCCCTTCGAGATGGGTATTGTTAGTATTCTTCCCCTTTGTATGGTGAAACTTTCATCTGAGAAGTTATTTGCCTCAAATCATGCAACTAGAAAATAGCCTAGTAAGAATTCAAAGCCAGGCTTAATGGTAGTTTGAGATGCCAGTCAAATTTGAATGGTGTGTAGGAGTATAAACAGGTAGCCAATGTTCATAGCAGATACAGAAAAACAAACAAACAAACAAACAGACTAGGCTATGGCTGACAGGAAGGAGAATAGGTAATGCAATTTTAAAGACTGATCACACTGTTAAAGAAAACAGGTTATTTATTGATAGTATCTCAATTAATCCTTACAGTAATGGTGGGAGTCAACTGCATAGTCACAAATTTACTGCCAAGGAAATATAGTAAGGTATCAAAGAATTGTACAAAATCACAATTTTTTTTCAATCCAGAAATGCAAAACCTATGACACTATGCATCACATTGGGGACATTTATGATTATCATTAATGACAAAACCACATAAGTAATATCCTTGTAAATAGAGACTTCAGTAAAAGTAATTGAAATAGTGACTAATATCAAAAATTTGTTATCAGGGTAGTTGATATTATAGCAGAGAATAAGATAAGCAAAAAGACAATATTGTTAGTGCTCTGAGGGAATGATTTTATATGTGTGCAGATGCAAATAGGAAAAAGCACATAACTCAAATCCCAAATAAATACAAAATGTAGATTTAAAAAAGCTGGCTCAATGTATGAAAGAGGGCATTCCAAGTGAGAAAAATTGGCCAGGAATTTTCAGTAGGACATCATGAGAGAAGGTTGTCAGAGACACAGCTATTGATGAAAAGAAGTGAACATACTAGGTATTTGATTACTTTTAGCTTAAAATATAAAGGAAGGAAGGGAAGAAGGAAGGAAGGAAGGAAGGAAGAAGGACTATAGAATATCTCAAATGGCATGGCAAGGCCTTTATAATTGATCTGCTAGACAATACATTGGCACAAGATAAGATATTTTAATGATTATTTAAAACACATTTTAAGTCCCTGGGGGGGCAAGGCTTCTGCATCTTTCCTTGTAAATCCTGTTCATATTGACCCAGGGAATAATGTAGTCACTGGAATTAAAAATAAACTTAAAGATCATTAGTATAAGATAATGATGATCAGGCATTAGAGTCTTCTGGGGGAAATAGCAAGTGGATTCCTTCAAGTTTGGTGCTAGTGACCTATAAGAGGGTGCATATAGCATGTAAATGAAAAATTTTAATAGCATTAAGTTGGGAGAGGCTGGAACATAATCCAAATCAGAAAGATGTCTGTTACAGAAATGACTATGAGGAAGTCAGAAACATGCAGGAAATAATAAAATGTCATTCAGGGATACTAAATGCTATGTAGTATATCATGAGACAGATTTTAAAATAACCAGAAGTAGAGGATATTAGTGAAAGAATAACTAGAACTATAAACTAAGAGTATAAGACAGAACCTTCCACAGGGTGAGTGAACATGGCCGGTTCTTTACGACCCAGACAGGGTGTTGCGACCCTTGGTCCTTAGAAGAGAAGTACCTTGGAGGTGAGTGAAGCCTGTTATTTGTGTCTGAAACTACTGAAAGCATCGTGAATGTCACTGAAAAGGGAGACATCAAATTTATCTTTCAGAGTCTTACAGTACAAATGTATGCATAAACTCATTCCAGGCAGCTAGAGTGAGAACAACAGTTTTCAGAAAAATCTTTTGTGTACCAAGAGAGAATTATAGTCTTCTAAAAGAGTGAAGAATCATAAATAAAACTGTGTTTCTCTATTGTAATAAATCTATGACTTAAATTGAGAGAAAAATAGCTACATTCATTTTTACGGATAAAAAAAGTAGAATGGACTACTTCTCAAAAAGTCCTTCAGAACAAAAAATGTATCATGCTAAACTCCACCTGGAAAAGCTTTCTTTTTTTTATACACATTTTTACTATAGCAAACAAATATTACTAAAATCTTCTTTTCACATATAAAGAAGTATTATTTTATTAGTAACAATTACATTGTTCAAAAATCTTGAGTTACTATAACACTGTAATTAAGAATGTCAGGGGAAAGTGGTGGCGGGAAAATGGAGACAACTGTATTTGAACAACAGTAAAAAAATATGTATATATATATAAGTTTCTGAAGCCAAATTTGAGCTCTGGTCCTGGCTCAACAGTCATTTAATTATGTGATCTTCACCATGAACACTAATATGACTACCTACCTCAAAGGCTCATAGACTTTGATTTAGGATTTAATAAGAAAATTCTTATAAAATTATTAGCATGATTTCTGGAACAATGTAGATGCTCAGGAATGTGCATTTAGATTGTGTTTGCTAAACCTAAACATCATCAGATGTTGCAACTGGAACAGATTTAGTGATTATAAGCTTAATCTCCCCAGGTTATAGATTAAAGAATCTTAGAATAGAGATTCCATCACTTTCTTAAGTTTATGGAAATAGTTGGTGTAAGAATAATTTCTTACTCAGTGGGCCATACTGTGGTACTGTGATACATGCCACAGTGAGCTTTATGAGAATGTTTTTAAAAATATTAAATGCATGAATTGTATGCTCTTCCATGAGTTCCACTGGTTTTTTTCTTCTGTCCCATACTCAGAAACAAACAGCTCTGTAGGACATCAAACGTCCTATGAGAGGCTCAGTATGGCATCTGCTCAGGGACAATATTCTATAAGAACAGTGCACCGTCCTCTAGAATGTAGTGTGCACATAAAACCAGTGGCCAGAGCTGGTGCTCCGTCCCCATAGCTAGAACACTCAAGTCTAGGAAGCAAGAGGGTGAGTTAGATGAATGCATTTCCATGAGATGCTTTCATTATGGGAAACAGTAAGTATTCCGCTGAGCTTGAAGTTAAAACTGTGCCTGAACATTTGGGCTCCTCTTTCCAAGTGTTCTGCAGGCACAGAAAGATATTTCTACCCTGGGGAAGGCAATCGGCCCTGGTCACCAAAGGAGATAGTGGTGTTGCTGCACAGGGAGCCGAGAATGACTGATGGTTCTTTAAAGAGACTTTTTTTCTCATCAAAAAAAGGAGCCTATTTCTCCATTCCTCGGTTCTGGTTTAACCTGATGCCTTGCTTTGACAAGAAAATATTGTAGAACTGATCTTTGGGGAAGTCCAAGCCTGAGCCTCTAAAACCCAGGTGAGTCACAGGATGTCTTTTTTTCTGTTCCCAGTAACAATAGTAAATGGACGATTAAATGCTATACGGCCCAGCAGAGGAAAGGCAATGAAGGATTCAGACCATTTGAGCTTAAGAATTCAAATCAATCTCTCGGGCTAGCAAGCCACATCCGATGAAGTGCTTCAGCTGGGTAAAGGAAATCTAGAAAGGTGAAAGAGGAGTAAGAACATCAATCAGAACTTGAAGATCACCTGCATCAATGGGACAGCTATTTCTTCACTAACCCTGCTGCATTAGGTACGTGCAGAGACTGTGACCTTAAAGGGGTTTTTAGTGCAGAGTGAAGTTGAGGAGGGCACAAAGAGATACAAGTTACAAAAGACTAGGCTTCCTGGCCCCAGCAGCTTCTTTTGATGCAACCATAGGAGACTTCCGTGGTAACCCTCCCTGCACTTATGCATGCCCTTTCAGAAGCACAGAAAGCTACAGCTAAGCAGGGCTGGCAGCCAGCGGGGGCTTACACAGTGTTTCCCTGACCCAGACAAAACCTCCTCAGATGCATTTCAGGATATCTCTCAAGGTCAAGGAACAGGTGCTTTTTCAAGGTGGCCAGTTCAGTAATGTATGGGATCTTTCACTTTCCCTCTCCCCCTGTCTTCACTCCGGCTTCCTGATCACACTCCTCATGTACTTCCTTCTTTTGTATTATTAACCCAATCCGGAGATCTCAGGCTAAGACAATATCCAACAAGAATCTTAAAATAGGGCTCAAATTCCCTCCTTCCCCAGTTTTCCCTATTGTTGCAAGTAACAACTCAGGCTTGACATTGTGTAGCCCATGAAACCTTGGAGTCATCCTTGCCTTCTCATTTTCATAGCTCATATCCAAGCTGATATCATAGCTTGTTGTCATTACCTTAAAATGTATTCAGGATATAATCATTTTTACCTAAATATATTCTGCATATTTTATTATATTTTTAAATGTATTCAGAATATAATCACTACTGTGATCCTGGTCTAAGGAATGATTATATCTTCCTAGATTAATGGAACAGCCTCCCTAATTAATCTCCCCGCTTTTATCCTTACCTCCAACAGTTTACTTTCAACACAGCAGCCAGAGTGATCATTTTAAAACTTCAGTGAATTGTTTCACTGCTCTTTCCCAAACTCTCCAAGGACTTCCCATGTCACTCGCAGTTAAAGCCAAAATCCTTTCCGTGGCTAACATTTACAATGTTTACCTCTTCCCTTGTTGTTGTTGGTCAAGATCACACAACTTCAGCCACATTGCTGCTTCATTGTCCCCTGAACAACCCACTCACGTTTCTCCCAAAGGCACAGTGCTGTACCCTGTGTGTGGGGTATCTTCCCAGATAGCCACGTGCCTTGCCCCTCTACTCCCTACAAATTGATGACATATCATTTCTTATTTATAACTGAGATGCCTTCCCATTCTCTGTCTTTTTCCCTGTTTTTTCTCCATAATATTTATTACTGTACTGGGTGAAGGTGGACAAAAAAGAAAGTTATTTATTAAAGTTGTGTATTTATTCTTGTATATTTAAACTTCAGCCATCTTCAAAGTGCTCTTTCCATTTGATGCAATACATCTATTGAGACTCTTCCACTGCTCATAATGGTTCTAAACTCATTGACTTTGATGCCTTTTAGTGCATCTGCTGTTTTTGTTTCACCTATTTCACATCAGCAAAATGTTTCCCTCTGAGGACTTTTTTCATCCGTGGTGGAAAAAGTTGCCGGGGTGAGACTGGGTGAATAGGAAGGGTTGGGCACAGGTTCATGCTGTTTCTGATAAAAAAAACTGCCGAACACTCAGCACAGTGTTAGCAGGTGCATTGCTAAATCACCCACCATGAAATGGGCAAACATGTTGAGTCTTCAAAAAAATTCACTGAAGCCAAATTCAGCCTCTCACAACAACACCAGATGGTATACTGCTACAGATAGGTTCCTAAAACTCTCACCCCGGGAGGAAGCCTGTCTTACTAGGGGCTTGATCTCTAGAAGATAACTTCATTTTGGGGGGTCCCCCTTCATATAAGTTAGGTTGGTTATATAAAAAATGCCCACAAAAATCTATTCCATCCTTCTATGCATGTTCATTTTTAATGGTACTTTGACATTTTTTAATCAAATGGAGTCTATTTCTCCATTCCTTGAATCAGGGCTAGCCTTATGATTTATTTTGACCTAAAGGAATTTGGAGAAGTAATCTTGTAGGACTCCAAGGCTAGGCCTCAAAGGGCTTCACAGCTTCACTTTTCCTCTCCTACAGTACCACTCTGGAAGCGCTACATGAAGAAGTCTACTTTAAGTTACTGGAGGATGGGTCTTAATTTCCAAATAAGATGCCTTAGATGGTGCAAAGCATGGCTGAGGCCATCTCAGACCACTCAGCCCCAGCCTAGCTGCAGAGGATGGCAGCTGCCGGCGTGGCCTAAGAGAAGTCCAGAAGAAGAACCACCTGCCGGCGCCCACCCAAATTTCTGACCCACAGAACTGTAAACAAATAAAATGCTTGCTGTTTGAAACAACTAAGTTTATAGTGTGTTTAATGCAAAAATCACAATCTAATATCTTTGTCTAAGTTACTGTATCTTTTATATTCACAAATTCTCTCTTTCTATCCTCGTAATGGAATGTAAGTGTCATGAGGACAGGATTTCTTCTTTTTTTAAAATCTGATTCTGTTTGTTTGCTTAACTGCTGTATTCTCAACACTTGGACTAGTTCCTGGAACTTGGTATGTGCACTAAATACTAATTAAATTAATAAATGTTTCTTGGGTAGTACACAATGTATCAGTAAGAGCAGAAATGCCTAGATGCACTAGAAAGTGTTTCATAATCTATGAACATTGCTCCTTTGATGCACATTGGGAAGTAACAAAATGAGGAGCCTCTTAGGTCTTGCGAATCAGTGAAATGGGGAGAAAGGCTCAGAGAAGTTGGTGGTGTTACATTGTACATTAACTCAAAATTTCTAGGGGTACAATTATTTTTGGATCATTTTGTTTTTAATTCAGACTCCTCTGAGATGTGATTTATAGTATAATAACAAGCTTTTCCCATATTCTCTGAACAGCTATACTAAATAAGTTTTTGATTCAATTAATAATCTAAGGATCTTTAGTCCATCACTGAGGTGGAATATTTTGTTTCAATGCACAAATTCATAATCATGTGGATCAAATAGAATAGAAATGCTTTCTCCACTTGCATTCCCATTGATTAGAAGCTTATACTTTGTCAGTTCCTGGTGAAAAACTAGAAATTGCCTGATTTCCTAGGAGTTTCCTAATTCATTGTTTCTTACACCTGGACAGGCAAAGCATGTGACATTTGAAAAATTGTTCTGATTTTAGCAACAGGTTTAGTCTCGTGAACTCAGATATGTTTCCCTCAAACAGGGAAAATCTTACTTTATTGAATTTTAGATGTACTTACATATTCATATAAACATGCCTAATCAGCCATATTCAGACTACAGATAGTACATTCAAGCTATAACCCAAGTAATTGAAAAGATGATAGTGATGTCATAATGGCAACCTTGAGGCATGCATATTTCTATTAGTATCTTGTTATTTTCATCATTCCAATTTCTGTTAATTTAGCACTGAAATTGCATGTTGAAACTGTATTCCCTACGGAACATAATTTTTCCTTTCTTTCTGTTTTATAGAAGATTATAGCTGAGCCCAAGCATTCAGGTCATTTAAATTATTCCTTTATTTCTCTAAATAGACTTTTGGCAAATCATGTATTTGCAATTAGTACCAAAGAGCAATTTTCCCTTAAAGAGAATGTTTCTCCAGGCTGAGAAATGTTCATGCAATTTTTGTATTATGGAATCTGCAAAGGAGGAGAGGAAATGTTCGATCTGGGAAAACATGTGCGTACCCAGGAAGGGGTGAAACATAAACAGGAACAATGAGCTAGTAGCTAAAATGTCCAACCCTAGACTAAATTTTGGGAGAAAAATGAACATTTGAAACTCAAATTATTAATAATGACTCAAGGGAGATAGTGGAAGTTTCACCAGACAAATCTTAAAAAGCAGCTGAACGCTGAAAAAAATCCACTCTAATAAGAAGGTCATTGTACCAGAACGTCACTAATGTTTCCCTTCCAATGCTTCTGATCCCTATGAAAAGCAGGGAAGGAAGAAATGGCATGTTGGATTTTAAGCAAAATAATTATTACAGTGATGTCTATATATTCTTTAATAAAGATTTACCAACTTTAAGACTTTTTATTTGTTTACTTTTTGGGATAAATGAATCATAAAAGAGTTAATCAGAACTCATTTGGGCAAAAGGCCGTCTCTAGTGTCATAAACACATTCTTCTGACATGTAGCAACAAAATATACGAGGAACCTCTTAAGTAAGAGATGCGGTTTTTCCACTGAGGGTAGCAACAGCTGGAGGAGTGAAGGAGGTTGGTCTCCTTGTATGCTTCTTTGGTCTAATCCTGTGTCTATTCTTTTTGCCTGCATAGCCATTTGTATTTTACATAAAAGTGCCAGCTGAGTGGTAAACAAATACAACTCCATTAACTTGACAAAGTACCCCCTGATTCATGCCTGTGTGCGTGGTTGTAATTCCAAGGACATTTCAATGAGAATTCAGTGATGTCAAAGACGAGTGTATGGCCAGGTTTACTATTACCCTCTGGTAGGCCCATTAGAGTGGTTAATTTCACATCAAAGAAGAAAGCGAACTCTTTTTTTTAACTACATATCGCAAAAACATGTATCAGAAATATGCTTGCATAGTTATATATGCTGATATAATAACGTTTTTACAAACAGATTCAGGCGGCAAATGGTTTCAAATGATTCACTGGTTGCATTAACCACAGTTTTCATATAAATATGTCTACAGATAAACACTTTCTTGGGACAGGACCAAGTCTATTTAAAATGGAAAACTTGTCTTTCTTAAATAGGGGGGTTTCCTTTCTGCCGGTCATTTAAATAACCTTGCAAATCAGTCCCTCTATTATGAGATAAAATTGTATACTTGGCAAACACATTCTTTCTAGTGCTTTAAGGAACAGTAAAGAAAACATTTCAAATCGCATTCAAATTAAATAAACACCCTTCAAAAACACAGTGAATATAGTTTTAGTGAATATAGCAGTTAATTAATTAAAATAGCAGTAAAAAAATGACAAGTATGTATTAAGCAATTGTGTGAAATGCCAGGCTCTGTGTTCAGAGCTTTACAAATATCATGCAGTTTTGCCTCAGAATAGTCCCATGAAGTGGGCACTATCATCAGTATGCCCATTTTACAGATAAATTCAGAGGCAGGAAACTTACTCAAGGCCACACAGTGGTCAGTACTGGAACTGCCCTGCGCATCCTAGCATTGAGGTTGACATAACTAGTTCAAGAGTTCTGGCGCTTTTCCATGCACTCATTCCATGACTCATTAAACCAATATTTAGTAAGCACTCACCCATTCAGGGTTGAGCATTTACAGACCCAGTGTGAAGACCTGGATCCCGACCACAAGCCTAGACAATGGCAGGAATAGCAAAACTGCTCCTTTCTCCAGTGCCAACTCTGACAATTGGCAGCGAGGGTCTAAAAAAGAAGCTCGGGTCAGATCAGAAAGGAACTTTGGGATGGGGAGATGGTGATGTCTAGCATGTGTGAAGCAATGTGGGTGCAGGAGCACAAGGCCCAAGTGTTTAACTTCCTAGAGCTAGGGGATAATGACGGAGAGACACTGAGAAGTCAGAGGTCAAATAGAGTTGAGTCAACGACAGTGCAAATGACTTAGGACTGATATTACAGCAATACAGAGGGCCATTAAGAGCAAGAGATTTAAACAAAAGCATAGCATGCAAGCCCAAATCCTGGGCAAGGGTAAGGTGAGGCAGAAATAGCTCAGACACTAAACAGTAAAGAGCAACACAGAAGTACACAGTTCTTATAGAGGGTGGTTACAATGTTAAAACGCAGTCAGAAAAACGGTCTTTCTGGAAACTGAAGAAGCAAAATCAATTATTCCAGAATGACAAAGTGTGGCTTCCTTCACAAGAAAGAACTTGGATACTAAGGTGGTGTATCTGCTGCAGACTCCGGAGGCGAAACTCTCACCTCGTGAATTGCCAAGATTAAGAAGTGACAGACGGTACACTGGGAAGGGATGGACAAATGGAGAGGGGTCTTTGGGCTTTGCCAGGCTCATCCTATTATTCATCAACTAGCTTGACTGAGAAGTTGAGTCTGGCAGTGGCCACCCTTGTGCCCTCCTGGTCCGCTGTGGGACCAAACAACCTCCAGTTTTTGGCATTAGTTTTGGTGATGCATCTCTCTCTTCTCCCAGGTAGACAGCAGAGTTCACAGCTGTTAATCACACTCCAGTATGAATGAATCCTGCAAGCGTTGGCAAGGAGCAGGTGCATTTCCACTCACCTGGATCAACCCAGAGTCCCCAGAGAATACAATTTGGGCAAACAGTCCTTATCCCACTTGGCAACTGGAGGGTTTAGCTCAAATTGTAGAAGTTAGAGCCTCCAGTTTAACACAAGTGGCCTGGAAGGGAGATAAGCACACACTTCTGAGATGCGTGTGGTAATTAGCTCCCAGCAGCATAAAACATTTTATTCTGAATGATGAATTTTAATTTTATTTCAAAAGCCCTTTCAAGGGAAGGTGTCAGAACTTAACACTTGCTACTAGATTTAACATAAATGGCTACCTGCCAGTTAGAATCTGTTTCCCAATTATTTGCAATCTAATCTATGAAAATAAATGTGGTTCAAGAGATGAAATGAAATATATTATCCTCCGTATAGCGCTGAAATATTAAATCACATTGCAAAGAGGAGACACACATAGAACATGCAGATTTATATATGAATGACAAGTGTCTGGTTCAACCAGATCTCAACTCAGCTCACTTTGCTGTGAGAAAAAAATGTGGATTGCTGTTAGTTTAAGGGCCAAGTTCAGAATCTAGAAGACCAAGTTCAATTACATTCCCAGACGGGAGGACTAAGATGATCAGCCTGACAGAGAGGACGTGTTGATGGGAGGACAGGAGATAATACCACTCACTTCTTGGAAAGTATGTGTCTGTACCATCACAGGACCCGTGAGCCTGAGCACAGAATACATTGTTTTCCTGCACAGCCTTAAGCAGAAAGAGTCAGGCAATTGTTAGGCAGCTGTAGTATTCATTGAGGCAGCAAGACCAGCACATTCAGACATGCAAAGGCTATTTTTGCATTCACACTGGAGAGAAAACCCTTAGCGCTCCATGGGCTTTATATTTTGTAATCCAGTGTCTTTGAAAGTGTGTTTTAGTCTTGGATACTTTTAGGGGTAGAACTGGCTCCCCCAAAAAGATGTGTTGAAAGTTCTGACCCCAATACCCGTGCATGAGATTTTATTTGGAAATAGGGTCTTTGCAGATGTAATCATGTTAAGAGGAAATTATTCTGAATTAGAGTGAGCCCTTAATCCAACGTGACTGGTGGTCTTATAAGAAGAGAGAAATTAAGCCCTGGTTGGTGTAGCTCAGTGGACTGAGCACGGGCTGTGAACCAAAGTGTCGCATGTTCGAGTCCCAGTCAGGGCACATGCCTGGGTTTCGGGCCACGACCCCCAGCAACTGCACATTGATGTTTCCCTCTCTCTCTTTCTCCGTCCCTAAAAATAAATAAATAAAATCTTTAAAAAAAAGGAGAGAGAAATTTAGAAACATACAGGGACACACAAGGGGAGAAGGTCACATGACAATGCAGGCAGAGACTGACATGCTGCAGTTGCAAGCGAAGAACACTTTTGGCTTCCAGGGGCTGGCAGAATCAAAGAAGGGTCCTCCTTGAGAGCCTTCAGAAGGACCAGGGCCTTGCTGACACCTTGACCATGGACTTCCAGCTCCCAGAACTATGACATAATACATTTCTGTTGTTTTAAGCCATAGAGTTTTTGGTTCTTTATTACAGTAGTACTGGAAAGCTGATATAATTATTTTTCTAATAAAGCCCATTCAGAATACTTAAACAGTAAACAGATAAATAAAAAGCTGCTCTGGACAAAGCTGGGATGCATAGTATGGAAAATCACAAATTGCCACCCAAAAGGCTCCAGATCTATTACCCAGTGGGAAATCTGAGGTCTCTCTGAGGAACCTTTAGCTTTCTCAAGGTCCTGAATTAATACTTGCTACTTCTACTCTAATCTCTAATGATTAGAGATTTTAAAAATAACATTTTTAAATTATCCCATATCACAAGTGTTCAGCCAGGTGAATTTCCACAAAGTGAAGATACCCATGTGATGAGCAGTCTGATCAACCATCATGAAATAACATCATTAGCTACAGAGGAACCTTTACGCCTTCTACACCCCGACCGGCAGCTACTAGCGTCACTCTAAGTTGTCATACCCTTTTGACTTTAGAAATAATGGAAGCCTCTTAATGCATTTTTGGTGGGAGGGTTGTTCTCTTTTTTAAAAAAAAAATTTCAACTGGGCAGCTCTCTCTTTAAAGCATGCCCAAGTCTCTCCCCTTCTCCTTTTTCCAGGGGTCTACATCCTTGCTTTCTTCCTCCTACTTTCCAAGAGCCCTTCTTTTGCCCTGGAGTTGTTTCCTGAGCCCACGTAGTCCCGCTGGCTTAGTTCTTCCACAGATCGCTTCTTCTACCTCCATGACTTTCTAAGTAAACGTTTGCTTGTGAAAAAAATTCAACGGAATATTGTCACTTTTCTTAAATATCTACAATAAATTTCGTATTTCTTAGAAAGTTTGGCATTAGCCAGCCCATAGTAATATCAAATTCATATGTAAATGGAACTTAAAAATATGAAACACATAAAAAACTTCTACTAATTATATAATGCAATTATATCCCTTTTCCTTCTTTTTAAATTTGTTATAATTGTATAATGCAATTATATCCTTTTCCCTTCTTTTTAATTATATAATGCAATTATATCATTTTCCCTTCTTTTTAATTTTGTTAGTCCTACAACAGGTTATGTCTTTACATCAAAGGGGTTACTACTTAGCTATCTTGTTAGAGCCAGAACATCTTTCAAAAGCACTTTCTTGCTTCCAATTTAACATTTTTAGCATACTTGCATGTGAGGAAGTTATGTATAAATTAGACTTTGAATATAATTAACTAATTTTAATTTGTTTGTATGTACTTTCTGTCTAGATGAAAGCTGAATATTTGTAAGCAAAGTAAAATTATTATTATTGTATGCACATCTTTTCACAAAATTAATGAAGTGACTTCTAAAACTACCCAGCACTTGGGTAGTATTCATTAATGTCAAGTATTGCTCTGAGTGCTTTTACATATTTCAAATTACTTAACCTCATAATAACCCAGTGAAATGGGATGGTTATTATTCACATTTTACCACCAAGGAAATAGGTCACAGAGAATTTGAGTAAATTCCCCAAGGTCACAGATAAATGAAGCTCAGAGTCACACTCAAGCTGGCTAACAGTTGGAGTCCATAATCATCTTATTATACAGGCTTTAACAGAACGACATTCAGTAAATGATAATATTATAGAAATAAAAATAAAGACAAGGAAAAATTTATATTAACCAACCCAATGATCAAAGTTCACCCATTTCTAAGGCTGAGATGCAAAATATTTTTATTTAAGCCTATTCAGAGTAAACACACAAACCAAAACCCTTCAACTACATAGATCTTACTTTTTTAAAGAATTGGAAAAAATTGCAGCTTTCCATTAAGCTTTTTCAAATATTGTATTTGAGAATTAATTCTTCAAATGGCAAATGCCTCTGTGCTTTGACCCAGCAGTCCTATGAGTACGAGGTTTATCTACCAGGCAGACCTGCACTCATACAGATACGACTCATTTGCAAGGCTAATCAGGGGAGCATTGGGTTTAGTGACAAAGGGCTGAACACCACTCAACGCTGTCATTAGGCATGCATTAAATAGAGACTGTGCATTCTATCTGCAGACATGAGAAGGGCTCCAAACACATTCTTAAATGAAATGAATAAATAAATGTCCACAACAGAGTATACAACACGAAATCCTTGGCAAAATAAATCGAGGAACTAACTATATCTCTTTGCACATTCACGAAGATACACCGGAAGGATAGATTTTTTTTTTTTAAGTCTTCTTTCTTTCTTTCTTTCTTTCACATGACACATTTGTAAATCCCCCACTGGTTCTGCTTGCAAATCACGCCACAATTGGGACTATTTCTAATGACCTGTCACCACCGCTGGCTGCTCAGGCCAAGCCACCATCGTCTCACACCTGGATGACCCTCACAGCCTCCACCCTTAAACCTTCAGACCATTTCAATGTGGCAGCCACAGTGACTCTCTTAAAAGGATTTGTCACTGCTCTGCTGGAAACTCTCCCACTGCAGAGTAAACATCAACCTATATTGTGACTTACAGAGCTTTATGTAATTTGGCTCCAAGTTACTGCTTTCATCTTCCTCCCTACTAATCTTCCCTTAGGTCATTTAGTTGGCCTCCTGCTGTGTCTGGAATTAGAAACATTCATTAATTAACAAAACAATGCAAATAATGCAAATTTTTCTTCTACAAGGAAAATATTAAACTATTATTAAATGCCCTTATATTTCTATGTATGTTGGCATGCATGAATATCCATACACCAAACACACATGAACACATGTGTGCGCATACACCCAGACGTGTACACACACATTCAGAGCTGGCATCAAAATGTCAGACACAAAACAGTGTTATGTTTTGTTTTTAGGTCTGTGTGAAAGATTCTCTGCTAGAAAAGAGACTGAAAACCTGAAAACAACTTTGAAAATAAGATTCAGTGGCTGGTAACAAGAAACCCAGGAAATAATTTGCAGTAACATAAGAAATCATTCAAAGTAATAGGAATATTGTTAAATGCATTAGTTCTCTATTTCCCTCCCGCACATTAAAAGGGCTAAAAAGCTATAGTCAAATGTTAATAAGTAATTGTCTAAACCTATTTTCTCTCACATGTTTCAACAGCCCCCCAAATTCTCCAAGCTGCCAAGTTATTTCAGTTATGTGGTCATAATGAGGTTTAATTTCTCCCCTTATATCTTCTTACATGTGGAAATGATATTGAAAGAAACTTTTCATCTGTGAAATACCCACTTTAAATTCTGATTTTTTCTTTTGAGAAACAAAATAACTTACATTTCTGTGGAAAAAAAGCCTGAAAATAATAACTCCTCTGAATTAATGTGATTTAAAGTAAATTCTCCTTTCATTTGAAAATGCTGAAAATAAACAAATGAATAACAACAAAAAATCAAAAAGTAACAGAGTGTGCTTGCTACAGACATGGTTTCAACTTTTGACTGAAGTTATAAGTACAAGTCATCCGAAGTAATGAAATTCATTGTAATTGATATTTAAGTTTAGTTTAATCAGAGAAGCGTAAGATTTATTGTAAAAAACAAATAAAAAAATAGTTGTAGATCCAGACCTACATTAGGTTAGGACTGAAGTGCATTTCTGGACTGAATGAACCAACTCCAGGATCTTCCCAGTAGCAGCTGACAAATCTGCACTCGAACTGTTCACCACTAAAATGAATCAACAAACACAATTCTGATTCTTTCTGATCTCTATGCCTCCCAGTTCTAATTGCTTAAGAGTAAACATTCTGCCTCAGCTCATCGTTTTCAGCTGAGCCTCTCCTGTTGTGGTTTATTGCCCAGTACTCATTCCTCTAGCCAGGGAAGCGAAATGACATGAACCATTGAACAAACAGTGCAATGAGCAAATTTTCTAAAAAGGGATCATAGACAGATAAAAACCAAAAGCTTATTTGACACACTGCAACCCAATCATCTATTATATATTCCTTGCTGCCTAGGAGAGTGCCAAGAGATAGGTGATGGATAAACATGCAGAATATGTTAATGTAGAATAAAACGATGAATCCATTTGTGCTAGGCATATATGCCCATATTTTCATGACATCTAGCCAAGGCTGTTAATGCCCAACATAATTCAATGCATGTAAGCACAACCATGATGTAATTGTGTTTTTCAAAATACAACATAAAAGTCACTGCTGGTTTCTGAACCCATAGACAATGCCTACAGTGCTACTCCATAGTGTTGTTCCCAAAGTCATTGTCAATCATTGAAGTTTTTTCCTGTACTTGTCATCCTCTAGTTCAGGGGTTGGCAAACTCCAACCAGTGGGCCAAATACTTCCCACTGCCTATTTTTGTTAACAAGTTTGTATTGGAATACATCCATGCTGATTTGTTCGCATACAATCTACGGCTGCTTTCAAAATGCATTGGCAGACTTGAATAGTTGTGATAGAGACATTATGACCCACAGCGTAATATATTTGTTATCTGGCTCTTTACAGAGAAAAATATGCTGACTACTCCTCTTGTTCATTTGTTCAGTTTATTAAACAAATATTTAGTGAGCACCTAGGACAAGCTCAACATTGGCTAAGGGCCAGAGGTTTAGAAATAAACTAAAGAGAGTCCTTGGTGATTTACAAATTGGGATGTGACAAATTATATATATATAATTGAGAAGGGAGACATGATAAAGCAGCTTGGTGGCTGAGATCCTGGCTGTTGCTCTGTCACCCTGTGTAGGGCTGGTCATGAAACACTCTTTCAGTGGGGTGGTGTTTGAGTAGAAATCTCACAGAAAATAAGGGAAAAAGAAAACAAGGTGGATATTGCAAGAAGTTTGTTTTGGGGGAGTAACAATTTTTTCTTTAATAACAGAGCTTCAAAATGCAGGAAACAAAACAAACTGAATTAAAGGAAGAAATAGGCAATGCAAGGCAGTAGAGATGAATTAATTGGTAGAACTGTGTGGAAGATGGAAAAAGACTTGAACAGGTTATTAGACATACAGGTATCCGTAGACCCCTCCACTCAACTGCAGGAGAATACACGTAGTTACCAAGCACACATGCAATATTCCATAGGACAGTTCACATGCTAGGCTACAAAATAAGTCTCAGTGATTTTAAAAGTATTAAAATCATACAAAGTATATTCTCAACCACATGGAATTAAAGTGAAATCATACGGTATTTTTCTTTCACTTACTAACATACTTCACTTAACGTAATGTTCTCCAGGTCCATTCATGCTGTTACAAAGGGTAAACATTTCTTTTCTTTCTTTTATTTTCTTAATGGTTGAGTGGTATCCCATTATGTAAGTGTCTCATAGTTATTTTACCCATTCATCTACTGATGGACACCTGGGCTGCTTCCATATTTTGGCAATTGTAAATAATGCTGCAATAAACATAAAGGTGCTTGCTTATGTTCTTTTGAATCAGTGTTTCAGGTTTCTTAGGATGAATTCCCAGAAATGGAATTGCTGGATCTTAAGGCAGTTCTACTTTTAATGTTTTGAGGTATCTCCATACTACATTCTACAGTGGCTACACCAGGCTGCATTACCACCAACAGTGCATGAAGGTTCCCCTTTCTCCACGTCTTCACCAGCACTGGTTTTTTATTGATTTATTGACAATAGTTATTTTGACAGGTGTGAGGTGATATCTCTTTGTGGTTTTAATGTGCATTTCTCTGATGATAAGTGACATCGAGCATCTTTTTATGTCTGTTAGCCATCTGTATGTCCTCCTGAAGAAGTATTTATTCAGCTCATTTGCCCATTTTTAATCGGATTATTTGTTGTTGTTGGTTTTTTTTCTGTGTTATAAGTTCTTCATATTAACCCCTGATCAGGAGAGATTGAACAAAAATGAAAAAGGACTCATAGGCATAGATAGTGTGGTGATTGCAGGAGGGAGGCAGGTATCAAGGGAATAAATGGTCATGGAAAAACAGGTTAAATATTTTTAAAAAATAGAAATAACTTTCAGATGAATAAAACAAAGATAAAACATATTAAAACTTATAGGATGCAGCAAACACAGGTTTTAGATGGAAATTTACAGCTGTAAGCACCTAATTAAAAAAAAAAGAAAGATCTGAAATCAATAACCTAAACTATTGAGAAAAAAAAGAGTAAGTTAAACCCCAAGAAAGCAGAAAGTAGAAAATAATAAAAACTAGAACAGAACTAAATTAGAGATTAGAAAGATAAAAGCATAAATCAATGAACCAAAGTTTGGTTCTTTGGAAAGATCAACCAAATTGACAAATCTTTAGCTACTATGACCAAGAAAAAAAAGAGGAATACAGTTACTAAAATCCAAAAAAAGATAATGAAAGTGGGAATATTACCAACTTCACAGAAATAAAATGAATTTCAATAGAGTACAATTAGCATCTGTATGCCAACAAATTAGGTAATTGAGATAAATTCAATAAGTTCCTAGAAAGGTACAAATAACTAAAACTTACTCAAGAAAAAAATAGAAAATAGTGAATAGATCCATAGCAAATAAAAATATAGAATTAGCACTTGAAAACTTCCCACATACAATTACCCAGGCCAGATGGCTTCAGTAATGAGTTCCACCAAACATTCAAAAAATAATTAATACCAATCTTTCACAAGAAAAGAAAGGAACAAGTTTCCAACTCATTTTTATAAGACTAGTGTTATTCTGATGACCAAACCAGGCAAAATATCGAATGAATAAGACACTATAGACCAATATTTATTTTTCTTCTTTTGTTTTACACAAAGCCCTCATCAAAAACTAGCAAACAAAATCTAGTATTATGAGGTCTGTTCAGAAGATATAAAGCCATGTAATATGAAAAATAGAGACTTTTACTGAAGAAGATACAAGATACAAGAAACACTGTACATAGGACAATGACGCCTCAGTCCCTTTCAATAAGCACCTTGGGACCTCACATAGTTCTCCCAGTCACCATCAGTTGTCCCGTTGTATTTTCCTGAATCTCACTGATGTACTGAAATCTCTTCCCTTTTAAACGTGATTTTGGTTTTGGGAAAAGCCAGAAGTCACCGGGAACCAAATCTGGGTTGTAGAGGGCTGAGTCACCTGTGTTATTTGATGTTTCTCAAAAAAACCCTACATGATATGTAATGCATGAGTGGACACATTGTTGTGATGAAGCTGCCAATCACCAGGTGCCCATAGCTGCAACATTCTGAATCATCCAAATAGGTTCCGTGGAGGAATGTTTAAACTTAACACAATATTTTATGCCAATTCCTTATTCTACTCACTCACTTAGTCATTGAATGCAGTAGCTACCCAGTACACATGCTCACTCAGTGGTGTCTGCCACCCCTACCGACTAGTACAGTGACGTTGTCATTGTTCACACATGCGCATTCCAGTCCACTCTCCTAGCTGCCAGGTTACATGGATGTTTCACAAAGTGTTCTCTTTATATTAACAATGGCTGGACTTTTTCCAGACAGAAAGATTTGTACAGCATGACCAAGTGAGATTTATCTCAAGAATACAGGTTCATTTAACAACCAAGGTCATGAATAAAGCACTTTACTTTGCCCTGGCTATAAAATAATCTTGCCTCCGAGAGTTGAAATGAATGGCATCAAAGTCTTTGAGAAATCAAATAAGTAATTATATTTTAAATCCATGGTGTTACAGTAATATTCTGCAAAAAAAAAAACTGATGTCAGAAAAATCATCTTTAATTGGAGTCACTGTCTGGTTGGCTTATAGTAATCCAACATAATTTTTGAGAGTCCAACATTTTGCTCTAGCAAGACTAGGAAAAAAAGTCAGTTGTGGTGGTGTTAATACCTTCAGTTTTTTCAGGAATACCTTTGACCTAATTGGGGTAGGTTAGAGGTAAATAGGCTTCCAAACTTTATACCTGACCCTTTGTTCATAAGAACCAATACTATAATTTCTAATAACTGGAATCTGGAAAAATAACCTATGTCAGATGAATTTGGGCCAGAAGTCCATTTATAACTAGAACTTTATTAATAACCTGATCTCAACCTCAATTAGATTGTACCTGTGTCTGAACATAAGAATTACATTGTTGTAGGCATTAGTAATTGGTTTATTTCTCTCACTCCAAAGAATAGACAGAAAAATACAAAGTTACAGGTCATATTGGAACAAGTGACAAGAAAATGTCCTGTGGTGCTCTTGTAAGACCTTAGGCCATTGCTTACACACCTGCTCCCAAGATTTTTTATATGCAAGGATTCTGGGATGATAAATTAATCCATGTCTAGAAACTATCAAATTTACTAACTAAAAAGCTATTTTGAATTGAAGGAACTATTTCCAAATTTTGCCTTAGAAATTAAACAAACAAATTAAATGGAGACAAGTGTACTTCAACAACAATAAAACAATTTTAAAAAGATTACATCTATTGATCTTTAGAGATGCATGTATAATTATTAAAGTATTATCACATTTTTCAAAAAAATAAATTAAATAAACACAGCAAAGGATTAACTCTTGTTAATTTACTGAAGGCAAGTACTTAGAGGCCCTACCTCACCAGAAATCGTAAATACATAGAATGGGTTGGTTTTTACAGTAAGGGTTATTGTTGATACCTAGGCACTGCTACTAAGCCAGACCTGTAGAGGCAGGTTTAGCACCCACAGGGTCTGGAGGTCATGTGGGCCAAGAGTGCAGCTCTGGAATCCAACTCTTTGACTTACAATCCACTTAATGAGCTTTAGCTTCATCATTTGTGGAATGGGGTGAATAACAGTACCTTACTTGTAAAGTTACCGAGAGAATCAAGTAAGTGGGTAGGGAAAGCATTGAGAAGTGTATGGCATACTACACTGGGGTTGTCACTATCAAAGCAATTTAATCATTACTTTGGGACTTCTGGCCAAGATGGAGGCATAGGTAGATACACTGTGCCTCCTCGCACAACCAAAATAAGGACAACAACAATTTAGAAACAAAAAACCAACCAGCAGCGACAGAAAATTGAACTGTATGGAAGTCGGACAACCAAGGAGTTAAAGAAGAAGCATTCCTCTAGACCAGTAGGAGAGGTGAAGTCGGGTGGCAGGGTGGAGAGGACTCACAGCAAAGCAGTGACTGGCAGACCCTGGGCTCAGGGTGGCAGCGGGCGGACCCAGTGAAGTGGCAGGTTGTGGAGGGGCCTAGTGCAGTAGGTGGCTGGTGGACCGGGTGGTCCCACATTTGTGCACAGATAAATCAGGCAAAACTGGGGAGCGAAACACAACATAACCCAGGGCTCAGGCACCAGGAAATAAAGCCTCAAACCAAAGATTGAAAACACCTGTGAGGGTGGAGGTGCTCAGAGAGACTCCCAGTCTCACAGAGAGTTCGTTGGAGAGACCCATGGGGTCCTAGAACGTGCACAAGCCCACCCACCTGGGAATCAGCACCAGAAGGGCCCAATTTGCTTGTGGGAAGTGGCAGAGGGAACTGAAATCCAATAGAGAGCAGAGCAACCATCATTGTTCCCTCTCGGACCCCACCCCCATATACAGCGTCACAATCCAGGGACTAGGTTGTCCCACCCTGGTGAACACATAAGGCTCCACCCCTCATACATAACAGGTACCTCAAGACAAAAAAAAAAAATGGCCCAAACAAAAGAACAGATCAAAGCTCCAGAAATAATACAACTAAGTGACGAAGAGATAGCCAACCCATCAGATACACAGTTCAAAGCACTGGTGATCAGGATGCTCACAGAATTGGTTGAATTTGGTCACAAATTAGATGAAAAAATGAAGGCTATGCTAAGTGAAATAAGGAAAATGCACAGGAAACCAATAGTGATGGGAATAAAATTGGGACTGAAATCAATGGAGTGGACCAGAAGGAAGAAAGAAACAACCAAACAGAAAAGAAGGAAGAAACAAGAATCCAGAAAAATAAGGAGAGGCTTAGTAACCTCCAGGACATCTTTAAACATTCCAACATCTGAATTATAGGGGTACCAGAAGGAGAAGAGGAAGAGCAACAAGTGGAAAACTTATATGAACAAATAATAAAGGAGAACTTCCCCAATCTGGCAAAGGAAATAGACTTTTAGGAAGTCCAGGAAGCTCAGAGAGTCCCAAAGAAGCTGGACCCAAGGAGGAACACACCAAAGCACATCATAATTACATTAGCCAAGGTAAAAATGAAGGAGAGAATCCTAGAAGTAGCAAGAGATAAGGAGAGAGTTACCTACAAAGGAGTTCCCATCAGACTGTCAGCTGATTTCTCAAAAGAGACCTTGCAGGCAAGAAGGGGCTTGAAAGAAGTATTCCAAGTCATGAAAGGCAAGGACCTACATCCCAGATCGCTCTATCCAGCAAAGCTTTCATTTAGAATGGAAGGGCAGATAAAGTGCTTCTCAGATAAGGTCAAGTTAAAGGAGTTCGTCATCACAAAGCCCTTATTATATGAAATATTAAAGGGACTTATTTAAGAAAAAAGATAAAATAACATGTACAATAAAATGACAGCAAACTCAAAATTATTAACAACCACACCTAAAACAAAAACAAAAACAAACTAAGCAAACAACTAGAACAGGAACAGAACCACAGAAATGGAGATTACATGGAGGGTTATCAACAGGGGAGTGGGAGGAGGAGGGAGGGGGAAAAGGTACAGAGAATAAGTAGCATAGATGGTAGGTAGAAAATAGACAGGGGGAGGGTAAGAATAGTGTGGGAAATGTAGAAGCTAAAGAACTCATGACACGTGACATGAACTAAAGGGGGGAATGTGGGTGGGAGAAGGTGTGCAGGGTGGAGGGCAGTGAAGGGGGAAAATGGGACAACTGCAATAGCATAATCAATAAACCATATTAAAATTATTACTTTAAACATAATAAATTCAGGGCCCTGTGAATATGCCCTCTAATCTTAATAATTAATTCCATTTTCTAAAATTTTCACCAAAACACCCCCGTTGCCTGAAAAGCTCATTGACTCATCTGAACATTTTCAAGATATTATGAATGCATATTTAAAACATGATTAATGATTTCCATATGAATTTGCTAAAACCCATGGAAGTGGTTAACAAGTAAGAAATATTTTCTCATTATACATCAGCATTAATAAATAATTTGGCATCCAGCAGAATATATTCTAACAATCATTTCCGAGGCTTTCTTAAAGCAAAGTTTGTTGAACAGCATTCAGTTATGTCATTTGGGTTGTGAATTAATTGCCAGAATCTACCATCCTTATCAGGGAAGTTTTTGAAACATCACTTCCTTTCTCCACACATTTAGGATAGTCCAGGGCCAGCCAGAGCAATAAACAAAACTTAGACTCTCATTGGCTTGTCACAGCGAAGATTTATGTCTTGCTTGTGCCACAGTTTGGGCAGCTCTCTTCCAGCTTCAGCTACCGTTTCTAGAACAGATGGCTTCTAACATTTTTGGAGAGAAATCTAGAGGGACATTCAAGATGTTTCCAAAAGCAAGGCAGGCCTAAGCTCAGTCTGTGTCAGTGTGTCCACATTGCCCTTACCCGAATTCAGGGAGGTGGACCGAGGCTCAGTGTATGGGGAGCTGCTACACGAACATGGCCGTGTGATGACCAGGGAGCTCAGAGCTTGCCCGTGCACCCAGACCCACATCTACAGATGAATCACAATTCTGCATGTCAGAGAGTCTCAGGACTGAAAAGCAAATGTATCTGATGATGATGAGAACAGCACACAGCAGGGGCTCCAGAAACACTGGAGGATGAATTGATGTAAAACCATCTCTTTATAAAAACTAAATGTTGACCTGATTATCCCTAGCCCTGACCAATTACAAAAAGTTTCTTTCACTCAGGACTTTGCTTTCAGGTATGACTCTTTTTTTCCTTTTGAAAACAATTAATTATATATAGCCTTATTTGCATTTCATTGTTTATTTTAAATATCACGTTACTATAATTACATTGAAATCCTATTTACTCTTACCTCCGATTCCTGGGAAGCAATAAAGGTTTTCCACTTTGGGTAGTGTTAAATGTGTTTCCTTTAAAATAAAAACATTAAAAGTAAGATAAATTATTTATATTATACACATTTATTAATAGCTAATCATATAGGAGGTACAAACACAAAGTCAAAACTGAGATTGTATTACTCAAATAACTGAAGATTGGAAATCTCATGTCTAAAAAGAATAAATTCAAGAACTATATATTAATCACAAATTTAAAATACAGCTGCTGCTTGTATATGACCATTAGAAACAAGAGTAGCTCATCTGAAGTAAATCTAATACTAAAAACAGCAAGCGAATTCACAACTCATTTCACTGGTCAGATCCTCAGTATTATGTAAATCGCTTACCTAAATTTGCACACCTGATCCAGGGTTAGTTGTTGTTTTAAGCTAACAGACACTTAAGTTTAAAATAAGGTGAACAAAAACAATACATGAATTGGCTAATATTCTTTAGTTGCCCTCAGTAAGGCCAAATGTTTGGCAAACCAGCTGTTTGTTATTTATATAGGTATGTGTGTTTGGGTATGTGTTTATGAAATGTTTCTTCAATGAGCATGGAAAAATAACACTCTCAAGAAATTGTATTTCATGTTAAATAGACTTAATAGCTATGCAAAATTTTTACTGAGAGCCGCATATTATGGAAAAGTTATTCAAAGTAATACCAATGTATATTGGAAATAATATACATTATCATAATTAAGGATAAGTGTTAGTTCTCAGCAAATATGTATCATTTGACCAGCATGGGCTTGATTCTGGGATCGCAATGAAACAGGCCTTGCCCCTCAGAATAAAGGCAAGGACATACACATACAGAGTGAATGCCAAAGAGAGGTGTTCGCTATTATTTTGGAGCAACATGAGGGAGTACCTAAATAAATCGATTTGGGAGAATACAGGTGGGGGATGTAGACTTACCAGAGCGATATCTATGACTGCACTATGTTAAGCATGAATAGCACTTTACCAGGTATTCAAGTGGGGTAAACCTATTACAGGAAAAAATGATACCACCAATGTACAAAGGTATTATACTCGAGAAACCCAAAATACTTCAGTATAGCGGGAGGTAGGGGAAAGATCAGGAATAGTCGGGACCAGCTACATAATTTACGGAGCCCAGTGCAGAACAGAAATGCACAGCCTTTTCTAGGAGTGTGTGTGGGGGTAGGGAGGGGTGACTCTTGCCCTTCTCACAGACTCGCTGTCCTGTTCCCTAAGAGAAAGCATCTTTCATGCTGGAATGAGCTGTGTGCTCCCCGTACCTGCATCAGGGTTGTGATCAAGATTCCCACTGCGCCATCCTTTCAGTCATCAGGTGCACGGCCCTTGGTGCTGCTTGCCCAGACGTGGCAGCCGCCACCATGCCTTGCTCTGAGTGCCACACAAACTGTGCCAGACCCCCACCCTTCTTTACTCTCCTTGGTCCCATAGTAAGGTCCCTGCTGGGGCCGCCACAGGCAAAGACAATGAAATGCAAACCTGATTCCATTAGCACAGCCCAGTTATCACCCTCTGTGTGGGGGCAGAGGTCACCGAGTGGTGTGGGGTCTGGGAGGCTGAGATCCTGTTCTGGAGCTGGTGGATGCACCAGGTGTGGCCCCATTGTCCAGGCCTCTGGTACATTATCCCATTGGACTTCACCTACGAAATGCAAAACTAAAGATGAAATGGGTAAACATTTGATGATAGCAATTTCAAAGCACTAAACTTTAAACTGCTCTGAGCGCATGCTTAGGAAGCTGTACCTGGGCAGAAAAAATTGGATTGACCAGAAGTAAAGGCTGCCTGCGTTTTCATGCTAATATGTTTGGACTTTGCATTAGAGGTGGGCACTAAAAGATTTTTTTTTTAATAAAAAAGACAAGTAGTAGTATGATCATTGAAAATAAGTGGAAATCAAGAGTCAGAAACATTGTAGAGGTCTCAGACAAAATGTGGTATAAAAATGTAACTCATATTTTAATTTTTATGATGGAATGAAGCCCGCATTTGCTATATTAGGGCATAGTTTTATTGGATCATATTAGTAGAAGCATCTGAGGGTTTTATCTCAAAATTGTACCATGCTAGATCCCTGAGGATTGGATTTCTTTCACTTATTTAACATGTGAGGCCTGGAGATGAATATGCCTGGTTTATTGTGAATGTTGCTAAACACAAAATCTCAGCATATCCCTGTCTTCTTATAAATTTATATTTACAATGGAGATTGTATTTAAAGCCTTTCTATTACAAAGTGTGTACACAACCACTTTGCTGGAAACTAATAACAGACTGCTGTAAAACCACAGTACATTATGCCATATGAGTCCTAGAAATTATCTTCTAAGAGTTAAAACCTTATCCAGGATTTCACATAATCAAGGTTATCATATTGTCAGGCAGCTCATTTGATTAAAATCGCATGAATAACCTGATTGTTTCAAATGTATAGGCTTAAACTTGTATGCTCAATTTAGAGTCATTATCGTTGCTGTGACTGTCACCTACACTTTTCTAGCACTTCAATATCATTTTCTTGCAAACTCGGCTGCAGTGATTTTGCTATAGACTTAGTGTCACAATATTTACAAAATGCTTCTGAGCCAGATTTTTCTCGTAGAATTTCAAGCTTAATGTAACTCATCCTACAAACAGACAAAATGAAACGAAATATCCAACAGGGAAACACAGAAGTGAGTCAAACTCACGCTTCACGACTGTGAGTTTAATAAATTTGCTCTGAGCTCTGTGGCATCTTTAATCACGAGATAATGGGGTGATTTCCCCTCTCCGGCATCCCCTTCTCGCATGTGCTTCTCCAGCTGCCAGAGAAAACTTGTACAAAGTCAAGAGCAGCTTTTCTGGTTCCTGACCTTCACTGCCTTATCCCTCCTGCCGTATTTAACCAGTTTAACTACAGTGTGATGACATTTTAAATCCTCTTACCCTGATTGCAAATATTTGTGGGGACCTCTGTTTTGAAGGATAGTATTAACGAGACAAATTTTATTTCTGGGAAATAATTTTGGCTTGTTTTTCCTAGGTCAAAATTTGTCAATACTGTTAATCGTGCTCGAGTTGATGAGAGCAAATACCTTTACTTCAGAGCCTCTAAGAGGAAGAGTTTATGGACACTCTGCTGTAGTTCCAGCTACCTGAATTCTAATAAGTAAATGAGGGTTCTCAAAACTAGGGTTACAAAAGCAATACTTTTGAGGACAGGCATTTGGAAGAGTCCTGGTGTAAGACAAGAGGGTGTGATGGACACACAGGAAAAAATGGAGCTAATTCTACCAACTCACAGTGGTAGATTGTTTTTCAAAGAAAGCCATAACAATAACGCACGTCCCACATACCTTTCCTGGGGACAGCTTAGCGTTCTTATAATCAAATAGGTTTTCGTTCCCACAGCCTCCTCTTCTGACTAGCTTTGACCACTAGAATGCAGCCGAAGGGAGACTGTGAGGCTTCCGAAACTCATCTTTATAGCCTCTTGTAGTTTCTGCTTTTGGAATCCTTCCATTCATCCTACTGCCTGGAGATCGCCGTGCTGTGAGAAAGGACGAGTAAGCGAAGTGTAGACATTGTAAGGAGGGAACCAAGGTGCCCTTCGCAACAGCTTCTCCTTCTGTCCACTTTTCTCTCCCTGCGAAATGCAACCACACTAGTGACCCTGGGTGAGTCCAGCAGTTAAACCAACCAGCCATCTGACAGAATCATAAGGAAAAAACAAATCACTGTTGCCTAAACCACTAATTTGCGGTTGTTTGTTATTTAGTCATTGATAATGAATACATTACCAACTCTTATCTCCTCTAGTTTGTGACTCAAGCCCTAAACCCTCATGAAACTCAATTTGAAATCTAGGACCTAATTAATTAATATTATATTACAGTATAATATTAATATAATATAATGTGATATTATAATTATATTATAATGTTATAGTATTATATTAATTAATTCATTATATTTAATTGCATTAATGCTTAGGCAGCTTTCATTTAGTCAGAATATAAGTTCTCATAATATGCCAGATATAGACTAATTCAATATAATTTTTTTGCTGTATAACAATTCAAATTTTTAAGCATGGTTTGTACATGGTAGGTGACAATGAAAATATTTACAATTTCTTTATACTGATAGAAGTTGGGTTAACAGAGTAATCTGACCTTTAGTTATAAATTCATGTGTATTTCATACTGTTTCTTTAATCATATTGAGGGTAAAGAAAACAATTTGAATTCCATATAACCATTTAACAATAGTTTTAACCCACATACAAGCCTCATTGAGTTAAAGCAAAACCTAGTTACATGAAATAATATATAATAAGTGCCTTATAATCTACTTGATCTACACATTCTTCCTTTCTGTCCTTCCTTCCACCTGTTGTTGTGGTAACCCTGCTTCAGCGAGGGGACTTCTTTCCATGAATTCCCAGCCATGACGGTCTCTCTGGTCTGACCCATACGCACGGGTCAAGATGCAACGTAAGTATCACTTTCTCTTATGAAACCCTTACTGATCTTCGTATGCAAAATAAATCATTGAGTAACTCTGCCCTGTACCCATGTCTATAACAGTACTTATAATATTTGTCTCAACATACTTGTTAATGTGTGTATCCTTCCGTATAAATTGTCAGTTTCCCAAAATGAATGGCCACCGTCTTAGTTCTAGAATCTCTGGAGTATAACATAATATTTGGTCATTAGAAGCTTGATAAATGCATTTTAACGAGAGAATAAATGAATAGCCTATTTATTTTTGTGTCTATATGATCTTTATTGAGATTAACCTTATTCTAATGTGCCCCAGGTACCCCTAGTTTTGTCTTCCACTCTGTATACTATGACATGTAATTCTGTTTCTCCCAGGAGTTTACAAATGCCATCCCATCAAACACTGGGCCAAAATATTCTAGAACCCCTTATCCCCCAGTGGAGCTGCTCAAACCACAGATGGAACCTGATTTCATCTCTAATGAATGTTCATATTATTTAAATTCATTTTACCATGGGAAGTATCCCTTATTGCCATGGTTACTGAGAATGAGTGCAATATACACTGTTATGTTTGACTTGACCCTTGTGTCCCATTTTTCTCAAGAGCAACTGGATTTTTTATTTTCTTCATATTTATCATCAAAGAATGTCTTCAAACAGAACCCTGTAGGAATTGCTCTCCCTAAGGTGTTTGTAACCTGCACTTACTGCTTTGTTTTCACTGACTTCCACATACTTTTTCTACTGGCCGACACCGATAACTTCCTTTCCTCTGAAACAATAGATTATCTTCCAGTCAATAATGAGCAACCAATAGTTTTCAGCACAAAGATGAATGAAATAGCAAAAATATGTTCTTGTGCTTGAAAATGCCACATGAAAATAATCCCCTAAATTCTCCTGGTTCTATTCATAAGTATCAAGAATAAGTATACAAACACCAGCACCTGGGATTTCACATTGCAGTCTGTATGAAAAATACTATTTCTATCTCTTTCAATGAGAGTTCAGGATTTATTTTATTTACCAGTTGCTTTTTAAACCTAAATTTGAAATCCACTTATATTCTATTTTTAACCTTAATGCTTACATTTTTCATTATAGTAATTATAACTTTCAAATGCCAATTACAAAACAAATAATATATGAGAACTTATTGATTTGTTCCTGTGCACAAAACACTGCCATCAAAGTAAAAATATGTAGAAGCACTTAAATTTATTTATAAATAACCTATGAATTGGATAAGAGTCAGCCTGGATCCTTGATATGATTTTACAAATTAGAACTTTTATCTGACACCACATTGGATCTGCACTTCTCAGGCTCCGTCAGGATGAATAGGAGGAGACTAGTGGTGGAATGAAAATGGGGAAGTTGAACCTCCTGCCTGGAAGAAGAGGCGCTAACACCACCGGCAGGGCTGCTGTGTTGGTTTCTGCACCGATTGCCATTAAGGGGAGAACAGCAAGGAGCTGTCCAGCCAATCCACTGTCGCGTGAGAAATAATGTGTTGTTCCATGCTACTACATTTTGCATTGTTTTCGTTCATAGCAATTTATAGCTGAAACAGGAGACAATCCACAATCTGCCCCGGGGAAATTTTGCTATCACTGAAGCACCTAAACAAATTGTTATATGTCATGTCACCTGTGTTTTCTGAGTTTTCTTACAAAATCTGCTCTCAGTTATGATGCTGTCCTGCCAAAGACTTCTCTTTGCCACAGAATACAGAATGTCTACTCTTTATTGGCACATAGTACAAACATTGCTAAATGAAATAACTTGATTTCTCTAATTTCAGAAATCTTATTTTGGGACAATGTAAAAACAAATTCTGGTGAGATTTTAGCAATGATCCTGGGGGTTTGGTTACCAGTGGGAATTTGATGTTTTTTCTCATTCCTTTCCAAGCGCCTCTAAACCAAATCAGAGCTATTGTGTAACTAGCTACTGATTAATATGCTAAACAATGTAGTAATCAGCTATCCAAATGAACAAATAATCAGAGTAGTGATAAATAAATGACATCTTCAGACCACATTTTATGGCAGCCTAATGACAGCTTGTCTTTAGAGTTCTCATAGCAGAAATGAGATGACTATTAGCCATGTATGGACACAGTCGATTATTTAACACTTGACCTTTGGAGTTAGATACCTTTTCTGTAAAGAAATCAGGTGATGCTTTTACAATCAGAAGACAAGAACTGAATGTATATATCCTGGAGGTTTATCACGAGCAACTGGTTCACATGATGGTGGAGGCTGGGAAGCCCTGAGGTCTGCTGTCCACCAGCTGGAGACCCAGGAAAGCCCGTGTGCAAGTCAGTCTGAGTCCACAGGTCTGAGGGCCAGCAGAACCAGTGGTGTAAGTTTCAGCCTTGTAGGGGCCAGGGAAGATGTGATGAGATGTCTTAGCTCAGTCAGTGAAGCAGGAAAAAAGAGTGGAGCCTTCTTCTTTCTTATGCATTTTATTCTATTTAGGCCCTCGACCAACTGAATGAAGCTCATGCACATTGAGGAGAACAATCCACTGTGTTCATCAGTTCAAATGCTGATCTCATCCAGACACCCTTACAGGCCCACCCAGACGTAGTGTGTAATCTGGGCCCCTGTGGCCAGTCGAGTTGACAAATAAAATTAACCATGATACGTATTAATATATAAAACACTGTATAGGCAGAGGTTCAAAAAATCCAGGGTGATACATTGTGTGGAAGCAATGGGTATAAGGGTTGTCCTGCTGCATTTGTTTGTCTTCAACATCCCTTCAAATGTGAAGGCAGAGACATTCTTGTCTTCTTTTTAACATCACCTTGCTTACTCTCGAAGGTCCTTTAGAGTAGTATCGTACTGCAGGAATTCATGGAAGAAAGATTCAGTTTCAGAACATTGGGACTCTTGCTGATCCTTTAGTAGGTTCCCAAGAGCCCTAGGACTTTCCTAGCTTCCCCCAAACACGACAGACCAGGGCTGTCTTGAGAGGCAGAAAGCCTTGCACCTTTTACAGATTCCTCAAGAAGCCTGGGCTGTAAACCCAGGTTTATCACTGGATAGTTCTCGAAATTCAAGCAAAGCTGGTGGAAGTTTGCCATTGAGCAGAGATGAATCAAAACCCTGCTTCTGCTTCTTTGAAGTTGGATTCCCTTTAGCAAGATCCTGGTCTCTCTATATTTCAGTATCCCGTTACGTATAGCTGGGATAACAACACATATACCACAGGGCTGTTATGAGCATCAGATGGAAAAGTATTTAAAATGAAGCATTTACCATAGGGTTTTGGGTTCAGATTATCAATGAAGTTATAAACCTTATGGGAAACAAACATTATTACAAATACAACATGTGAAATACTCTCAAGCTCTGAAATTGTCCAGCTTCTCTGCACCAGATAAATCAACGCATTGTGAACATCCATAGCTTCAGTACTACCGAGGTTTTGCAAGCATTATGTTCATATCAGAGGTGAATAGATTAATATTAGCCCACCCCAATGATTCTCTGGGCACAGAACTGATACTTCCTTGAAATCATCATGAAAATCCAAACACTTAAATCCATGATATCTGGTTTCTGGGATGTAAGCACGCAGTCATGGTGAAGTTTTCTGCTATTAAAGCATTTTTATAGTTTACACCTTTCCTCCCATTAGGTTGAGATGCCACTTTACCAATACTCTTGTTTTGGGATCCATTGGAACATAATTTGTTCCATGGCCAAGGTTATTCTATTTATTCTAATATCTGAAAGAAAGCTGACGAGATAATTGCAGTCCTTCTATTATATAGTTATGGGGACATATTTCTCTTTAATTTCTGTTTTTCTAAATCAGCATTTGTTTACAGCCAGTTTAAATTAAAATGCCACTGGGGACATTTCTAGGTTTTGTCTTCATTTTCTCAAATGAATGGATGTGAAATGGGGGTCAAGACACAAACATTTTGAAAAAGCTCCACCCATAAATTGGGGCACATCCCTGATTAAGAGTTATCATGAAATCAAATTGACCCAATTCTTGTCAATTATTCTTTAAAAGGAAAAACTCAGTTGCAATCTCACTCAGTTTTCTGAATAATAATTTTATGTTTTATGCATTGGCAATATCTTTTTCAGATTTTATTGCATAATTATCACTTTGCTTTTGATTAACCATAAAAAGTCAGAAAAAATTATAGCACTGTAGAATCAGAGTATAAGGAAGATAGTACTGCACGATACTTTCTGTGAGAGGATTGCAAAGCTCTGATTTCAAGTTCACAACTATGCTGCTATTAAACTTATCTGACACAAAGGGTTCCTTTTCAGAGTTCTTGATATGGCCTTCAAATTGTCCTTTCCTCCTATCAACGATTAGCAGGTAGTCAAAGCCTTCTGTTTGTTGGTATGGAGATAGCCTGTAAATTATATACATAATTTATATATGTTTACATATACATATGTTATATGTATATACACGTAGACATAGCATTGGATGTGAGAAATACTTATATGAATAAATATAAAACATGGGCTTGAGAAGGCATCTCTTAGCATAATACCACTTCTAGAAGTCCAGGATTTCAGAGGTCAGGCAACTTCTAGATTGACAGTCTTGACAAAAAAACAACAAACAACAACAACAACAACAACAAAACCCAACAACTCTATTGCAGCATAATTGACATACATAACTGCATATATTTAGATTGTGCAATTTTGTAGTTCCAACCATCACCACAATAAAAGTAACAAACTTAACCATCACTCCAAAAGGTTTCTTTTGGCCCTTTTATAATCCCTCTAACTCTTTTAGGCCACAACTGATTTAGTCTGTTAATATTTGTTTCATTTTATTCAATGATATAAAAATGTAATAATTCAGTAAGTTATTTTGCCATGCCTTATTTTTTAACATAAATATTTTCAAATTTACACACATTATAACATAAATCAATAATAGTTAATTTTTTAAAATGCAAGTAGTATTATATTATATAATTATACCACATTTTACTATCTATTTATCAGTGATGGACATTTGGGTTGTTTCCAGCTTTGGGCATTTACAAATAAAGTCACTATAAACATTTGTGTACAGCCGTTGTTTGACCATATGCTTTCTTTTCTCTTGGGAAAAACCTAGGAGCAGAGTAGAGGGTTCGTATGGAAGGTGAGTATCTTTTTAAGAAACTTCCCATCAGCAGTGTACAAGAATCCTTGCGCCTCCGCATCCTTATCAACACTCGGGATGGTCAGCCATTGTAATACCACATGCAGAGTAGTGTCACGCTGTGGTTCTAAGTTGTAAGTCGATAGTAACAAATGATGTTGACTTTCTTGTCATGGGCATATTTTATACATCTTATTTAGTGAGATGTCTATGTATGTATCCATTTTTGAAAATCGGGCTGCTCGTTTTCTCATTAAGTTTTGGAAGTTCATTATGTGTATCTTATATGTTCTAAATCAGATACGCAACTCGCAAATATTTTCTCCTCGTCTGTGGCTTGTCCTTATGTTCCTGAACATTGCTTCTTGGACAACAGAAGATTTTAATTTCAATTAAATATATGATTTTTATATACCCTGATTTGTTGTAATAGCTAAGAAATGTTTGCTTAAGTCCCAATTTCAAAGGTTTTCTCATGCGTGTTTTTTTTGGACTATAATCTTCATGCTTTTCTGTCTGTTTTTGAACCATTTTAAGTTAATTTTTAACATTGCATTACAGTGCAGAGAATGGGTGCTATGGGCTGGATGTTTGCATCCCCCCAATGCTGGAATCCTAACAGTCAAGTGATGGTGTTAGGAGATGGGCCTTTTGGGGGGTGCTTAGGTCATAAGGGTGGAGTCCTCCTGAATGGCATCAGGGGCCTTATATGAGGCCTCTAGGAGCTCTTTAGCCCCTTCCACTGTAAGAGGAGACAAAGAGAAGTTTGTGACTAGAGAAAGAGCTTTCACCCTACGAAGCTGGAACTCTCATCTCAGAATTCCAGCCTCCAAAACTATGAAAAAATACATTTCTGCTGTTTATAAGCCGACCAGTCTGTGTTATTTTGTTATCGCAACCTGAAAGGGCTAACACAGTGGGGACACCAGTGCCAAACGGCTCCCCAACTCTGTGAGTGTATCTAGAGATTCATTATGGCCCCAAGTTTCTGAACAAGGCAGTATTGGAATAACCTTCTGTTTGAGGTAAGATTCCCTTGCTGTGACCACCCAAAACTGTGTGTACTTTCCCTACTGTGACACCACCCTTGGGTTAAGTTACAAATTACCTCTTAAATGCCTTCCATAAATTCTAGTCGTAAAGTGCCATGAATGTCATACTTTTTCTACCCCATGTATCCAAAATAGTATACAAAATAATGTCCGACACACAGTAGGTACACGCACATGCTTGTCAAGTAAATAACTGTGAGAAATCAAATTCCAATTTGACAGTAACTTATTTACTAAATTAATTAGAATATTTTATTGAATGCCTATGGCTATCTTGTCCACTAGGCTAGATTCTAGAGATGCAAAGAAAATAACAACACAGTGTCTGATTTCAAAGAGCTTAGAATCCATTCTAATTTGGTCAATCCTAAAACATTTACTTTAAGGTGACTTTAGAAGCAAAGATTAGTAATAATTACTCATTGGCTTGCATTGGGTGTTGCTCAAAGTTCTATAGAGATGAAAAATGTTACAGCCTTTTCTAATTCCATGCTACATCTGAGTATTATCATTATTACCTAAAAGCTAAAGGGCTTTGAAAGTTTGAGGCTCAGTGTAGGTCTGTCAAATATCAATATAAGTAAAATATAGAGATTTAAAACAAAATGACTAGTGGTACAAATACTTGGTGTTCTTTCCTTATTAACTACCAACACAGCACTTTCTCTAAAAGCTCATTTTTCAAATGACAAACATTACTGTTGGTTAACTCACAAAGGTACATACAAGTGGTAAAATCAATTCAAAAATATTTATGAACAGAAAAGAACTTGAACTTTATTTATTTTTGAGCCATTTGTGAGCATATATACAGAAATTTTCCTAGTTAATATAATCTCCTCCATGGTAAATGCTGGACTGTATACTGTTTTGCACACTAGGTACCACATGACCATGATTCCTGCTTTTAATTTGTTTTTGCTTTTGTTTTTCTTTCCACTGTATGCCATTTTATTTTCTTCTGACTTTTTAAAGTTTTATTTTAATTGTTGTTCAAGTACATTTTTCTGTCTTTTACTCCCATCCCAGCCGTCCACCCATCCCTCCCCACCTGCCTCCCATTTCCAGCCCCAACCCCTAGTTTTTGTCCATGTGTCCTTTATACTTGTTCCTGTAAACCCTTCCCCTTTTCCCCTGAAGTTCCCCTGAAATTCCCTCCCCTCTCCCTTCTGGTCACTGTCAGCCTATTCTCTATTTTGGTGTCTTTGGTTATATTTTGCTTATTTGTTTGTTTTGTTGTTTAGGTTCCTGTTAAAGGTAAGATCATATGGTATTTGTCTTTCACTGCCTGGCTTATTTCACTTAGCATAATGCTTTTAATTTGATTTTGATTGAGAAAATCTAGACAAACCAGTCAAAGCCTGAAACCTTGACTGACCACACAGGAAAGATTATCAGAAAAGTACAGAACAAGAAGCCATATGAAAGGTCATTGTGGTTGCTCATGTCATTTTATAGACAATATAGCCATGATTCATAAAGGTGTTATCACCAGGGATATAATGTACAGCTTAGGGATTATAGTCAATCATGTCACGGTAAGTTTGTAAAGCAACAGTTGGCTACTAGATTATTGTGGTGATCACTCAGTGAGTATATAAATGTTAATAAGTATGTTTTACACCAGAGATTAATATAATATTGCACATTACTTATATTTTAATGAAAATAGTGATAGAGTAAAAAATTAAAGAAAGCAAAAATGGATAAAAAAGAGGAGCTCTTCCTTGTCAGCCTCACAAAGTAAGTTATAAGCAAAGGCAGAATGAAGCTCTAAATCTTTTAGTTCCTAGTTCAGGAATCTCTCTAATTTTAGGAGCTTTTAAAAGCATCTGTTGTTTTAAGTGAAAGTGTCTCCTTCTATGCCTGAGACTGAGAGCAGAATAAGCTTCTTCCTGACCCATCCTGTGCGCTGAGGAACCCCAAGTCATACAGAACTCCATTCACTGACCCTGCTTCAAAGAACAACATTTGGGGGAGGGGATACTGATGAAAAAGCAAATAAACATCCACGCTATTATATAGCTGATTGAAAATGTAGGTGCTCATGGCATAGTGAAGTAAAAGAAATTTCATAATAGGTGAATTTTTTAAAAAACCCTGTCTTTAAACCCACCAAGCAGCCCCTTAAGTGTTCCTTAACACGTCACTTGTGAAATGAACTCAACATGCCGCCTCAGTTTCAGCAAAGAGCGCTCATTTCTCTTCTTTCCCTCTCTGTGCTCTTTTCCGTACAAACTTATGAGTTTTGATTGGCTTCCTTTGTCAACAATTTGATTATAACTTTTCATGTGAATACTACCAGTGGCCAGTTTTTCGTCTTGCATTCTAGACTCAAACGCATTGGACTTTTCTACCTAGACTCTGTACAAACACCTCACCCAGCACGTGTTAAACCTGGAGCTCCTTGTCATCTCTTTTCAAGCTTCCTTTCCCTTGCGTTTCCTATGTACGCCCTTTACAGGACTGTCCCCTTGCACGTCCGCTTCTGCTCATGCTTCACGTCTAGTCACATCTGTTAATTCCGGCCCTGAAGAGTTCTCAGATTTGTTCCCTGCTTTTCACTCCCACCACCTCTATGACACTGGGGAACCCACCCCAATCTGTGCGACTTCTGCTTTGCCTTCCCATTTCTCATACAACTCCTTTTCTTTACCCAGCTTGGAGCTGGATAATTCACATTATGTCTACTACCCGAGTAATAGTCTCGGCCTCTGAGGTTGTCAAAGGGCCCTTCATGATTGGTCCCTGGCTTTTCTCGTTTGGCCCATTTCACACTTGTTACCCTAACCTTCACTCCAGTGACCTGTACCTCAGCCTCTCAAACATGCTCAACAGTTCCTGAACATACTCAGCCCTTTTGTGCTTCTGAGCATGCTTGACATAATACAGTTCTCCTTTTCACACGATGAAATCTCACATATTCTACAAAATTTAGTTCTCTTGTCCTCTCTGCAAGGACTCCATCTGAAGCCACAAGACTAGTTGAGTAAGGCCCTCCCTCTCTCCTTCATGTCCCCTTAGTACTAATCTGTTGATTGTCTATCGTGACACTTACCACATTGCACTCTGACAGCCGTTTGTATATCCAGCTTCCCCAAATACTGTGAGCTCCCCCGTGGGTCAAGAACTGCTTCACATTCCCCTCCACAAACAATCAAACTGAAAACAACCAGTGTTTAGGGACCAGGTAGCATTCTGTGTATGTGTTTGCTGAGTAAAGGAGTAATGATGAATGGGCCATACACAGAGGAGTGAGGGAGTGATGGGTGACTCAAATACAGCCCCTTGGTTTCTATCTCAGGGACAGGCTGCAGTAAGATGTAACCTAGAAGCACACCTAACTCTGGCACTATAGAAGGAGCCACATATGGGATATAATATCAGGCGATTGAAAGAGCTCTTGTTCACAGATACTTCCCTTTGAGATCTTCAGGCACTTGTTAAGTTTTAAAAACAGAACAAAGGTTTTCATTACATAATTAGGGAAGAAGTTAAGTTAAAAAATACCGCAGTCACTAATTGATGGTGCAATGTGGAGTTAGGGTTCAACGACACTGAAATTTTTGCTCGTTTTAGAACAGTACTTCACATCTAGGCTTCCTGAGTTTAAGACTCAGTTCAGCAATATACAGTACTAGTTTGCCCAGTACCTAGATCTCTCTGCCTATTTTCTCATTATGTGAAACAGGGACTGTGATAATAGAATTGTTCTTATTGTATTATAAGATAATTCTTATAATTCTTATTGTATTATAATGATAAAATTCAGTAAGTTAACACATGTGTCATGCTTACAGGAGGGCTTTGTATTCACTCTGTGTTTAATAAATGATTATTTTTAATTCCCAATGATTTATAATTGATGTCAGGACTTCTTCAGTGGGAAATGTGTAATAATAGATAAAATTTACCAGAGTTGGTATAGGACACCACAGAGCTGAGAAAGGTGCAAGGAAGATAGAAGTGGTGTGGGTAAATGCGATCTTTTCCCCCTGAAGTCCATCTGAGACTCTACCAAAAACCTTCGTTTGGCACAGCAATTATGTTATTCACTTTTGGGATAAAAGTAAGAGTAATTTATAATAAGAAGTCTGGATGTTGATGGAAAATGAACAAGACCCAGTTTTAAGGTAGTTTGTCTTTCGTGCAGAAAAAAAAGTTGATAAAAAAATTACAGGACATTCATTCATTCACAGTTGAAAAGGAAATAGCCACTCTTAAAACAACAGTAAATCCTGTAAGGAAAGATGGAAAATAAAAAGGAAAAGACCTGTCCTGGCTGGTGTGGCTTATTTGGTTGGAGCATTGCCCCCATACACCAAAAGGTTGGGGGGTTTGATTCCTGAGCACAGCACACACCTAGGTTGTAGGTTCGATGTGTGGTGTGGGCACGTATGGGAGGCAACCGATCAATATTTCTCTCTCACATTCATGTTTCTCTCCCTTCCTTCCTCTCTCTCACAAATCAATAAATACACTTTTAAATTGTTAAAAAGTAGAAGATAAAGACCTACGAGTAACTTTCTGTGAGTAAGGGAGAGAGATGAATGCCACTGAAAATGTCATACATAAGAGTAATTATGTAAAAAGTCATCGATGTATTGGTATACTGTGAAAGAAGAAAAATAGTCCTTTGTCTAAAAAGCAAGGATTCTATGCTTAGTTTTAACTTGAAATATAGAGATATCCAAACACAGCAGAGAGAAAAACCATCAAAGTAGACCAATAATATTGAAATTATTCAAGAGATAAATGTGTTTTGCATTTGATTGGGCTGCCTTCGGTTACTTAGATTCTAGAGCTACGAAATAACCTGCCATTTAATTGTATTACTTCTTCACTGTTCTCTTTACACAAACTGAGAGAAGAAACAAGATATAAAACTCTCTATTTGCATAAAATACCAAAATAGTTATACGAAGGGCTTGGTTTATGATGTGAATTTGTTTTCATTACACATAGGAAAGCCTTTCAGAGAAAAATAGTTTTCATTTTAGATCCTTGTTGTCACTGACATGATCCAAATGTATCTGGTTCCTTTTCATACCATAAGAGATCAATTAGCAAGAAATTATAAGAAGGTAGGTGGAAATATATAGATATAATCTGTATAACATGTGTTCAATGTACAGTACTATATATAATCATATGCAACATATATTAAATCTAAAAAATCTGACATATCTAAAGGGAACAATATATCGAATTAAATTCAAGGAATACCAGAAAAGAGCTGTAAAAATAAAAATAAACATCTAAGACACCTGGCAGTCTGGTACTGGTTAAAGCAGGGACAGTGAATTGTTAACATCTCTTGCTCTATAAGGGCAGTGCTGTATTATTTTACAGAATAACACAATAATGAATACACACGCTTATAATCTTGACTTCATGGAAAGTTTAAATTAAACAGAAAGAATGCAAGCCATTTAAGAAATATTTCTGCTTTTTAAATAAGTTTCATCTCCTATGTAAAAAAATTCACCTATGTGACATGTTTCATTGAGGACAATGATGGGAAAATGAGGAACTACTCTATTTATCAGTACAATTATCATTATGGTAGGACTGTAGACTGCCTTTCTCACATTTCTAACAGTCAAAGACAGCTCCTTCTCTCTTTCTATTACAGCCAGTTGTAGGAATGAATACTAGCTTAGGCATTAATTAAAAAAAAAAAAAACAAAGAGGCATTACAAACTATGAATTTAAAATGCTCAAGTCTTTAAAGTTTTTATTAAATTTAATTTAATTACAACAAAAAATCATTGAAATTAAATTATTAAGAAAACTATTTCAGTAAAACACCACATAATGAAGACCTTCAGAATAGTTGGAGGGTTATCCAAACTTTCGATGTCTCTGGGCCACACCGGA
The DNA here is from genome assembly GCF_004126475.2 of Phyllostomus discolor. Classification (NCBI taxonomy): domain Eukaryota; kingdom Metazoa; phylum Chordata; class Mammalia; order Chiroptera; family Phyllostomidae; genus Phyllostomus; species Phyllostomus discolor. The sequence goes on from NC_040903.2 coordinate 204,498,495, forward strand.
AGAAGAGCTGTCTTGGGTCACACATTAAATACATTGTGACATGAAATCACACAAAATTACATAATGTTTTAAGTGAATTTATGATTCACAGCCACCCTGGGCCATGTGTGGTCCATGGGCTGCAGGTTGGACACCCCAAGTAGAGGAAATATAATTGACAGTATTAAGGGCAAAAGAGCTTACCTTTCACCGTTTCCCAGCCTCTGAATGTTTCCTGAAATTACAGCTCCCAAGGAGCCCTTTGAATTGTTCGAATCACACAGGCAATCTGGGGAGAAAAAAGAAAGGACAAAAGGCTATTGCAGATCTATTCCGTGGGCTAGGTATGACTGCGGCAAAGATTCTCAGTGCTCTCCAAACGAACACAAGCAAAATGCTTTTGCCAAATCTACACCCAGCCTGTGAAGTACTCCAATGGCGAGTCTCCCTTCCTCTTCCCTGCCTCTGGAAAGGCAGACAGACCATGGCAAGGTCCTGCCTAGGGGACGGTGGCTGAGTTGCAACTGAAGAATCCCAGTCCGTGTGTCCGTGTGTAGTCACATGGGGAGGGCCGCCCTGCACACACGAACACAAGCCCATCCCTCTTACATGAGTGAACAGTATCCTTTGCGTTAAACTGCTGACTGTCTGTGTATGATCATTGTGTAACGTATCCTACTTTGAATGGTTCATTAGAAAGTTTTGAGTTAGATTAACTTAGTTTTCAGTCTCCACTCCCAATTAATCAAATATGTGGCTTTGAGTAAATCTCTCAAATTTTGAAATCCTCTATTGCCTCACCTTTTTGAAAAAGGAAAATAGTACCCTATACCCAATTCAGAGTGTCACTGTATTTTAAATGATAAGCATTTTAAATGATAAAATACTTAGCACGTGCCTAACAAAATACTTAATAAGCAGCAGGTGTTATAATCACTGTGGTAATTGAGTACCATAGATACTGATACTGCTCAAGGGAAGAAAATAAACATCTGAATAGTTTTTAAGGTTATGTATATAAGTGCAGACTCTCACCCCAAAGCAACCCAAATGGCAGTTCAATTTTATGTATTGGAAAACTGCATAAGCAACAGGATCTTTACAATCATTAGGTTCAAATATATTTAAGTTCAAAGACACACCATCAAATGTAGTCCAGACTTCTCAAAGCAAGAAAGTAGAACCATCTTTGTGGGTTACCTAACGCATAAATGTACACACACTCACACATATCCAAGCGCACACCCATGCAGCCTAGGTAGTGAAGGTCTTTGCCAAGGATGTCATATTCCACTTGGCTTAGTGAAGGTAAATGACTCAAAAAAGAGGAAATAATGACCTTACTGGTCTTATGAAGGGAACGTATATAAAATATTTGAGGTTTATGAGGTTAAAATTCTAGTTCTTCTTATGCGTGTTCTATTACTCCCCAGATAAACTCAAGGAATAAAGGAAATATATAGACTACTAAAGGCAAAATGTCATCCCACATCAAACTCACATTGAATGTCAACACTGTAATTTTATAGCTCACAGGCCTCAAGAACACTGGAATTAGATTCGGTCCCAGTGTGTGAGAAGAGTGAAATAAGCAAGACCTTTCCTCTTTTTATATGTACCTTTCAATGACAAATTGTAACAAGCTTTTGTCTTCATCTTTCTTTCGTGTTATTAGTGTTATTTTGGCTGACAAGATTTTTATCCCGCCCTCCCAGCTCCCTCCCCCACCCCTTCGTCTTCTCTTTCTTCAGCATTGTTCCTCTAAACTACAAGACCATCTGTGCACTTGGCAGATGCAAGTGAGTTCTATAATTGTTGTCATTCTTAGCATAGTGCAAACCCTGCACAATCCAGAGGACGAGAAGTACTACATTCAAGAGTTAGCCAAATGTATATTGTTGTCTAAATTACTTGTCAAAACGTCAAAGGGAACAATATTTGATTTTCAAAGCACAGCATACATCTACCCAGATTACAATACGAGGGCTCTATTATGCTGTTACTTATGCAATGCATCATCCAGATTTTGACTACAGTAAATGGCATGAGCTCTCGCAGGCTTTGATTTCTATTGTGTAAAAGGAATATAGGAGTCAGTTACAGAATCCTTTGTTCAAGAAGAGAATTGAGAGGTTTTTCTGAAGTATATCAAACACATACTCTGGGAAGACAGAAATCTCTGGTATAAATACACCTCACTTTTAAACAACCCAAAGATACAATAATTGAGATCTAAACATAATAATGTATTAAAACGTTGACTTGGGAGATTTTAAGATGAAAGGCAATGGAGTATTGTATTAGTTTTCTACTGCCACTGTAACAAATTCCCACAAATTGAGTGGCTTCAAACCACACAAGTTTATTTACATTTGTGCAGCTGAGGAGCTTGACCTGGGTCCCACTGGACTAAAATCCAGGTGTCAGCAGGGCTTCTCTCCTTTCCGGAGTCTCTGGCAAAGAATTCATGTTCTTGCCTCTTCCAGCTGCTAGAGGCCAGACTCCCCACCCCAATTCTTGGCTGTGGCCTTCTTGGATCTCTAAAGCTAGTAACATTGTTGCAACTCTCTGAGTATTCTTCCATAATCACATCTCCCTCTCTAACAACAGCCAAGGAAGCTTCTCTGCTTTCAAGGAATCCTGTGATTAGTGTTGGCTCACCCAGATAACCCAGGATACCCTCCCTCCAATTTAAAGTCTCAGACCGTCATCACATCCACAAATTTGCTTTTCCTACATGAGGTGTGATATTCACAAGATCTAGGGGTTCGACCGTGGACATCTTTGGGGAGTGTTATTCTGCCTCTCCACAGCTATCACCTGTCTCCACCTCCTTTTATTATAAATGACAATGAAAGGCATAAAATAGGTTATATTAGATCAAAGTCAAACAAATACTGGAAAATTAAAACTATACCCCCAAAACTCCAGTTTCTTGCTCTGGTAGCTAAAATATACCACTTTTCTTCATACCTGTGTATGATTCTTTTTGTAAAAAAAAATGAATCCTTTGGTTTCTCTAAAGAGTATTTGCATTTCTTAGCTTTAATAAGGAAATAAACTATTACTTGGTGATTCAAATCTGTTATACATGCAACTTTTCAGTAATGCATAGACCACCCCGAGTTAGAATAGGTGTTTAATTAATACAATAATATACACATTGTTGATGGCAACAATGATGATGTCATGTCACAACACATTCCCAAAGGCTCTAACAGCTGCTTTTAATTTCTAATTAAATTATGCATTAATCTGATCATATACCCATTGAAGATAGATGTGTAAGAAACTAACCAATTAGAATGTCTAAACATGTAAACCTTCTACAAACACTTATTAAGTGGCTACTCCAGGCTAAATGTTGAGCTGGATGCTGAAGATAAAAGGACAACTAAAGCATTGGACTACCCTAAATTAACTCAGTGACTCAATGTGGTTGGAAAAATATGTGTACGTGGTATAAATATAACATATATAAAATCAAGTATTGTGTGTTCTCTTAACAGTGAGTGAAAGGATTCCTGGCTAGGTGGCTAGGTTGGTTGGAGTGTTGTCCGGTACACCAAAAGATTGTGGGTTTGATCCCTAGTTGGCATGCATATGGGATACAATCGATCAATGTTTCTCTCTCTACCTCCCCTTCCTCTCTCTCTAAAATCAACAAACATATCCTCGGGCAAGGATTAAACAAAGTGAATGACAGGAGAATAAAGGAAGAAGCACCTGATGCTGGAAAAGGATATCAATAAAGAAAGTGACGTTGAGATCGATTTTGAGGAATAATTGGGACTTCAAATATTCAGGTAAGCAGTAACAGGCTTTCTTTTATTTTCTCAGGAAGCATAAAATGGTATCAGGTCAATCGAATCAATCATGTTGAGAGAAAAATAGCCTCTAGGAAACTTACAAGCTTCACATCATCTTTTCCTCCAAATCACCCCTCTGTGTTTAAACACGTGCGTCCGAGGATGCGCAGCAGCACCGCCTGTAAGCAGGCCGCGGGCTTGTGTCCCTGGTGAGCTGCGGGGCTCTGAGCTGAGTGTGTGGGTGTCTGCTCCACACGTGCTTTCCAGGGGATATAAAGCCCTCACCCGCAACTTGCTGCCACATAAACTGGAAGTGTCAGCTCTGCAGAATTTCCAAACAGATGCTCCTTAACCAAATGTCGACATTTTCAAGAACTGCTAAGCTACATCGAAACTAGGGCCTTTCCTTTGGAATGCGATTAGTAAGGACTAAGATTCTGTGGGATAGTTTGGTAAGTACCCATACCTCAGTATCTATTTAAGTTTTCAGTGAATGTTTATTAAGCTACTATTATGGGCCAGGAACTCTTCTATGCATTGAGGAAGTGAACAAAACACAGTCTCTGCTCTCTAAGAGAGTTTATACTATGGCAGATGATAAAAAGCATTATAGAGAAAACTAAAGGTAAAGTAAGTAATAGAAAAGGTGTAGTGGTATTGTCAGAGACAGGATTCCCAGGGACACAACTCTCACGTAAAGTTAGAGCCCATAACTGAATTAAGAGAATGAAGAACCCATGCAAAAGAAATAGAATATGCAAACACCATAGAGAAGACCGACTGTGGTGCTTCTGATGTGCATGAAGAAAGGCAATGCGGCAAGACCAGTGCACACAAGGAGAAATGTAGGAGAAGAGGTCAGAGAGGTAGTGGTGCATGCTCCCGCACAGGGCCCCGATGCATCTTGTTTTGAGTACAGTGAGAAGTTACTAGCGGATTTTCAACAGGATTGTGACATGATCAGACTGGCATGTTAAAGGGATTTACCTGGCTTCTGTGTTGTACGAGGGCAAGCAGGGAGACCACGTGTTTGTCCAAGTGAGATGTGAGGATGGCGCCTCCATCGGTGGGTTCAGAGACTGGTTAAATGGAAATGATTTTCCCGCAGTGTTTCAAAATGGAGATTGTAGATCTGTCTCTGCTAGAAGAAAAGATATTAAAATTATACCCATGTAGCCAAGAAAAGCTGTAACACTTGTGGAATTTTCAGTACCTAGATTATGACTCTGGAATGTCACAAAGATATTGATTAATACTGAAAATTATAGATGTGAGTTAGATAGTGATTATTTGTAGGGCATTATTTAGAAAATACCTATCACAGTGAAGTCTCACACACTTTACATGAATTCCTTCATTTTAAATATTTGTTCTGAACAATTATTTTCAGTAAATGTACTTATTTGTCAGTCTATTTGTTACAGTTATATGTTATATTTAGTAACATACATTTTAGGAAAAATAGTGTCTTAAAAACACTGCAACTTATTTATATTGCTAAATAACATTTCCAGATAAAACTGTTTCTATTTTCTTTGGAAAATATCAAGATTCATCAGCTCTTATCACAATGGTCTTATCACAATGGTCTACATTTTGGCTAATGTGTATTGATACAAAGAAAATCACATCCAAACACGTATACTTCTAAGTTATTACAAAGCCTCTAGTAAATCCCTATGTTTAAAATCCCCTGTGGATTCTAATTAAATATTTGTGATATTTAGTTCCTGGGCCATATGTATAATCGCTTCAACAATTTCTTGGTGACATGGATAACTTTTTTTTGGAGATTGAGTATCAGTTGCTAAGGTTACAGCCTTTTTTTTCCTCTGCTAATAACGGACTCCATTGGGTCAGTAACATGAGTCTCCTGGGCACTCAGAATCTAATCGCCTCGCGTTTCGTTTTCTAGGCTTTCTTTGTATCCAGTGCAGAATTTTCAGATCCCTGCCCTGTGTCAGCTGACACCAGTGCTCTTGCTAAGTGTATACACCCTTGTCCTCAATGAATAAGGGCTTGATTGTGCATTGATTAAAATGGCTTATTTTACTGTTCAAGTAAATTACACAGAAATGGCATTTCCTACCAAACAAAGAAAAATAATACCATAATAACACAAACTTGACACTTCCCTAATGCTTTAATCTGACAATCTCGGCACACTTAACAAACAGCAATTAATTAACCCTTACAACATTCCTGTCAGAAAGGTCTGATTACACCCATTTCGCAAATGAAATGCTAAGAGGTAACATAACTTGGACAAGGTTACAGAGTTTGTGCGTGACAGACCGGGGACCATAACTCAACCACTTTGGCCCTGGGCTCCCAGGCAGTCAACAAGCAGTCAACAAGTACTAATCAGGAGAACATATTGCTTCTGCTTATTCTAAGAAAATCCCCACTTCATTAGAATCCCTGGATGGCGATTCAGACAAAGGTTTTATTATATTCTGTCATAATCGTCATACAAGTTTATCACCAAGAAAATTAGAAAATCCGTAAGCTCAAAAGTTCATAAGTACATCTTGTCAAGGGTACTCCTGCCTTAAAAAAAAAAAAAAAAAAAAAAAAAAAAAACCAGCTGTGCTAAATGTTAACTAGAAAAACAAAACCAAGGAAGAGGTTTGTCAAAGTGCTAATACCTAAGGGTAGACTCTGGGTGAACTCCAAAGCGTTAAGCAGTCAGTGTATTCAATGTCTCTCAATCATTCTGGCAAATTTACATTCACGTCTTATAGCATCAGGAAGAGGAAATGTTTCCTTGTGATTCAGATGCACAGCGAAGTCCAGCCTGTAAAGAAGACATGGAGCCATTTGGAAACACTACTAGATACAGCCCTCCAGTCCGGAAGCTCTTCTACTTCTTCTTCTTTTCGGTAAGTGATACACTAATGACTTTGTTGCCAGTCATGTGACTGCATCAAAAGATGTGCTTGCAGTTCAGTCGGGCCCCGTTGCATCGGTAGGAACAGCTCCCGTCCCAGGGACCTGGTAGCTGCAAAGTCTGTAATCACCAGACTTTGGTGGTTCCTGATGTCAAGGGCAGAGAGCCCACATCGTTTTCCATCTCATATTGTTCCAGACAACATAAACTCACAAGCTCCTCATTATAATTACGTTTCCTCAGAACTCTCTTCAATGAAAATCTCATTTTAGTAAAATGTACATGTTTTGTCCCCAGCTTAAGAGCCACGCTTGTTTAGTCTCTGAATGACCAACTGCTGACTGGCACTTAAGTCATAAACACATAATGGAGAAACATACTATAACTCATTTGCTCCTTGTTGCCACCAAGGCTCCATTTCCACCTATCCCTCTCCTTTGACCTGGAAGCATTCGTTCTTCTGTCTCTACGTGACTTTGATTCCCTGGGTACTGTCTTCTTATCCATGTTCATGAGACATTTTGGAGGACCATGCCTTCAGACCATCAGCACCCCACATTTTCTCATTCTCCTGAGGTTTCTGCTGAAGCTACTTGCCCAGTCTCCAATCCAAAGTCAACACCATTATCTGTTGTCTGTGGCTCTTTCTTCATCTTTCTGTCCTTTCATTCTGTGACCTTTCATCAAACACTTATTAATCATCTTTTACGTATCAGCCTCTGAATTATAACATGGAGATGTAGTGGTGAATCTGTCACAGTCTGTACCCCTAGTCTGCCCGTATGGTAGTGGGATGCCAAATGTGTTTATTTACTCACCTAAACACAAGATCGGCATAAGCACAATGCACTGGGAAAGCACACTTCGTTCATGGGAGACATGTGGGAGGAGCCGGGGTAGAACGCGCATGTCTAATCGACTCCACATGGGCTATTCCAAGTATTTCCAACTTTCTTTAACCCTTCCTCTGCCTGGCTGTGAATGCGTTCCACATGTTGATAAAAACCAAAGCCTTCTGATGTGAACTACCACGACATACTTTCTATCGATTTCATAATTTCTCTTTTGTCACCCTCTTCCTCTAATTTCTTCTATACAGTAGCTTGAAGTTAGTAGCCTTGAAATAAGTGTGTATTAGTATCCCTTTCTGAGTGAGGCCTATTTCTAATGATGCTGCTAACATCACAAACCCTGGCACTCTTCATTCCCCTCACCCACTACTTTTTCCTTGGCACCTCTTACCAACTAATGTCCCGAACTTTGTACTGATTTGGGCATTACCTGTCTATGGCATGTAATAAAAGTTCGAGAAGTATTTGTTGCATAAGTAATGTATCTTATATCCACTTGTGAGTCTGCCCCAATCGTGCTTTCCAATTCTGAACTCAACAGTATTCACAACTACATAAGCCCATTCACTAAATTCTCACAAACTCAAAGAGAGCAGACAGTCTTCAAAAATGAATAAGCAATGACTAACGTGCTTAATCTATAAGATCAGATAATGGTAATTGCTACAAAAATGAATTAAAAGAAAGGTAGAAATTAATGGGATTTGCTATTTTTACCTAAGCTGGTCAGAATGGCATTGAAAAAAGAGGTGACATTTTATTAGACGCTTACTGATTTAACTCATTGCAACACAAGGTAATATTCACACAAGTTCCTGAGGCTCTAGCTAAATGCAGATTCTGATTCAGTAGGTCTGGGGTGGGGGGCATGCTGGGGATGGTACATTCCTGACAGCCCCTGGCTGATACCTATGCTGTGTGCCTGAGGAAGTAGAATGTTCCATAAATGGGAGAAAAATGGAATATAAAAAATAGCAATAATGTTAACATAAGAGCCTAAAATCTTACTGGATACATTTTTTTAAAGATTTTATTTATTTATTTTTAGAGAGGGATGGGAGGGAGATAGAGAGAGAGAGAGAGAAACATCAATGTGCGGTTGCTGGGGGTCATGGCCTGCAACCCAGGCAGGTACCCTGGCTGGGAATCGAACCTGGGACACTTTGGTTCCCAGCCCACGCTCAATCCACTGAGCTACCCCAGCCAGGGCTAGATACATTTTTAAAAAAAATCTATAACTTTAGGTTCACCTGAACAGAAATACCCTATTTCAATTTTTAATAGCTGTTTGGCCCCATGGGTATCTGATCATGTTTTTTTAACATAATTTTATTATTTATTTCATATTTTATTAAAAGTGCAGATAAAAAGAAAACAAGAGAATCTATAAATCCATCTATACTGTAAGTTTACTAAAAATCATATGTAATTTTATATAGATCATTTCAAAGTATTTATATTTTGGTTTGTTATTGCAAATAATACTTTAATTTGTTTCGGGGAGAAAGGTAAATATATCCTATTTATGTATTTCTTTTTTTAATTTAATATTTTCATTGCATTTGACAAAGAGTGTTATGTTAGTTTTCAGGTGTACGGCATAGTGATTAGATATTTGTATACCTTATGAAGTGATCACTCTGATATGCCTAGTACCTATCTGACAGTGTATGTGGTTGTTACAATGTCATTGACCATATGCCCTAAGCTGTACTTCACGTCCCTGTGACTATTTCTATACCTGGCAGTTTGGATTCTTAGTCCCTTTACCTTTTTCATCCATCTCCCCAAAACCCTCCCATATGGGAACCGTAAATTTGTTCTCTGTGTCTACGAGTTTGCTTTTAATTAACTTAGTTTTATTTATTTTTACTTTGCCATGATTAGCACATAGAAAAAAAGATTTATATTGTTTATAAATTTTACAGTGAGCTATTAACTCAAAGTACTAATTAGAGTACTAATTAGAGTGCTTTTTAGTTGATTTGTTTAGTTTTTTTCAAAGTAGGCTATAAAATTTGCATATAATAATAAAATAAATTTCTTCCTTTCCATCTAATTCTTATTTATTTCATTGTCTTATTATATGGATAGAAGTTCTAATTTAATTCCAAAGAAATTGGTGACAATAGACATCCATGATTTATTAAAATACCTGATAATAAAATGCCTGGTGTTCTGCCATTTAGCTAGTGAGTATAGCTATATATTGAAATCAGTAATCATTATCATTTAAAAAAGCATTTACTTTTATTTGTATATTTATAAATTAAATTTTTATCAAATATAAAATGGCTTTTAAATTTAATTGAACAACGCTTCAGCTTGCAATGAGATGATATAGCTCTTTCCCTGGTCCCTGTTACATAATGGGTGTTATCAATAAATTTTATAAATACTAAACCACCCAAGAATTCTGGAATAAATCCTACTTGGTAATATTTGTTAATCTATTATTTACAATGTTAAATCCTATATTTGGGTTGCTAATACTATATTTAACATCTTTGCATTCACATTTATGAGATTTTTTTGTATGCTTTATTGGCATTGTCAGATTTATTTATAAGGTTGATTGATTGAGAGGCTTTTTATCACCTCCCAAACATTCAAATCCATAGCATATATCTTCTGAAAGTTTTTTTAAAGATTTTATTTATTTATTTTTAGAGAGGGAAGAGAGGGAGAAAGAGAGAGAGAGAAACATCAATGTGCGGTTGCTGGGGGGCCATGGCCTGCAACCCAGGCATGTGCCCTGACTGGGAATCGAACCTGCGACACTTTGGTTCAAAGCCCGTGCTTGAAAGTTTATTAGAAGTAGCCTGAATTAGTTTCCTAGGACTGCCATAACAAACTACCACAACATGGGTGGCTTAAGACAACAGAAATTTTGTCTCTCAGTTTGGGAGACTAGAAGTCTAAAATTAAGGTGTTGACAGGATTATGCTTACTCCAAAGGCTCTTACAAAGAATCCTTTCTTGTTCTTCCTAAATTTTGGTGGCTCCCAGCAGTTTTTGACATTCTCAGGCTAACAGTTGAGTCACTCCGATCTCTGCCCACATCTTCTTCACATGGCATTACTTCCTTTGTGTCCTTCCATTGTTTTACAAAGACAACATCATTGAATTTTGACTTGGGGCCCACCCTAAACCAGTATCACCTTATCTTGACTATTCACATCTACACAGACATTGTTTCCAAATAAGTTCATATTCTATGGTTCTAGGTGGACATAAATTTTGGAGGGCACACTATCTAGCCATTACATAGACTATGAAACCTAATGGGTCTGGTGCATTTATTTTTTGCCTATATGTAGAGAAAAATGTAATTTAAAAGAAAAATAAGATAACTTTCAATCAGTATATTCACGCTAGACCTCCCAGGTTTTGTTGTGTTAATAAATCAGGTAATTGATTAAAAGATAATTCAACAGAAAACCATGACTTCTAAAATGTATTGTACTGTCAAGTATGTACAATTATTCAAATTGTTTATAAGCACAGATAGGACCTCAGTCAAAAGCATTTTAAAGTTGTGCTTAAAATTTGTCATACTATCTGCTCATCGTTTGATCAGAGGAAATAGAAGCCACTCGTTGTGTTCCAGATAGAAAGATTGTGACGTGAATTAGTGCTTACACGATCACTGGAAGAGCTGAGAGACTAGAGGCTTGGGGAGCGGCCAAGGAAGGTCATGGGAGAATTGCCATCAGTGATCATCCATGTTAACATTGAAAAGCTCAGTGTGAAGCACCAAAGTAGGTGGATCTTCAGAGCTTGCTGGAAGCCTTTTTGATTCTTTCTCTACCAGAAAGTCTGGCTGTGACTTCCTCCAGAAAACATGGCTTCTGTTTCACTTCTACCTTCCAGATTCAGCATGAGCTGCTTTCACTGAGAATATTCAAGCCAGAATCACGTGGGAAAGGCACTTCTGGGAACCAGAGTTTCCATCTTTCAAAGGAGTCGTGGTGGTGCCAAGTTGGCATTAGGAAATCTAGTGTATCTGGAACCTCATAGATTAAACCAGGGGCAAAGGCTGGTCAAGGAATCGCCTATTGATCATTCTCTAATTTGTCTTAAAAACTGTAAAGAAAGAGAGTTGAGAATCTTACTTCTTGGTCGATATGTTTAACAGACACATGTATTTTTAGATCTTAAACTCAATTCTTTGCTTGAAATACAGCTCTTTGTTTGAAATACTGCTCAAAGTAAAACATCATTGAAAAGGGAAATAAAGGTCCTAAGATCCTTAACCATGCCATTATTTTCTGTGCTCTTGCCTTTATACTTGTAGAGATGCAATTAAACAAGGTAATAATATGCTAGTTATAGAAAGTATATATATATATATATATATATAAATTTCAGTGGAATCTCTGCTTAAGTATAAATATTATTGACATTATTATTTATTTATTTATTATACACTATGTACCAGCCATTCCCTTAAATCCAATACCTTATTTAATTCTCTCAGCAACTCTGTTAGGTGGGTTCTATATTCCAGGACCTTTCAATTATGATGGTTAAGATTATGGGAAAAAATACTCCTACAATTCAAATTACAGTGGGATTAATCTTTCTATTGATTGGACATATTGTTACTACTCATTAAGTCATATAGCTTATTTTGTAATGAGTTGAAGGCTTAAGTTGCCAGATATAATTTGATGAAACTGCTCTTTAAAAATGTCACATAGTGAATTTGCCTGAAATATTTACATTAGGATTTATTTGACCAAGAGTCTGCTCATTATATAACAATTCTTTACAACCTGAGCAAATTAATCCTACTTTCCTAAATTGAGAAGAACTCTTCCATAGTGTATTTTATCTCTGGTGAAAAAGGGTGAAACTCAAATCATAAAAGAAATCCAGTCCCTTATTTTGAGGTCTTGACCTTTTTGGAGGATAAACAGAGTTTCTTTCAGCAAAGGAAGGGAAGTAAAGAGCTTTCATAATTTAATGTCAAGTATGTCAGTTTAACTGGAAATGTTCAAATCTTAATAGACCGTAAATCAAAAGATCCTATGACATAGTAATTGAGTTACCATTAGCCTTTCACCTTTACGAGCTTGGCGATGAGTCTGACCTAGGTTAAGGGAAAGAAATTCTATTAATTTTCAGGTGTCCACTGGTCTGCAATTCAAAATTGCATTAGCCCCCACTTTCTTTAGAGATGGCTTACAGTTTGACAATTCTAAACACCTTGGGCCATTTTTTAAAAATCACTTACAAATGTACTGACAGGGAAAAGTATTAAGAAACTAAGAAACACTAACTCAAAAGTCATCATCCAGTTTTGAAGAATATTTTTAAGATAAGGTAAATTTAAAAGCAATTCATTAAACAGAATTTTTCAAAATAGATTTCCAGCAAGTAGAATGTATTTTTTACTGCACTGTTTTATAGTGCTAACATTTAATTTTTTAAGTCATGTTGTCTTTAATTCTATGTGTTGAGGATATCAAATACATGCTCACAGCATAGAACATGAACCAAGTAATGGGAAGAGAAAATGGACCAAATGTACCTGTAATGTGTTCAAAGTTACATATAATCATATACATGCAAATTAGCCTAAAAGGAATATGATGTTTTGTCAACAAACTAATAATAGTTCTGACTGTTATCTGGAGTTACAAAAACACTTTAGTAAATGATAGAAATAGGTATAACTAAGTAAAAATCTTTTGGACAAGAAGGGTATTATTGGTGTGTATACCCATATAAATTTAAAATTTCATACTTTACTTTTCTTATAAAATAGTTTCTTAAGAAGTATTCAAAGGGAATATTCTTAGGAGACTAAGAATATTTGTGGAAGTATCCCTCTGGACATGCAGGATCCCAAAGAGAACCCCAACTCAAGTGTAATTAAATGATTGACTTGTCCAGGGATGCACATGAAAAAGGTTGGTTACCTAGCACTCCACATCCTCATGGCTGTATTAGACAACTGGGGAGAGAAACCAGGGCATGGAAGAGGGTTTGAGGTGAACTGAAAGGTGACAGCGCCTTGGAGCTCAACCCACAAGCTGCACATTTCAATTCACTACACAGTGTGCCTTGAAATTCAATCAGGCTCTATAGATCCCCTCCCAAAAAAATGAAAATTGATGTGTGAATTGTGCCTCCAAGGCCCAAAACTCCCTGAACCCAGCCCCCATTCGTAACTCCTGCAGACATGCAATAAATAGGAAGCCTTTACTCACGAGCACTTACAGAAATGGGATGATTCTAATTAAGATGACAAAAAAATATAGCTCTTTTGATGCCTAAATTAACCGTTACATGCAAAATTAGAAAAAGCCTGCCTTAAAACTAAACTTAAATGAATGGGAAGATTATCTTGACTGGAAATTAGGGACTCCTAGGAGGAGCACAGGCAAATTACACTCAGGATGGAAAACCAGAAGGGCTCGTTTCAAGCGGAGGGGAACCAGCGATCGTGTGCATTCCTTAGACTGGAACCAAATTGTGGAATCTATCTAAAGGCTTCTCTGACTTTCTCCAGAACTCTGATGGGTCCATGAAGGAACTTATTTTAACTGTTTCAACATGTGATTCTGGCTATTCTGACCTGTTCCAATTAATATACCTCCAGGTTTCTGGGAGCAAAACAAGCGGGTTACTAACAGGGTCTGCGGGGAAACTTCTGTTGAGGAGTGTATTTTTGTCATAGAAAGTCAGGTCACCTTAACAGGGGCTGTAGAAAACTGAAATGGGAATTAGAAAGAGTCAAGAAACAGGAACCAGCAGAGGGTGGCTCTGGGGGCTGCGAAAGCGTGTTTCTCCTCTCCTTACTAACAGTTTAGAAGCAAATGAAATGATCATAAAAAGGAAGTGACTAAGGCCCCTTATAGGTGCTGGGGCTACATTATCTGTTCTTAACCAAGCCCAGCTGAGCTGCCTTCTCCCTCAGAGTAAAGTTTCTGTACAAATGGTAGCGATTAAAAAATTGTTCAAAATATAGATGTATATATACATTGTATATAGAGCATGTTTCACTCAACATTGTCATAATGATAAAATTATACAATATAGGAAGGCTGGTATTTATCTCCAAAATATGAAAATACTAATTAAATAGGATATACGCACTCTTATGTTCACTGCAGCTTTATTTATAATAGCCAAGAGAGGAAAACAACCTGTGTCCATCAATAGATAAGTGAATAAAGATGTGAATATAAATATAAAATTGTCCTATGTACAATGTTTCTTGTATCTTGTCTTCAATAGATGTCTCTGTTGAAAAGGTGATTACAGTTTTGGGGAAAAAAAAAACAGAAGTTGCAGGGCACCAAATCTAGGCTGTAGAGGGGCTGAGTCACTTGGGTGATTTGAGATTGTGCCATTAACCTCTCTGTGAGACATGATGCATGAAGGGGTGCATTGCTGTGATGAAGCTGCCAGTCACCAGTTGACCACAGCTGCAGACTTCTGAATCATCCCAATGGTTTCCATGGAGGAATGTTCAAGCTTAATGCAAAATTTGATGCAAAGTTGTTGCTCTTTTCACTCAGGCATTTTGAATGCAATCGCCACACAGTGCACATGCTCACTGAATGACATCTACTGCCCCCACTGACTAGTACAGTGAAGTCACCATTGTTCATACGTGTGCATTCCAGTCCACTCTCCTTGGTTGCCAGGTTACATCTATGTCATATAAATTGTTCTCATTGTATTTACAATGGCTGGACTTTTCCCAGACAGAATTTATATGAAATATATATTTCATATTTCACATGCATATAAATGACTGAGTTGCATTTCATATATAAATATATCAATATATTTCATATTTCATATTCATACATGTGACTGAGTTGTATTTCATTTTATATATATACAAAGATGAAATATTGCCATCTGTGACAACGTGGGTGGATCTTGAGTGTATAATGCTAAGTGAAATAAGTGAGAAGAGAAAGGAGGTGAGGAGATGGCAAAATAGGTAAAGGGGTTAAAATACAGGGTGACAATGGACACTAGACCTTTGATGGGGAGCATGCCATAGAATATACAGATGTCAAATTATATTCTTGTGTACCCAAAATTTATATAATGTTATTAACTAGTGTTACTTCAATTAAAAAGGAAAAATGTAAAAAAGTATACAACTATTTAAATGTTCAAGAACAGAAAAAATTAAGATACATTAGAGTACATTCATACAATAAACTATGATGTAGAAAATAATGAGTGAAAATATTCCATGAGGAAGAAAACATTGGCAAGATAATCATCCCTGAAAATGTAGAATAAAAATTGCTTTAAAAATATGGTCTCAGATGTGTAGAAAATTAGAACCTCTTTTAGAACAAAGGGAGTCAAAGAATTCAGTACAGACTTTCTCCTACTTGTGAGAATGTGGGAGTGTTTAAATTTTCTACTTGTGACATTTCATATTGAAAAATGCATGAACATATTGTACTTTTATGTTTAGCAAATAAAGACAAGTCTTTCAAAAATGATTCATTATCTATTATTTTGTTTCATAATGGCCCATTATGTAAACCAAATATCAAAGTTTAGAGTATGGCACTTTTAAACATTATATGAACAGTCCCACATGAAATTTCACCAAAATTCATCAACTCAAGAGCTATCATGCCATAAAGAGTAACACAAAATGACATTAATAACATAATATTTCCAAGTGTGTTATTATAAATATTCTAGAGTGAAGTTTAAAAATAAGTTTATAGATTTATACCTAATTCAAAAATGTGAACAATCTAAGGCTCAGAATGGCAAATCCAGGTAAAGGGCTCTATAATAATTTGAAAAATATATATATTTACTCCTTTCTTCTCTGCAACTCCATCATTAGAGAACAATAAAGCCGATAAGGTAAGCCAGGTGTCTCTTCCATGTTTAATAGTCTCTTGAAACTTTGCATAAATGAGAGTAGTGATGATGCGAATGAGTATGCTTGAAGAAGGAAATGTTGGTATAGAAGGTAGATATAAGAAAAAGAAAGTAAACAAGAAAAACAAAAGATGACTTACATTTACTCACCTCTTGAGACAAGATTTTGAGACTCCAGATAAAACAGATATAGAAAAGTGGGGTCACTGTGGTAAAAAAAAAGGCGATAGAAAGAGGTCAAAAGATAGACTTTTCCGGAGAAGAAAGGAATGGATTTCTAGCATATGTATATTTTAAAAGCTCCTTTTATCTTCTCTGTACCTGGGAGAGCTTTCAAATGTCTCGAGAAGCCGCCTGGATGCACTTACCTGGTAACAGGTGGACGGAATTAGGCATCTGTCTCAGAATGTCACTACGTATTATGTTTCCAATATGCTCCTTTAGTCTTAGCAAGTCAGCTGTGATGAGAGTGCAAAACAAACACATCTCAGTCTGTCTCTGATTAAACTAATGATAAACCAATAACTGCTGTTAGAAAAGAAGGGGAAAAAAAGCACCAAAGTTCAGTCTGTCGAGGTGATTCTATCTCCTGTAAAAGATGTTCACGCCTATTAAGTTTTATTTAAAGCAAAGATTAAGCCATATGTCCCTTTAGTCATTGATATTTTAATTTGCATATGCCAATTTCATATATAGGAAAACTGCTCTAAATCAGAAGAGTGGGTGGTACTTAACAATTCAGAGGAAATACAGATTGGTAGTCAGATGAGTTATATGGAATTGATCTTCCCAGAAACTCAGAAGTTGTTCTCATTGATTTTCCCTTTCTGTTACATAAAGGTGCTTTATTTCTTTAAATCCCCTGCCTAACCACTTCCCACCAAAGCATATGAGACAAAATAGTACATGGCTTTACTAATAGAACACGTTTACTTGCTTGTTTATCCATCCATTCACCCACCCACCCATCCAGCTATCCATCCATCCAACCATCCATCTATCCATCCACCCAATATGTGTGGCAAGCATATGTGTCTCATATTCTGTTGCAAACTTTGACAAAGTATGTGGTTGGGAATGAAAAATAAAGAAAACACAATAGACTAAAGGAATTTTGGGCTTGATGACAGCCTCCGCGGCAAGCTGGACGATGCAGGGTAAAGAGAGCCGTGGCGCAAGTAGATCATCTCGTTAGCTGAGACCTGCAGGGGAGGTGGTGCCCTCTCTGTCACAGACAAAATCAAGTGTCTCACATTTTCATGGCCAACAATACAATTGTAGTGTTGATCTTTCTCTTATTTTTTGCATAAACATAGGCTGATAACACTGTGAAACCTAACGAAGTTTGGGTTTTCTGGTCAATTGGGGGAAATCTGGTGTGTATCCTACTCCCCAAACATGGAAACCATCTCCCATGAGATTGGGAAAAGGAATGTCATGTTCCTCTCAACTCCGTGGTCATAACCTGTGTCAAAATCAGTACTGACATTCCTGTCCCTCCAGTTATGAATCATGAACTTAAAATGTATGTACACATGTATGAATGCATATGTTCATATACTTATGTCTATATTAAATATATTTGCAAAATATTTATATACCTAGATATATATGATAAAACATTAATAGACCCTGATTATGTTAAAGCATGACTTTAAAATGCTAAACTTGGATCAAGTAAAATTATTACTTAAAACTATACTTAAATAAGCAAATTGGTATTTTGTTCTTTCCTCTGCATGTTCAGTTATGTGATTAAGACTAATAGGTTCTCTCACCTCCTCACTTGTGTGTTGCTTTATTAATAAAAGCACATGTTGCTTATGTAAAAAAATTATGTAAACATTTCTTACAAAAACATATGTTCTCACAATTTCCTTTATTTACATATCCATGTGACAAAACAGGACAAAAGACGAAAACCTGTTAATGCTATCATAGACCCTAGAGAATGCGATTAGGTTCCCTCATGAAAATATAACATAAAAACGTTTTCACATTCGTTGAATGAGAAGTCAACTAATCCCTTTCTGTTTAGACATCTGTGTTTTCCTGTATGGATGCCGTCTGAACTCTTGTCCTTGGTACTATGCAAACTTTCATTTAGTATGACCTTCAGCAGGTTTGCTTTTAAATCTGTAAAAATGCCAGGCATAAAGTCACTTACCAAAAGACTTTTGAATGGGGAAAAATAACCACCTCATATTCAGGGTAATAGGGCAAACAAATACCCTAAGATGGCTACTGTATTTCAAAGACCAACTGGGCACTAAAACATCGGTAATATCTTGTCACACAGTAAACCCAGTGGCATGTAACAAGAATTTTTACAATTTATATATTTGTCAATTTGTCAAATGTTTCGTGTAGTTTGTGTCATGTTTAAAGAAGCTGGATCTCATTGGCTGGTTATTATCCTCACATTTAATAATCAAGAAAAATGTCTCTTTTCCAGCAGATGTCTTAATGCAATTTGTTGAAAGACTTCAAAATGAGTATTATCCCCTAAAATTAAGTATTCAGTGAAGCAATTTTACAACTGAACAGTAAAGAGAATTATATGTTAATTTATACTTTTAAGGTTTACCTATTGATCTCTACTGTTAACCATGACCTCTAATTTAATTATAGCTCTCTGCTTCTCACCTTTTACTGATAGCAACAGAGAATTCAGTTTGTTTAATTCACTTTAAATCAGTTTAATTCCCTGAACAGCCTTTTAGTTTAATTATTCATCTTTAGTGGCCATCTCCCCCATTGCTTCCTGTTATTGTTTTTATTATCATTTCTCTTTAAGAGTGAGCTCAGAAGTAAACCTTTTCTGAATCTGCATCTTCAGTTTTACTTAAGCAGCCCTCCTGCACATTCCCCTAATGCCGAGTGCATTCTTATTATAGTTAACAAACTGAATGATAATTATTTGCTTGTCTCAGCTTTTTGACAACATGGATTGTCATTCATTCTTCTCAGTTCCAAGTAAGAATTTCTTGAGTAACTTAATTTCCCCATTTCAGGTTTTATAATATATTTTCATATTAATTGTCAATCAATACATAAAATCATTAGGAAAAATCTACCTACACTCGAAGGTAGAGGCTACCTTTCAATATCTGAAAGGGAAGACTGAACTGTATTACTTGATATCTAGGGAGAGATGGGCTTGCATATAACACTTTTTCTTACTGAAGCAGAAAACTGATCTTACACAGGGCTACTGGAGTTGAGGGGTTGGTGATCTTTCAGGAGGTTGTGGGTCCTGGAGTCAGCTGTTGCTAATAAGTTGACTTTTTAAAGTGTGGGCTGCCACTAATTAGTGGCCTTTGGGAAGCATGGTTAAGTGGCGTTGTCACTGACAAATTAGGACATAAAATCAGTAAAAAAAAATGATTCTGATTACCTGTTGCTATGGCCCAAAAGCAACCAAGCTTTTTCTCTTTGAGTATATGACTGATTTACTCTCACTACTTGTCTTTTCTCACATCCTTGCCCATTTAAGAAAATTAAAATATGTCCTTTTAGTGTTCCAGTAAGAGGACATTCTTATCTATCTACTAGAATAAATCACCCATGACATCTGGGTGGGCAATAAGAATTCTATTTTGCTATGTCTACTTGAAAATAACATCACTAAATTATAAAAAAAAATGTATAAGTACTTATTTATTTACAGCTAATCTAGGTACCTTTCCCCATTATATCCTTTTACATAGTGGAGTTTTATTGGTTCATCACTTTTCTGTTCTTTTTATCCCCAAGATAAGCCTTTCTTCAATGCAGTCCAGAGTTTTTATTGGTCCCCAAAATAAGACTTCATGTCCCTCACTCCTGCTTTTGCATTCCTATACACGACATAACAGACTCACCTCTCCAGCAACTCATGTTTCTCGCTTCCTTCAAAATTCAACCGAAGATGTGACTTTCTTGAGAGGTCTTCTTAAGCTAAGACAACTCAATCTATTCCCTTATTTATATAGTTCATTAGCTTTTAATCAACATATTACTATTGTACTAAATGTTCTTTTTTTTCATAAACATGTGCTCACTACCTCAAAAATCTGCCAATATTCTAGGACCACATATTACCCTATGGAAAAGCACTTGGAAAAATAATTTTAAGCTATATATTATGTTTTATTAATCTTTAGCAGTACATTTGCTTTTCATACAAAAGTATTCTAGACACAAAAGTAAGAATATTATATATTTAATATTTATAACATACAATATGCATGCATATTTATGCACACATATACATGCATATACTAGGAATATAAGATGAACTATAATAAAAAAGATAAAAATCAGGATCTTTAAAATCAGAATAAACTAAATTGCTATCTGAAGAATGTTACCAAAAATTGCATAAATGTAATGCTATAATTTTGGTATAGAGAGAAAAAAATGAAATAGAGATAGTGATATAGAAAATCATGCTGCAATTGAAAACTTTTGAGAATTCCACTGATGCCATTTGGAATTATAAATTCAAGACACATTGCAATTTATGAAGTCTTCCAATTTGTCATTCTCAAACCAAAATCTCTTACTTGTAGGATTTGGAACAAATAAATAAAATAATAACCTTTAGTAGAACATATAATCTTGTGTTTTTCTATTTTTGCATCATTATTTTATAGAAAAGCCTCCCTTTTATGCATAAGGTCTAAACTGGACACTTTTTTCTCTGCCAGCCAAGATTTAGAAGGCTGTTTCAGCCTTAGGTAACCAAATTATTGAAACCATCATTCAAAATATAACAAATGCATTTTCATATAATAGATGAGGCAAGAATTAGAAAGCAAAAATCTACAGGATCTATTAATTTACAAAATCTATTGTATGATTCATCGAAGTACTTTACAGAAATATGTGAAATATTTCATGATTCAGTTTACTTTCAATGCAAAACAATTTTTTAAAAAGTATGTTAACATGTTTGCCTTAAAAAATCATCTAGGAGATTCAATTTTTTTTCCTAGGGCTTCAGATTAAGATGATTAGAGAAGCAGCTCCTGAATTTTCACCTTCCATGGATACACTGAGAAGTTCACAAGGAGATACAGAACAATTCCCTCTGAGAAAAAAATCCAGAAAGTAGTTGAGGCACTCATACATCAGGCAACTGAGAAAATACCCACGCCATAATGGTTAGGAAATGCTGAGAAAAATCAATCACCATAAATGCTACCCTTGATACAGTGACATATAACTGAGAGGGAACTCCCAACTCTAATCTTTTCCCCTGAGGAGCAAAGAGGTTAAACTACATATCCAGTGCCTCAGCTTTTAAGCCTGATACCCACAGGATGCATCCCAAATTACTTAACTGTGAAAGCCAATGGGACCTACATTCAACAGTCCCACAGAACTGGAGGAAACTAAGAAACAGGTGTTAACAGGTGTGTTAGCACTCACCATGGCTCAGCACAAAGGGAGCAGGCAAAAAAATGTCCATTTTTCAGTTTTTCCTGGAAGGGCTTTGCCATAATACTTTCCCAGATACTGCTTGAGGGTCTAGCTTCTCATCAGCCTCCATCTGATTGCTGACTGCAATCTTCTATGGTGGGATACTGACAGGTTTTGGCACACCCTCAATGACTGGGAGCCACTAAGAAAAAGGTGGCAGCTTGGACAATCGCAGGAGTTTGAAAAGCAGCCAGGAGCTTGGGCCAGGCTCACTGACAAGGTTCAGCTACACAAGATCAGTCTGTCCAAACTGGAAGAGGTGACTGTTTTATCTAAAGTGAAGAAACCAACACAAAGGTTCGAGAAAAATTTAAAAAGGAGGGAATGTTCAAAACAAAAGAACAAGAAATCACAACGAAATGGAGATAAGTGATTTATTTGATCATTAAAGGTGCTCATCCGGGTCGGGAGATTAATGCATGAATCAAGTGAGAATTTTAACGAAAAGAAGGAAAAATATTTAAAAGCTACCAAACACAAATTATAGAGCTAAAAATAAAATAACTGAAATAAAAAATTCAATATAGTTCAATATTAATCTAGATTAAGCTGAAGAAAGGTCAGCAAACTTTGGAAAAGGAGGAATGGAATTAATCCAATCAGAGAAGCAAAAACAAAAAAAGGTGAAAAGAGTAAAGATGGCTTAAGGGACTTATGACATACCATCAATGCCCAGTACATACTTTATAGGGGTCCCAGAAAGGAAGCAGAAGACAATGAGTCAGGGGCAGAAAGATTATTCAACAGTAATAGCAATAATCATAATAGCCCCAAGTTCTCTAACCTGGGGAAAGAAATGGGCATCTGCCCAGGAAGCCCCAAAGCTACGAAATAAGATGAGTTCAAATGGACTCATTCCAGTAAGACACATTATAATTAAATCATAAAAAGTTAAAAAAGTTACAGACAAAAAAATAATTTTAACCGTAGCAAGAGAAAGCTACATTTGTTACATATAAGATAATTTCCATTAGACTTCCCCCACCCCAGGAGAACCTTGCAGGCCAGAAGGGAGTGAAATAATGTATTCAAACTGTTAAAAGGGAAAAACAAAAACAAAGCAACAACAACAATAACTCCCAGGCTAGAATACTCTAATTGGCAAAACTGACTCAGTATTGAAGGAGCATTAAAAATTTTCCAGAAAAACAAAACATGAAGGAGCTCATAATCATAAGACCAACCTTACAAGAAATGTTTAAAAGGGCTTTTTTTTAGCTGAAATTAAAGGATGGTAATTAGTAACAGGAAAACATATGAAAGTATAAAAATCACTGCCAAAGGTAACTATAAGTCAAATTCCAAATACTCTAATACTGTAATGGCAGTGAGTAAATTATAATTTAAAAGGCAAAGGAATTAAAATAAGTACAATAATTTGTTAATGTGTACCCAATGTAAGAAAAAATGCAGATCGTGACACCAAAACAATCAAATGTGTAAGAAGGAGTGTAAAATGGTAGTGCTCCAGTATGTGTTCAAAGTGGAAGTGTTATTGGCTTAAATAGGCTGTTGTAAAGATAAGAGGTTTGCAGAAAGTGTCATGGTAACCACAAAGCATAGACCTATAGTAGATACATGAATGATAAAGAGAAATAAATTAAAACATACCACTACAGAAAATCATCAAATCACAAAGGAGGAGAGCAAGAAATAATGAAAGAAAAAAACTGCAAAACATCCAGAAAATAATGAAATGACAATAATAAGTCTATATCTATCAATAATTACTTTAAATGTAAATACATTAAACCCTAAACTGTTTAATGAAAAACATAGAGTTGCTTAATGGATTATAAACAAAAATAAAACAAAAATAAGACATTATATACTGTATCAAGAGACTCACTTCAGCTTTAGGAACACACAAAGTCTAAAAATGAAGGGATAAGAAAAATGCAAATGGAAACCAAAAGAAATCAGGAGTGGTTATAGAATTTCATGCTAAAAAAAAACTTTAGTCTAAAAATAGTAACAAAAGACAAAAAAGGTCATTATATAAAGTTAAAGGGGCTAATTTATCAGGAGAATCTAACAATTTTAAATGTTTATGTACCTAATTAAACAAGCAAAATAAAGGTCATCCAAGTGAGAAAAGAAGAAATACAATTATTGTTGTAGACATAATTTGATATAGAAAATCCTAAAGACTCCACACTAAAGCTGTTAAAATTAATAAAGGAATTCAATAAAGTTGCGAGATTCAAAATTAATATATAAAAATCTCTTGCATTTTCATACACTAGAAAAAAACAGTAACGCTCGGTTCCAGCCAAGATGGACACTTTAGATGTACTTTGCTCCCTTGCACAACCAAAAGAAGGATTGCAACCAATTTAAAAACAAAAAACAACCAGAACTGCCAAAAAACTGAACCATATGGAAGTCAAACAACCAGTCACCCAGACCAGTAGGAGAGGTGGACATGGGCAGCTGGGGACCAGAAGATGCAGCAAGGCAAGACAAGGTAGTGGTGGGCAGACTGGGTGGTCCTACATTTGCATACGGATAAGCCAGGGGGAACAACCAGGGAGCGAGTCAGATTGCACAACCCAGGGTAACTATGCCAGGAAAGAAAGCTTCAAAACCTCTAGCTATAAAATCCTGTGGGGGTTGTGGCACAGGAGAAACTGCCAGTCTGAGGAGAAAGCCCATTGGAGGGGTCCACAGATCCTAGAATGTACACAAGCCTACCCTCCTGGGAAACAGCACCAGAAGGGTGCAACTTGCTTGTGGGCAGAGGGGAAAATCACTGAAAGTGATTTCTTGGCGAGAGCCAAGCAAGTGGCATTGTTCCCTCTCAGACCTCTCTCCCACATGCAGCACCATAACACAGGGGAGTATGTTGCCCCATCCTGGTGAATACCTAAGGCTCTGCTCCTAACAACGTAACAAAGAAATGTGTCCCAAAGGAAAGAACAGATCAAAACTCCATAAAAAGATCTAAGCAAGAAGAGATAGTCAACCTATCAGATGCAGAGTTCAAACACTGGTTAATCAAGATGCTCACAGAAATGGTCGAGTATGATTGCAAAATAGAGAAAAAAGTAAAGGCAATGCAAAGTGAAATAAAGAAAAATATACCAGGATCCAGCAGTGAAGGGAAAGAAACCAGGACTCAAAACAACAACTTGGAACAGAAAAAAAATTCACCCAGAACAGAATAAAGAAACAAGAATTCAAAAAAAATGAGGAGAAGTTTAGGAATCTCCAGGACAATTTTAAATGTTCCAATATCTGAAACATGGTGGAGGGGGCAGAAAGAGAAGAGGAAGAGCAAGAAGTTGAAAACTTATTTGAAAAAATAATTAAGGAAAACTTCCCCAATATGGCAAAGGAAACAGACCACAAAGCTCACAAAGTCCACAAAGCTCACAAAGTCCCAAAGAACCTGGATCCAAGGAGAATAATACCAAGACACATCATAATTAAATTACCCAAGATCAAAGATCAGGAAAGAATCTTAAAAGCAGCAAGAGAAAAAGAGACAGTTACCTACAAAGTAGTTCTCATAAGACTATCAGTTGATTTCTCAAAGGAAACCTTATAGGCAAGAGGGACTAGAAAGAGGTATTTGAAGTCATGAAAGGCAAGGACCTACCTCCAAGATTAGTCTACCCAGCAAAGCTATTATTTAGAATGGAAGGACCGATAAAATGTTTCCCAGGTAAGATAAAGTTAAAGAAGATCATCATCACCAAGCCCTTATTATATGCAATGTTAAAGGAACTTATCTAAGAAAAAGGAGATCAAAAGCTATGAACAGTAAAATGACAACAAACTCACTACTATCAACAACTGAACCTAATAAAAAGAAAGTAAGCAAACAACTAGAACAGGAGCAGAATCACAGAAGTGAAGATCACATGGAGGGTTATCAATGGGAAGGTGGAGGAGAAGAATCAAGAAAAAAGTTACAAGAAATAAGAAGCATAATTGGTAGGCACAAAATAGACAAGGGGAGTTTAAGAATAGTACAAGAAATGGTGAAGTCAAAGAAGTTACATGCATGACCCATGGCCATCAACTAAGGGGGTACAATGCTGGAGGGAAGGGGGATACAGGGCAGAAGGTGCTAAAAGGGAGAAAACATGAGACAACTGTAATAGCATAATCATTAAAATATACTCAAAACTATCAGAAAGAGAAATTGAGATAACAATCTTATTTACAATTCCAACAACAATCATAAAATACTGAAGAGTAAACCAAGAAGGTGAAATATTTGTACACTACAAACTAAGACACTGATGAAGGTGCAAATAAATTGAAAGGTAGTAAAAGTTAATGGACTGAAAGAACTGATATTGTTAAAAATGTTCATACAACCACAGGTGATTTACAGATTCAAAGCAACCCAAGTCAAAATTCTAATAAAAATATTAGAAATATAAAAAAACTAAAATTCATACAGAATCACAAAAGGTCAAAATAGTCAAACAATCTTGATGAAAAAAAAAAACAAGAACAAAAACAGGGGGGAAAAGTTAGAGACATCAGTTTCTGAATTCAAATTATATCACAAACTACAGAAATCAAAACAGCATACCATCAACCTAAAAAAAATAGATTAATGGAACACAATAGAAAGCACAGGAATAAATGTATGTGCATATAGTCAATTAATTTTTCAACAAAGTCACCAAAAATGTACCATTGAAAGGATAGTCCCTTTAGTAAATATTGTTGGTATAACTGGATAGCCACATACAAAGAATGAAACTGGATCGCTATCACCCTATCTTATGCTACTCATGCAAATTAACGTAAACTTAAAGATCTGAAAATAAGACCTAAAGCCATAAAATTCCTAAAAAATAGGAGGGTAAGGTCCTTGACATTGATCTTATAATTTTGGCTTTGACATCAAAAGCAAAGGCAACAAACACAAATATAAACAACTGGGACTACATCAAACTAAAAAGCTCTACACAACAATGGAAACCATCAACAAAGTGAAAAGTCAACCTATGGGTGGGAGAAAATATTCGCAAAACATATGTCCAATAAGGGTTATTTTCCAAATTATGCAAGGAACTCATCCAACTCAATAGCAAAATAGATAAATGAATAAATTTAAAAATGGTCAAGAGGTCTGAATGAACATTTTTCCAAAGAAAATATACAGTACATTTTTGAAAGGTGCTCTACATCACTGATAATCATGGAAATGGAAATCAAAATCACAGCGAGATATCATCTCACGCCTGAGGATGGCTCTCCTGAAAAGGACAAGGGTAACAG
This sequence comes from Phyllostomus discolor, assembly GCF_004126475.2. Taxonomy (NCBI): domain Eukaryota; kingdom Metazoa; phylum Chordata; class Mammalia; order Chiroptera; family Phyllostomidae; genus Phyllostomus; species Phyllostomus discolor. The sequence goes on from NC_040903.2 coordinate 204,525,617, forward strand.
GTGCATGTGAGAATGTGGAGAAAAGGAGACACTTGTGCACTGTTTGTGGCAATGTGAACTGGTGCAGCCACTATGAAAAATAGAATGGGGATTCCTCAAGAAATTAAAAATAGGAACGCCATATAATCCAGCAATTCTACTTCTGGGTGTATATCCAAAGGGAATAAAAACACGATGTCAAAGAAATATCTGTGTTCCCATCTTCCTTTCAGCATTATTCACAATAGCCAAGGTATGAGAAATAGTTAAATGTCAATGATGGAATGAATGGGTAAAGAAAATTTCATATGTATACACAATGGAATATTATTCAGCCTTTTTTAAAGAAGGAAATTCTGACACTTGCTACAGCATGAGTGAATCTAGAGAGTATTTTGCTAAGTGAAGTAGACAAGGAAGGGAAAAGCAAATACTCCATGCTATCACTTATGTCCAAAGTCTTTTTCAATAAACAGTGGGTACTCATAGAAATAGAGAGTAGAATGAAGCTTGCCAGGGGCTGGGGATGGGGTGGAAGAAATATTGAGAATTTGGAAAAGGGGCACAAACTTTCAGTTATAAGGTGAATGAGGTCTAAGGATTGATTGTATAATATGATGACTATGGTTTATAATAATGTGTTATACAATCGAAATCCATTAAGAGAACAGAACTTATGTTCTCACCCCCCCAAAAGGTAAATATGTCAAGTAATGGGTGTGTTACTTAACTTGATGGTGAGAATCCTTTAACAATGTATAGAGAAGTCAAATCACACTGTACACTTAAAACATATCGCAATTTTATTTGTGAATTTTATCTCAACAAAGCCAATAAAATCTTCGAGGGCCAATTTTACAAATATACTCCTGCTTTGTTGCTACTTTGCATCTCTAGGAAAAACACACACAGAAATTAATATTATCGTTTAAATGAAGTGAGAAATCTGCTGACATTTTTGTTTTCCTATCTCTAAACTGGGATCGTGAGGTTTTAACAGGCCTAACTGTATTGTGCAATCCTCTCTACATAAGGTTTGGTGGTTCTAACTTTATTTTTTGTTTTATTCTGCATAAGCAGGGAAAATGACATATGGCATTGATACGGATTTCATAAAAATCTTGAAAGAATGTTATAGGTTTATCCATGATACCATTTGATGAGTTAAAAAATATAGGCCCTTCATCTGTCACTGAAATGACTGAAATTAGTATGATCACATAATAAGTTCAAATAACGCTTCCCGCCCTTATCAAAACACAACCCAGTGTGAAAAGCAAATTTGAAACAGGCTCAGTGTTGGGTGTCTTTCAGAAGATGCACACAAAAGTAAATGGATGCCTCAGTTTATCCAAATTATTTTTTTTTACCAAAATGTGACATAACCATCAATACATGAAAGAGTGTCTTTTGCCCACAAGTCCCACACATGCTGTGCCCTAAGGAGGAAGATGAAAAGGAAGAGGGTGAGAAGTCCCAGGTCTGTTAGTTCCCTCACTTCCAAAAGCCTCAAATCAAGAAAATGACATGTAGCTTCTTTTGCAGCAGGATCAAAAGAAACCAACAGACAGCTGTGTTTTTTTGTGCACATGTATTTTTTAAGCAAGTTTATAGTTCAAATTTTAGGTCTCAAAGACCAGATGTTGTAGATAATAGAAACTCCCACATGTACTGGAGAGGGAGGATGGAGAAAGAGAAAGGAGGAGCTTTACCAACTGAAAGCGCGTTTATTTTTGTAAAAAAATCACAAACCATAACAGTTAAATATAATACAACAAATAACCACTAAACAAAAAGTTAATATCCCCCAACTCTTGGTTCCAAAAAACTATAGTTAAAATCAAACCTAAAAATGACAAAAGGATATTGTTTGTAATTTGAACAGGTTAGCATAATAGTCAGTGAGCTTGGCTTTGAACTTATAAATAAAATACATCACACTTGGATTTTACCTGTTAGATTACATGTTTAGTTTTTTGTTTTGTTTTGTTTTAATAAGAAAGGGAAAGGGACCTGTAAAAGTAAGTTGAGCTCTTCCTGCATTTAGGGAGAAGCATGAAAGAAGTTGCAAAGACCAAGAGAAAAAAGTATATCTTTAAAGTTAGGGTGTTGTAAGGGGAGATAAGGCAGGTAGAACATAAAATGGAAACAGAGTTTGGAAGGTGTAGAAGCTGGGCATCGACCCCCAGAAAAGGATCAAGGGTGAGAATAGCAATAGCTTTGATATACAACAATGGATAGTTTTAAAATTGAAACAAAGGAATATTTTTAATATTTCCATTCCCTCTTTGAAAGATAGGCAATGCACTTTTACTTAATTTGAGCTACCATACAACTCAAAAGTGGAGAAAAAGTGTAAAAAACATATTCTGCAAGGTCCTGGGATTTTGATCACATCAGATCTTTAGATTTTCACTTTGCCTTTCACAGCTCTTTTCCTTTTGCACATATATAACAACATCTGTGAAAATATACCCTTTAGTACACTCAGAAAATGCCATTTAAAATTATTTCCAAAATTATAATATTTTCATTGAGGGCCTGAACTCTGGATAATGATATGCCAAAAAATTACACCATCATTTAATGCAGGAGCTACAGAAAGAATGCTACTCTCTGAGGGCTGCAAGACAACACACTGGTTTAAAATGCCTCCAGCATCAATAGCTTTAATCCCTAAACCAACAACCATAGCTCTCTGAACTCAGTTTGGGTATTTCTTAATTTGCTGAAAGGAAAGTTACCTTATATGCCAAGCAAGTTTGCTGCAAAGAGTAAATTAAAACAAAAAACAAACAAAAAAAAAACCCACAAAAACTGGAAAGATGCCTTGGAAGCAGAAACCATTGTTATATTATTACATAGTACACTTTTTAATTAACAGAGGAGAATGATCACTGGCATTTGACAATACATTGTATGGTGTTCAACACCAAGAACTGTCTTACACAATGGTTAGATAGACAGAAAAATAGGACAGCTAGATACATAAATAAGTAGACAGATATGTCACAGTAGCAGCTAGCAATGAGTAGCCAGAGAGGAAATAAAGGCAGGGCCCTCACCACTGCAATCTAACAAAGAACTTAACATAGGAGGCTAAAAGCAAAGGGACACATTTCCCCCATTGACCCAGTAGTCCTGAGCCTGGTCCAATGAGGCTGCCATTCATCCCCAAAAGTGAAACTATGATAGTGTAGGAGGGTGGGGAGCCCTTGAAAGTCTGTGTGTATCATTTTCACTAGCTGGGAAAATGCAGACCTTGAGATTGTGTATTCATCCCAAGGCCTACAGGGGGAAGCAGAAGAGGTCCACAGTGCCCAAAGTAAAAGGCCATGAAACAGCTTCGGTTAATTATCTGCCTCTTGTCATGGACACAAAATGAATAAATGGAGTCTGGAGCAAGATAACAATTTGGGCTAACAGAACCCCACACAAACCTGTGTTTGGGTAGTCACGTCTCTCTGGGGAAAAGCTGTACCACCTTTACCCATCAATCAATATGTAAACTTCTCTGCCCCCATCCCGCCAACTATGTAAGTCCTTAGAACAAAGAACTTGCTCTCTTGGCCTTTTTGCCACCTGGGGGGCCCCTGACCACCCAGCCTCTGGCCACTATGTTGGCACTTTCACTATACGGTGGAGGGTGGTGGGAGCCTGACTAAGCAGCCTCAAGCCAGCAGGGTGTGGTCCTCTGGCAACCAGACCCCTGGCAACCCCCTTTTGGCCACCTGGCCTTTGGCCACCTGGCCTCTGGACAGCCGGGTGCTGGCCACCTTGCTCTTGCCGCCCTTCTCTGACCACCCCTGATTTTGCTCTCCCATTAGAACTTAGCATTGATAAACTTTGCACACTAGTAGGCTTTGCTGATCTGTAACTCTTTATAGCATCGGCAAGAAGAACTGAGTTCCTGGGAGTCTCTCCCATAACAGATAGACGATAGCTTATATAGGTACTCATATAAATATATGCCACTTTATTCCCATGTGTCAGATAGTATTTTATTAAGGAAACAGATTTGACAAGAGTCAATTAACTTGCCCAGGGTCACACAGCTATGAAATGACATAAACTGTTTGTCACTAAAGCCTACTGTTTTTCCTTAACAGTAGATGAGTCAGAGGGTGGCTGCAAGTAACAAATGTTTATTATTTCTTACAATCTAATTCTGTGGGTCAGCCACGTAGCTCTTCTGGTCTTGGTTGACTAAACTGGTATGTGGCTGTGGTTCAGCTGTCACAGCTAGGCCCACTAGGTCAGCTGGGCTAGCCGGACACTCCCTCCATGAGGTCTCAGGCCAGCCTGAGCTTATTTGCCTGATGGCGGAAGAGTTCCAGAGAGAGACAAACCCCAGTACACATGTACATTATAAGGCTCTTGTTATCATATTCACTAATGTCTCAATAACTAAACAAGTCATATATGGTCAAATCCATATTCAAGGGCAGAGAAATAAACTATTTCTTGATGAGAAAAAAGGGATAATGGATGGACATAGAGAAAAGTAAGATTCTACGGTCGTTTTGAAATTTACCAACTCATGACATCTACAATGCCATAGAAACCACACTTAATATTTATATGTATGGATGGATGCTACACATTGTGTATTTCTACATATGTTTTGCTTTGGGGGCTTAGGAGGCAATGAAAAGAAGCAAGGAAAACTTTTCTAATATCTTTTCTTATATAAAAAAGCAAAAGCCATTAAGGAAGCTCAAACTAAAGCCTCATGCATGGTACCTGACATATCCTTGCAAAAGTATGTGTGCACTTGTTTTGCCTTTATTTTTACCACCCCCCCACCCAGAGAATAGACCTACACACTGTTTCAATTTTTGAATTATCACTAACATTTAAAAATATGGAAATTGCATGAAAAAATCTGGGTTTCTGACTATATTTGAAATATTAGAAGATGTAGTAACAGAGGACTCATATGGCCACACAACAACTCGCTGAAAATGAGGGTTTTAAAACTGGGGGCGGATGTAGCTCCAGTTTACTTGCTTCTGCAAGCCCTTCCCTGTATTTTCCTCTTTGCACTGAGGCTGAAGGTTTTGGAGATAGAGAGCATATTATGGGTGAGTGGAGATCATTTTGGAATACAGCATTTGTAGCCTCAGTGATCCTTGATAGAATCAAGACCAAAAGCCCCTTACTCTGACTTAAAAAAATGTATTACTGTGCACTTATTAATTAATATCACCAACATCTCTTGAACTTGACATCATCAATTAATTAAAAGTAAGGTTTTGTTTTCTTGGGAATTTAGTAAATTGCATATAATAACCCTTGTGTGTTTCTGCTCCCGAGGGAAGGGTGTGTGGAAATCACTTCATAGAGAGGCAAGAGATGAGAACTTCAAATAAATTCCATCTCTAACTCTCAAATCTGAGCAAATCACTTAACACCAACCTATTTTCCCACCAGTTAAACAGGAAAAATAAAAGAAGCTTCGGGACCTTCCATGGATGCCTACTGTCTTAAAAAATAAATGACAGATGGAATGCACATATTTTTTTTCTATGGGGGGTGCTATGAATTGTAAGTGTTCCTCAGATTCTGCTAGGTTTAGTCATGCTATCTGGATTTAATAGCAGAATCAACATTAAGAATCTTAACCAGTATCTTGACTTGTCAGACCTGTACTAAGTAAAAAAACAAAAAACAAAAAACAAACAAACCCCACCAAACTAAGGCTTATCTGATTGCCCCTGGACTCAGGTGCACAGGTACCAAATTGCCAGACAAGATCAAAGAGATTTTTTTTCTCCTTTTTAGGCATAGTGCCATATACTTGGCCAGACAATTTCCTACCCCACCCACCACTTTTTTTTTTAGCTTTGCTGTTTACTGTCTGTGTATTACAGAGAGATGGCAACATTTTAAGCATAATGTACATGAGCTCATCCTCGAAGTCTACTTCGGGGGAAAATGCACACATACCAACATTTAAAGGATATTTTCAAACTACGTATTCCTTCCATCTGAAACAAAGCCTTTTAAAACCAAGACAACTTGAATATCTTTACATGATGTACCACAGTCCGTTGGGTCTTTGGAAAATCCAGTGTTCAGCTAGAAGTCACCAATCAAACATAAGGAAGCAAATGTGTTGTTTCTAGGGCTATTTTTTTCTGGTTTTCGTTTTACAAATATATTAAAAATAGTCACAAATTCTTTGCTCTATATTCTTTTGACAGGTGGGGCCTCCCTTGGAATTTGAGCAGATATGATGACTGGCTTTTTACAAAAATCATTCTTCAGTGACACTTGACATACAATATTATATTAGTTTTAGGCATACGGCATAGTTAGTAGACATTTATATACCTTACAAAGTGTTCATCCTGGTAAGTCTAACACCCACCTGGCACCATACACAGTTATCGCAATACTATGAACTATTCATGTACTCTTTATGCTGTACTTTACATCCCCTGGATAACTTTTTATAACTGGCAATTTGTACCATGGCTGACTTTCACTAACAGAACAGGGATTTGACAAATCAGAAATGAAGGTTTGCATCTTGTGAGACGGAGTCCTAAGGAATCTGAAGTGTCTGCCCCTGAAACGTTCCTTCTTGAAACCCAGCACCATGCTGGGAAGGAGCCTGAGTCGCGCACGGAAGGGGCCCTGTTGGAGGTACCTCAGGAGCTCAGCCTGAACTCCCAGCCCGTAGCCAGTGGCACCTGCGAGGAGTGTGATGCGGCCGCTTTGGATCTTCTGGCGGTTCCTGTGCTCGGCTGATAGCATGTGAAGCAGATGATCTGTAAATTTGGATGCTGCCCACATTCCTGACCTGCGTCATCATGAAAAATAACATCACTGTTGTTTTAGGCCACTAAGTTCAGGAGGCGTTTGTTCCAAAGCAATGGAAAACGGAAACGCTTCTCAAAGCATTTTATTGGCACCGGTGGGAAACCGGTTACAAGTGGCTTATTCTCATTTCTCTAAATGTGATGGTGATTAAGCTTTATGCCTTCTTTTGATGGATGACCACGAAGTTGATGATCCTCACATTCTCTACGTCAAAAGTCAGAGTCTGACAAAGCTGGTCCAAGGAATTCTTCAGTTATGAAGAATATTTGCTTTTGTTTACTCCGTCTATGCAAAAGCATTTTTTTGTTCTCATGTGAATGTTTGTTCTGAGAGGAGCGGGTGTGCTGAGGAGGAGGGGTCAGCTCACTCATTTCCAAAGAGCAACTCACCTTCAATGGTCCTCCTGGGATGCATCTGCAGTAACATGTCTGGGACAAGCAAATCAGGAATGAGCAGTCCTGTTTTCCTATATATTCTTTTGGCAGCAATTAATGGAACAAAGAGCCTTAATAGTATCTCCTGTATGAAATGTGTAAGTCCACTAGAAGGAATTCAAAGCCCAACAAAGGTGTGCAAAGCCCTGTGAACTCACAAATTCTTTACATGCAACCAGTATATGAATCCCATAATTATCTTTTATGTGAATATTTCAATTGAGAATAAAGCATGTAGGAGGTGCAAGCAGAAATTCAGGATGTAACTTTTCTTTTCAAAACACAGTATTTCCAGCCTACGTTATGGCATCTGTGTTCACCAACTCAAAGCATAACTTGGCAGTGAACACAAATACATTCGCATAAGCAGACAAAGCCACAAGCATGAACAGGCTGATTTAAAAGCAGCGTTTTCAGTTAATGGGTGTATTTGGCATAATGTTCACATCTACATTGTAGTGGAAACTGTGGCTTTTGGAATTACTCAGCTTCCCTACTGCTGTAAACCATCTCACGTTGCAAAATCCTCAGAGTAATAACACTTTTCAAGTAGTTTTCTGATATTACCAATGCCTTACAGGTCGTGAAAACTAGGATTATTTTATAAACTAAAAACTGAGGCACTAAGAGACACTTGACAAAATGAGTTGACAGGCACGGACCAGGCAAACTCATTCTAAAAATTCAGGAGTTTTCATTTTTTTCTGTGAGATCTCAAAAACTGCTCTCCAATCAATCGTTTCTGATTCAAAGTCCTGCAATTATTGTTTGATGACAATAACTAATTGTCCTATTTCTGTCCTCTACTAAGAAATAGCCCATTGCCCCCTCTCGGGTCTGGTGACTGAATGCCTCATCAATGAGACTGGAGTTAAAATCAGCATAGAATTAGTCTTGAGTAATACTTTAATGATAAAGTAAAATATGACATCCAAGGTGAGAAAGTAAAGCACAGCTAAGATTTTACTTTCTTATGTTTTGAATTTGTTGATAATGAATTAAAAGAAAACCTTATTCAAATCTACAGGGCATTTTACTGTATGGCTTAGGATGCTTTAGCTTAAGAATCTGTAATACCACATGACTTTGCACTGGCTCAGCGTTCACTATGCACAGACTGCTTTACATCCTGCTTCTTCATTAATTCCTAATGAGAACCTTCTTTCTTAGAAATTATATTTGTCTTCGCTCACAGTTGATGAAATTTAAGCTTAGCAAGTTCAAGTAGCTCGGCTAAGTTACTGTCAGCAAATGCCAGAGCTGGGGTTTGAACCCAGATCTCACTGACTCCAGGCTTGCTGTCCTAAGCCTTATATTTACTGCCTTCCTGTTGCTGGGCCTGACACTACCCACCACCCCGCTTCCATAGGTTCAGTCGGTAAGTAAAAGTATTTGTTATTTTCCATCTAAGGTAAATTAAAAAAAAAATCTCTGATTGCTTAGGAAAATGTGAAGATACCTGGTCATGAGTGATTCTAGAAAGAAACCCTAAGTTCATTGAGAGTCAGATACTGAGTAATTTGGAGACATTCGACTCTGGACGGGCACTTTCAATGACTGTCACAGCAACAGAGTGAACATGGATGCATGTTCTTAGCTACTTCACGAGTTTGTATGCACATGCCATGGGACGGAAGGGTGGGAGCCTGCTGCTGGAATTCCCACAGACGCTGCCCTCGGGTCCCATCACGCAGCTACAGGCATCATTCCCATGAGCTCCAAGCAGCTCCTCGGCTTAGCTGGCCTCCTCCTCCCTGGGGCTAAGAACCACTTCAGTGCTTGACATCATCGTTGTTTTAGGCTTGGGCATTTTCAGAATGATGGGATTAATCTGGAGAAAATTCAATTGGGCATGTCAGGAATCCTGACAGCTCTAGACACTTGAAAGGAAGAAAAAGGGGAAGCTTTGTCCGATCTGACGGCCTGGCGACATGTGTGTGTGTGCGTGTGTGTGAAGTGGAATGTTTGTCCTCATTTGCCTCTCTAATTGCATCTCATCAGCAACATGAGCTGTTGTTCATCAGCCTCTTCTTATTGTCATGCCTAGAAGCAGAGCATCCAGCTGGCAATTTCTAGCACTTGCTGTTTATAACTAAAATTATATTGCTCTTTGATGAGAGACAAAAAGAAAAAAAAATGATGGCATGTAGGAAATTAGAAACTAAGTAAAAAGGATATTCATTCTGGTGACAGAAAAGAGAGAAGTTCGCAATGAGTGGTCAGGTAAAAATACTTGCATACTTAGTTAAAATTATATTAATTCTTACATGCTGCACATTAAAATGATTTTGGTGTATGCTCAAGACTAAGAAGCACTGACCTGCCTCTATGTTACCTGAATATCATCCAAATGTTTAGCTTGTCTTCATTCCCACACTCACTCTTACCCCTGAACAGCGAACAAATGGGCTTGCATCAGATCTGTCCTTGGTGAAATGGCTTTATTTCGGACGGTCTACCACAGTAAGGTTCGCTGTGTACATACTCCAATGCTATGTTTCCCTTTGCTTTAGATGGAGTTCAGTCGTACAATTGTTGAGGTACTTGGTTGCTCAGCACTTGAGGTATTGGTTGAAATATTTAAGATCCAAAATATCCACCTTCAGACTAACTAGTAACTCAGTAAACTAGTAACGTGAAGATAAAAATAGAGGTTGACACAATGCCTGAAATAAAATAGGAATTCCAAAAGGACATGCAGAGATGAGATGGATTTATAAATGAACAAATAGAAAACTATTGTCACTCTTCTCTGATACAGGAAAGGGATGCAATTCAGAAAGGGTAGGAATGAATACTTTTGCAACTGGCAGTTAGGGAAAAGCAGAGACTTAGCTCAACAGAGGTGGGAATGGTTGAGGAGATAAAGTGTAACAGGGATTCCTAAGGCCCCTTGTGACTGGACCAATCCAACTCCTTGATATTCCAGAGAGTGCAGACTGTCTCCAAGACTGATGCGTCTAGTGATAACTCAGCTAGGTGTCTGTGAGGTGATAAGCAGACCTTCTCTGTTCACACGTGTTTTACCAACTTAAAAGCTAGTGCAGAAGTGTGTAGCCTTGTGCTTTAATACTTTAAAAGACTGGCACAATGCCATGGTTATCAAACATTTGTTTCTATAGAGTTTAAACCAATTTCAATGAGCTCATATATTGGTTTTCAACTGACTCTCAAGTTACACAGTGAGATTAGCTGGACAAACATGTGTATCCTGTAATGTGGATAAGGAAACTAGAGGTAAAATCTGTTGGGGATAATAGGTTGTGTTAGGTGGTAGCAACAGGGAAGGCACAAGCGGTGCTCTATTACTGACTAGTGGGATAACAGGTGATGGGCAATGAATTAGCACTTAGAAGCGCCCGAAGATATTATGTACACAAGTGGATGTTGAGAGTCACAAGAAAATAAAATAAATGGTGACAAGGTGGATGTGAACTTCAAGGTGTTCCTTCCAAAGAGCTCATTAGTTAAGAATGAAACAAAATTCAAATGTTTCTCTTACTTAAAATGTGTGTCAGACCTTTCCATTCCACCATTTATAAACCTATCATATAATTTTTCTGACTCAATCACAGTAAAATGAAATGTTCCATAAATAGGTTACTTCTTACTCCTCTGACATCCTCTTCTAACAGTCTCTATTTTTATGAGCGCTGTGAAGGCTACTTTTATGTGCCAACTTGACTGAGATGAGACATGCCAAGATAACTGGTAAACATATTTCTGGGGACCTCTGTGAAGGTGTTTCTGGAAGAAATTACCATTTTGTTCAATAGACTGATTAAAGAAGATCCACCCTGATCTATGTGGGTGGGTATCGTCCAATCTGTTGAGTGACCAAAATGCAACAAAAAAGGGAAGGAAGGGTGATATTTTTCTTATTTTCTCTCCTTGATCTGGAATCTCCATCTTCTCCTGCCCTTGGTCATCTGAGCTCCTGGGACTTTGGATGCTGGGACTTATACCAGGGACCCCCTTGTTCTCAGGCCATTAGATTCAGACTGAATTATACAAGCAGCTTATTCTCTGGCTCTCCAGCTTGCAGATAGCAGGTTACGGGATTTCTCTGACTCGATAACGATGTGAACCAGCTCCTATAATAAATCTCTCTCTCTCTCTTTCTCTCTCTCTCTCTCTCTACTCACACACACACACACATTCACACACACACACACACACACACACACACACACGATGGCCTCTTGTAGTATGGGGAATGTCTCAGCACACGGGTCCTGTAAACTGTTCCTTCAGTTCTTCCCCCAGAGTCACCAGCCACAGACTCTCCTCACATGTTTCTAGTCTACTCTGCCCTTCCTCTGCTGGAGCCCAGGGTAAATGACTGTAGAAGGAATTTTGCCTGTTGGCTCTTTAAGAGGCTCTCTGCATCTCTAGCTGTCTCTCTCTGGTGGACAGAAACCCTCCTGCTTTGCATAGCCCTGTGCTATTTGGGTTCCTTTCGTCCTTCTTGTGCTATAGGCTAGGGCATCCAGCTTGGGGTTTAGACCCCACACTTCTCAGGGGGAAGCCCCTGGCCACTGAAATATCCTTCCAGAACTTCAGCTGCTGCCCACGGACACCCAGCCAGGCCTGTCACACTTCTTCTGCACTGCCTACCAGTCACACCGTGGCGATGTGGCTTCTTCCATCCATCCTTGGTTAAAAGGCTTCTTCTCTCGTGCTACTGTTCAGTTGCTTATTCAGGATGATTTTTCTGTAATTTAGTGGTAATTCTTGTTTTGTCTTGGGAGGAGGTTAGTGTACCTCCTTAGCTTCTACCTATTCCTCCGCCATCTTGGTTCTCCACTTCTTAATTAACTTAAAAACATAAAAATTATATTCATTGACTTTGTACATATGTAAATGGTTATAGATACTCTTTGCATAAGTATATGGGATAATTTACCTAGCTATAATATATAATTTTTAAACTACACTGGTTAATAAAAAAGTATCTATGGTTCTCATTACTTACCATCCAAAAAATCTTAAAGAGAGAGGACTGGCACTTTTTGGAAGGCTGTGTCAACTCTGGGGAGTTGACACATATAGAATACATTCTATATGTATTCTCTCATTCTAGGCACGACCCTCAAAAGTAACTGAGAACAACAGACAACATGTATCATGTACTTCACTGGGCCAAGGGATATGCGGAGAGTTTTGATTTTCTTTTCTTTTTTTTTTAAGATTTTTTCTTTCATCTTTTTTCATTTTCTTTCTTTTCTTATCCTTTTTTTAAATATTTTATTTATTTATTTTATTTTTAGGGAGGGAAGGGAGAGAGAGAGGGAGAGAGAGAAACATCAATGTGCAGTTGCTGGGGTTATGGCCTGCAACCCAGGAATGTACCCTGGCTGGGAATCGAACCTGGGACACTTTGGTTCCCAGCCCGTGCTTAATCCACTGAGCTATGCCAGCCAGGGCGAGTTTTGATTTTCAGTCCTGTCAGGAATTATATGGGTTTGGCATCACTAACATCCCACTACTCCGATGAGGACACTGGGTCTTAGAGAAATCCAGTAAAGTTTTATTGTTGGTAGGTGGTTATCCATGTCCTATGCCTATCTCTAATTACAAAGGTCATGATCTTATTGACATGATGTATGCTATTTGAAAACTTCAGCCATCTGTATCTGGTGATTGAAAATGACAGCATCTATACAATACAGCCAGAGAGATGCTTCCAAGCTGCACAGAGTTTGGTGCCAAGAAATAAAAAAACAAGCCTCTGAAACAGTTAACAACTTGCTGCAAGTTTGAGGAGGAAGTTTGATGACACTATTCTGTTATTGAGGGGAAGCTCAAGTGTATTCAGGTCAAAGACTACACAGTGGCTCACACGAGAAAATTTCTGTGAACTGCCATACCACGTACCCGCAGGCTCGGGTGTTGAGAAAGCCACCACGACACTGAAAGGATGCCTCCTACGGGTTAGTCAGACCAAATGTTCTGCAGGCAGACAGAGGCTGTAAAATCTGTCCTTGGAATTCGGGTTTCTCTTAGAGCACTTTTCAAACTATCTCATTCCTTTCTTTTGTTTGAAAGGGTAATACATATATAGTTTTACAGAATTCATTTTTTTTCTTTAAAACTTAGAAAGTTTTACCAACCAGAGGTGTTTGAAGGAAAGGTCATCCTGTGCAAAAAAAATAATTATTCCCTTGAAAGATTTTTTAAAATAATTCTTTATTGTAGAGAAAGCTCACGAGCGCAAGTTTCTCTCTAAAGAAATTAAGCTCCTAAAGCTTACTAATTCAAATGCAATACAGCAGATTCCGAGACATTTAAAGATCCATTAGGTTATCATGCCTGTCCTTCTGTAGCCTGCTTTAAATTCGCTCTGCAAGGTGATTAAAAGTAACATTTAAGAAGAGGTCAGTTGACAAGTAATTATTTAGCACCTACAGGGTGCAGAGCTCTGTACAAAATGCTTGGAATTAAAAGCCTTTAAAGTTACATAATGGGAAGGGAGACAATACATCTTTTTCTCTGAGCATAGAAATAATATTCAGTCATGTTTTCCCCATATTTTGGAAAGATAGACTGTCAAACATTATGCAGAAAATTAATAATAACTTACATTTTACACTATTCTCTCCTTTGTCAATTTTCTCGCATATTGTTATAGGATCAAAACGTTCTTTCTATGGAATAGAGAATGTATTAGGCTCCCATATTTCAAATGAGGAAACTGAAGGTCAGAATGATAATACAAATACACACATCTGGGGACTGGCCTGGATTCTCGTCTGGTCTCTGCTTCTCCTCCTCCAAATCTTTTTAGATTATACAATGTGGTGGTGCTTGGGGATTTGCAGGTGCAACAGGAGTCTCACTTGCCTTTTGAAACAGTTCCCTGGACTTATCTTTGAGGTCCTACTCCACACTTATTGACTCTGGGTGATAAGTTTCTGGTGTTTGGTTCGACAATGCCCTGTGAGTATCCTTGTTATCCCACCAATCACCCTCACTCTGGCTGCTACAACCTCTATGCAACAGTGTGTACACTGGATGTGTATGAAATATGCAAAATGTATACAGTAACTACCAGACTGCACTTCCCTTCACTCTCTCTTCTCTCCAGCCTTCTCCTTTGATGCAGCCAGGGGCACATTTTAAAATGCAAACTCTTCTGCCTCAATGCTTATTGGCATCCTGGGGATTTTAAGATAAAAATCAAAACCCCAAAAAAGCCTTCAAGGCCTTCCTTTGTCTGACCCTGCTGGTACCTCTATCCTCATCTCTCAGGCCTCACTTCAGCCACTTTCTCCATGCAGTTCCCGTCCCAGGAGCAAGCACCCCCTTACACAGAAATCCCCCACCCGTAATACCCCACTCACATAGCTCAGCGCAGCTCATTCTTCCCCCACCTACAGCTTGCTGAAGTCCACAAAAAGACAGCAGACTTCTAAGTAACGTTACCACTACATTTTTGAAAGTGTTCATCACTCTAGGTCAATTATGAGTTTATGTGATTAAACTCAGGGTAGGCCGCCCCTCTAATTTCTTTAGAGAGAAACCTGTGCTCATGAACTTTCTCAGCATAGGTAAGCATGTTGCAACCATTTGAGGCCTGGCAGGTTCACGGTATTTGTACAGATAAAAAATATTCACAGAGCCATGGGGATGCTTGACCTGCCTTATTCACAGGTGGGAGAGCCACACACACGTGGCAAGTTGCTTGTCCCCCGCATAGCACACATCGTGGCCCTTGCTCCCCAGCATAGCGTCTGTCATGGCACCAAGCAGGGAGCCACTTCGGTCTTAAGTACTAAAGGTGAACAAAGCAGGCAAAGGCCAGGAAAGTGTATATAACGTAGCATAATTCTACGCATGTGAGTCCACTTCTTGTGATGGGAACAGTTTATCAGACCCAGTCTCAAGGCTGTGAGAACACTACTTATCAGGCCCCTTCAAGGTGACGGGCACACTGTTATCCTTAGTTACCCAGACACCTGGGTGAGGAGGCTACATGGTCTCCACCTGCCCTACAGTAAGGGATCATCTTTTATCTCTTGCTCACTATCACCTTTCAGTACCTATCATAGGGAGTGAGGCATCATCATGAAGGTTTCAAAAAACATGGTGTGAATGTTAAAAAAAATTCAACCGCTGTGACTTTCAATCCAATTGGAATGCAAGTTACACAAGGTCATAAATGGTGTTTTCCTCTCGGCACATCTCACAGTGTTCAGCACACTGAAATCGCGAAATAAAGAGTTGTTAATGAATAAATTAATGTTGAGTGCATTTGTCACAAATAATACTTTAATAACTCTATCAGGAAAGGACATGTGGCAGACTTGTTTGTGGTAAATTCCTACTAATAGGTACTATTTTTATGTATTGATTTGTATTAGTTTGAAATATAAAATTATTTTTTCTTGCAAATAATCTATTTTATACAGTTCATCAACCTAACACCTTCTGCCACAAACTTCATCTACTTACTGTAGTACATTTGACAATAAAACAAAGATACCTATGCCTCACATTTGTTAAATTCTAGAAAGTGAAAAACTATGGACAAAGAAGGTAACTCCAATGTATTAACAGATTCAGTTATTATGTTACCTTTAAAATAGATGTAGTCTTACCACAATTAAATTTAGCTCTGAATTTATTGATGAGTAAGACAAGGCAAAACGCACAATAGATTCAGACTCATTTTAATGACCAAGTTTCAATGCTTACACTGTACCCAATTAATAAATGTTTATGAAATGTTGTGATATTTAAATAAGTTCGATATCCATAGTTTTTCTCTTACCATTGATTTTCTTCCAGAAATCAGGACTTTGCTTCTACTCATTAGCAAAAATATTAAGCTTGAAGTAATTATCAAGATCTGTTAGTACCATAACAACTGTTTTATTGAGAAACAGATTTATTTCCAGATAAGTTGATTTAGCATGACTATCTGCATGTATGGTATTCTTCAGATAACTTTATATTCCTGTTTTGGCTCCTGATTTTTAGTCAAATATTTTAACCTATCTAGAAAATGTCCCCTAGTTCTCACGGACCTAAGTGCCCTGTGCTACATTTTGACTTGCTTCTCTCCGCCCCACAACCTTTCTTTCCACCTTCTCACTAACAATTAAGCTAATCTGTTCCTCCAAAGAAGATTTAAACCCTCAGACTCCAATCTCCTCTCAAGATTCAATTCATTTTTACAATCAGATGTTAAAAGACGTGAGATATTTTTAAGTTTTGTTACCATAGATAATTAGCTAATTATTAATAAGAAAGGGAGCAAAGAGAATTAGACATTGAGATTAATAACCTGGGGAGCATGAGCCTGTTTGCTTCACCAGGAAGGCACCGCTGCACACCCCAGGGGATTCCAGCACTTCTCTGCAAATGAGATTAACACTGCTCCCTTCCCTGCTCTGGCACCAGATGATTGCTGGGGAGTCCAGGAGGATGTGCTGACCATAAAGGCCTGTCATTATAACTATGTTATAATGGGGTAGACCCACCAAAAAGTCTGCAGAAGCTTGGGAAGTTGATTGGTTCCTTTGAAAAGCACCGTGTCCATCCCAAACCCAAGCTAATATAACCCCAGGAAAAGTAAGGAAGCCCTTTCTCTTTCCCACCCAGTGACACAGTAAGCTTTAACATGAAGCAGAAACTCTGGACACTGGCTTTTGTTTTGGCCTTGTGGAGGACTATGCTGGGTTTTTTCCTTGGTGGGATGTAGGGAGATGGGACATTGGAAGCCTAGGGGCCAGCTGTCATTTCTGCCCAAATAAATCATCCTGCCATACCACCATATCCTGTGAGTGGGTTCTTGGAGTATTCTCTTCATGAGCCTTTGGGAAAGCCTGATTTCCACCAGTATGATTTTTATATTTTCTCTTGAGAAATTCAAATATTTCCTTGGAAAAAAATTTAAGCATAAAGAGGGTGCAAGGAAATGGAGGAAAAAACAATCCATAAGAAAGTGTTGAATTGAATAGTACTCCAAAAAATTATGTCCACTAAAAAAACTGTGAATATGACCTTACTTAGAAGTTGATTCTTTGCTGATATATTCAAATTAAGATGAGGACATACTGGATTAGGGTGGCTTCTTATATAGTGACTGGTGTCCTTATATAAGGGGGGAAATTTGGGCAAAGATACATACAGAGGAAAATGGCCACCAGAAGACAGAGATTAGAGTTAGGCTTCCACAAACCAAAGAACACCAAGGATTGTCAGTAAACACCACAAGCTAGAAACTTCAGAGGGAGACTAGTCTGGCCAACACCTAAATTTCAGATTTCTGACTTCCAGAAATGGGAGAGAAAAATTTTCTCTTATTTTTAGGCCACCCAGTTTGTGGTACTTTGTCATAATGACTTTAGGAACCTAATACAAGAAGCAGCAAGTGGAAAAATTGTGCATTCTCTCTTTTTTCTCTCCTTCTATTACCTAGAATTAAGACAATAAATAATTTTCAGTCATACCAGGATGATCACTAACAATTAGAAAGTGGAAGACTTAAAACAATTGACCTTGAATTTTAAAAAGTGGATCATAGACATTGTTTCATGGATTAATAGTAATATCTAAAAAAAATGTCTAGCACTTTCTGCTAATTTGACCTTTTAGGCACTCTTAGATGTAGATAAAGCAGATAATAAAACTCTCAAGTGACTAATGAAGAAACTTAAGTTCAGAGAGATTAAATGACTTGTTCAAGTTATTCCTCAAATCAATATAAAAGCCTAAACTAGAACTTAGATCTCCTCACTCAATTTTTTATTTTTTATGATTTTACCATGAATTTCACAAGTAGATATGAGTAGCTTATGATTTTCTGACATGATATTTGACCTTCTGCTTAAAACTCAGGGCCACTACACTGGGGGTTAAGTTGATTAACCAGGAAGGCATTTGTGGAGCTGTGAAGGGAGGGGGAGCTCCCACGCCTTCTGTCAACTAACTCATATTGAGTATCTGTTATAAAATATCCTTGAGAGCACTGGAAAATGTATGTGGGCTGGGAATTAGAGCCCTTAGACAGACAAAGGGCATGAGGAAAGGATAATTTAAAATAAATGAAAGAATGGAGTCCAAAAGTTGCTGAAAGTGCACTTGGGAATATGATTTATAGCTGAAACATAAAAGGCACATAACAAATAACAGCGTACCGAACAGTGGCTCACAACTGTCAGGGCACAGAGAAGTGCCAGGCTGAACACAGAAGGATCCTCTGAGGACCTTATTAAATAAAGTGAGGCCAGAACTCTTGTCCAGGGGACTCCAAGTCAACAGATTTCAAGTCGAGTACCTTGGGTAATTCTGATGCCCAGGGAAGTTTGTGCATTCTGGTTCAGAAGAGGTATAAGGCTGTAGCATTTCCAACCAGGCTTGCTCACTACTAAAACTCTTCTACTTAGCCCTGGCTGGCGTAGCTCAGTGGATTGAGCGTGGACTGGGAACCAAAGTGTCCCAGGTTCGATTCCCAGCCAGGGTACATTCCTGGGTTGCAGGCCATAACCCCCAGCAACCGCAAATTGATGTTTCTCTCTCTCTCTATCTCCCTCCCTTCCCTCTCTAAAAATAAATATAAATAAATAAAATCTTTAAAAAAATAAAATAAAATAAAACTTTTCTACCTGTTATCACTACCTATCCATGAATGCCTGATATCCCTATAAGCCAGGGCAAAGGAATATCAGTTATATAATATAGAATGATGGAGAAACAGACAGGAATTAATTGATTGCTCCAATTTCATGTACAGAGGCAAAAATGCCTGTTGTTTTTTTTTAACACAATGTCTTTTGCAGTTGGTAGTTTTCTTTCAGTTAGGAGACTATGGGATAGTATTCTTAGTTTGAGCTGAAATGAAAAAGCCAACTGATGTAATTTCAAAGCAGGAAATATGCAGGACCTATTGGTGCAGTTCTGCTATCAGAACCCTCTTCAGCCTGCGGTGGGATACCCAACAGTCAGGCAAAGCCACTACAGAGGACACAATGTAGCAGAACCAATGAATTAGCTCAAAATAAGGAACAGAATATTGTCGGCCTTTGGAATTACCTAAATCTATTTCATAGTTTTATTATTTCATTTCTTACTTATATGTGACAATGGTACCATAACCTTTTAGTTTTCATGGCTTTTAACCATATTTCAAGCCTATTCTTTATGTTATCTTAGCTGCCAATCACCACGCCTTCTGGATCTCTCTCTCCTTTTCCAATAACCATTCATGTGATAAAAATATACCCACTCATTCCAGAAATGTCTGCTATATGTATGATACTTTTTTCTCTCCAACCCTATGACTTTAGGCATATGTGGCAAGTTCTTCCCAAATTATACCATAGAACAGGTGTCTGTCTTTACTATTCTTGAAGCCATTTCTAACTGCTACAACAACAAAAACGTGTTTGTCTCACTTCACTTTTTTTAATTTTTAGTTTTTCCCTTTTACTAATGTACAGCCTTTAGTAGTATATTGGTTTGGCAAATGCTTGCATTGCTCCAGTGAAGCTATTGGCTACATTAGTAATGATTTACCTCCTTCAGTATTGCCTTTCCAAGGCTTTGAAGTGATTTGGTAGGTGCTCAAATGATGATCTAAGGATTTGAGAAGCCCTAATACTTTGATATCCTTCAGTGCTTGCGGTCAGCAAAGCCTATCTCTCCTATTATTTTTGTAGTATCCACGATCACATTGGAAACCAGAATAATACATGTGTACATTTCCATTGCCTTTGGCTGCTGGTCTCAGAGCAAGAAAACAAGTAAGAGAAAATTTAATTGGGTGTTATGATGCTCCAAAAGCACTTGGCATGGAACAATTATATTTTACTTTTTCCTTTATTTTTTCTTTGATTTCTTTTAATTATACACACACGCAGAGAACAATGCGGCTATACAGTCGGGGAGGAAAGCAGTTAACTTCTAACTGTTGCATGAACTGAAAATCACCGTAAACATTAATGAGAGAATGAATTTGAATCCTGGACCTTCACATGTTGGAATCTGTCCAAGATAGTTAGCAGTAGAGCAACAGGTAATACTCTAATGATGGCTAATTAGTCCATGTTTTGGAATTCCAGTTCCCACAGGATGTTTCCAATGATTATTTTCCTCTGCTATTACCTGCAGAAGCTTGTATAACTTGAAGGACTGAGTGTGATGAAACCAGCCCTTTCCAGACATTCTGACTTTATTACTATCAATGTGTGTTTTATAAAAGAAATAAAGTGGCATTTCTTAGCTCAGACCTGAGAGAATATAACAAGGTGTTTTGCGTGTGGACACATACACTCTTTCCAAGACACACCTAATTGGAAATAGCTAACAAATTTCCCCAAGAAGCAGTCTCCTGTAGAGAAGATTGGCTGAGCTAACGCGTATGAAAGACAGGCATATTTTTTGTCCAGCGTACACAAAAGAATTTGCATCTTTAGATTGGCACAGGCCAAGCTAGTTAACCAGAGACCCTATAATTTATAGTAGTTGTCCTTAATGAGGCCACTGAGAGATGTGAGAACATATGCAGACAGCAAGCAGAGTAAAAGTGGCTCCATAATAGAAAACAGAGGTTTCTAAATGCAGTTTGGGAAGACAGAGAAGGGCATAGTAAAAATTAGCATAACAGCCATGTCTATAGAAACATTCTTTAGCCCTAAACTTGCATTAAATCAAACACAAAGTGGCAATTACAGAAACACAATAGGCACATTCAAGCTCTGACAACTCTTAACCTGCCTGGGTTTTACAAACCATTTGTCCCAGGTCACATGATGTCCCCGTCACATGAGGCATCTGGTATACCATAAGCTTGAATGCCGCGTTGGAACAATCTAGAGTTCTCTGAATGGCTCAATTATTTTGAGGTAATTCAAGACATCTCTATTGAGGCATCCAGTATTCAATGTGTGTTTAAGGAGACCCTTAGGACCTGAAAAGATAAGCTCACGCAATGTGCACATTTTCGTTCGTTTCAGAGGGAGTAGGGCTTATGTCCTACTTCAGAATTCTTAAACCAGGGGCACACACCCCATAGGCTAATGGTCACAAGGAAGCCCAATGCTGTAAGTATCTATGACACAATGGGGTTCAGAGAAGCCTGCACTAAGGAATTGAAATGTAGGCCAACAGAATCAACTGGAAGCATTAACGATTTATGTGTTTTTTTTCTTTTTTCTCTTCTGGTTAACACTGCCATATTGTTCAACGCAAAGTTACTTCAAACAGTTACTAAACTATTGCATGGTCATATGGGGCTGATCAACAATTTCATTTGCATCTACCAATTTGGAAACTGAGACTCAGACACAAAACTAACTTGTTGCAGAATTTGCCCTAAATTTCGTAGAGGTTTGAAAAACTAAAGTAGGTTGGAGTGCAGCAGTTTTCTCACCAGGCCACAAATCACCGAGATGGTTTCGTCCCTTGACACTTTTACCCAAATTTGATCCTCATGTTGTTCCCAGAAAGTGGAGGTGCCACATATTTGGTAACATTCAGTAGTATTCCCAGAGACCATTAGGGATGCTGCAATCAGGAACGGGTGTTGCCATAGAGTGGCTATACTAAATATCTAGACAGAATCTGAGTTCCGGGTAGACATGAGCTGAGGTGAGTTTGGGGAATTAGAAACAGAAAGTATTGCTGGTTGGTCCGAAGTAGGGATTGTGGCTTACATACATGCCTTTTTGTCTGATACCCTGGCAATGTATTCTACACACTCCTCTTCCCTCTCTACACAAACCTGGCACCCTGTTCCATCCTGAATTCTTTTTGCATTAAGACTATCCCTTTGTGACAATGTCCAACAATGTTTGGCCTATAAAAAAATCCTTTGAAACTTGAATAAAGTTATGGAAAAAGGAAGCTGAAAAACTGGATCCAGGCTCTACAACCATCTAAAAGTCTCTGGCTCCAGAGAAATCTTTCCACTTTCCCTATAATCCCCAATCCAGGACCTGTGTTCCTTCCTTTCACATTTGTCCATGTTTATTTCCAATCCAATCCAATCCAATCCAATCCAATCCAATCCGACTAAGCCCGCGAAGGTTCATTGGAACATTTAATACATAGTGCCGTATAAATAGGTGGGATTCAGGAATTGTAGTGAAGGAACAGATGAGGGAGTTTAAAAAATAAATATATTAAGAAGTCCCAGGGAGACCTATAAGAACTATGAGCAATACAACCATCATTAATTGCTAATATGTGTGTATACATATGCATCTACACAGAGTAACATTTTTGATGATTAGATAAATTTGTAACAAAATCCTCCAGATGAGACCATTTTAACTCCGGAGGGGTACAGAAAGAGAAACTGGAGCTTTATCTTGTCAGAGCTTCCCCCAGCGCTGCCCACAACTACACCCAAGCTCATGCCGCCTTTTTCCCTGAGCGTGATCTACTGAGGTTAATCCTCTCACAGAAAATTCTTCAAATCTATGCTCCCAGTCCTAGGATATTAACCTTTTTTTTTGTTTTTCAATTCTTACTCTGAGTGAGGAATCACCTGATAAACCTAACCATTTGAAGAAGCTTTAAAAATTTTCAAACAGGTAGTAGAGTGGTAAATTGTCAAAATCATTTCTGAAAGCAGTTTGATACTGCCTAGTTTATTTGAGATACACATATTTGGTGAGTGAGCAATTCCATTCCTACCTCAGAGACACTCTTGTCCAGGATCCAGATGTAAGACTGTTTACTGCAGCGCCGTGGGAGAGAACAGAAAACTGAAAACAACCCACATGTCCATTCACATCAGCATAGAACAGATTCCTGAAAGAATTGTAGTTGTTCCACATCCTCATCAATGCTCAATGTTATTACTTTTTAAATTTGTCCAATGTAATAGATATGTTGGTATTTTATTATGGCTTTTAAATTGCAGAGCTTTAACTACTAATAAGATTTAATGCATTTCTGCCCTGTCTGGCGTAGCTCAGTGGATTGAGCGTGGGCTGGGAACCAAAGTGTCCCAGGTTCCATTCCCAGCCAGGGTACATGCCTGGGTTGCAGGCCACGGCCCCCAGCAACCTCACATTGATGTTTCTCTCTCTCTCTCTCTCCCTCCCTCCCTTCCCTCTCTAAAAATAAATAAATAAAATCTTTAAAAAAAGAAGATTTAATGCATTTCTTACACACTGTTGACCATTTGGGGTCTTTCTTACATGAAAAATGTTTTAGCCTTTTATCTTAAGTTCTATTAACTTGTCTTTTTCCTTTTTTGCTTGTAGGAGTTGTTAAATATATTCTGGGTACTGATATTTTATTAATTACATGAATTACACACACTTTTGCCCTATTGTGACCTTTCTTTCACCAAACCTTTTATGATGCCTTATGATGAAAAGAAGTTCTCAATTTACATACACTCAAAATAAACTTTTTGACTGTGAAGAATTCAAGCATATAGAAAATATACAGGGTAAGAGCAGCCTCCCATCACTCTCGTTTCAATAGTTTCAGTTCATGGCCACTGCGCTTCCTCTAAACCCCCATGCACTTCCCCATGTCCCTCGTGCATTGGACACAAATCTCAGATGTTTCATCATTTCATCCACAAATGTGTCAGTGAATATTTCAGAAAAGGAAAACTTTAAAACATAATTACCACTATTACACCTAAACTTAGTATTAGTTCCTTGCAACCATATTGTTTCATAAACTATTATTTTAAATCTTGTTTGGCTGTATCAGAATTAGAATAAGGGTTATGTATCCCAGTTGTTGGTTAATATATATCTCTTGTCTCCTTAAAAAATGTATCTCTGTCTCTCTCTATCTCACTCTCCCTTACCATTTATTTGTCACCATTTACAGTTTTCTGATTATATTATCAATGTGTTATTTTGTACTTACTCTAAAAATAAATCTAGATGCTTGATCAGTTCTAGGTTTGAGATATTGTGGAGGGCAGAAGTCACCGTGTTTGGTGATCTTTTTGTGATGTTAGCAGTAACTAATGACTATTGCCTAAATTTATTGTCAATAAGAGTTACAAAAGTGTTATTCTAACATTTCATCTTTATCCATTAGCAAGACTAGTTTTCTTGAAAGAATCCCCTTCATTCAAGTGATTTCCCTCTCTCAGTACAAAGTATATGGAAAAGCTAAGGCCACATGCTTGGTTAGGGGTTCTTTTCTTTCTCACCAGTTTCCAGAATAATGAACAGGTGCCCTGGCATCACTCTATGATGACAGCTAAAGTGTTGTGTTGTGTTGTGTTTTGTATTGATATTTTTTGAAACAATGAAGAAACACACTGGGATTTAGACATTTCTCATAGGATCTTGGTTTCTCTTCCTGGGAAGTGATATTGAGAGACCACAGTACAGTGCTGCTGATGCTAATTAGTCCTGAGATTGTATGCATTTTCAGTAGTCAGAGTTAGAAAGTATGCAATAGAAAAATGCCCTACAGCTAATATAGAATGTCATTTAACCACATGAGTAGTATATCTGTATCTCATACTTTTACGTTTCCAAGACACCCCTTTTTCAGAGATATGAGTAATCATGCATTCACATTAGCTCAGAGTGCACATTCAACGAACTCAGAATAGTGCTATCACCACTACAGCCACTGATATGACTGCTAGAATTGGCAATCCTTTTAGACACATAGCGTGTCTTATTCTGCTCAAGCTGCTATAATAAAATACTAAGATTGGGTGGCTTAAATAACTGAAGTGTATTTTCTCATAGTTCTAAAAGCTGGGAAATCATATGTCAAAGTACAGGCCAGTTTCCTGGAAAGGGTCCTCTTCCTGGCCTGCAGACAGCCACCACACTGTGTTTTTACATGGAGAGCAGAGAGCTCTGTTTTCTCTTCCTCTTTTTATAAAGGCACTAGTATTGCCATGAAGACCCTACCGTCATACCTCGTCTAAGTCTAATTACTTCCCAAAGGCCCCAACTCCAAATACATCACACTGGGAGTTAGAGTCAAGATAAGAACTTTGGGGGAGGTAGGGGACCACAGCTGAGTGCATAGAATATGGTTACTTGACTATATTTTAAAGCCACCTGGAATTGATTCTCCATTATGCCACCAATTTGAAATAGAGATAAGCATATTATTAAATTTTGCTTTAGATATTTAGGAAATATTATTTTCTAATTTTATTTTGTTATTATGTAGGATATTTTCAAGAATTCAAACTGAATAGTAGAAAAATAGATATCACAGATTATGATCTTTCTGTTACCTCTACACTGTTTCTTCCTGCAATGTAGAAAGCCACTGGGCCTGGGCCAGGTAGCTCCATTGGTTAGAGCATCATCCCAATACACTGAGGTTGCATGTTCAATCCCCAGTCAGGGAACATATAAGAATTAAGCGATGAATGCATAAATGAGTAAAACAGCAAGTTGTTCTCTCTCTCTCTCTCAAAAACATCATTTTTAAAAAAATCCCTTAAATTTTTCATTGTTTATCCTTTTAATTAGCATATTTAAGAGACACCTTCTTAGGACCCACTTTCAATCTGTCAAATGAAAATATCCCATAGTGAGGCTGATGCGCATCTCTGGTTACACTGCTCCTCAATTAGTTCATTCATTCCATGTTGTCAACAATAATGTAAAAGACAGTGACACAAAATACTTTTAACTTTAAATATCTTCAGGATAACAGATTATTAGCAACCCTAACCAGATAATATATCTTCCTCTTTTATTACATTCAAAGTTATATCATTAAGGGTATCTAATTCCTTATTTTGACAAATTCTCAGAGGTTCTTGATTTTTCCCCCTTATATTCTGTATTGATCCCAATTTTTCTCAAAACTTTTCCTCAAGACCAATATTCCCTCTATCTTTATTGCCATAGCCTTTGTCTGTACCAAGGTGCTGAGATTGTCCGTACAATAGTGCTGAGATTGTTTCTGAAACAATTTACATTTACATTTTGGACCCAATAATTCTTTGTCATAGCATCTTTGATTGTGCATTTTAGGATGGTTAGCCACATTCCTGGCCTCTGCTCACCAGGTGTTCATGTTGACTCCCTAGTTGTGACAAGCAAAATGTTTCTCAAAATTTCCAGATAGCCCCTGTGGGTGTGTTGGGGGGTAAGGTACATGAAGACTCTCCCAGCTGAGAACCACTGGTCTACACCTTCATCTTCCAGCTTTTAGACTGCTTCTAATATCTTTAACCTTCCATATTGCTGCTAAAGTTATCCTTTATGTTACAAAGTTTGTTCTTATTACTCCCATACTTTAATTGTTTGTACTGGAAATACAAAAACACTATAGTATGGTATAAAACATTCTTCACTAAGAGTCTTCTCCATCACCATAGATGTCTCTCACCTCCCAACTCCACTCTACATATTTTCATTCTTTTCTGTAGTAATAAATGGCTAATCCAGTCCACTTCTCTGAATATTCTCTTTATTTCTATTTCATTCCTCTGGACACATACTTTTCTTCAGTGACATGCCACCATTTTTCTTAAGATGGAAAACCACTAATCACTTCTTGGAGATTCTCCAAACTTGTGTATTGGCTGAAGCATTTCCCACATCTTGAATGTAACACCAAACACTTTGTGTTGTAATTCTCTCTTTATACTCAATCTCCATCATTTTTCAGGCAGCTCCTGGGACAGCTAAGTTTATCCATGGTGCCTAGGACAGTGTGCCGCAGAGGCATCCACATGTGTCTTCACCTATACCCTCCCAGAGTGTTCCAAGGTTAGTAGAAATAGAAAAAGAATGTGAGCAATGAAGTTATTCATTTGAAGTTTATAGGCTCCTGAGCTTTAAGGGTGATTGATTGACTGACTAATCCCAAAAAGTACAATAAAAGAAACAAAAAAAACCCTCAAACCACTACTTCATGGTTACTCTTACCTTCAAAATGCATTTTACTGCTGCTAGAATTTTATATAAAAGTTAGTAGTCTGTAACATAAGAGAATGGCACCCTTGGCATTTCCCAAAGTGAAGGCAGAATGTTCCTGTGTTGCCAGCAAAGGTCTGTTTCCCCCTGACAGCCCAGCCTCTGATCTGTAACGTTGAACCTCAGTACCCACCAGGGTCCCTCAGGGGTGGCCGCTGTCTATTGGCCTATGCGTGCCCTTGCAGGGATTTAAGAGAGAGAACTGGGTTAATATTGAGACATTGGCTCTGCTAGCCCATATGGAAAGTCATATTTGATGTAACCTGAGATTAAGTGTCCAGAAAGACATAGAGAAGTAGGGGAAAATAAACTGTATTTGAGTCACTTGCTCAGCTGCCTATAAAAAAACAACAGTTGTAAAATTTGGAAACAAAAGTAAAGTAAATAAGAATTGACAATTTGTTAAGAACTATCTTTATCTGTGAAAGTATATCCTTAAACTTAGCCTTTACTATTCTTGGGATAAGTTGTACAAGTTCCTACATTCTACATAAAATAAGAAGAAAGGAATAAAAATTAGCATTAACTGAATATATTAATATGCCATCGATAATGATACATGTGAGTATGTGTGGAGGATACTGGGCCAGCAGAATCCATCATGGCCGCAGATGCTCGTTGAAACACGAGAAAAACATACACAGAGACAACCAGGTCCTGTGGGGAAAAAGGTGCGAAACAGCCACTCTTTCTAGTGGAGAGCGCCATGGCCACCCTCCCTAGGGGAGAGTGCCTCATTCTCCCGCCCGAGCAGGCTTTTATTGGGTTCGTTTACACAGGAATTCAGGTAAAGCTCATTAATCATTGCCAGGAAGTAAGGATCAAACCCAATAGATAACAAAGAAGTCTGAGGGCCTATTCTGAGTCAGGGTCAGATAGCTAAACAGCTGTAAAACTTTGAGGAACAAACTCACTTCTTGCTTGGGCCCTAGAATTGAGAGCATTCTAAACAAAGCTGGTTTCACAGGATTTTACATATTCTTTCTTAGGCCTGATCACCCAGGGAACCCACCCTTTCCAGCACAGGGCTGCACCACCCTCTGTCATTGTTTCAGGCTTAGGTGGAGCAAGGGAAGTAAGGCAGCCAAGAGATTAGGAGATTTTCTCACAGACAATGAGGACTCAGGCTATGGCAAGGCCGAGGGGCAAGGGTCCATCACCCCCTTTTGCTGTAGCCCCCAAAGTCCTTTCTTGGGGGCCTCCCACGTGATCATGCCTGTCTTAGATCATTCCCCCTTTGAGAATCTTACCCATCATTGGCTAACCGACCAAGCTTTGGGGTTCAGTTATGAATGAAGCAGCAGAAGCAACACTCCTGCCAGAGAGATAAGCTTTTGTCTTCTTGCTGGCTTATGGTCCAAGGCCACTCCCTCAGCCTTAGCCTTGGCGGGGGTTACAGTTTCTGATATCAGGCAGGACAGTCCCCAACAAGTATATAGCATCTCTATTTTATCTTTTAGAAACCAAATGTTATAAAGTTAAGAATGTGCTTATGGACAGAATACTAGTAAGTTTTGAAGTATAATTCTTTCTGACTCTAAAATCTTCTTATAGTTTTTACCCTTACTTTCCCCATATGTGTCACTTTTTTTTAATATTTTATTTATTTATTTTCGGAGAGGGAAGGGAGGGAAAAAGAGAGAGAGAGAGAAACATCAACGTGTGGTTGCTGGGGATTGTGGCCTGCAACCCAGGTATGTGGCCTGACTGGGAATCGAACTATGTGTCACTTTTGAGGTTTATGAGTAGTTCTTTATTTCTACCATGCAGTGGGTTAATATACAGGCCTGTGTTTGTTATGTTGCATGGGTGAAAAAAAAATCCCATTCTATTGGTTGACTGTTCTTCCCTGGTTGCAGATGCAGGGAGCAAGTGAAAGATTACTCAAAGAAAAAAGTTCTAGTACATTACCAATTATGAAACAATTAAAATGAAGAAACTCCTGTTCCAATGCAAACATCCTAGGAATGGTTATGTCTAAAATAATTATGTTCAGTGTAAATGAAATTTGGTTTTGGATTATAATATTTTTGAATTTTGCTCACTGGGTGAAGCAGAGGAACATTTATATTAATAGCTGGATTCAATCTTTACAAATCCTTTCGTAGTTCTGCAGGTAAGGCTAGGCAATGCAGAGCTGATGTTGCATGTTACAGCAGATCACCTGAAATCAATCTGGGAAAGAAAATTTGATATTGGGGCTTGAGAAGGTGAATTTAATCACTCTGCAGGGAGCATTTTCATCCTCCATGTCTAATGAGATGTGTGGATGGGAGGGAACAGAGCCAAAGGAGAAAGTGTAACATGAAGGGGGCTGAAGACAGATACTTTCTTTTAATTTTTCCAAAAGTTTACTGACAGTAAATGCTGGAGTATCACTGAAGGCCACTTCATATCCTGTGAAGATGTCGGGTATGCCACCTCCTCACCTCCCTCTCTGCCATTAGTCCACTTTGTCGGTCGCATGCCTGTGTCTGTGTATCCAAAACAGTTTCACCAGCATCAGTCAGTCTCCTCCACATGTCAGAATCGCCTTAAATGCTCGTAAAAACTGTAGATTCCTAAACCGCCTCTTGCTGAATCAGACTATCTGCAAAGAGCCCTACGCATCTGCTTTTGGTAAGCCTCCCTGCTGATTGCAGTGCTCACAAATCCTACAGAGCCACCAATTCAGTTGATACGTTCTCTGGGCTATTTCTAGCTCCATTGTTTCCTTTCAGAGGTGCAGCCCTCAGGCGTGTGTATAGGGTCCAGAGTTACTTTCATGAGCATATGCCCATTAGGAAATGGAAGAAGCCTGAAAAACTCCACTGGCCATATTTAAAAGGAAGGTTATTTTACACCTGTGGAATTATTGAGTTAGAAATAGTTACCCATGTTAAGATCTAGGCATGCTCATTAACAGCCCCAAGGTGAGGAGTATACAGGAAATAGTATAATTCTACTCTAATGAGGACCAAAAGAACTCTAAGAAATAGGCTACATAATGGAGACTAGATTGGGAGTTACCCATGGAGACAGATCCAAGATCTACTCATGGTACTTCCCTTAGAGATTTATATGTACAGATCACACATACACACACACACACACACACACACACACACACACAGCTCTATGGAATAACTAAAACTGGTTTAATTACCTCCTTTTTATAAAAGCCGAAATAGAACCTTAAAAACAAATTGACCTTTTCAGAAATATGTCACTAACAAGGAGCGGGCCCAGATACAGGGCCCTTTCCATTTGAACACTATGATTTCACGCAACTGAAAAAGAGCATCTCTCTGATTTTGACAGGGGCATCCTTCCTGATGATGCCTGGTATTGCATAACCTTCAGAATACATTACCTCAAATCAATGTCTCTAAGAAACTGCTGTTTATTTACAAAGAACCTCGATTCGCTGTTAAATTACACTTGGGAAAAAGGGAAGCTAATCCACAAGAAAAAATAACAATACCATATCTTGTGATCATTTGATAGGTCTAACAGTAGTGTTCTAGGAACTAATTCTCCTTTGATTCACTAAGAATTTAATTTTGTTAAAAGTCCCACTGAATCATAATGAATGTTACAAAAGCAAAATTTAATAAGAGCTCTAGGGGAAGCATTTAAAATATCAAGTAGCTAATTGACTATAACTATACAATTTACAAACACAGCTATTGAAAACTTGAAACTCTGCTTACACACACACACACACACACACACACACACACATATATATCCATTAATTGCAGTATGTACCTGTTCAATCATAAAATTATATTCAGTCATTTGCTGGTATTTTCAAACTTACTATAGTTAAATAATGTGCTCAATACAGAATTTTTCTTCCTTTAAAATGACAAGAGATGACATTTCAGGTTTGATAAATGTTACTTTATGACTATTGGAAACTAAAACTGATTTTGAGGATAGAAAATGCTTATAAAAATCAAGCAGTTAAGAAAGTTTTCTCTAGTAACTGCCACTTTCTCCCAGTGTGGAAAGACTCCAAGTTTTAATGATATAGACGGACAGACAGGTACACACACACACCATGTATATGTATATGTATATGTATATGTATGTATATGTGTATGTATATGTATATGTATGTATATAGTTATTTGGGGGGAAATGTCCAAATAGTGACTCTTCCTGTTATATGTCAACAACCACTATGTTGAAAGATGTCCATTGTGT
This sequence comes from Phyllostomus discolor, assembly GCF_004126475.2. NCBI lineage: Eukaryota > Metazoa > Chordata > Mammalia > Chiroptera > Phyllostomidae > Phyllostomus > Phyllostomus discolor. The sequence goes on from NC_040903.2 coordinate 204,556,941, forward strand.
TTGTGTGCGTGTCTCAGTTGCTTGTTGTCTAGACCTTGTCCAGCCTTGAGGGCAAGAATTCTGTTTGTCTTGGTGAGCACAGCTCCTAACTTGTGCCAAATTACAGTTCATGTTCAATGAACATATGCTGTTTGATTGGCTAGTTCTTGATTTGGCAATTTGTACAAATTATGGTGCTATGCAGGACCACTCAAAAAGTCACATGAAAAGAGGGAGAGTTGATGTAGTAGTGACCATGGATAACCAAAGATTGTATACATAGGAATAAGCTTCTGGAATGTACCTTAACTTGGCTGTAGCAAACTTATTTTTCTTAAGAATGAGTGTTGATTTATTGAGTTTATAGCATGTATAAAGGTCCTGGCTAAAGGGTGTTACATATGTCACCTCATTTAAATTTCAAAAAAAGTCTTGTATGTGAAGTATAATATTTCCAACTTTATGGGTAAAGACACTTATATTCAGAGGGCCTAAGCAATTTGTCCAAGGTCAAAATCACTTAATTTAGAGGAAAAATGACAGCAAGAGAAATTATGATTATATGGCCAGCCCACAGTTCTTTTTACAGTCCATCAATTCCACCTTTTTATGGTAGCATGACATTTTTAGGCGATAGTTCTAAAAGGAGAGGTCAAAGGAAAGGTTGATAATAAAGCAACCTGAGATATTTAAATTTACTCTGACATCTACTGATTGCTCTCCCAGATCCTATGCATACTCTTATGAGTGAGCTTCAATTGTTGGGTTCCCTGACATCACTTCCTCCCAGATTTCTGAGCTCATTTTCCTGTTACTTCATCTGATTTTTTTCAAACTGGAACCTCTGTACCCGGGTCTTCTATCTATTTCCCTGACTATAATCCATTTTTGCAACTGTGATGACTTAATTGTGCTTTTAATCATGATCTATGCATCAACTACAATGTATTCAGCCTTTGCAACTGGGGAGGAACTCTGAGTGTCCTTTTTCCTAAGAAGAGAGAAAGAGAAAGAGAAAGACAAAAGAAAGAAAGAAGGAAGGAAAGAAAGAAAGGAAGAAAGGAAGAAAGGAAGAAAGGAAGAAAGGAAGGAAGGAAGGAAGAAAGGAAGAAAGGAAGAAAGGAAGAAAGGAAGAAAGAAAGAAAGAAAGAAAGAAAGAAAGAAAGAAAGAAAGAAAGAAAGAAAGAAAGGAGGAAAGAGGGAGAGAGAAAGGAAGAGAGGGAGAGAGAAAGAAAGAAAACAGAGCATTTAGCTAACTTTAGAGTTTAATCTCAGTATGTAGGGACTTCTGACACTTGCCTTTGATTTTCTGCTCACCTGTAGCACCTTTGTGTTTTCTTCTTCGACTTTCTATTCTCTTACCATTTAACATGTAACCATTGCACTTTACTCCCATTTTTATGTTTTTCTTTCATTTGATTTCTTCCTTTTTCTGTACTATTTGCAATAGTTTACATTATTCAGTTTTCATAGTAAAGTCCATAGTACCAGAAGATTAATCAATAAAATATGTTTATTCCTAAAAAGTATTTTCCTGAGTAAAATTGTAGTATTAGCAGTAAGAATAGCAGGGTGTTGTTGTTGATAATCTAATAAACAACAAGAAACATTTGTATGGTGATTTATTATGTGCTGGGTAATTTACTAATTATTTTACATGCATATTTCTCTTAAGTTTTACAATAACTTTCAGAGAGATAGTACCTCTGTTTTTTTTTTGTAAAGATTTTATTTATTTATTTTTAGAAAGGGAAGGGAGAGAGAAAGAGAGAGATGAGAAACATCAATGTGCAGTTGCTGGGGGCCATGGCCTGCAACCCAGGCATGTGCCCTGACTAGGAGTCGAACCTGCGATGCTTTGGTTCGCAGCCCAAGCTCAATCTACTGAGCTACGCCAGCCAGGGCATACCTCTGTTTTTAAAATGTGGAAATATGTAGCTAAAAAATGTTAACTGCTCAAGATCACATAGCAGAGTCAGGATTCAAAACTATGTTTATCTAAATCTAAACACAGAGCTATCAGCCACTGAAAGCGACCTCTTCCTTTTTGGTGTTGCTCTCTGCCCTCATACTTTTTCTTATTTTACTGGAGAACAGTAAAACCTGTGCACTGTTAACAACATGTCCAAGACCACACAGCGACCATGTAATAGGGGCAAGATATCACTTTGCTTGTCTTCATCTTTTCACGACACTAGCTGAAAACTGTCTAGAAGGCACGAAACATAAAAGTATGATTGTCTTTATAAATTCGGGGTATGTTGCAATAAAAAATCATAAACTCCCTAGGAATGTTTAGCCTTGGTTCAACAAAAAACTTTTATTAGTCCCCACAGCCACTTTGCCCCATAGGCAATCTGAGTCGTCGTAGAGAACCTACGAAAACAGCCGATCCAGTGCTGCTGTCCTGTGTGCGTGTCTTTTATAATTTCTCTGAGTGCGTGTGTCAGAACCCCACCAGACATGTTCATAGGCAGAGCTTCTTTGGGGAAGCCACTCAGAGAGGTGTGAAGGATTGCAGAGACTCTCATGGCTCCGTGTTATCTGCTGCCACAGTAACTTACCCTCCTCTCCCTTCCAATACAGGCCCCAAGGTAGAGCCTGAGGGTCACCTATAAATACGATACTGCTGACATAGTGTTTAAAGACCTACCTCGCTCATAGCATTTCCACTTGGTCTTTTGGCTCCTGGGCCTCAAGGAAACATCTTGCGCTAGGATACAGCAAACTAGAAAAAACAGTAACTATCTCCAGAGATATCCCTTAATAACAAGTGGCCACAAAATAAGAGTCTGCGGTGCTAGTAAGGAATTGGCTGCTTTCAAAGAACAATAGGGCCATGAAACAGTTCTACACTGATACCAAAAGGCAGTTGTCTTGGGATTCATATTTTTACAAAAACAAAAAATATACTCATTTTCCTACTAAGACCTTGCAATTTTCTCATGATGCTTAAGTAAGGTATAATACAGTTTAACAGAACAATGGAGAATCTTAAATTCTGTAAAAGGCTGGTGAGGCTCATTAAATATTAAGATGCTTGAAGGTCTTGTAAAGAATATGTATTCTTTCTGAATCTCAGTTTCTCTATCTGTTTAAGGGGAAAAAATGGTTTCTGTTGAGTTTAAGGAATTGTATCCTAAGGCAGGCTGTGCTTTTTGGTGTTGAAAATGCTCAACTCAAGCTTGGGCAATTCTGTGTTATTGTAGTCACTGTGGTTTTAAACATGGGTACTAATGACACATGTATAGCTTCTGATGGAGCACTGGGTCAATGACTTCTTAGGTGAATGACCTTGAATGAAGTATGGCACCTTTCCGCCTGCATTTCCTTGTCTATACTATGGGACTACTAGCAGTAATTATTACATCGGGCTGTTACAGAGATGAAATTAATTAATATGTATAAAGTACTCAGAATAGTTCACAAACCATGTAAGTATTTGCCATTTCTTGAAGAGGACCTAGAACCCTTTCTCCATTGAGTTTGGCAGAAATGCTCTGAATCTTCTGGGGAAACACAGAATCTCCAACACCCCGCTCACCTGACTCATTATTGTCACTACATGATGCTTGCTTGATACCTGCAGGTGTCGATGGTTCTTGCCTGAACTGTTGTATTCCTCCAAAGGTATTACATTTTAACTCAGGGAGGAGTTTCAATGGACTCACATGCTAAAAAGGAGGCTCTTGTAGATTCACAGGCAGTTTCTAGATGCAGTGGGTTTCCCCAGCCTTAACTTTGCAGCTCATGGGCTGACAATAGAGTGAACCATATCTATCTTGGCTTCCAGTGGGTTCTGGGAGTGCATACCATTAGCACCAGCCCACACGTCCATGAAGGTGGTAGGGAGAATATTGGTAGAAGAGAATGTATAAAGAGCAATCTAGGAGAAAATCTCTGATTCCTAGATCTCACTTGCAATAGCCTGGTTTAAAAATCATAATAGCATTTCTTTTATAGCACTTACCAGGTACCAGGGCCTCTTCTGAGTGTTTTCACACGTGGATCTTCACAGCCTTCATGAGATGGGTATAATTAGTACCCCTGCTGGGCTGGGGAAGAAACTGAAACAGAAATCTTAATGTGCCAGTGTCACACTACTTATAAATAGTAAAGCAAGGGTTAGGACTCGGGAATTCTGGCTTGCACACATGTGCACACATACACAGATAAAAACCAAGCAGTCTACTGTCTTTGTGCCACCAACTTGGTGCGAACCCAGATGCTCATCCTATCACCCCTGTGTCTGTTACAGGAAATCTAACCTCTGAGTGTCTCCATCTGTGGAAATGAAAAAGTACCACCTAACTTGTGATTACTTTGAGAGTGTAGACAATGTTTATGAAATGTACAGTACATGCTCAAATAACTTTTTGCTGTGACAATACCAATAAAGGTATTACTAAATAAATGTGATGATCATGACTCTTAGCTAGGTATTAATATAGGTTCATTTCATTTGCATTCCAAAACAATGGACCCATTATCCTCAAGACAAATACTTCTAGCCAGGGTTACAGAATAACCTGAAGAAAACAGACTAAGGCTCACATGGGGAGAAAGGCAGTCAAGAATGCAGGAAAGGATCACTTCTCGGAGGGAACTCTTCTACAGCAGTGATACTGAAGAAATGAATTAGTAATTCATACTTAATGACTGCAAACACATCTTTTCAGGGTGACATCATACTGGAGTCCATATCTCTTGTCTCTCAACAGGTTTATATTCTTTTCAAGCCATTCTGTGCAATTACTTTCTGTTCCTTTCAAGCTTGAGAATATTTAATAAGATTTCTCAGGGTCTGGATGCTAATACTGAATAGAGAAACCAAGCCCAGGTAGCTGTCATACCTGGTGGTGAGCTTCCAGGCCCAATGAATAGCGGAGCTCTTCCTCAGTTCTCTTGGAATCAATGACCAAGTAATTTAATTGTTCTCTAAAGTCTTTCAGGAAATGGCCTTCACTGGCTAAATGCAGTTTGGTGCTCCTTGCCCACCTCCTTCTTGGTGACTAGCACAATGCCTGGCTCAAAGTAGGTGCCAATGAATCATATACATGTGTGTGTGTATATGATCCTGTTAATATTATAGGTTGAAATTATATATAAATCATGCTGGAAAGAGAGCCAAATACTCCCTTTTCTGATGCAGTGAAAACTCAAGTAATCAAAACTTAACTAACCAGATTCTATAGTTACAAAAGCATTTTCTTTCAGCAATTAACATTTAGACATTAGAGCCAGCTTCTCTGCACAGAACTTTACAATGCTGAAATCCAGATGTCATCCAGCCTGTGGTTCCCTTCTGATGCCTGAGATCTTCTTCCAGGCTCATGTGGTTTTTGCCATATCCTTTTGGCTGTAGAACTAAAGGCCTGTTCTTTTCCTAGCTGTCAGCTTGTGGTTGTGTTCCGTTCTCAGAGGGTTCTCACAGTTTCTTAGGGAAGTCGCTCTCTGAGAGACTTTCCCAGCTGCTCTCACAGCATGGCAACGTACTCCTTCATAGCCAACAAGAAAACCAAGTTCTGTATTCTTAACACTTAATTTGTCTTAATAAACAGACAAATATTTTAATGAATATTTTAATTTTCATTTATGTATTTTTAATATTTTATTTATAGATTCTTAATTTGGTTGTTGATTTTTTTCTCTGACAACATTTTAAATGTCATAAGGTAAATATAAATGATAAATATATATTAAATTATATCCATTTTTTTTTATTTTTCTCACTTGTTGCATGTGCTTTTCTCTTTTCTTTTTTATCTGCTTTTCAATTATGTAGATGATGATGATGATAATGATTTAACTCCCAACAGTATTAGATTAATAGTTTTATACTACTGTGCTATTATTTTAAGGGTGTGTGTAGACAGTAAAATGCATGTTTATCTTACCCAAAAGAAATATGACTTGCTCCATTTACTCTATTAAATAGTGAAAGTATGGTAAAACTCTAACTCCATGTTCTGTTTTGTTTTGTATCTTAATTATATTTTTTTTGTTTCCCAGGTAAATTATTTTTGAGTTTATTGGGGTGGCATCAGTTAACAAAGCTATACAGGTTTCAAGCACACAATTCAACAACACGGCAGCTGTGCAATGCATTGTGTGCACATCGCCCAAAGTAAACATGTCTTTCCATTCGCATTTATCCCCCTTTCATCCTCTTTCACCTCCACCCACGCCCCCCATTTCCCCTGGCTGCCACCAGGCTGTTTGTTGTCTGCATCTATATGTTTTATACACATATGCTTATTTATTTATTTATTTATTTGCTTAATCCATTCACCTTTTTCTCACTCAGCCTCCCAACCCATTTCTCTTCTGACAGCTGTGTCTGTTCTATGTATCTATGCTTCTGTTTCTATGATGTTTTTAAATTATTTTGTTCAGTAGATTCCACATATAAGTGAGATCATTTGGTATTTGTCTTTCTCTTACTGGTTTATTTCACTCGTTAGCATATTCTCTCCAGGTTCATTCATGCTGCCAAAAAAGGTAAAATTTCCTGCTTTTTACAGCCAAGTAGTACTCCATTTTGTAAATGTAATACAGGTTTTTTTATCCACTAATCTACAGGTGGCCATCTGGGCTATTTCCAGATCTTGGCTACTGTAAGTAACACTACCGTGAACACAGAGGTGCATATACTCTTTCTAATTAGCATTTCATGTTCCTTCAGAGATATCCCCTGAAGGAAAAGACAACCCACAGAACAGGAGAACTTATTCTCCAATGATACCCTTGAGAAGAGGTTGATATCCAAAATGTATAAATAACCAATTCAACTCAACAGCAAGAAAACAATCAATCCAATTTAAAGTGGAAAAAGGATCTGAATAGACACTTCTCCAAAAATGACATACAGATGATCAATAGATATATGAAAAGATCCACAATGTCACTAGTCATCAGAAAAATGCAAATTAAAACCACAATGACATGTTACCTCAGGCCTGTCAGAATGGCTATCGTTAATAAATCCAGAAACCTCCAGTGCCTGAGAGGATGTGGAGAAAAGAGAGCCTTCCTGCACTGTGAGTGAAAATGTAGATTGTATCTTAATTCTTTATAATTTATAAACTTCATAAGACAGTACTGTTATTGTTGCATATCAATATCCTTTGATTTTTTATCATATTTACCTTTTTCTATCCCCACTCATTGCTGTCCTTCTGCCATCATACTCACTCTGCCCTCAGAAGCCCCTTTATCTCTTCCTTTAGTGTAGATTTGCTAGTGACCAATTCTCCCGATTTTTGTTTGTGTGAAATTTCTTTATTTTACTTTTATTCTCATTTTTTACTAGTAGAGAATTATAAGTCATTCCTTTTAGCATTGTCATGGTATTTTACTTTGTTCCACCTTGAATTACTACTGTTTGAATATGAGTTAAGATCAGCTGACAACTGTTCCTTTGAATGCATTTTGCCATTTCCTCTAGATGTTTTTAATGATTTTCTTTTTGACTTTGGCTCTTAGCTGATACATAGCATGTGCCAAGTGTAGTTTTCTTTTCGTTTATGATTTGTGAATCTCAAAGGCCTTCCTAATTCTGAAGGTTAATATCTCAACAGATTTCAGAAAGTTCTGAGTGATTATCATCTCAGATATTGCTTCTGCTCTATTCACTTATCTCTTAAAATTTGAACATCGGTTGTGCATGCATTGAATCTTCTCATATGTCCTCTGTCTTTTATGCATTCTACTCCATTTCCTAGCCTTTAAGGTATTCATGTTCACTCCATCATTTTTTCCTTATATTCTATTTCATCTTCTTTTTTGTTGAATCTGATTTAAAACAAATCTACATTAGGATTGCCAGATTTAGTAGATACAAATAGAGAAATGCTCAGTTAAACATAAATTTTAGATAAAAATGGATACTTTTTAATGTATCTATATCTCAGATATTGTAAGGAAAATACCTTGGTTGAAGTCCTAACCTCCACTATCTCAGAATATGATTGTATTTGGAGATTGGGCCTTTAAACAAGTGATTAAGCTAAAACAAGGTCATTTGGGAGGCTCCTAATCAAATATAGTTAGTGCTCTTACACAGAAATGTGATTAAGAGACAGATACACAATATGGAAAGACTATCTGAAAACAGAAGAAGGCCTCAGAAGAAATCAACCCTGTCACACATCCCTTTCCCCTTACCCTCAGCTGCCCCCTTAGGGCTGAGACACTGCCCTGACCCTCAAAGGCAGCACCTGGGGCGGCAGAGACCCAGCGGAGGGCTGACCATGTATTTTCTGTTTTGGTTTTATTTCAGCCTGCAATTTTGGACACTGTGTTAGAAAAGTTTTAGAGATGATTCAAAACTCTAAATATGCTTATAAGTCCCTAAAAATGATTTGATTTGCTTCTGACAATTGGTCAGGCTAAGAAACTAACATTCTGGTACCACCTTAACTCAATTTAGTTCTTGCAAGTGTTGCTCTAAGTCTTCTTTTATTTAACCCTACTTCGTAACCCCAACTCACCGTGTAGGGGCTTATCAGACTTTTTCCAGCCTTCGAGGGATCTGAAAATCAACTCTGTCCACCTTGCCTATGAAACTTCCACCAGTTTCTTTTCAGCTTTTCTACCCATAAGGCAACCTTTCCAGAGAAAGAGTCCCCCAAATTCTGGGCTTGTTTCTTTGCCCAACCTTCTCCTAGATCTTTGCCTTACTGAGTCACCACTGCCTTGATCATCTTTGATGTCTTCAAGAACTTTATTTTTTATTTTCAAATTTTCTAAGGGTTCTCATTTGAAAGAAATTTAGAAATTTGGCTGAATTAACTTAGTGCAGGATTGCTGAAAATAGACATATTTTCACAACTGTCTTGTCCATCTTAGAAATATTAGGTAATTCAGTCATCCAGCTAGTAAGTGGCAAAAGTAACATTTCAACTAAGATCTGCCTAAACTTAAAGCCTACCTTCTTGACCATCACACCACACTGCCAAAGGAGACAGGTGAAGGTGCCAGGTAATGCAAAGAGGTGTAACTGAGCTCTGGGCAACGTCACAGTCCCATAAATATCTTAAAACACTCCACCAAAACCAATTTTGCTACAAAGCAAGCTGTACCTTCAATATGGCACGAGTAAAGAAAACGTTGATGACTGTCTTTGCAGAAGCTGGTGTTACATGGCTGTAGTATGAGTACGGATGATAGAGAACAAACTGCTCTTGCTTGTGATTCCACAGAGATGGGGTGTCCTCAGAGATTCAACTGGAACGGCATTCTTTTAGTTGGGCATGAAAACAAAAAGCTGCTCAGAACCACAGAGAAAAACATGAGACTGTTATTCATGTCAAAATAATTAAATTTAAATGCTTTTCATTTTCAAAATTTGGCAAATTGAATGTGACTGACTAATACTTTTAACACAAAGTTAAAAAATATTTTGAAATGTTAAGGGACCCCATTGGCTTTACATAAGCAAAGGAGGAATTGCACAAGGATAGGTTGGGTCGAGAGGTAATGAGCATCGCTATCAGATGTATGAATGAATTAATGCAAGTGGATATCTCTCTCAGACACAAAAGAGGATAAATTGATGGGTGAATATTTGCCAAGAGCACTGCATATTCAACCTAAAAATTTATTCTAAGTAAAGATTGGAAAAGAAAAAGCTTAAAGTATAATAAATGATTTGACACTATCTATTTTTTTTTTCTCAAAGTCATGCTGTTATGAGAGTCAGCCTCACAGGCCCACATGTTTTTAAACACCAATCTAGAAAAAATTACAATACACATTATCTTAAGTTTGTAGTTAAATAGAAACTGAATGGATATAAAAATGTACCAAATCAAGATTTCTCTATAAGGACCAGAATCCTTTCTGTGCCCCAAAAGAATGAGGGGAAAAAAATCTTCAAAAGATTTTGCAGAGTTAAACCATCAGTAAAGTATTTTTTGTACATTTGTCGTGGCATTTACTTGGCATTTTAAACATGTTCTCTTGGTGTGACACATCCATTTTGCACATATGGGTTATTTTATTATTAACATAATGGAATGGTTAGGCAGACAATAACATTTCATGAATGTGAAACCTCATGTAGTTTGTCAAATAAATCTATACTTGTTCCATAAATTCTGCTTTACCATTCTAATACTCTAATCTGTACTTAATGCTGAGTTAAAATACTTTGTCCAATATACTTACATGCCACAAATAAAAGTACAAATCACTCTATATCTTCAAAGATAAAAAAATATTTTACCTATTGGGCTTTTCTTAAGCAAAAGCATATTCATTTACTTAAATTATCTTTTTAAAATTAGTGGTCTTGAAAATGACATAGAGCACTTTCATTCTCTAAGTACCCCAAGTGGTTTTCTCAAATTTTACTCACTTAGGCTGAAATGCCTACATTATCAAGATTTGAATGATTCCAAAGGTAGTGTTTATAAAATATATACATTCCATATTTTTTCCATATTAATATGAAGACTTGCTATTGTTTCACACTTTTCATTAATGATTTTTCTGTAGAGACCAGCATTTGAAAAAAAACTTACAAAAAGAACAAAGTCAACTGAATCAAACTGTAAGCCATTAATATGTTAGCAGAATGAAGTTTCTTACATTAGCTATAATATTTAAAAGGAAGAATCAGAGAATGAGATAGTGTTTTCAAGTTGGAATTGCCATGTGGTGAAATTTCTGGGTCCTGAGATTGATTTTCTTTCCAAGATTAGGAAAGTTAATTTAGAAAGGTGGACTGGTTAGTCTCCTGCTTAAAGCTGTTTTAAGGCATTGTGAAACCAAGTTCAAGGTCTTTAACATAAAGACCCTCCAAAATACGGTTCATGCCTTCTTCTTTTCCCATCAATCTATATATCACTCCTCAGTCACTTGAACTTGACACTTTAGTAATATTCTGTTTGTTGTTTCCTTGGCAACAATATCACTCCATCCCTTCACCTATGTGACCTTCTTCTCTACTTGAGGAATTCTATTTTCCTTCATTCTTCAGGAATATTTGCTTGTCTCTTCCATGCTAAATTGTGTCCCTATCTGTATTTCTATAGTTTTTAATAAATATTTATGTAATGGCAATGACTTAATTTTATTAAAATTCCTTGCTTACATGACTTTCCACATACTATGAACTTGCTGAGAAAAGTGACTTTTTGTTTTTTATTCCATCGACAATATTTTATGACTGGAAAATTATGGCATTTTAGACTGATGTAACAACATAGGCAAAAGTCAAAGACAGGAATGGTGGGGAAAGCATCATCTTAATTAGAAAATAAGAAAGTGTGTAAACTTGGTTTTGTTCAAAATATACATTGAGCTCTCTATGCTGCTCAGCTGGATAGTATACTACTCACTTGCAATGTAATAGAGACAAAGTCCTGCCCTTATGAAACTCTAATTCTAATAGAGAACACTAATAAATGAGTGAGACCAAGCTAGAGAAGAGCTAGAGGGGTCAAATACTAAGGTAAGTAATATGGAGTAATTTTGTTGTAGTTATTTAAAGAAAAAAGTGTCAAAGTGAAAAAATAACTAAGGTATTTAATGAAAGTGCATACAACTGATTATGAGGCAGAATTTCAGGTATGAAAGTATAAGTTTATTTGATGTATTAAGAATTAAGGAAAAGAGAAAAATCTAAAAGTCATATATTACTGAAAGACTGCCTACTGTATCCAAAGCAACTTTGAAGAGAATTGAAAGATAGTCTTGGGGGCACTTATATGTGGAAGAGGAATTTTCAAAATATAGCAAAAGGGTAGTCAGAGGAGAAAGAAAATAACAAGTCTATAGCACATTAGTTGAATTAATGGCCCCAGTATTTTTCTGTCTCTCTAGCTCTTTTGATGATATCCTCCCACTTTGACTTTGGCCTTGGTCATATGACTTGTTTTGGCCAATGGAACAAAAAAAAAAAAAACTTGACACAAGCAGAGACCTGAACAAGCACATGTGTGTTTCTACTACCTCTCTTGCTGCTCAGCCGAGCCTGCTCAACGATGATACACTGGGAGCAAAGCAAAGCCAGCTCAGATGTGCCAGTCAAGAACCAGACAGGCGAGAGAGCCCAGCCAAGAGCAACAAAGACTTCTAATCCACGTACAGCCGACTGTAGGTGTATGAATGAGAGGGAGACCTGAGAGTTCAGTTCCAATCAGCAGAATCAACAAGCCAATCTCTAAACTCCTGAGCAAAAATGATAAATGTTTTATTGCACATTAATCAGATTCTTGAAGCTGTTTGTTACACAGCATAATTTTGGCTATTGATTACTCATATAAGAATCATGGATGCCAAAGAAGATATTTTCTGTAAAAGGCATAAATTGTAGATTAAATTGTGTTCCCCAAAAAGATATTTTGGAATTGTAATGCCAGTATCTGTGAATGTGACCTTATTTGTAAAGAGGGTCTTTGCTGATGTAATCACATTAAGATGAGGTCAATAGGGTAGAGCTTAATTCAATACAACTAGTGTCTTTATAAAAAGCAGAGAAGAGGCACAAGAGAGAATACATTGTGAAGACAGAGGGAGAGACTGGAGTGATGCATCTAAAACCAAGGGTCATACATGAAGAATTGCCAACAACACCAGAAGCCAGAAAAAACTGGAAGAGATTCTCTCCAAGCCTCCAGGGGGAAGTAACCATAACAACATCTTGATTTCAGACCTCTAGACTCTAGAAGAGAGAATAAATTTCTGTCGTTTAAGTCATTCAATTCTAAACCCTAGAAAACTAATATAGCTTCAGAGAACTAGGGATTAAAAGCAAAGACTGAAATATAGGAATAGTACTTGGCTGAGGTTCTGGAATTCTTACATATTATTCTAAAGAAAATATATCATACCTAACATTAGCAGGAAAAACTCTGATCCCTATAACTGGGAACATAAGTGTATTATTTTTTTCTGTAAAAATTCAAAGCCTGCTGAGAAATGGGGTACAACAAGAAATTTAAACTCATATTTTCCTCTTAGGTATTTCTACAAATCCATCTTTCTTATCAAGCCTCCTTCCATTTTCCTGAGGTTCTCTTCCTTCTGCATAGAAATCCTTTCTTAAAGTCTGGGCAAGAAGCCATATTTAAATTAGCACACTATTCTGTGCTCTCAAAACATTGGTGATTTTGTAGTTGAACATTTTCGTTTGTCTGTTTTCTACCATCAGGCTATCATCTCTGTAAATTCATTCCTATGACTATCACCAGCTCTTACAGCACTTCAAACAGGGGCTCAATAAAGATTTATTAAGTGGCTTATACATGTGTAATTCACTTACTACCCAGAATTGTTCCTTAAGAAGCCTCCAGCCCTAACTCATGTTCCTGTTTCCTAGTTTACCAACAGTTGGCTGCTGAATGTGACAGGAGGCAATCTCAATCCATGGAAATTATCGTATCTTGTTTTTCATCAAATGTGGATGGTTAATTTTACCATTTGAACAGCTCATAGGCAATGTTTTGTCAGATAGGCACATGTGAATATAGCATGATTAAAAGACAAGTTTGGAGTGAGGCATATCTAGTTTCAATCTTTGGCTCATCGGCATACCTGACTATTTAAGCTGTGTGAATGTCTCACATTAAATGTTCTTAGCCTCATTTTTCTCATTACATTTGAAAGAATAATACATGAATTACAGAATTGTCATAAGAAGCAAATAAGAGCACATGCCAAGCTATCAGAACATATTACTTTGCATGCAAAAATAAAGGTCAGAAATAAAGGTTTAGAAAACAATCATGCATGGGTCCCATTGTAATAGTTTGCTAGGCTTGTCATAACAGAGTAATAAGTGTGTGATTAAGGTGTACGCAGGGTTTCTCCTGGGGCCTCACTACTTGTTTTGTAGGTTGTTGTCTTCCCATGTCTTCACCGGGTCTTTCCCCTGTACTTGTCTATGTCCTAATCTGTTCTCATTATAAGACACCAGTCATATTGGATTAGGGCTCACCCAAATGACCTCATTTTACCTTAATCATCTTAAAACCCTGCCTCCAAAGATACTCACATTCTGAGGCCACATTCTGAGTGTTAAGACTTCGACCTAAGAATTTTGAAGGAACATAATTCAGCTCATAACACCCTTATTCTAGTTTCATGTTGTAAGACCAGAGGAATGTTCTTTATGGTCCGTGTCACGCTTAGTTTATTATCCTAAAGTTTTGGTTTCTTATTTAATATTAGAGGTGTTTGGTTTTTAATCAATCACCTGTGTTTTTAGAAAGTAAGAGGGAACATAACCAATTTTAAAATAAAATTCAACTGTAATCTTCCACTTTAAAAATGGATTTTGTCAAAAAGAAAGTTATAAAACTGTTGTTAGAGTATTATCACAATTACTTATAGGTCCCTATGGAAACAGAGTCTTTCTCTTTCCTTTCTATTTTCATCACATTTTATTTATGCCCTGTAATACCGTGCACTGGCACACTACCGATTACAGGCACTTCGGGTCCCTATGGGCCGCCTGCTGTTCAGTGCTGTCGAATTTCTCTCCCTGACTCCCCAGGACATTGCAAAGAATATGTTTCTTTTTGGCAGTCAGCACTAGGTGCATTAGGAATTGTAAATGTCACTAAATTTGCTACACTGCACTATTTTTAAACCTACCTATACTAATATAGATACCTAGTTCAAGAAAATTTATGATGGTCTGCTGCTGGTTAATTGTTATTAATTAAAGTATAATTATAACCCTGACTGGTGTGGCTCAGTGGACTGAGTGCTGGTCTGTGAACTGAAGGGTCACTAGTTAGATTCCCAGTCAGGGCCCATTCCTGGGTTGCAGGCCAGGTCCCTAGTAAGGGGGTGCTTGAAAGGCAACTACACATTGATGTTTCTCTCCCTCTCTTTCTCCCTCCCTTCCCTTCTCTAAAAATTAATTAACTAATTAATTAAAAATAAATAAAGTATAATTATAATAAAATAAAGACCTGGCGTCTGATCCCAGGATATTAGACCCAATTACTATAGGGAGTGTCTAGCAACTTTCTTTGTTAATGCGAAGGATTGAATCACCAAATCCAACCATGTCAATCCAATCAACTAAAGTGCCTTGAACATCTACTGTGCTCTGGCTTTCAATTGAAGGTGTGAGTCATAAGGGAGAATGACTCAAAGAAAATCCTTTCCCATCACTTAAGAATGAAGTTGAAGTCTATTGCCTGCGTGTGATAGGTCAATAGCATCGTCGTAACATTCTTGTGAGATGTTACCAGTGTGTAATAACTGTTGCCTAGGAAACCATCTTTGTCTGGATAACAGTAAAATTTGTGTAAGGAAAGTTTTGACTAAGTAGAAATACAGATTTTACTGCAATAAATTTCCATCTTAGGAATTTCATTTGCACACATCATGCAAAAATCTTGACAAGTTGAAGAAGTAGATGTAAATTTTAAAAAGGTCGAAACTTTTATGGTTATTGGTTTTGTTTACATTGACTATTTCTTAGCTATTTGTTACCCAGTAAAGAGACATTACTATAATTTTGTTGAGAAGAAAGCTGAAGCTCGGGTTACCTAAGAAACTTTCCTTATTAAAACACTCCTACTCTCCAAAGAATGAAGTAAATGGAGTTGGGAAAACATAATATCCATCCAGGAAAAAAAATCATACTCACTTCCTATTCCATCTTTCTTATGCAGAAATGGACTTTTATGAATTGAAAATGATCATGTAAAAGAAAGTTATGAATAGAAAATAATAGTAAATTTTTCTTTAATAATAATTGATTAGGAATAGCCTTTTTAACAAGAACAAATGCCTAGAAGCCTAAAAAAATGCAACTGATTAAATTATATAAATATTTATGTTTTTTGTGTGGTTTAAAAAATTCACTATGAAATACCAAAAGATAATTCAAAAACTAGTTAACTAGTTAATTATTCTTTTAATTTTATTAAATTTATTGAGGTAACATTAGTTAATAGAGTCATATAGGTTGCAAATACACATTTCTATGATACATAATCTGTGTATTACATTGTGGGCCCACTACTAATTAATTAATTGATTTTTAAAATCAAGTTGCATTTGTGGCATATGAGTATAATTTTGTAATATAAAAGTAGTTTTCAAAACAATAAAAATAATAAATCTAGAAAGAATATGCAAGAAAAAAGTAAAGTTAAAAAATAAAGGAAGAAGAAAAGGCAAATAAATACAAACTTTCCAAAACAAATGTAAAAGAGATTCAAATCTATCTCGTAATAAAAAACACAAGTTAAAACTTTTCTAAAAATTTTATCTATTTGACAGTCATTTTTGAAAATATGCAGACAAACAGAATTTGGTAGAATCTCAATAGTTAATTCAAGATAACAATACAAAAAAACCTAAATTATACATTCCTTTGATTTAGCACGTCCACTGTTAAGAATTTAATCTATAGATAAACAGGCATGCGGGATGTTCACTGAACTACTTTAATAGAAGAACATAGGAAACTTTTAACATAATTAAATAAGAGTAAAAGTTTTTCAAATAACCCCAAAGAACAAAATTTAGACAAAAATCTGTTTGACATGACTGGGAAATCTCACCTTTCTTGTTCTTCCAAAATGTGACATCAACAAATAACAGAAAGGAAGAGATAGTGTTATTTTTGTACACTTTACATTAAGCGAAAATAATTAGTATTCTCTTTTACAGAAGAAAAGGGACCATAACTTCAGAAAAACTTTTTTTTCTTCCTTTCTAGGCATGTTAAAAGTAGAGCTGCTGTACAAATGGGTAATCTTTTTACATTACACAACCTGAAGAAAATACATTCACAGCAGAATGAAATATATTTGCTTTGATCTTGTTACAGTGAGAAAGGGCCTGAGCGGACGGAGAGTCTCATTCATCATGTATTTACGACGAAGGCATTAATCAAGATAACACCATGTCTCGTGTAGTGAAAGCTGTGGATCAAGAAACATACGGAAACAGTTTCAGAGGAGTACATATTTTCTTGAGATCCTCTGCATTCAAAATCAAAACAACCCCTGTCCAAGGCACCTCGTATATTTCCAATCCAACATCTCCATTTGTGTTTCCCAGAACCGCAGTTAAAATGAAATATTAGCTCATGTTGGGTGATGTTTAAGAGCACCCCATGAAATATTCTGGCAGCCGTGAGCCTTCTAGGATAGTGTGGGAAATCATAACATCTGCCCCGAGGGGGAAGAGTCAACTCCAGCCACCACAGACTGCTTCTGCCCATGGCAACTGAAAATAATGATGGTTTTGCTCATTAAATGGCATCCATTTGAGGTCCCGGCAGGGTGGTCAGGATTGGGACCCATTGTTCACGTGAACTACTAGACTGAGTAACATACATAACATTCAAAGCCAAACCGTCAGGAAAACTTATACATCTATGTGTTAATATTCACAGCTTATTATCTATCTGCTCTAATCTAGAAAAGATGTTCCTTACAGAAACAGACTGTAATAGGTTACACATTTTCATTAGTTCATTGTGATTAGCTACTTAGTTGATTTGTTGGTACAGTATTTCCCAGAGCTTGAAGAAACTACAGCTGGCGGTATATTTTCCTCTGCCCTGAGTCCACAGTTTACCTCCTGCTCAGGCATGGTCACGGACAGCACCAGTCTAGCACAACGATTTCTAAAGCAGATTTTAACACTGCGTGAGTGTGGTATCTCTGTGTCATCATCACAACTGATGACCTGCTTAGGAGAAGACACTTGAATGGGCTGATTATTCAAACAAATCTCTTTCATGTTTCTTTAAAGGCCTTACTATAAAAGCAGTTTATGGGTTTTGAGAATTTAGGGCTTTGTTTTGCCCTGCCTGTTGTCACACTAGAAAAAATGACTAGGGATCCTCAAAAGATATTCATCTTGTCCCCACTGATTGCTGAATATTTTTGTCAAATGGTGATGGAGTTTCTAGTGGTCAAGGAATGGGCTTTTGTGTTGACTGGTCTAGGTTTGACTTCTGCCTCTCTGCCTAGCCGGCTGTGTAATTTTCAGTAATATGTTCAATCTCTTTGACTTAAAGAAAAAGAATTCTTCTCATTGAAAGCTACAGAAATCTAACTTTAATTCGCTTTAAGGGGAAATTAAAATGTCGGGTGTCGGGAGGAGAACCCAAAAAGCAGAAGTGAAGCTGAGTTGAGAAATGACTTAATCCAAATGCTTCTCACAGTCCATTTCTCTCCTTTCCCTCTTTGTGTGGAACTGTCTTTAATACAGAAAGGCATTGTTTATGCAGAAGAAATATTCCATGGATCACTTCAGATACGCAAACATAGAATTGCCAACTAGAAATGGGGCGGGGGGGAAACTCTATTTCTCACCAACTCAAGCCAGAAAAATCTATGGGAATGATGCTGATGGAGTGGGAGTCAAACGCACAACCACTGAAAAAGGTCCAGGGAGCTGTGCAGGTGAGCGGTGTGCCTAACCCAACCTAAATGCCCCAGTGCTCCTGGGGCTGGGGATGCATCAGCTTTCACTAGAAGAAAGGTAGGGAAAGAAATGTTGGATTGAGGCAATTTTTACTTTTGTTTTTGCTCATTTTTTCAGCTGCAAATTGGATAATGGAACTTATTCTACAGAGTTTCTGTGATATGTTGATGGCATAATGCATGTAATCATTAGTTTAATTTTTGGCTAATGGACTAGAGTTGAGAAGCAGTAACTATTATTACATTTGTGTTAAAGGAGGCATATGTAATAATTGTCAGTGGCATAGCCAGTTCTTGTGTTACATGAGACAGGACATACACACTGAGTAGTTGGCAACACTTATGTTATTTGGATTCCATCATAAAACATGTGTATTTCTCAGCCTTGACCCTTTTAATGTACTAGGCATCTTCAAGTGCTTTTGTATCATTGCTGAAGTTTATTCATTCTTATAATCACAAAATACTTGATTGTGTTTCTGACATACTGATTGCCATTTCAATGGCTTATTTAATAATAGATATTGATCACTTATAATCTTAAAAGCATTGTGCAAATATTTTTTTAAAAAATGCTGTTAACATACCAAAAAGAAATGTAATATTTCTAACATTAAATGTGAAAAACTGATGTATTGATATTTTAATGAAGATAGAAAAAAAATCAAATTGATACATAATTCAGAAAAAATAAAATAATAAAATTTACAGATTATTTTTTTAAAGATTTTATTTATTTATCTTTAAAGAGAGAGGAAAGGAGGGAGAAAGAGAAGGTGAGAAACATCGATATGTCGGTTGCTTCTCCAATGCACTCCATATGAGGACTGAACCCGGAACCCAGGCATGTGCCCTGACCCGGAATAGAACCAGTCACCTTTCGCTTTGTGGGAGGATGCCCAACCGAGTCACACCGGTCAGGGCTGTTTACATATTATTAATGAATATTGTTTATCATACACACTCATAAGTGTTGGCAAGAAATACTTAATCAATTCTTCCTACACAGAGGAAGTAAGAACAATAAAACAATTATAAGAATAAAGTCACTCTTTACTGAAAAGTGTGTCCTATATTTCAGGGGCTGTATTAAGCGGTTTATACAAATTTTCCCATTTCCTCTTTTCTCAAGTTCTAAGGATTTAGGTATTATTGTTTCTCTAATTTAATATTGAGCAAGTAGAGGCACAGCAAAATTGAGTAACTTGTCAAAGTTATGCAACCTAGTTATTAGTAGAGCTCGTATTTGAACTCTGCTCTGAGTCTAAGGTCTGCTACCTACTGACGGCTGTAAAACACTAAGCAAGGGCTTACAGATCAAAACGCCAGTACCCGAACATCTGTGCATTTTCCCTTGCATCCTTCTTACAGACCACTCTGACTACCTTTCAATTCAAACCACTCTGGCTCCAGGGAAGGTAATTAAGAGTTATGATTTCAAGAGACTTCCTGCTAGGTTGCCAGCTGGATTTCCACGTGTTAACAAAGATAATATGACATATAAATACACGACATAATTAGGCAAAAACGAGTGTTTAAATTAGGAGCAAAGGGCCCAATTTTCTGGGAATACGCACAATGACAAGCGATTACCCATGTGAAATGTGCTGACACTGCCATTTCCCACCATATCAGACACATGCCATTGCTGATAAAATCTTCCCTTCTTTAGTGCTTGCAGTTTTCTAAGCTGCCATTGTTGTTCAAATCAAAGATGATTAACATTGACTTAATGCTTACCATCCCCAGGATGGTCCTCCTGCTTGTAAAATGTCTGTATTTTATCTGTATCCCCCCTTGATTCTAACTTCCCTTTCTCTTCCTGCTATTAGCACCCTACCCCAGCAACGTGATGGTAAGTGTGGGACCAGCATTTCCCAACATGCTTTGCAAAACAAAAGCTCTATGGGACATAATTGGCAATGTAAAAGATCCACATTTAGTAAGATGTGAGAAGGCTGCGCGGAAATGTTTGAAAAGATTTTTGCAAAACTCACAAGGATATTTATATGCAAATAGATATATTCACACAGGAGATATAAAAGGCAATGATTCTTAGATGTAAATATTTGATCCAGAAACAGTGTTTCTTGGAGCATCTCTCTGAACCAGTGGTGTATGCCACCCTGGAGAAAATGCTGGGTGGAGACTCGGCAGTGTGTTCCTTTGCCTCTCTTTCTGCCTCTTTCTCATTTCCCATTTTCTCACTTAGCTACTATAGAGTAGCTAAGTGAGAAAGCTACTCTACAGAGCAGATTTAGCTGTCTGTAATTAATATGCATCAATATCTATAGTAGCTAACTTTTATTACTTCCTTATCTATGTGATGAATTCTGAGCTAAGAACTTTTACTCCAAAGCAATCCTTTGAAGCGATGTTATGAAATCCATTTTACAGATAAGGAAATTGACGATCCAAAGGGCTATGGGAGAAGCCAGAGTCACTTGGTAATTAAATGTTAGAGCAGAGATAGGCACTCAGACTCTCAGATTGTAATGTTAGAGGTCACACTCCTTATCAAAGTATGCGATGACTTTCATGTCCTAAACACAGGTTCCTTTTTGGTTCTTGTACTGCACCACCCAACTTTCTGATCCTATTCCCTCCATCAACCACTTGGTAGTAGAACATTTTGTAGGCATTTCTTACCATATTACTCATTTACGGTTCTACTGTAATATAAGTGAACGTGTCAATGATTTAATAAATAACTAGCAAATTTTTAAATGTCATCTATATGATTAATATTACTAAATTATTTTGAATTCTATTTTATAATGGACTTAATATAATACTCTACAAACCATATATCTATGCGAGTGTATATGAATTTGTTTACCCATGTGTGAAAATCAAAAGAGCAAAAAGTGTGTGAACAAAACACTGAGAACATGTCCTTGATATCCCCAGCTTTAACCATATTGGGAACAAATACAGCAATTACTATTTAATCTAGGTTTTCAAAAGAGTGGTAGTGAAATCTGTAGCCATATATTTTCCATGTTGGTTTAAGTAGTATTTTTCTTAATATGCTTAATATTAAGCACCAGGAAAAGCCTAAAGAATTACAGTCCTCGGTCATTTTTTAATATTCAGTAGATAAAGTTTGAGCATTTCCTCTGGCATTGCTACATATTTATGAAATAAACAAACAAACAGAGAGTATTTAAATATAAGTCAAATAAATAATGAAAAAATGTATTATATGTCTTAATCATGTATCTTTCTTAGGACAGAAATTTATTTATTTAATTGCAATGCATGTCATCTTTTTAAAAATTTATTTTATTTTTTATTGAATTTATTGGGGTGACATTGGTTAATAAAATTATATAGGTTTCAGTTGCACTATCCTGTAATACATCATCTGTGTATTTTACCGTGTGTTCACCAACCCAGGTCAAGCCTCCTTCCATCATCACTCATCCCCCATTTATTCTCTCCTGCCTCCCCCTTCCCCTCTGGTAATCACCGTACTGTGTCTCTCTATGAGGTTTTCTTCTCTTGATCCCTTAATCTTTTTTACCCAGCCCCCCCTGCTTTTACAAAAAAGCTCATGAGCTGTTAATGAGTGAGGTGGGTGAAATAAGATTGCCATGCTTTAAAAATAACTCTGTGGGAAAGCCTCTCAAATTCAGTACAAACAATGGTTTTGACATTTCTCACTGTACATACTAAATATAAGCCCCATGAGGGTGGAAAATTTGTTTTCTTTTCTTTCCTCTTTTATTATTCATTTGATTATTTGACAAATCTCAAGTGCCTAGAATGGTGTTGATATTGTTGCCTCTCAATAGATGTTGGCGGAAATTGATGTTCACAATTAAAATAAAAGATTAAGGTAAAATATAGATAGTATGAGAAAAGAAAAATTGTTAGTTATAAAACCAGTTAGAGAAATGTGTAAGTTCTGAGAAAGCAGGCTTTCTCAGTGCAGTGCTTCTCAAAGTTGGTCCCTAGACTGGCAGCCCCAGAATTACCTGGAAATGCAGATTTCGTGTGGGCATCTGATGCAGACCCCAGCTCATGATGTCTGCCACTTTGTGGATGAGAGAGGAGACAAATTCACATGTACTACCGAGTCCTGTGGAGGAAAAGGGACGACATAGCTTTTCTCTCAAGAAGAGAAAAAAGCTCGGCCCTTGCCATGACAAGCCTTTATTTCTTTTCTGGGCACATGACATGATGGCCTTCATTTACTATGCACAGGTTCACTTTAGGTGGTTACCTTTTACAGAAAACAAAGGAGAGGATGCCGTTAATCACAGCAGAAAAGAAGGATATTTGCAAATGAAAAGGGAAAAGTGGTTGAACTGGTTACACTCCTCCTTGGAAGGTTTAGCATGGATTTTAGGAAGTTACTTTGCAGTAAATGTTTGCTGCCTCAATTCGGGGTGAGGGAGTTTTAGCAAAAGCAAGTCTCATAGCCGGCTAGGTACAATGCAAGCCTGATTCTCCACGGGAAAACCTCTCCATGGGTGTGTGTCCTGTGCATCTCCGAGTGGGAGCTGGGCCCATGCCACTCAGAATGGTCTCCTATAGGCATCTTCACAGAGCTACTGAATCAGATTTTCTGGTGGTAGGGACAGAAAATGGGCATTTAACAAGCCAGGAGATTCTTATGCATAACAGTTAGAGAACCATTGCTTGCTTAGACCATAAACAATCAGATCTCCAAGGACCTCATGCCTCTTTTAAAATATTACTTCCTAATTTTTAGATTCTGGTATATGAAATGTATATTGACTTACTTAAAACGCTTATTATGTTAGCCTAAGTCCAACATCCAATTTGTAGATTATTTTGAATTTCCCTCATAAACAATGATGTGGTTTATAAACAATGAAGGTCTTATTTCTTCCTTCCATCCCTTATTCTTTTTATCAGTTATCTTGCCTTTTTGTAATTATTATAGCTCATAAGACATCCTCCTTCACCACTTCATGATTATTGGAATTATGATCAGTATTAATACTGTTACATTTGTTATTGAATTACTTAGTCTGTTCATTTGTACATGTGCACACTTTTAGCCTTTCATCATTTTTTATTCCTCCCCCCATTTTAATTTTTCTATCTGAGATTATTTTTCTTCTGCCTAAAAATATTTCTTTCAGTATCTGCTTTAGTGTGGGTCTACCAGTGACAAATTCATTCACTTATTATATATGTCAAAAATGTCTTTATTTTGTCACCATTTTAGTTACTTTATCATCTGAAAGATTAATAATAATAATTCTACACGTTCTCAACTTTCATACTATTGAAATGTCAGGTGCCATACTGCTGTTGACCCAAAGCAATGCATCACTCCAAGCTGTTCATATTATTTTGTCTTTGGCATTGGAAGTCAGTAGTATTACTTTAATAAATTTAGATGTGATTACTCTTGTATTTAATCTATTTGGGCTCTGAGGTACTTTTTAGATTTGTAAGTTAATTTCTCTCTTCAGTTTTGGGAAATCTTGCCCATTTCTTTTTAAATATTATTTCTACTCCATACTTTGTCTCCTATGCTTCTGGGACTACAAATACACTTTTCACCAACCCTACGTCTCTCTGTATACTTTTACATAGTTCTCAGTGTTTCTGCCCTGCATACCTTCAACTGTAAATTTTCAGCCAGCTCATCTTCCAATTGTCTAGTCATCTCTACAGATTATGGTTGAACTCATCTGTTGAATTTTGACTACTGTATTTCTTAAAATTCAATTATATTATTTTTCAGTGATTTTAATTACCTGAAAAAATGTCCAACATGTCACTCATTTGCTTGAACATATTAATAACAGGGTTTTTTTTAATTCTATGTATAATTAGTCCAATACCTGCATCATCTATTTCTTCTTTCTCTTGAACTTATTTCTTGTTATGCTTAGTAAATATTGTTTGCATGCCAGACATTATGTGTGATACATTGTAGAATTTCAGAATGGTGTTGGTTTTCTCCAGAGAAAGTTCATTGTATTTCTTTTAGATCAGTTGGAATGGGAGCAGATAACCCTAAGATAGTCAAAGCCAGTGCGGACTCAGAGGTGCTTTGCAGTTTTTGTGAGACTGGATCTACCTCTGATTCTTTGCTACTATTAAGTACAGCTATCCTTGAGTCTCAGGGGTGCTTGTGTTGTTAATAGTTCTGGGTCCTGAACTGTTTCTCATGTAACATTCCAAGCACCCCTCCTGACTTGAGATTTTCAGGATTTATAACAAATATTCCCTGCCTTTATATGTAAGTAACAGTAGTAGTTTAAACACTTTGAAACAAGGAGTCACTTGTTAAAGTTAGTTCCATATTATACAATCAAAGTAACAATAGCAATGAGTCATCTTACGAAGTATGATAACCAAAAAAGACTGATATCTTGGTGTCAGTTTGTAGTATTTACTCACATAAAGCAAAACAATTTTTTAAAAAATGACCAAAGTTTCTGTGATGATTTCAAAAGTATAACAGTGCAAACTCTTGTACTCAGGTACATTTTTTTTTTATAAAACTCTTAAGTCAAAATCTGAACTTGTGGAAATTTAGAAACTGGTCTTGTGCATGACACTTTGTGGTTTTAGCTTCTATTTCTTTCCTGAATGAAAGTCACTAGAGTGCTTTATTTTTCAAAACGAGTAACTAAAAATAAAATCTAATTTTCACTCTGCTTCTTAAAGTTTCAAACGTATATTAGAACCAGAGTAAGGATGCAGGATGAGACTCAGCACATTGTCAAAGCTAATTCACCCAAGGGCCAGGAAGCATTTCATAGAAATGTAATTGATGAACTTTCAAGATTTGCCATGGGTAAATATAATGAGGTGACTAATTATATTGAATAATTTTAAAATGAGATGTAGAGAGGTCAGAGATCAGCTGTGCAGAATGAAGTTGCATGGCCCAAGGCCCCTTAATTAGCTCTTGAATATGTGAAATTTTAGATTTAGTTGTTATCTGCTGTATGATTAATAATTGCTTTTTCACATAACAAGACGCCTTTTATACTGAGGATAATGAGCACTGGTTTTCATCAACACAAAGCAAGGAGATGAGAAAAGTGGATTTAATTCACCTGAATAAAGAATTAGATAAGCTCACACGTAGATCTTCCTCAAAATAATGGAGAATGGACTCTGAAAAGAGCAACCTAAGAGGAGTTAGAGTTCTTCAAAAATATAAAAGACTGAATCCTACCCCTGATGAAAGAACCCATCTTGATAGTTTAAAGCATTGTTAGGGGGTCTGGGAGCCTAAGAAGGGGCTGGTGAGGAGGGATGGTGCTCATGTGAAGATGGAATTCAGCGCCACCATTTATAGGCTGTGTGACCTTAAACAAGTCATTTAAGGACACTAAACCTCAGTTTCCCATGTTATAAAATGTCAGTAAGAATGACTTTCTTGAATGTTTGCTCTATAATTTAACTAATTAATCTTCATGGCTTGATATAGGATCATTATTAATACATAAAGAGCTTGCCTTTCATCTTTATGACTACACTATTATAAACATGTTATTAATAGCACCCCAGTCCTTCATGGGGAAAAGGAGGCACTAACATGTTACATCACATGCTTAAGATCCCATAGTTAGCAAGTAGTGGAACCAGGATTTCAGCCCAGGCAATCTAGCTCAAGAGTTCACGTTTTATGTCAACCCTCTGAATAAGCACTCATTAACAGTAAGTGCTATGTCATACTGGGACTTGTTCATTTAATACCTGTGTGCTAAAAAAGGCACATGCAATGATTGAAGGTGATATATCATTTTTTTGGTACTACGAGGACCATGTGACATTTAGGAGAAAAGGTGACCCTATGATCTCATCATTCCCTTAGAAGAGCGAAGCAACATTTTCAGTCATTATCCCTAAGCTTGCTCAACACCTTACCAATAAGTATAATTATTTGTCACTTGCAATCCTCTTACACTACAGGTTGCCATACCCCATTTTTTATTTTAGGGAATTAAAGCTCAAATTAAGAATTCACTTCAAAAGGCAAGACAACATTCCCCATGTTATTTCTAACTTTTTCCTTTCTCTTTTATTCTTTCTTCATCTATGTCCTTTTACTCTAACACATGCCTTTAGAGAACTTAATTATTTTAAAGCTTCTTGTTCCAGAGCATTTCTTCATGCCTGTGATGTAACCATGCTGGGACACCCTGTGAGTGTGATGCAAACTTTTTTTTAAAGAAAAAATAGGAGGGATCACAATACCTGATATCAAATTATATTATAAGGGCACTGTAATCAAAATAGTCTGGTGCTGGTGTAAGAACAGACACATAGATCAATAGAACAGAATAGAGAGCCCAGAAATAAACCCAATGTTGTCTCTACGGTCAGTTAATATTCAGCAAAAAAGGCCAGTGTATAAAATGGAGTAAAAATAGCCTCTTCAACAAGTGGCATTGGGAGATCTGGACAGCTACATGAAAAAAAAAAAATGAAACTTGACCACCAGCTTATATCATACACAAAAATAAACTCAGGATGGATAAAAGACTTGAATATAAGTCACAATACCATAAAAGACTTAGAGGAGAACATAAGCAGGAAAATTTCAGATATCCCACACAACAATATTTTCACTGGTATGTCCCTTAGAGCAAGGGACATAAAGGAAAGAATAAATAAATGGGACTTCATCAAAATCTAAAGCTTCAGCACAGCTAAACAAAACATCAGCAAAATGAATGCGGAAACAACCATATGGAGAAATATATTTGCAAATGATATCTCAGACAAGGATTTGATCTCCAAAATATATAAAGAACTCACACAGCTCCACTCCAGGAAGAAAAAACATCCAATTAGAAAATGGGAGAAGGACCTGAACAGACACTTCTCCAAGGAGGACATACAGAGGGCCCAGAGACATATGAAAAGATGCTCAGCATCACTAGCTGTGAGAAAGACGCAAATGAAAACCACAATGAGATACCACTTCACCCTGGTCAGGATGGCCATCAAAAACAAATCAACAAACAACGAGTGCTGACGAGGTTGTGGAGAAAGGGAACCCTAGTGCACTGTTGGTGGGACTGCAGACTGGTGCAGCCACTATGGAAAACTGTACGGAATTTCCTCAGAAAACTAAAAGTCAAACTGTCTTTTGACAAAGTAATTCTGCTGCTGGGATTATACCTTAAGAATCCTGAAACACCAATTTAAAAGAACCTATGATAACACCCCAATGTTCACAGCAGCACAATTTCCTATAGCCAAGTGCTGGAAACAGCCTAAAAGCCCTTCAGTAAATGAGTGGATCAAAAAACTGTGGTTCATTTACACAATGGAATACTATGAAGCAGAAAGAAAAGAAAATCCTACACTTCACAAAAGCATGGATGGAACTAGAGAGCATTATGCTAAGTGAACTGAGCCAGATGATAAAATACAAATACCATTATGATTTCACCAATACATGGAACCTAATCAACAAAACAAACACATGAGCAAAATGTAGCCAGAGACATGGAAATAAAGAACAAACTGACAGTGACCAGAGGGGAGGCGGAAGGGGGATATTGTGGGGAAGAAGTGGAAAGGTCATCACAGAACGTGGGTAAAGGACCCATGGACAGAGACAATGGAGGGGAGGATTGCCTGTGGGAGGTGGGAGTGGACAGGGCTGGGGAAAGTAATATGGGGTGGGGGGACAACTGTAATTGAATGACGATAAAAAATAAAATAAAATCATTGAAATATACCATATATTAAAAAAGTGCCCAAATCATGAGAGCAAAGGTTGATGAATTTTCATAAACTGAACATTCTTGAACCAGCTCTGAGATCAAAGGAGAAGCACTTCCAGCACTTCCAGCACGAAGGGATTCCAGAGCCTGTCCCAGTCACTTGCCCACAGGCGTGCTCACTCTCCTGCCTTATAGCACTGCAGGTAACTTGTGCTTATTTCAGTTTTATATGAATAGAATCATAGAGTATACATACTTTTTATAAATAGTTTCCTTTGCACAGTGTGTAGTTTATCTAAATTTGTACATGTAGTTGTAGTTTATCCATTCTTGTTGCATAGAGGATCAAGGTGAGCATACCACAGTATATGTATTCATTATAAAATTGAAAGACTTGAATTATTTCTATTTTGGAACTGTTAAAAATAGTAATTCTATAAACATTGTTTTACATGTATTACTATATGTATATGTTTCTGTAGATTATGTACCCAGAGATATAATTGCTGGGACATGTAAAGACTCATATTTTTTAAAATAAAATTTAGTTTTTAGAATAGATTTAAATTTATAAAAAAAATTTGAAGTAGTGCTAACACTTCTCACATGCTCCACATCCAGTTTCCCTTATTATTAACATCTTATGTTATTACAATACATTCATTGCAATTAAATAATATGGATACATCATGATCAACTAAAGTCTATCATTTATTTAGATTTTTTTAAGTTTTAAGTTAATTATCTTTTCTTTTTTTAAGATTTTATTTATTTTTTTAGAGAGGGGAAGGAAGGAGAAAGAGAGGGAGAGAGAGAAATCAATGTGCCATTGCTGGGGCTCATGGCCTGCAACCCAGGCATGTGCCCTGACTGGGAATCAAACCTGCGACACTATGGTTCGCAGCCCACGCTCAATCCACTGAGCTACGCCAGCCAGGGCTTAAGTTAATTATCTTTTCTTGTTCCAAGAGCCCATCTAGGTTACTGCTCTGCATTCAGAGATCATATCTACTTATGTTCTGCTTGGCTGTGGAAGTTTCTCAGACTTTCTTTGTTTTGGATGACTTTGAAAATTGTTTTTTTAATGTTTAAAATGTTTATTGAGATATAATTTACATGCTATGAAATTGATCTACTTTAGGCATAGAAGTCAGTGGTAGTTAGTATACTCCCAGAGTTGTGCGAACATCAGCATGATCTAATTTGGGGGTGTTTTCACCACTCTAAAAAGAAATCTCACACCCTTCAGCAGTCACTCTCCACTCCTCCTCCCCCTCCCCCTCCAGACCTAGGCAGCTACTAACCTACTTTCTGTTCTCTTGAATTTGCTTATTCTGTACATTTGACATCAATGCAATCATAAAATATACAGCCTTATGTGACTGGCTCCTTTCACTTTGCCTGTTTCCAAGGTTGATCCATGTTGTATCATATGTCAGCGCTTCACTGGTTTCTACTGATGAATAACATTCTGTTGCATGGATGCACATAGTTTGTTCACCCATTCATCAGGTGGTAAATATTCAGGTTGCTTCTATTATTTATACTTTGTGTCTACTATTGTGAGTAATGCTGCTATGAATTTGCATGTACAGGTTTTCGTACATGCATGTTTTCACTTCTTTGAGGTATATACCTAGGAGTGAAACTACTGGACCATAGAATAATTTTATATTTAATTGTTTGATGAACTGCCAGTCTGTTTTCCACAGTGTATGAGATTTCACCCTGCTCCCTGATTGCATATTTCTTTTTTTCTATTTTTTATTGTTGTTCAGTTACAGTTGTCCCCATTTCCCCCCCATTACTCTCCCCTGCCCTGTCCACTCCAACCTCCCACTTTCAATCTTTCCCTCATTGCCCTTGTCCATGGGTCCTTTATCCATGTTCCTTGACTTGACCCTTCCCCTTCTTTCCCCCATTATCCCGCTCCCCACTCCACTCTAGTCACTGTTGTTTTGAGAGGTAGTGGCTAGACGTTTTGCAGGATTCTTCTCTTTTGGAATTTTTCTCATGTTGCTATTTTTTCATGATAAAGTTGGGTCATGCATTATTGGAAGTGAAGTGTCATTTTCATCATAGACTATTAAGAGTATGTGATATCAAGACAATATGACTATTGATGTTGGCTTGCTCATCTAGCTGAGTTCATGGTTGCAGCTTCCTCACTGCAAGTTTACTCACCTACCCTCCCCACACTCACACTGTGCACTTTGGAAGGCAGTCAATGCTCTGTTCATACCTGAATTACAGAGTCATGTTTCCCCTCTCCGAGGGAAGAGCACCTTCTCCCACGAATAGTACTTTATTCAATCATTTATTATTTCACTGTGAAATTATGGACATTTATTTTGTACTTTGAGTTATAATGGGCTCATTTTTTTAGCACGAAAACTCTTAACATTTCAATGTCCACCTTTTGATTCTAGAATCCCAGGCAACACTGTGAAATTCTGCT
Organism: Phyllostomus discolor; assembly: GCF_004126475.2. Lineage (NCBI taxonomy): Eukaryota > Metazoa > Chordata > Mammalia > Chiroptera > Phyllostomidae > Phyllostomus > Phyllostomus discolor. Next base: position 204,587,474 of record NC_040903.2, read on the forward strand.
GGCAGACAGTGTTCTGTGGGTGTCTTGTAATTCTGCATATATTACAAGAAGAGAGACTACCTTCCTTTTTGCTTTGGACTATATTTTAAGGATATTTGGGTAGTTAACAGCCTTACAATATGGAGATAGTGTCTGTACCCCCAGAGAAGAGAGTAGATTTCCTGCTCTACATATGAGAGTTGGGCTCCCCAAGGTTAGGATTCATTAGGTGTGATGCAAGTCCACTGTGTGTGCCGCATTCGCCTGAGCCCTTCTGCACCACACATATGAGACTTGGAGTCAAGGTTACCTGGTGCTCATGTTAATTGGGCTATAAGTCCTACATTGCTTTGTCTTTCACCCAGGAGTCTCATGCCATCTGAAAAATTCATAAAACAGTGCCATGCTAACTTGGTAGGGTGTAAGGAAGGCCAACTCTCAGGTCTTTCACAGTTCTTGGCAACTTCCAGAAAAGGATTCACGTCCACACATACACAAAGGTTTACAAACCAATGTGTCTGCTCCACTAGGTCATAGTTCTCATGTACTTTTTGTAATTCGGCCAGCTCCCTCACGGCCCCCTTCGGAGCTAATGGCAATGTACTTTGAGTCGCTTCCAGGAGTTTCACCTTTGTCCTGGCTGATGGTGTGCCCATAGTCAGCTGGCACCTGTGCCTCAAGGGCCCTGCCTCTCATTGTTTGCAAAGCTTCCTTTCTGGGAGCCAGATGAGTGCCAGGCAATGAGATGCAGCAGAGAAAATCTCTGTCTTTAATTTCATGTTCTACCCAGTCTGCTACATGGACCCAAAACCACTTTAACTCAGAATTCCCTCAAAATATTCCTATGGCCGTGCTGCTTTTCTCTGCACTGTGCCTTCAAAAATATTTGGGAGTAGCCTGATAGAAGTTACCCATGATGCTTGTTAATGTCCGTTATTCAACCTAAAGCTTTTTTTTTTCTTTGACAAAAAGAGGGCCATGTCTGCGATACAGCTTTGCATGCTTTGGGTACTTGAGTTCTGAGTAATAGAAACGACAACAAAATTGGCTTCGGTTACAAAAGGAATTTACATGCTTAATCTGTAGAGTGTATTAAAAAAGAAGCCACTCAAGCCTGGATCCAGCAGCTTCAATATGTGCACTGCCTGCTTTTCTTAGCGTCAATCTCTTCTCAGCCTTCGACAGTCGGCTGGCTGCACGTGTGGCTTCAGGACGTCTGCAAGCAGCTCCCAGGGCCAGATGCGTTCTCATTTGCTCAGTGCACTTTGTGAATGAAAGCGAACTTGTTTATCCACACAATCTCTAACAAAAACCGTAGGCTTAACTTAGTTCTCTGTGTCCATCTTGAACCAATCACTTTGAAACGGGCATCTGTTTCTTAAGATTACTTTAGATCAGTGAGGGAATGGGGATAATTTGCCTCAAACCACTGGCAGATACATAATGGGAGAGGCAAAGAATGGATACTGGAGTGGCAAATATATTTATTACTGCGATGGAAATCACGGTGGCTAGGGAGCCAGGAGGCTCAGTTCTGCTAATAACTAGTTGTGCAACTATGGGCACATCACTCAAATTTGGCTAAATGATCTCATTTGCGAGACAAGGGTAATGATTCCTGAATCTCTCTTTCAACACACACGTACCACTTTCCCACCAGGGTACACGTCGCTATTTTATGTATTATAGATCACCCGATCTAGTGAAGACAAAAACACATTGAAAAACAATGAAGCATGATATGCATTTTACCTCCCATCTAGCATTAAAATATACTCCCACTTGTCAAATCTATATTTAAATGAGGACAAATGCTCATAAGTTATCTAGTCATCATCAGTCAGCTTCCAATATCACAGCACCCAAGTTTTTTTTTTTTTCTCCTCTCACTGTCCTTCTGAAATCTCTTGCAATATCAGATATTTCCGGCCCAGACAGTAAAATTTGTTTTCATACCGCCAAGGAGACATTTATTTAGAGCTTCCCACACACGCAATGAGACAACGTGCTCTTGTAGGAGATAAGTATAAGAGAGTATCAATCAATATTCTAATGCTGGCACACAGGAGGAAATAAATACTACGTAATTTGATTACTCTTTTCTTCCAAGTATCAGATGCTCTTTAAAATTTCTTACTGACATCACTCTTTATCTCTCCCATTAGATAAGGTATTGGTGTTAGCCCAGGAAGTAATGGTACGGTTTGTGCAGTTCAATAAATAGAGTTTAAAAGTTTATTATCAAAATATTGCATATGGCAATAAAAATGATCTATTCTCCTGGAACCTGCTCGGCTCATAGAAAAAAAAATGCTGAAAGGCCAGACCCAGGAGTTTGTCAACCCCCTGGAAAAACAGCTCTTCACAGAAGGAAACATCAGCTTCCTGGAATACATTCTTCCTTCACTCTCGAATACAAAATCAGTTCCAAATGAAAATGCTTTAGAGAACATGTTATGCAAATAGAATGGATTTAGCATTTACCAAATGAATCAAATCTGGGCTCTGTGGAGGAGCCTGGATCTGAAACCACATACTAAAACCTACAGACTAATTCCATTTATTTCCTAAAAGTTCTTATCTCTGAGGTTCTATGGCACCGTTCTCTGACAAGGGCAGTCTCATGTGTAGATATGCACCGTTTGGCTTACACAGTGTTTTAAAAAAGATTGAACCAGCAATAAAACCATTGAGAGTGTTTACACTAAAACTTATACATGAGTTTCTCTGAAAAAGGTCAAGATTGAGGGCTCATGGATTCTTTTCCTCACAATAGCCAGGGCTGAGTAGCAGCTGCCCCTCACAGAGCACGAGCCTAAGCAGGTGGGTCTGTCTGCACTGTCCAGGGTCCCCTGGTGGAAGGTTGAGCATTAGTGGAGGTTTGCCCACATGTCTACATTGTTGCTTTTTTAATAAGAGAAATATTATTATTGTGTGCCCATATAACAGGAAGAAATAAGAGAAAAGAAAGAAAATTTTTTTTTTCTTTTTGGAAGTGAAAAATATTTCTACTTTTTTAATAAGCAATGTTTAAAGTGAGTACCTTTAGGAAAGTAGTATCCCAGCTTGCTTTTCTCATTTACATTACCATTTTGCCCCATAAAAGCATCTGACTTTCCAAAACTTGTCTTAGTGAGACCAGAATTCAAGTGGAAGTCATCCTCTTTCCATATCCTGCATAGAGCTTGTGTTTTCTCCGTTATTCTAACAGTTCTCAGTCCCTTGCACAGCCTCCCCACTCCCTTCATTCTCTTAAAATCACAAGTGCCTTCACTGGGAGGTAATGGCTTAGCTCCTCTTTGAAGCCCCCGTCACGTTCCTGATTAACTGGAAAGTAGTGCTAAATTAAACACGCAGACTTCTCTCATATCAGTAACATGCGTTACTTAAATTCTTGTCTTATCACACCATCATGATTAAAACTCTAGAGAATATGCTTCAGTTTCCCTTCCCTCCTTGTCTTGTGCATATCCAATAATTTTCAACTGATTTCCTGATTGATTTCTGTTTAAGAAGCAAAGAACAGGGATGTTGTGGGATCTCCAAGTGACACCACTCAGCATGAATTCGCTCCTCATTTCCTCTGTGCCTTTCCTCTCCTCTCCCTATACAGACTGAAATATCATCCAAATACTAACACATTCTGTACTCACATCTTCACCCAGTTTGGGAAGTCATGTGAATCCAAACCTGGATGCACGACATACATTTTCTGTTATAATAGACAATGCAATGGGTAGTTGAACCTGTGTAAACATAGAAAGCAACTAGAGAAAAGCAATCCCTAAGGATATAAACTGTTCTGTGTATTTTGAAAACAGCAAGAAGACAATGCCAAAGGGATTTCACTACAAAATCCTGTTTTTTTCATGGCTTCTTGAGTAGCTAAGATCTAAACATTACTCTTTACTCAGTGGCCTGTTATGCTTAGCACCTAGCTCTTTATAATATAATGCCAAAAAGAAATTCCCAAGCCCATCTTTTAACAAAGCACATTAAAAAATTCTCATTTTTTCCAAAGGTTTTCATACATTAACACAACCTGTAAATCTTGTAATATGAAGAACTGTCCAGAATTCAAGGTTTAGTTAGACTATTCGATTGGGAGAACAATGCCATCTTTCTTCCCATAGTTGCGTATTTGGGAGGATTCCATTCCTGGTTTCTGAACAGAACAGGAATAACTGGTATGTACAAAAAAAAGCAGCACCATTGAAGACCTCCCATAAAGTTTGGAGTTTAGTTCCATGTGGTTTATTTTTATTCTTGTTTTATTCAAGCTGGTTTGCCTATTTCATCAGCATACGCACCATATGCAACTGAAGACTGCTAAAAGCTTTTTTAAACAGAAATCCCAAGAAGGAAGAAATGAAACTAAACAGAAAGAAAATGAAGTTAGCAGTCCTTTGCAATGTGTGTTTAGAGAGGAAGTCTGATAAGAGCAAATTAATGTTCCCAAATTCTTGGTAGATGCAACGGTACATTTATAAAGGGTGGGGTTGAAGAGATAAATTCAAAATTGTTCCTTTTAAAAAATGCAGCTCTTGCGATGGGAGCCAAGAATGAACACAGAGACCCACGGCCTCGTTTTTTTTGATTGTTGGGTTAGACATTGCATAATCTGGTAGGATACAAAAACTCTCCATTGAAGTCATCTGACATTGTTCTTTGTTCTTTAACACATGGAAGATGTGCAGCCCATGAATATGGATTCAAAAAGCCAGAAAAAAAAAACACAGATTTTATCTAGCAGCTCAATAAATCAGGGCATTTGAGTTTTTACCTTATGGTCTTGGACACAAGTCATGCAGCTCCCTAGGGTTAGTTCTAGCTTGTTAGAAGAGGGAAGAGGAATCGATACTTAAGGAATTTTGTGAAGATAAATAGCATTTGGCACTGATTAGGCACTCATTAAATAAGTTTTGAAATAGATTTTAGAAGTGTAAGCTATTATTTTGTAAATGCTTATCATTACAGAGAATCCATTTTGCAGGTATCATCATGTGATGTAATCAGTAGGTTTAGCTTCAAGTTGGAAATTGAATACAATAACTCAATGTCACAAAGAAAACTGAGGCAGAGGGCATCACAGGAATTTCTCAAGGTCATACAAGTAAGGACAGAACCAGTACCAATAAAAGAAACATTGCTACTTCCAAGCTATATTTGATCTTTTGCACCAGTTTCCCTAAGTATTTTAAAACGCTAACCAGGGAAAATCAAGCAAACAAACAACAATGAAAAACAAACAAAATGAAAACATTCCCATGAGATATCATGTTTGCAACTTACCTTCTTTTAGTCTTTGACCCCTAAACATATGGATCGCAAAGTAAATAGCTGCGTATCTATAAGGTACCAGACACAAAGCTTTATTCCATAATGCTGGATGTTACAGGGGTTAGGTTAGGAATGCAAACGTGGATTAAAACCCATCTACCCATAGGCAAGGCCACACGAGCACACAGTGTGAAGGTCACCTGTGAGTGCGGAAGACAGCTGCCACCAGAACCCACCCAGGCCAGCACCCTGGTCTTGGGATTTCAGTTTCCAGAAATATGAAAAAGTAAATTTCTGCTGTTAAGCTGCCTAGTATATGGCATTTTGTTACAGAAGTCTGAGCAGACTAAGACAAATAGAGTCCCTATCTTTTTCTCACTTCATTTTCATAATACCACTAAGAGATAAGTGATGCAGGCCTCATTTTTTTTTTTTGAGGCTCAATAAAGCCAATGAACTTAACCATGTTCTACAACTAACAGAAGGCAGGAGATGAGCTTAAGTTTTCTTAATCCTAGTACCTTCCATCGCATCACAAAACCGCTATCTTCTTTGGGCTGAAAACCATGGTTTATTGTGGCCTAGTGCTGTTACATAGCAACAGATAGCACACAGATAATATAGTACCCCTTGCTCAAGAAAAGGGCTTGAAGAAAAACAAATCCTTTGAACTCTTGAGTCACAAATACATGCCAGGTTTGGAAACTTTTTATGTACTGAATTCTACTGCAGAGCTTGTAACATATTAATAAGTTTCTAATACATTTTTATGTGAATGAGGTTCAGTGTAATTGCCCTTGCAATTAGAAGAAAAGAGTGGAAAATGATTTCTTTCACCAAGAAAATAAGACTTCAATTTTCATAATCACATATAGTAAAGTGTACTTATGAAGGTTTTGAAAAAATTCAACTCAGGCCTCATGGGAAGGGATATACTAGCGTCATTAAAACAGCAAATCTGCTCAGTATGAAGAAAGGAGCAGGAGAATGGTCATCTCTCATGGGGAAAAATGAAAACAAAGATTTAACAAGCTGATGACTTTTAACAATAATGCATTTCATTTTCTAGTAACTTTTATTGGCTTATTACAAAAGTTACGGTCTTTTTTAACACTTTATTTATTTATTTTTAGAGAAGGAAGGGAAGAAGAGAGAGAGAGAGAGAAACATCAATGTGTGGTTGCTGAGGGTCATGGCCTGCAACCCAGCCATGTACCCTGACTGGGAATCGAAGCTATGACACTTTGGTTTGCAGCCGGAGCTCAATCCACTGAGCTACGCCAGCCAGAGCAACGGTCTTCAACTTATTGGAAATTTAAACAGAAAAAAAAAAGCTCAAAAAACCAGTTATTCAATTTGGGTAGTTTGAGAAACATTGATTGAAACATCGCTTCACACATTACATGTTGACTATGGGAGAAACTTTTCCAGCAAAGCTTCATTTGTGAAACAAACCCCAATCAGAAGGTAGTAGTGGTGTTATTATTTTTTCCAGTGTAAAAAAAAAAACAGGAAAAAGTTGTGCAAATAACCAAATATTCAAATGCAAACCCTCCTGGCTAAGTGCATGGACTGACTGGCCCACGTTGTTTAACTTGGGACTTAATCTGAAAATTGAAAGAGGAACGGAAAAATCTGGATTTACAGAGCTGTGATTGTTGCACAAGTTTGGTGCGGTGTTTTTACACATTCAGACAGTGCTGTGAGAAGTCCCAGAGCTGGCTTCTTACCAAAGGAAGGTGTGCCGCCCATGTTGCCTAATCTAAAACCACATCACGGCCCCCATCCACCTCTGCGGACTCGTCCACCGCCAATTAAACATGTGTGAGCCGCAGAGACCCAGCTTCCCACCGGGCGCTTCACGAGTCCAGGTCACGTTTCTCACTGTCCCTCGCAGATTAGAATGTTCTCCCTCAAACCATAAAGACAGGTAAAGAGGGTGGCAGACTGCAAGCCTTGAGCCGCTTCTAAAGATCAGAAAAGCTAAACTGCATTTTATAGTGTGCCACTCCTATCCCAGTGAAAGGGCCTACATCAATGCGCATAACAAATGCACATTGTAACGAATGTGTCTGTTTCACAATCTTTATAAAATCCCTCACTTCCATCCAATTTTTTAGACTTCTTGGTTTGTTTGGGCTGCTATGATAAACATGTTATAAACTGGGTGGCTTATAAACAATACACATTTATTTCTGAGTTCTGGAGGCTGGGAAGTCCAAGATCACAGCCTTGGCAGCTTCGATGTCTGGTACCAGCCCTTCTCCTAGAAAGCCTTTTTTTTTTCCCCTTTTTTTTTTTTTTTTTTTTTCTGTAACCTCACATGGTGGCAGAAGGGCCTCTCTACAAAGGCATGAATCTCATTCATGGGAGCTCCACCCTCATGACCTAATCATGTCCCTAAGGTCCCACTGCAAAGTACCATCATGTCAGGGATTATGTTTCCAACATACGAACTATTTGGGGGAGCATGAACAATCTACAACACAGACAAAATATATACAGATGAAACAGAAGAACAGTAAATAAGTACATGTTTTAATATAGTTTTTTTTTTTACCTTGCTACTTCTTTGGCTATAGGAGGACGAGAGGGATGATTAACTTCTTAATCTTACAATTAAGTCTCTGTAGATATTGGCTCAAATCTACTTTTTCAAACTCTCCTCTTTCCATATCTATGCTACAATTTCACTTGGCTACTTAATACTGTGTAAGCTAGTCTTGAATGTATTGATGCTGTTTACATACAGCCACTTGTTCTGACTGAGTTTCCTGAGGACAAGGGCTGCTCGTGTTTATCCTCGTGTAGCTAGATAATGGGGTAGGATCTGGCTCGTGGAAGGCACTCAGTGGATGCTTTTCAACTGACCATGTTCCCTCTTTCTCGTTTCCTATGCAAATAGTTAGACAATTTCTTCATGGCTAACTAAATTTGCAGAGAACCTCTGCCAATACATTTTTCTCTTCAAATTATTAAGGTAATTAAGTGTGCCTACTCACACATGCATGCACATGCACAAAACCCCATTCCGTAGATGCGAAGAAAGCAAGACAAATTAAAATAGCACCCATTTTCCTTCCCTCCCTTGGAAAATAATACCTTCCTAATCTAGGCATAGTTTTCTAAGAAAAAAAAAATTGTTCTGGCAACAAAGATGATGTTAATGGACTTATTTGCATTAAGAACATAACATGTGGCTATCCATTTTTAGTTGCCTAGTTTGTTCCTAAAGGGAAGTGGCAAGGTTAAGAATGTATCTCCAAGTATCCTTGGAACTGCAAGGTTTTACTGCCTCATTGTTGCTTCCCAACTCTGACGGCACTTTCACTCCTATCTCTTCACTCTTGTCCCTTTGAGTCAGGTGGTTTTACACTGGTACATTTCTCCAAAAGCAATTAAATCAGACAATGGAGACTTATCTTTCCTGCGGTTTATTTCATTCTAAGATGTGGGAAAAGAACAAGATATGCTGCTAATTTTGGCTCAAATACTTTAACTCAAAATAAGCAGACACATTTATTAAATCACACTATTCTTTTCAATGAGTTATTTGATGTGTGTGTGTGTGTGTATATATATATATATATATATTTGATTCTTGATATGGTCTGGGTCAAACACATTAACTATTTGAACACTGATCATTAATTTGATCTTGGATTTTTCCAATCAATATTTTTGAAGGAGGGGGTCGGAGGGGAACATAATTTGTACAGAAAAAAGTAAAATAAATTTTCAACCCAAGCATGCAAACATGGAATATTCAATCAAATCTTTAATTCATATATTTATGAAAAAACAGAGCTGTGATACCCAGTTTAAATTCTAATCCCTGTATATAGTTTTAATGACTTTATGTTATTTGTATCACTTCTATGCCATCCTTTGCTGTCTAGCTCTCAGTGATACCCTCCATGAAGAGCATCTTTTTGTTTTCAGTCAGGGTCTAGGAGGCAGGGTGGTCTCCTAGACCACTCGGCCACCAGGGAGGACAAGGCTTAGAAAGCTCAGTTTTCTCAGTGCCTAGTGAATAATAGGCATACAATAAATATTTGATAAGTGAAGTTGACAGAAGAAATCTAAGCTTACTAAATTATCTAGGGCACACACTTGTGGCTGGGCAACATCTCACCCTCAAAGTTATACCACTCACTAACAGAGGAAGTGACTGAGTGTCCCACAATCCAAAAAATACAAAAATAGTCCTATTTTTTCTCATGCAGCCAAGGCTCAATAGGGTAAAATCAGTGTCAGACTGCTTAATTTCAATGTGTTTCTCCATCACTCACTAGGGAGCACTTTATCCATTAACTTCACTTCTCTGTGCCTCAGTGTGATCACCAGAAAAATGAAGAAATTAATAATATGCCTTTCAGAGAGTGATGAGGATTAAGTGATGTCACAGACGGAATGTGTTTAGAAGAGCACACAAAGTAATTCCTCAGAAAATCACGTGTTCTATCATTACTGCTGTAGTTGCCGCTGAGGCCTTACTTTCTGAGACATTTACTCTCTGGTTTCACGTCTATTAGGTAAATGTATCTGCTCTTAGCATTGAATCCTCTGCTTCCCAATTCTTATGACAAGTCTGAGTGTAAGAAACAATCCTCACAGAGTGCTCTTTGAAGGAGATGCAGTTCACCCTCCTGTGGGTTCATTCTTTTCAAACTGTAGCTTTCGGAGCAATGTCTGTCCATGCTGGCTGCATCACCCGCCCACCCTAAACTACCACTCTGAATACTCTCCCGGGTTTTTTATTTTTTTGGCTTTTGTTGTTATTTTTTTAACTTTATGTCACATGTCTCTTGGTAGGATTCTATTAGAATAATGCGTTATCCAAAGAGAAAGTCTATGCAAAATTACTCAACATTTTCTGTTGTACCCAAAATAACCAATACAATTTTGACAAAGAAAAACCAAAGCTGGAGGCGTTACACATTCTAATTGCAAGTTATGGCAAAGCTATAGCAATTGACACATGATATTGGCATAAAAGACATCAATCAATAACTTTGTACAAAGGCACTAAAATATACAATAGAGAAAGAATAATCTTTTCAATAATCTCTCTGATATTGGGAAAACTGGTTGCCTGCAAATAAGAAATAATGAAACTCAATAATGATCTCATACCATACACAAAAATGAACTCAAAATGGATTAAAGACTTGAACATAAGAATGTAAAACTGCTAGAAGAAAATAGCACCTTGCTTGACATTGGCCTTGGCGATGACTTTTTATTTCACACAAGAAGCAAAGAAACAAAAACAAAAACAAACAGGTGGGATGCCATACAACTAAAAGCCTATGCACAGCAATGGAAACTGTCAGTAAAATCAAGAAGAAAACTATGGAATGAGAGAAAATATTTTCAAACCACATATTTGATAAGGGGCTAGTGTCCAGAATATAGGAATTCGTATACCTCCATAGTAAAATGCACAAATAATACAATTAAAAACAGGCAAATGACCTGAATGGGTGTTTAAAGAAGATATACAGGTACATGAAAAGGTACTCAACATCACTGATCATCGGAAAATACAAATAGAAACCATAATGAGATATCACCTTACAATTATTAGATGCCTGGTATCAAAACAACATATGACAGCAAGTGCTGGTGAGGACACCGAGAAAGAGAACCCTTATACACTGTTGTGGGGAATGGTAACTGGTGCAGTCACTAAGGAAAACAGTATGAGGTTCCTCAGGAGTTTAAAGGTAGGGCTACTCCATGATCTAGCAGCCCCACTTTTGAGTTTACATATAGGATGAAGGCAAGTAGGCAATACATGGAGTTTATTCTGGTGTTATTACTCATTAATTATTGTATTATTTTCCATGTAAGTTACTGTAAACCTAATTTTGCCCCACCCTGTACAAAGGAAATGAAATCACTGCCTTGAAGAGGTGTATCTTCACCCCAGTGTTCATTGCAACATCATCCACAGTAACCAGGATGAAAAGAAGGCAATCTTGCCATTTGCAGTAACATGGGTGAACCAGGAGGGCATTACGTTAAGTGAGATAAACCAGACGCAGAGAGACATATACTGCATGATATCACGTATAAGTGGAAGTTCAAAAAAAAAAGTTAAATTCATAGAAATAAAGAGTAGGATGGTGTTTGTCAGAGGCTGTTGGTTGGGGCAAATACAGAGAGCTTGGTAAAAGGTTAAAAGGATAAATAAGGTCCAAGGATCAAATGTATAGTCCAATGATTAAAGTTAATAATATTATTGTACAATTGAAATTGGCTAAGAAAGTAGAACTCAAATGCTTTCATCAAATAAATAAAATTTAAAAAAAATTAAAATATGAGGTAATAGATATGTTAACTCATGTGTAGGGACCCTTTCACCATGTAAACATATATCCAGTCATCGTGTTGTACACTTTAAACATGTTAAATTGTCATTTGTCGGTTGTATCTTTAAAAAGACCAGAAAAGAAAAAAGGACATCCTTATTTGAAAATACTCTTTGCAAATATAGTTTACATGATGTCGTACTGGGTTAAAGTGGCTTCTAATCCAACAACTAGTGCCCTCCAATGAGAAAACAAAGATGCAGGGACACACAGAGGGACAATGGCCACGTGAAAACAGGCAGAAATTGAAGGGAGTGATACGGCTTCCAGCCTAGGAATGCCAAGGTCGGCTGGCAAACACCAGAAGTTAGGACGAGGCCAGAACAAATTCTTCCCCAGAGCCTCCAGGGAGAATATGGCCCTGATGACACTCGGACTTCAAATCCTGGCCTCTGGAACTTTGAGAGAATGAATTCCTATTGTTTTAAGCCAACCAGTTCATGGCAAACTTGCTAAAGCAGCCCTAAGAAACTAAGACATCAGTATACAGATAAACAATCATTTCCTAAGTGATAAGTGTGCCCAGTATGAATGTATTTTCTTATATTTTAGACACATTATGTCAAATGCGCTTCACTGATTTGGAGGCTACAATCATTCTACTCAGTCTGGAAGCAAACAGTAGCTGGTTATTTACTGAATAAATACCAAGCACTTAGCTGCAAAGTATGTACTAAGCACCAATGATACAAAGATGGCTGTAATATAGATAACTCATGAGCTCAGGGAGTTTAATATAATGTAATAAAGAGGAAAGATCTGGAATATTGCAGAATATGGGAATATGCATTCCATTTTGCACTAAAAACAATCTATTTTGCATTCTTCCATAGACACCCTAAAACCAACACTGTAATTATAACACAGGTAAAACAGTTATATTGGGTTGGATGAATCTCCATGGATCAGTGAGACCCAGTTCACAAATAGTGCAGTGCATTGATTGCTTTTCCACTTAAAAAAAAACCCATGTACATACTTCCAAAGGTATCAGATTTTATTTTCTTTCTCTCGTGCACATTTTTAGCTTTCCCTTTAAGGACAGGGAGTTCTGTTTTGTCCACTGCTCTTGCTATGGTAAACAAAATGAGAACGAATCCTACAGTAGCCAGTGCCCCATTTTGGAGAGACTCATTAAAAATAAACAGTAAAAGAGAAGCAATTACTGTTAACAAACACAGGCATAAAAACCACAAATAAAGGGCCATTAACACAGAAAAATAATTACTCAATCTTTCATCCAGACGCTTTTGTCAGTTTCATTCGCTGACACTGACTAACAGTTTCAGAGGCTGCTGCTGGCTGCAGGTCGTCCATTCAGTGTTTTGCCCTCTATGTTCCTTCCACTAGAAGAGGAGAATGATCAGCAATGGCAGTGAATTCTACCGAAGCCCGTTTAAAATGTAGCACTGACTCCTCTCTTTGTCATTCCTTTCTGTGAGTTTTTTTAGTTTGTATGTTATTGGGGAATACAAAGGGGTAGTGTAAAAGAATTCATAATGACAGGTGTTTTATTCATGGGTACAAAGCAAAGGTAAAATAAACTCCCACCCTTTTTACAGACATAAGATTTGATAGAGGGGAGATATGAATGTAGTAGAGAAAAGCACAGAACAAAATATGCAAGATATATTTCATCACCCCAGAGAATACCTTTACAATTATTTGACCTGACATGTTTTATAACTAAGCCTCACAAGCTACATGTGAGTTTGTGTGCGTGTGTCGGGGGTGGGGGGAGTAGCTGTCTGTTTTTTGGGGGGAAGAGAAATGATATCTGCAAAAAAAACAAACATTATGAAGTTACATTTTTGGTTCATCTGTTCAGCTCAGCAAATTGCACCCACGTAGACCTCACAGGATGTGGTGTTCCTAACATTTTCACTAACACTCCAGGGCTCAACGCGCCGACCACTCCTGCCCACTCCTGGGATAAACTGGTCCCGTCCTGTAGGAAGGCAACTCCTGCACAAGTTTCTGAGTGATGCTATCTCAAGATTCCCCAAGAAGGTTACACTAAAATGCTATTTGCAGAGACATGCATGATTTATTTATGAAAAATGTCAAGAACTGTGATGAAAATAAGAAATAAAACACATAGTCATCGTGTGGATAGTGGCAGTATCTGTCTTTCATAACTCATGGCTATCAGCAGTCATGACATGCAGGTGGCAAAATGATGCACTCCTCATAAAAATAATAAGCCTTCTTCTCAGCATCCAGCTAGCACATATTTCAATGGAGAAAGGAAAGAGAATTTCACCAGGAATTGAGTGACCTAAGCTTTGTTGCTAACTTAGGACATGTTCCTGAACGTGGATCATTACCTGCATGTTGTCTTGAATTTTTTTTTCCAAAATAAGGGAATTGGATAACGTGATCTTCAACATCTTTCCAAGCCTCTCATTCTACGGTACTGAGGATTCAATGCAAAGCCAGTTAAGCCTTCAGCCCAATCCGACACCCACCTTTGGGGCTCCTGCTAACAGCTGCGGGAGAGAGCTGGAGTCTCCTGATGTCTGCCCCAGGGCTGCCTCTGCTTAGAGGAGCCGCTGAATGAGTAAACCTATACATTAAATCCAAACCTAAATGTTTACACAGAAAAATGCAGGTCACTTTAGATGCCAGTTCGACTTCAACCCACAATATATAGTAATTGAAGCTTTTTAAAAGAAAAATATACTTTGCTCATGGTTCTGTGAAAGAAGTCTGTGTATAGTCAAATAAACACCAATGCTGCTTCACCGTGCACATTGGCCATCTTATCATTGCGTGATTTTGCTAGATATTCTCCATGGGAGTATGGAAAATGGGGCAGAGATCAAGTTAGAATCCTGGCCAAACACTTTACCATCTCTATGATCTTGAGGAAGTTACTTGTTCATGTATATCTTCATCTATAAACCAAGAATTAAAAGACATACCATGTGAAAAGAGATAACAGAGATAGTTAGAGAAGACTTAGAAACAGGAGACCCTGGATAAATAGTAGTTATTAGTTTACTAAGTCTCTGTGGCTAGAAAAATGTCACGTGTAGCCAGCATATGTCAGCCACGGACTATGCCAGAGGTTTATTCACTGGAGCCACAGGGACACCATTCAACAGTGCCCAGTTTATCAGGCTATTCTTTTCAGCACCATTAAAGTTCATTTGCTAGACAAGAAATTGGTGACTATTTTTACTTCTGAACACTGGGATATAAAACCTTTCAGAACTTTCCTCTATACAGCTTATGTATTGCATTCAAAACTAGATTCTCTTCATGACCAAGTGATAAGAGAATTTAGAATCTCATGAAAATGAAAAGAAAATCTTTCAGCCTGAAAGTAATGGACTTCAAGTTGGTAAATTAGTTGAGGGAAAAGTGGATATAATAATTTCATCAAATGCCTGAACCATTATAACTACCCAATCACATACAGAAAAGCATATAAGAGGAAGAATAGATATCCTTTGTTAAATGATACTCAATATTTTAGTAGGTGTGATTTTTCACAAATGCTTCCTCTGAGCTAGCTTTGATAGGCTATAAAAAGGGGGGATGGCCTTCCTTGTCTAGAAGTGAAAGAAAGAAGTAGAAGGAGGGAGAAAGAGAGACGCAGAGATCTACCATAATGTAAAATCCATACTACTATGGAACTGAATAGTAATCTTTATACTTAAAACTTGTGACTAGTGCAGAAACTAGGGGAGAAGTTACTGTGGGGACCCTATGCATTTGTCCAGCAAGGTTTCAGGGGAATAGACACTTTGTTAAGTCTCAAACTTTCTGCGGGAAATAAGAAATCATTAGGCTGTCATTCCCACTTAGAATTTTTAGTTATGTAGACATATCACCTGTAGGAATTAATTATAGTTTTAAAAATTATTTTTACTACTATCCTTAACACGCTGGTATGAGAAAAATCAATATCTTTTTTCCTCCATTATTAGGCAAAAATAATTAGCATCATAATTTTTTTTAAAAAATTACATACAATTCTTTTGTTTAAGAAGAGTTTCAAGTTAATCTGCAGCTCAGAGCAGAGAGCAGAGAGACAGAAATTGTCACCATGTCTCGTCATCCCTCCGTCCTCGGCTCCAGTTCTGAGACACTGGAGATACCATTAGCAAGTCTCCGGTAGCCTGCACTAACACTTTATATCATTTTTCTTGCCACAAGAAGGTTCCTTAATCAGTACAAAAGCCAGTATCTTCAGCTGAGTGCTTTCTGGAACACGGATATTCAACGGCTACTGCCATGGCTCTCTCCCTTTCGTCACCAAGAAATAGAAAGATGAAAGTCAATTGTCCTGATCTGGCCAATGGAGGCAGGAGGAAAGACGGCCTTAGGGGCCCCTGAAGGATAGAATTTACAGGGCTGGCTCTGGATGCACCGAACATCAGTGCCAGCAATCCCCAGGGCTAGCACTGTAAGGGACCATGCCTAATTGCTAGGGACTACAACAGGTGAAACACTTATTCCTGAGGAGAAGGAAAAACAGGTATGCTGGGCTTGTAACCAGTCTCCGCCAACATTATATTCTGTCATTTCTTTCACTCGAAATAATTGATGATGCCAGAGATTCAAAACCCAGCAAAACCAACCAGCCCTGTGTTAGTGCTCTCAGACTTGTGGATTTCAGAAACCAGTAAGTGTTTACAACATTTGAGAAGGTTCAAAAAAATGCGGCCCTCTGGGTTCACAAACATTGACAGTGAGGGGATATTTTAACAATTGAATGTAGAACAAATCACATCTCATAAGCATTAGTCCTTGACACTGAACAAATTTAGCTGCATGGGAAAGCCACTGTGTTTATTTGAGTTTGTTGTAAACCAGTGACGCTTTCTCATAGCCCTGCAGCTTCCCATTTGGACCCGCATTGCAGAGCTGCTCCCGTGGCAGGTAAAACTCAATTTTCCCAGCAAGCCATTGTGTTTGTTTGTTTGTTTGTTTGTTTGTTTTTTAAGGCAGCTCAGTTAAGGTTTTCTACATAGTTAACTGATAGGATTTAACTTCAAGTGACGAGCTTTTTCAATCTGAACAAATCAAATGATTTAGCCACCCAGAAGCTTGCTGGAAACAGAGTGAAACCCTGAAATTGTCTCTAACCCTCTTAATAAGCAACCAGTGATGGAGTCCCTGCAGACCTTAACTTCTAGGTGTATATTTTGTATGAGTCATATCCAGTCACGGTATTTTTTGGTAAGAAAAGGTGACCTGTCAAGTTGCTTTTCCGAGGTATTTGTTAAGGTAGACTTTGTTGCAAAGTTCATAATTATTTTCTTGTGAATACTCTGTGGATCTCAAAAGTGGTGTTTATAGTATACTAATGGTCAAAAGTATTCACTCTTCCTACCTTTAACCCACATGCTCATTGGAGTTTACTTCTCTACTCTGTTGATGTTAGATTTGGCGCGTGACTGGCTTTGGCTCAAACCATTTAAAGCATGTGTACCTTGCCTCTTGAATATGGTCTAGGCCTGGCCTGATCTGGCCAACGGGATGCAGGCAGAAATCACAGTGATCTACTTCCCACAGTAAGCCTTACCAACTCTGTGTTTCCACTCGCCACTGGTGCTGCTCCCACTGTCGTGAGAAGCAGCTGGCTACGCTGTGGGGCTGAAGAGAATGAGAATTGTACATGTCAGACAGGCCTGACTCAGGATTCTAAGCTCACTTAAGCTTATTCTAAATTTGCTGATCCCCAATCAACCTACAGATGCATGAAATGAGTACAGCTGAGATTATCATAATGGTTCCAAGTGACCGGAAAACGCAAAGCAAATGCATGTTTATTTTTACACAGCACTGATTTGTTTTTAGTCATCAATAGCTGACTGATACAGTGCTACAGTTCTATTTGTGGGGTACAAAATTTTATACCTGTATTCAATTAAATATACTAATATGATATTCATATTCTCCGATTATACTCATCTATTTGATCTGTAAGGACTAAAAAAGCTACATAAGTTCTTAAATGAAGTTTAGATTCATCCAAATGCACATCATATATCTAACAGTTTTTGCTTTATGCATTTTTATGCCCAAATATAATCTTTTAAAGGTGTTGCAAAGGTTTTGGCCATTCCTAATTCTGTCAGTTGCAGGCACTAATCTAAAGAGATATAGTAATATTATTATCCCAAATTCCCTTTGGTGTTAATTGCATTTGAACAGCGATTTTTGAAACACGAAGACTATAAGTAAAGGATACACCTGAAATAATGCAATTTCACAGACTCCACAAGGCAGATGGAGGATTTATTTTGAAATAAGTATCTTTCAATATCAGATCTCAAGTTATATTAAATATGTGACCACTTAGCTTATCTCCTGGGATAGTCCTGATAATAAATCTGGAGACATATGTGAAATGGGATAGCTTTGGAAGGAGAAATTCATTTACTGGATAGAACTGAAATTGAATTCGGTGAAGTACATATTGAAAATATGGGCATTAAAAGAGTGTTGGCTGCTTTGATTCTCACATAGGTGCCTACCTCTTTTTCTCTGTGTGTATTTTGTTGTGGCATTGTAAATTGGGAAGGGAATTGTCCTCGGAATAAAAGCTAAAATTCAGTGCTACCGTTTTGTTTACCCGGGTGGAATTTCCTCTTTAGATCCAAGTCTTATGATTTAATGCAAGTTGTCAAACATTTAACTAGATATATATATAACTTTTTTTTCTAACTGTTGGCTTAAATGTTTGAGAGCCTCTGCTTGCGTTCTAGAAATGTTTCCTGGCTCCTTGATTTGTAACAAGCACAATTTTCAGAGGTGCCGAGACATTCTTTGTGAATAATGCTCATTAAAACTTTTACAATTATCACAGTTTTCACCTAATAACATTTGGTTGGGATTTATTTCAGTTTCAAATTATGTAAACCTCCCATATTTGTTTATAATGGAAAAGATTATTAAAGCACTCATTCATGTAATTATATGAACGCTAGAAATACAGATATTAGATTACTATGACCCAAAATGGGAATATTTCTCTTGCATTAAATTCTGGCAAATGTTAGGAAGTAATATTTATAAGCATGTGAAAGTCCAGTTAACTGTTCCCACTACTTGAGAAAATCAACTTTGTTTATCCTATTAGCAAGTTACCAGCTTTTTAAAAGGCTTTAATATTTTAAAATTTAATAATTCTTATTTCTAGGTTTATAGTTTGTGTTTAAGTATAATGGAGATAATTTGCCAGTGGGCTCCTTCATGGGGCATGTAGCTAGGCAGCAATTTTCCATCAGTGTATCACGGCACACTGGGGCTGCAGGAATTTTTAGAACATGAACTCTACACTACAGTCAGTGCCTTTAGAGTCCCAGGGGTGTCGAACTCATGTTTCCCAGGAGCCACATCAGCCTTGAGGTCGCCCTCAAAGCGATGAATGCAATTTCAACTCCTTAACAGTTAAGGAGTAGTTATATTTAAACAGTCCTAAAATTATTTTGGCCCTTTGAAGGCAACTGTGAGGCTGATGTGCCCCCCTGTGAAAATGAGTTCGACACCCCTGCTTCTGACCATCAAATAAAAAAAAATGACAACAGCCAACATAACAATAGCTGTCCGATGTGAATGAATCAAAATTATACCTATTTTTGTCACATTGGAAAAAAATACATTTTTTGGTGTCTTGCATAAATGTAACAGTTTATTTCTGTGTGCCATGAGATGAAAATGGTAGAAAATCTCTGTTCTATAGCACAGTAGCAATAACTTGGGACACTTGCATAGGTGTTCAGAGTTGCTGAGGTATACATTATGCCTATCCAATTAGATATTTAGAAATATATCTAGAAAAGGAAAACCAAGTTACAGTTAATCCAATCAAAAGTACTCAGAGGACTGTCCAATGAAAAGTACCACACTTCTATTACAAAATTTGTTATAAAGGCAGAAGATACAGAATAATCCTAGATCCAAACCTGTCCATGACCTATGCCCAGAACTCTCGTGTGGGAGACTCTTCGCTCTTTACTACAACCTTTGAGATCTGCAGTTTCTTTGGCACAGTAAGATTGCGTTATCCTGCCTTTTCTGAAGATAAGTATGGGCAAATGATGACATTCTCTCCACTAGGACACAATTTGCATTCGATGGATTAGTTTAAATTCCACTTTTAAAAAGCAAATGCCTTAATCCTAAATTAAAAACAGGTGGTTGGACATCATTTTGTATCCGATCGTTGAGCTTTCCATTTCGATAAATCTTGGCACACTTTTGGAATTGAGATCTGGGTGTTAAAATTATTATCCATCTAGGCGGCACTGTTATTATCATAAATACAGAATTCAAATTTCTCAGAACAGTAGAAAAATGGAAAGCAAATGCGGACACCTCTAGCTCTCACCTGTGAGAATGTCCCATAGTGTCTCGAGGGGGAAGATGCCTCAGTCACAATTAGAGAAGGGTCCTGCTAATCGTGGATGTCTGTGGCCCTTTTGGACTCTGAATGAATGAGAAAGAAACCTTCAGGGTGCACCTTGTTTCCAAAGGCAGCCACAACAGTTCCTTCCATCTTCCGTCGCCCATGTGTAGGTACATACCAGTTGTAAGAGGCAATGCAAGGAGATTCTCTACATGGTTTACTATTCCTCCCAGTGACAGCATTTTGCAAGAGGACTGTGTAACATCACAGATGGAATACTGATCATGTAATCTACCAGTATTTTTCAGACCTCAGTGGTTTTCCTCCCATTCCTATGTGTGTGTATGGTTGTGTGTGTGTGCGTGTGTGTGTGTTTAGATGTGCACAGTTTATTACATGTGTGGATTCATGTGACCATCATTACAGTCAAAATTTAAAACAGTTCTGCCATCTCAGGAATCCCTTATGTTTGCTCTCGTATGACACACCCACCTGTCCTTTCCCAAATTTGTTCCTAACCAATGGCAACCACTAATCTGTTTTCCATTTCTGAATTGTGTTACTTTTAAGAGCACTGTATAAATGGAATCATACAGTAGGCACCCTTTTGGCGGTGGTGGTTTTCATTCAGCATAGTTTCCTGGAGATGAATCCAAGTCATGGTGTGTATCAACAGACCCTTCCTTCTTATTTTCTGAGTAGTCTCCCAGAGTACTAATATACTAGAATTTAACCATTCACCTGTTGAAAATCACTTGGGTGGTTTTAGTCTTGGTATATTCTTAATAGGTTCTTATAAGAACATAATTCACTTCTCTGAATTAAATACCCAGGAGTGCAATTGCTGGGATTCATAGTCTTTATCATTTCCTCCTTCTGCTTACATGGGGTTTATTGTGATCTTACTTTTTCTAGGTTGTGTGTGTGTGATAGTAATATAGATATTGAATACAGATCTTTCCTTATGTCCAAAAATTTCTTTTTGTAATGTAACTTTGCCACTTCTACTATCAAGAAGTAAATGTGTTTCTCCACCATGTGAATCTCACCCGGCTCTGTGACTTTCTTTGGTCAATAGAATGCAAAAGAAGAGATGTTCTGTGCCTTTGGGACTAAGGGCATGAGGACTAGCAGCACTGTTTATACTCTCATGGAAGTCAAGCACCATGTAAAGAGACAGGTATGTGCTAGATCTATGAGTGATGACAGATCGTGTGGAAAGAGAATCCACAGGAGAATAAGGGGCTGCCACAAACTGGTAACCAAACAGAAGGTCATACAAAGTGACCACCCCAGTTCTAGCCATGTAGATCACAGATGAGTCTTACCATCTGAGACCTGAGGGCATTTTTGACCTAAAATATATTGCACAAGGCAATGGTAGTTGTCCTAAACCACAAAGTTATGGAATTTTCTTTTACACAGTAATAGATAATAAAACATTGTATGTGTGTGTGAGGATACTAAGATTTCTTAGTGTGTTTGTTGCAATGCCTAGCAATACTTTAACTCATGCAAAGGTCAGCCAACAAGTCCTCCAAATTGATGTTTTGAGATAACACACTTATATAAGCAGTGATAGGCAAATGTTTAATGAATTTCAAATATTAGATTTATACTATTGGTGAAAACTATCCTAGTCATAATCCCTAAGTATTTTAAGCATGCCAATTGTAAATTAAACATAAATGGTGAATAATGACACTGTGGCAACATCTTCAAATTTTGCACATTCACTGGTACTTGGCATACTTTAGAAAGTGTGATATAAATGTTTAAATTAACATTATATTCTAGGTAGTGTCATTATTATTTAAAGATAAAATGAAACCTTTAAAAATAACAGAAAACAAGCTCATGAAGTTTTAATGGTCAGCAAATCTATTAATCTCATGGTTTAACAAGCAAAGTTGGAAGTTGAAGGAAGTAACAGAGAACTGGTTTTCTGGCATCGTCAAGTATCACAGGCAAAGTTCCGTAGGTACCATTGATTCATGAACTATTTACAGCCCCTTTAACTAGAACTAATCCTAGAGCTATAAGGAAGGAGTCAGCACGCTATAGAACTCACAGAACCTGTACACGGAATGAACTCTGATATTGCTTTCTGTTCTTCGAATCACTTGCTATTTTGACCTGCATTTTCTAGTGAGTAGTGCTCCTTAATTTTATGCTTCCAAATGTTTCTGCACTAACCTCTAGAGGTCACATGTCTTTAAAGAAGGTTACAGAAGCAAGTCTTATGTGCTGATAATTTATGAGTTACTTTGAAAGCAGCAAGTACTTAGGAAGCATGTTTCTCCTTTTACATTCAATAAGAATCTTACCCTAAAAGAAGAAATTTCAAATACCCCAAATGTATATTTCAACTTTGATAAAATGTAAAGGTCCATTTAACCTATGACATGATACCATCAATATTTTCTGATTCTCTGTGTAACATGTAAGCTTTATATTCCCGTATCATTGTAACTTGATAAAATGGATATAGATCATCTCACCTAAGAAAATGGAGACCCATCTGTTATATTTTAAATACATCTGTTCATCTGTTAAATCCATTTGTCAAATTCATTTAAGTTAACAGAGATTTCCTCTAAGTACATGAAATAATATGTGAGAAAAAGAATTAAGACGGAGTTCTGCTTTGCTGGATACCAGGAGGGAAAAGCTTACTCAAAGCCAACCATTTTTCCAAATGTTTTTAAAATGTTTTTTATATACTGTGCCTGAATTGTAAAAAGAATATTTAATCTGTTTTTTAACTGTCTTCAAGTGTGTTAATTATAGTGGATAATTTTTAGATAATGAAAACTTTTTTTACTTTTATTTTGAAGCATATATATTTTTTACTTTAAGAGAAAAAATAAAATGAATATCATATTTAGATATATAGAGGAAAGATGATGGAAAGGGAAGTTTATTCAGCCTACTGAAGGTAATCTGGAATTAGTTTGCATTAGAGGGAACTTACAAAATTTGTTAAACAATATGCATTTGGTGTGGATGGCATCTCCTCCGCTTAACTATTGAGCTTCCGTCAGAATGAGTGTCCTACAGTTCTTGGAGAAGAACTGGAGTTCATGGCCCACAGTTCTTGGAGAAGATTGAGAAGGTGGGTCCAGAGAATCTAGAGGTAGGGAAATTGGCTGGCTGTTCAGATCATCTCTTACACATTAAGCAAATCATCTTTCCTCAGCATTGATATTAATTCCACCTGAGATGGATTTCTTTTACGTTCTTACCCAACTTTCTCAATGTAACATTTGGGTCAAATAGACCTGTACATATAATATCTATGCCCTGTATTCTTCACAAGAGATATAAATCTTTCTACCATTTACCAATAATGTTAAACATTTTGTGCAATTACTTAAACCTTATTGTTCCTATCTGCACCACGGGACAATACAATCACTCACCACTATAGGCTACTGTGAAAACATTTTTTTAAAAGATCAAGGTATATAAATGACTACAAATGTCTAAATTTGTCATGTACAAATTTGTGAAATTATCACTGATTCAGATAATTTGCATATCTACTGCCACTTCTGAACCACAGGTTTTATGACTCTGAAACTTTTTCAAATGTTCTTTTCTCTGTTTGGATTATCCGCAGTCACTCCGCCTCTATGTTTTCCACCTACGTAGAATTCTTACCTATATCGCCAAAGACCTAGCTCACCTGTTGGCTCCCTTCAGAAACATTCTGCAATCAGCCTTCTCCTCACCACGGCTGGGTGCCCCCTTCTGCTCTCCTTGACCGTATCACCTGAGAGGCCTCATTTATACATCCATCTCTCTGCCGCACGGTAGCTCCTAAATGGCAGGGATTCTTTCTCATTCAATGTTATGTTTGCTAATTCAACTCGTAGATGCCAAAGTCCATCATCTAGAAGGTATTCAAGTCCTGATTGCTGAAAGAAATACATAAAGACACATTACGATGCCATTCTCTTCTTACTTGAAATGTTTCCTGGGCTTAGAATACTCTCCCGCACACTTTAAATGTGTTCTGTCACCACTTGTGTCAAACATGACATGATTTCCCCAGCAGGAAGTAGAAGGCCCTCTTCTGCATGCTCATATGATGCCATTTATAATTTTTGTTATCATCCTCATAATTTAACCACCTTCTCTTTCTCCACGTTTCATATCCTTTAAAATATTATAGTCCTAAAGATAGGGACCCTGAATTCAAATGCCAAATGGGCCAGACACCCATGAAAATAAAATGTAACAGGGCTGATTTAATAACAGTTACCATTTGTGTAACTTTTACTACATTCCAGGCACTGGACTCTATTATAAACTCCTCACACCAACCCTGTGTGCTGGAGAATATTTTTATCCCATTTAAATACAAAGTGCAGCACATAGAATTTAAGTAACTTACTGAGGTGGAGGAGGTGGAATTTGAGCCCAAGCAGGCTTGTTCCAGAGTCTACACTCTTCAGCACCGGAATAAATAATGATATTAAATAGATGAGGAAGGAAGGAGCTCTGAGCTACTGAAGAACAACCATTTGCCTGGAAACTGACTTAACATGATCGTTATACTAATGATCAAGCAACCTGTATCGTGGTTAGGTGGCTCTCCAAGTAACTTTTAAGCCTATCCCAATTTTACCGATACACGGAACAGTTCATCATCTTATGAGAAAGAAAGCCCTATTCCAAACTCAGTTTCACAGGGTAATTGTAAACGACCCGCACGTGCCTAGCCATCAAAAAGGCTCCCACGTGTTGTGAAAAACATTCCAATGTGAGTTCAAAATTCATTTGCTTCTATGAGTGAAATTTTCCACTGTTTCTTCTGTGTTTTTGAATACTTGCTGATCCATGGCAAGTAGTAAAATATAAATGAATAAATATATAAATGGATAGGATAAAGAGGAACACATATGAGTATCACACACTCCTAAATTTGGAGGAGAACAATGTATAAAAGATTTTAGAAGGACATAGACAACTTTTAAAAAGCTTCATATTTGTTTTTGTTTCCCCTGAAACCTTCTTAACTGGGGACAGGGATGTGGGTGCGAGGGTGTGGAGATGTTTTGCTGAATTTGCAATGGGACGTTTTATACAAAGTAACGATAAAAACCAGGATAGGTAGTGACTATAAATACTAATACTTTCAAAGGTAGTTAATTCATCAAGAGAAACATATGAATGTTAAAGATTGATTAATTAATTAATTAATTAATTAAATCATTTAAAAAGTCAGTCAAATGCAGTACAAATCTGATATAATCAAATCATTCAATAATTATAATATTTACAAAGGTTTAGCTTCAAAATTCACTCCAACACTTGTCACTTTCTTGTTGAAGGCAGGTTAATGGACTTACTCATTCTAGTTTTTAGAAAACATCTTTTTTACCTTATTTGAACATTTCTATTTGTTTCTCCTCCAAAATATTTGAAAGACTTTTATTTCTGTTAATATCTCCAACTAATTATTCTGAGGAATGGCATTCCACGACAAATTCCAGTATAGATGCACACATGCAAATACTCTGGATAAGACAAAATAAACATCTTTTTTTTTTAATAAACAAATTTTTTAGAGCAGATTTAGGTTCACAGAAAGTAAAAAAGTCATACTTAAAGTCTCAAGAAAACCTTTTTAAATGCTGTTTGGCAAAAATAAAGGCCAAAATATACATAGTGAGCAGGGATTGAAGTTAAGAGTTTTTCTGGTGGCATTTATCAATTTCAGCAACTGGATCTTGGATTTTAAAGTTCATGTAGAGGACAGAACATAAAAGCATTGGATGGAAACAAAATATATAATTGGCTCTAGTATTCTCCTTTTCTCCACCAAACACACAAAAGAAGCTAGAGCCCTTGAAGGACTACTCATCAGTAAAAGTGTAGTCTGCAACACTGTCTCCTATTTGGAAAAAAAAAGACATTGTGCAAAAATTGTATTTCTACCTTAGCCTGGGATCTGGGTGAGAGAAAAAAAAAACCACATCTTCCTGAATATTTATAATCTTAAGATGACAAAGTTAAAAACACCCTGGAAAAAACAAAAGCAAATTCTTCCTAAATAAAAAAAATAATGAGCTCTGTGCTTCCCAGGATCCTCACATCCCACCAAAAATGAATCCACACTGCAAAATTATAAAAGTGATAGGAAAACTAGTTTTGCTGAGCTGAGATTGGAAAGAGCTAAAAAAAAAAAATACAGTTACCAGCAAAACCCAGCTTGGAGAATATTGTTCTGTGCTTTAGGATCATAGAGATAAAAAATATATGAGAGATTAAAAGATATAAAAAATCTGTAACACATATCTAATTAGAGTTCTAACTAAGAGAATACAGGAAATGTAAAAAATGCAAAATTTCAATAATGGCTGAAAGTTTTTCAAAATTATTGAAAGCTATGACTCCTTCGATTTAGGAAGCACAATAAATCCAAAACTAACTAAATAAACATTAATCTGTATCTATTTACATGACAGAGAAATTAAAGAAGGGGGAGAGATTTGAATAGACATAAACATGCACATACGTACAGAAAGACCCAGACGGAGAGACCGTGAGTGGGAAAGAGCGAGACAGAGTCAGAGGCAGAGAAGAAAAACATACTCCTGGCTGGTGTAGCTCAATGGATTGAGCACGGGCTGTGAACCAAAGTGTTGCAGGTTTGATTCCCAGTCAGGGTACATGCCTGGGTTGCAGGCCATGACCCCCAGCAACCGCACATTGATGTTTCTCTCTCTCTCTCTATCTCCCACCCTTCCCTCTCTAAAAACAAATAAATAAAATTCTTAAAAAAACAAAATAAAAAAAAAAGAACATACTGATGTTGGAAGAGAGGTCTGCAAACCGATTGTCTGGCTCCAGAACTATTTTTCCATACATCTATTTAGCGACTGTGAAGGCTTTAATTATATTTGAGCCTATCCCTTCTATCAAACATATCTTCTTTCAGGCTTTCCATGAGGGCTCACTGAATTAATTAATTTGTTGCACCTAATCCTCCTTGACGAATAAAAACTGGAAAATCTAGAAGCGCACAATTCTTTTGGTAAACAAGATTTCTCTCATCCCAACACAAATGATACTGGTTGTCAGTGCAACATTATCTAATTTTACTCCATTCTGTTTTAGCACCTGAATTAAACTGGCTACTGGCTCTGTCATTCAAGGTGTTTTTTTTTAAGTAATTATTATTTTAGACATTTGAAAAGAAGTAAAATGCTTTTGGTTATAGGTCTGGAAACTCAAGTATATCTGGACACTCTGAACTGCCCTGCGGTTACATCTCACCTAAATACACTGCCTTACATTCCTGCACTTGCCTTCCGGGCTGTTTTATCTCTCCATCTGCAAAGTGGCACAACTCCCATCAAACACACTGATCTTGCCTTGGGAAGTTAAGTTCCAAATCCTCTCCTGTGGGTTAGAACAGATGAGGGCTCTTCCAAGGAGTGGAGAGTGGATGCACAAGAGCATCCAACCATCCATCTGCAAAAAATGTTATGCCTCCTGACTGTGCTTATTATGGTGATGACTTTTTGCTATTAAACGGCTGCACAGCCTGGAAAAGCATGACAGGCTTTATCAGCCTTGACAGCTGTCTAGCAGAAACAGCAGCCAACCTAAAACGTCACTGGCTGTGTGCAGCTCTCTCCCGGGCCCTGCCAGAGCGTGCAGAGCTGAGTCTGAGCCCTGAAACAAAGCCCTCCTTACTGACTGTTTACAGTCTTCTTAAGGGCAGAGCTCTTCTTGTGCAAGGAGCCAGGGTTTCAGATTATAGTGAGACTCTATTAATTGGGACCTGAGTGATGGCATTAGGGCTGTTCAAACAGTCGGTCCAAATTCTCGTATTTATTCCTGGTATCCTGGCAGGGTGATATATTTTTGCTTTCCATGGTAGATTACAAAAAGATGTGACATAGCAATCATACTATTAGGAAGTTTGGAGTCCAGAGTGTTCCATCTCTTCATCCCATAAACTCCTTCCCTCCAGGACAGATGCAGATTCAAGACTTCCCCACCATGTTCCCCAATCTGCAATATTCCCTTGGCCCTTTGTTCACCTCTTCCCAGTCTTTGGTTTTTCCATTCGAACTTATTTAAAAAAGAATTGCACGGAATGTGCCTGCTGTAGATTGAATATATGTGTCCCCCTCCTATTTATATGTGGAAATTTTAACCCTCAAGATCATATTAGGAGATAAGGCATTTGGAAAGTATATAGGTCATGAGGGTGAGTCCTCATGAATGGGGTTAGTGCCCTAATAAAAGAGGCCCAAGAAAGCCCCACCACTTTCATGATGCAAGAACATGGTAAGAAAATGCCATCTATGAGGCAAAAATTGGGTTCTCACCCAATCACGCTGGCATCCTATTCTTGAACTTCCAGAACTGAAAGAAATAAATATCTGTTGCTTTTAGGAAACCCAGTTTATGGTAATATTTATTATTGCTGCCCAAATGGACAAAGACCATCCCCACACCTTTACCATTTAATTGTTCAAAGAGCAAAATTGCCTTTGCCTCACTCATTCTATGAAACTGCTTTTCTGGCAAGAACTGTCTAACCTACCCAGGCAAAGGCCTCACTCACCTGGCTCTGTCCGGTGCCCACTCTCACCCTGAAATCTCTGCCTCCGTGGGTCCTCCCTCAGGCAGTTCTCACTGTAGGTTCTGCCAGGTAGCTTTCTATGATAGAAATGGCAAAAAGTGTGGAGATCCCTCCACACTTTTCCTCCTGGTCAGACACTTTCAACCTCTGTGACGTAACTTCCCGAACCCTAAATTTTTTGTCAGTATAAATACTCTCATACATTTATGATATCTCCTTAGAGGGTCACTATAAGTGTATTGAGGATGCTTTAAAATGCCCAAAAGCACAGTGAATGTCCCATGTATATAGGTGTACATGCATTTCCTTGTCTTTTTTTACTTCTCCCCCCGCCTCTCTCCCTCCCACTCTCCTTCTCTCCCTCTCTCTCTCCCCTTTCTCCTGTTCAATTGTCTGCTCCTGATCATCTTGAAAATGAAATGTCTCATTCAGGATAAATATGTATGCACTTCAAAGACTGAGAAACCTGTGTTGCAATCAATCATATAGCAACCAGAAAAATAAAGTACCTAGGAATAAAGCTAACTGAGGGGGAGAAAGCCCTCTACTCAGAAAACTACATAACACTGAAGAAAGAAATTAAGGAAGACACAAATAGAAGCATAAACCATGTTCATGGATTAGAAGAAGTAATACCATCAAAATGTCCATACTACCCATAGCAACAGATATAGAGCAAACTTTTCAAAAACATATCTGGAACCATAAACAACATCAGATAGACACAGAAATTTTGAGAAAGTAGAACAAAGTAGGAGGGATCCCAATACTGGATATCAAATTATATTAAAAGCCCACAGTAATCAAAAGAGGCTGGTATAAAAACAGGCTTATAGATCAATGAAACAGAATAGAGAGTCCAGAAATAGACCCAAGTCTCTATGGTCAATTAATATTTAACAGAGAGGGCAGAAGCATGAAATGGAGTAAAAATAGCCTCTTCAACAAATGGTGCTGGGATATCTGGACAGCTACATGCAAAAAATGAAACTCGACCACCAACTTACACCAAACACAAAAATAAATTCAAGGTGGATAAAAGACTTAAATATAAGATATGATACTGCCCTGGCTGGCGTAGCTCAGTGGATTGAGCTTGGGCTGCGAACCAAAATGTCCCAGGTTCAATTCCCTGGGTTGCAGGCCACAGCCCCCAGCAACCACACATTGATGTTTCTCTCTCTCTCTCTCTGTCTCTCTCTGTCTCTGTCTCTGTCTCTCTCTCTCCCTCTCTCTCTCTCTTTTTCCATCCCTTCCCTCTCTAAAAATAAGTAAATAAAATCTTTAAAAAAAGATATGATACCATAGAAGTCCTAGTGGAGAACACAGGCAGGAAAATCTCAGATATTTCACACAGAAATATTTTCACTGATATGTCCCCTTAGAGCAAGGGATATAAAGGAAAAAATAAATAAATGAGACTTTGTCAAATTAAAAAGATTCTTCATAGCTAATGAAAACATCAGCAAAATGAAAAGGGAACCAACCGTGTGGGAAAATGTATTTGCAAATGATACCTCAGACAAGGGTTTGATCTCCAAAATATATAAAAACCCATGTGACTCCACTCCAGGAAGACAAACAACTCAGTTACAAAGGGAGCAAAGGACATGAACAGGCTCTTCTCCAAGGAGGACATACAGAGGGCCCAGAGACATATGAAGGAATGCTCAGCATCACTAGCCATCAGAGAGATGAAATTAAAACCACAATGAGATACCACTTCACATCAGTCAGAATGGCCATCATAAATAAATCAAAAAACAAGTACTGGTGAGGTAAAGAGCTCCTCAGTATACTATTGATGGGAACGCAGACTGGTACAGCCACTGTGGAAAACAGTATGAAATGTCTTCAAAAACTGAAAAAAACATGGAACTACGTTTTGACTAGGCAATTCTACTGCTGGGGTTATATCCTAAGAATCCTGAATCACCAAATCAAAAGAACCTATGCACCCCAATGTTCATAGCAGCACAATTTACAATAGCCAAGTGCTGGAAACAACCTAAGTGCCCATCAGTAAATGAGTGAATCAAAAAACTGTGGTACATTTACACAGTGGAATACTACGCAGCAGAAAGAAAGGAGCTCCTACCCTTCCTGACAGCATGGATGCAACTAGAGAGTGTTATGAGTGACATAAGCCAGGTGATAAAAGACAAATACCATATGATCTCACCTATAAGTGGAACCCGATCAACAAAACAAACAAGCAAGCAAAATATAACCAGAGACATGGAAATAAAGAACAAATTGACAGCAACCAGCGGGGAAGGGGGAGGGGAATAACAGAGGAAATACGGGAAGGGTCATCAAGGAACGTGTATAAAGGACACATGGACAAAGCCAAAGGAGGGTAGTATCAAGGGTTGGAGTTGGGGATGGATGGAGCTGAGAGGAGTGGTGGGGAAAAACAACAACAACAAAAATGGAATAACAATTCTGGAAAAAAATAAATAAATGTGAGGTTGCAGATGAAAAAACCAATCTAGGTAAACTCTAAAATAGTATTTGAAAAAACGGTACTTAAACTTTTTTAAATTTTAAAACAGAATAATGCAAAAAGTCACATGGACCCTTTACCTAGCCTTCCATAATGGCAGCACTTTACATAATCATAATACATTACTTAAAACCAGGAAATTGGTACATTCCTATTATTAACACAGCGGCATAACTCATTTGGATTCCACTAATTTTAATGCAGTTGAAACACTGCTATTCACTATTTTTGTACCTATGAAAAATTTACATAACCTGTTTGAGGTTTAATCTGCAAAATAGAAGTAATTTATTACCATCTACATGAAGTGCTCCTGAATTGTACAGGAGGTCCCAAATGCAATTCACATACGCCTGGCCTATTGTTGGTTATAGTTTAAAGCTCTGATCCACAGGGTGTGTCCTGTGGTCACTAAGAGCACAGGCTCCAAAGCCAAAGGGCTTGGCTTTGCAGACCTGCCCCCCACTTTCTACTCGGTACACACCAGATCCTCAGGTTCTTCACCAGAGAAATGGGTACAATCATAGTTTTAAGAGAGTTTTGATAATATGTGTATTTGAAAAAGACTTCAAGTGGTGCCTGATATCTAGTAGATATTGAATCTATTAACTCTTATTACCTTTATAGTATCTAGTACTTAATAGGAGGAAGATGAATGTCAGTTTGTATTTGTATTACTATTTTATTATCCTTCTTTTCCCTAAATATTAGTTTATTTTGTTCTACCCTCAGCCCTCTTTTTTTGACAATTTTACTTATTTTTAGAGTGATGGGAAAGGAAGGAGAAAGAGACAGAAATATCAATGTGTGGTTGCCTCTCATGCACCCCCTACTGGGAACCCGCAAGCCTGGTCTGGGAATCGAACCAGTGACTCTTTTGTTCGTAAGCCAGAGCTCAATCCACTGAGCCACACCAGAGCCAGGCCTCAGCCCTCTTTCTTAATGAGTATAGAGAATTCCTATAAATTTTCATCTAAGCCTAGGATTTTAGATTGCCAGACCTATTCCTGTAACTTATATATCTCCTTTTACTTCTAATTCTCTACTGTGAAATGCAAATTGACATCTCTAAATGAAGCTCATTATCTTTATTTTTCTCTGAAAGACTGTGGTTTAGCAAGAGTTCATTATGAGTAACCCGTAGGAAGAGTAATCTCCTTGCAGAGAGGGGCCAGTGAGAATCCTCTTTAATTCCCCACCTTTCCCTACTCTCTCCCACCCATACTCTCACCCCACGTTTAGGTAGCCACCACCAAGCCAGGGAGCAGTTAGCTAAATTGGATGAAAGAAAAGGTAAGGGACAACTAACCAATTCAGACAGAAGTGTTGGTAAGATGCAAGACCAGGGGCTTCTGTGGGACTGATTTTGTGGGGCATTGTTTATGTGATCGGATGGTGTGATAGACAAAACAATCGTCTCAAGCAAGTAGTAGAGATAACTCCCCAGGGAAGGCAGAACATTATGGGGAAAGAAACATCATTTTGCCCATGAATGGTGCCCTTCCATATAAATGCACAAACACATATATACACAAATGTACATACATACACAAACTTATATACATGCATGCACACATACATGCACACATACATGTTTGCCACTACTCTGGATATCTTTTCTGAATCTCTCCAGTGTATTCAGCCCAAATGCCTTGGGGAGTGGGCTGAATACTCCCTCATCTTCAGCTTAGAGCTTTTCTTGGTTACCCAAGGAGAAGACACCGTGTGACATTGGCATTACGTTTTCTGTTAGTGATAAACACTGGATTTGAACAGAGTCAAGGCAAGGCAAAAAGTAGTAGAGTTGAACACCAACAGGAAGGGTTTCTGAGATGCAAGTGACCAAATCAGATGCTTCCCACTGACAGGAGATCGGAGTTGCATTGCACTATAGAGGGACACTTGAAGGACCGTCAGCAACTAGGTATGAAGACAAACCAGCAAGCATAGTCCAGGGGAGACTGGGGTCACCTGTGCTCACTAACCTAGAGTCCTCTCCTAATGGTGGAGATACTACCTTCTCCAAATTGTTTTATGATTACTCTTGACCCATGCATTCATTTCTAAACTGTATCCCCACAGCACCTCAGTTCTGTGGGATGTTAATACATACATGTGAAAACAGGGTTTGATGGTTAAGAAAATGTGTTGCTGGGTTAAATAGTTCTCTTTAGTACAGAATATCTCATAGTTTTTACAGGTTGTGGCTTACATTTATATACCATAATTAAAATGTACACAATTATAACTTACTTTATTTTATGCACTTGTTTTAGTTTAATCTTGAGTTTTTATTCTTGTACTATCAGGTGTGTAGGTAAGAGTTAAGGTGAGGTATTGATCAAAAAATTAAATGTCAATCAGTCTTTTTGAGAGGAGGCTTAGTCCTAGGCTTTGCTTTAGGATCTACTGACTATAATTCAATCAATCAAAGCTGAAAAATGTAGTTTTCCTTAGTGCCCAGGTAAAAGGAGAAATGGGTTTTGTGAATAGTTGCCCGATCTCTGACATAGAGTTTTGGAAAATCTTGGGTACCAGATACATTTCCCTTTCTTCCACACATGGACTACACTCACCCTTTTCCCCAAGGGAGGTAAACCAGCACTCCATCCAGTCACTGTCACTGTCACCAGCTCAAAGTCCAGGACATCTGGGTGACCACATGTCATTTCATCAAATTCCAGAACTGACTCTCCATGATCCAGATCCAGTGATATAAGAAAAATTATCTGTACCTTTCCATTCTACTACACAAAATGGTAGAACAAGCACAGGGAAACTATAATTACTACTCCCATTGGGGAAACAAAATTACAGGCGATGCGCAGTAACCAGGTAGGTGTCAGAAGGGTCCTATGCCCTGGTGGTGGGGGTGGTCCAGAAGAGATCCCATCTCAGGGAGAAACCCTTTTGTCTTTTGGTTTCCATGGCCTATGACTCCACTCCAAAACGTTCTGTTGCATCCATCCTTCTACATGTTCAAACCTGAGGTGGGTATTTACGAGTAGGCTTCCTTTGGGTGATCTACAGCTTCCACAGCTCACTTCCTGACACTGTGACTCCACGCACCCAAATGCCATTCCAATGAGAAACAGTCAAAGGTTTCTTTAATTTAGGTCCAGGGAGCTATTTTGGAAATGCTGCTCAAAAATTCATAATTTTCACATATTTGTTTCTACTAGGCACCTTTTGCCAATGACTATACCCAAATCCTTTCCTATGTGTTATTCTGAAGTCTAATAAATTTTTTCACCTTCCCGTTTCTGCAAATCTCTCTCTCAGTTTAATGTAGGTAGCTGAGACTACCTAAAATAAGAATAGGAGATCACACAATTAATTTGAGTTTTTGTACAGGGTAAAAATCTGAAAAGTTTTGGAGGGCTTTTGTCAAAACCCCTTCTTTTTTTTTCAATTTTATATCCTACTGTTTGGGATCTTGAAGCAATTCATTTTTCCAATCTTTTGAGGCCTTAAGTTTCTAGGCCCTGTCTATTCCCTTTATCTCTGTTTTCAAGCTGACCGATTTTTTTTCCTGACTCAGCATTTACTTATAATACCTTGCCTTATAAAAGAAGTAAAATAAAAAACATACTCTGATTCAGATGCCTTCTAACTGTATGCCTAAACACACAGACTGGTAGATAAATGCTCTTCTTTGTATACATCAGTACCCCAAGTATTTTTTCACTGGATGACATGGATGCAGGCCGAAATCAGCATGCTCATTGTTTGCCACTTGACCACAGTGTCAGGGTCACTGTTTCAAATGTTATGGGAGCACTCAGTTACTTTAAGTTGCTAATTTCTGTTTGTAAACTTGACTACTGTCATAATACACCTCAAAATCTAAGGGTCCTAGAAAACAGAAGTTAACTTATAATACAAATTCCAAAACAAGTGCTTAAGATCAATATGTGGTTCTCCTTTAGGTGATGCTACCAGGATTCTATCACTTTTCATACAGAGTTTCTTCTTCAAAAAAAAAAAAAAGAACAAGAATTGTGCATGGCATGTTTTATGAACTAGGTTTAGAAATTGTGCTATAGTCAACTCAGGCTGCTATAACACAACACCATAGACTGATGGCTTAAGCCACGTAAATTTATTTTACCACAAACCTGGAGACTAGAAGTCCAGGATCAGGGTGCCAGCAGAGTCGAATTCTGATGTGAGCTCTCTTCCTGGCTTGCCAGATGGCTGCCTTCCCACTATGTGTTTTCTTGGGGGAGAGAGAGAGAATATTTTCATTTTATGCTTATAAGGACACAATCTTATCACGTTTGAGTCCTACATTATGACTTTATTTAACCTCAGTAGCCTCCTAATGACTCTACTTTTAAAAACAGATAAAGCAGAAAAATCAATAAATGATAGATTAATGCATAAGTTACCCACTGAGGGGCAAGAATGCTGGTGTGGTTATTCTTACATTTCTCACTGGTTAAGGATTGCTTCTGGGGTAACAGTTCCCTGGCAGTTGAGACTACCCCCTGAAGGTTGGAGAGGCCAGAAAACATTCTCATCATTGTCATTCAGAGAGACGCAGGGAGCCATGGCCATGTTTGGGAACTCAGTAGGTCATGCTTAGGTTAGGTGGAGAGACACGAGAGGGGAGAGGACACCCATAATGCTTGCAATATCATTTAAAGCCAATTTGAAAGAGTAAAACAATTCAGGTTTTACATTTAATTATAGACCTAAATTTTGCATTTTCTTTTGGAATGCACAATTAAAAAATAAAGTGTCATGACTCAGGGTGGCTGGGAAATTATTCTGTAGTAAGCACAGAAAAATACAGAATTTCAGGGTTATCTAAACTCAACCCCTGGTCACTATTAAACCGTTTATCACGCACACAACAGAACGGAACTATACTTCAATGATATTAGTCAAATGATAATAACATTGAAATTTTACCTTAAGATAGCTTTTCGTATAGGTCTTCTAAAGCATAAAATACTCCCCCAATAAAATGGCAGGCTATCTTCTAATGCTTAGTCAAATAGAGGCATCTTAAATTGCAATGTATGCTAAATATTAGTTTACCATGCTTGTCAAATATTTCTGGAGGTTAGTCCCCATTCAAAAAACTTTGATTAGCCCTGGCTGGCATAGCTCAGCGGATTGAGCTCGGGCTGCGAACCAAAATGTCGCAGGTCTGATTCCCAGTCAGGCCACATACCTGGGTTGCAGGCCATGACCCCCAGCAACCGCACATTGATGTTTCTCTCTCTCTCTCTCTCTCTCTCTCTATCTCCCTCCCTTCCCTCTCTAAAATAAATAAATAAATAAATAAACAAATAAAATCTTAAAAAAAAAAAACACCTCTGATTAGACCTGGCTAGTGTGGTTCAGTGGACTGAACGTTGGCCTGCAAATCAAAGGGTCACTGGTACATGCCTGGGTTGTGCACCAGGTCCCAAGTCAGGGGAGCATGAGAGGCAACCACACACTGATGTTTTTCTCCCTTTCTTTCTTCCCCTTCCCCCGCAAAAGTAAATAAGTGAAATCTTTAAAAAAACTTTGATTATTCCCCTGGCTGGCATAGCTCAGTGGATTGAGCACGGGCTGTGAACCAAAGTGTCGCAGGTTCGATTCCCAGCCAGGGTACATGCTTGGGTTGCAGGCCATAACCCCCAGCAACCACACATTGATGTTTCTCTCCCTCTCTCTCTCTCTCTCTCTCTGTCTC
The DNA here is from genome assembly GCF_004126475.2 of Phyllostomus discolor. Lineage (NCBI taxonomy): Eukaryota > Metazoa > Chordata > Mammalia > Chiroptera > Phyllostomidae > Phyllostomus > Phyllostomus discolor. Next base: position 204,624,281 of record NC_040903.2, read on the forward strand.
CCTCCTTTCCTTCTCTAAAAGTGAATAAATAAAAACTCTTTAAAAAAAACTTTAATTATTCATAGAGTGTTCCATTATTTGTATGGTGCTTATTTGTTTTCTATAGTGTGGTATAGTCCAAACCACTGAAAAGGTCTAGAAATAATGATCAAGCTGGTAGCAATAATCAACTCTACAGACACTCGGATTATAACCATGGAGATCCATTGTACATTAATACAAGCTAGACAGTCTTAGAAAAATTAGCAACTTTAGATCTGGATCATTAAATGTACAACTGGTCCTGGATCATCTTTTATCACCAGATTGCAGGACTGTCAAATACTACTACAGTCATATCATATGATTCAGGAGGTAACTTAAAGAGGTTCCTCACTGGTCAAAGATGGAACCTCTAGAGTAACACCATGGGTAGTAAAAGTTAACATAAATCTAGAGGGAACTGACATAATATAGATTATAGACCAAGATGGCTGATGACCACAATATTCTCTATATTGGTGAGTTTATCTTGTAAGTATTCATTACGATTTGCTATTATAACTTGGTAGTGTATTTTAAAATGTAAATGATATTATCTCACAACAAATGACAGGAAGGAATCTTTGAAAGGTAAAAAATATATATATCATGCCAAAAACTGGAAAAACATTTAGCATATTTGCCATAAAAAATACAGAGAATGGCATGAATATATGAGTCTGAGCAGAAGGCATCCAGCCATGTAATATGAAAAATAGAGACATTTATTAAAGAAGATACAAAATACAAGAAACATGTACATAGGACAATTATACCTCAGTCCCCTTCAGAGTAGGCACTTTGTCCCAAACTCCATCAGCTGCCCCATCATATTTTCTTGAATTTCATCGATGGTGAAATCGATGAAATCGATTTCAAAGGTGATTTTCAAAGGTGATTTTAGTTTTGGGTAAAGCCAGAAGTCTCAAGTCCCCAAATCTGGGCTGCAGGGCGACTGAGTCACCTGCGTGATTTTATGTTTTACCAAAAACACATGATGAATGACCAGGCATATTGTCATCATGAAGCTGCCAATCACCAGTTGCCCGTAGCTGCAGCCTTCTGAATCATCCAAATAGATGCTGTGAAGGAATGTTCAAGCTTAACACAAAATTTGATGCAGATTTGGTGGTCTACTTGCTCAGTCATTTTGAATGTGATGGCCACACAGTACATGTACTTACTCAACAGCATCTACCGCTCCCACTGACTAGTACAGTGAAGTCATCGTCGTTCATGAATGCACGTTCTAGTCCACTCTCTTTGGCTGCTAGTTTACATTGATGTTGAGCAAACCATTCTCCCTATATTAACAATGGCTTGACTTTTTCCAGACAGACCTCATAGCTAGTCCAGATTTGTTTAAAAAAATCTCTTGTTCCTCTTTTATTTTTCATCTTAATTTTAATACTTTCTTACACTCTACAGATAAATTATTTTGTTTATTTTTTAACTCCTCCTACTTAAATGTCAGCTTTACAGAAATAGTACTTTTTGTTACTTATTTGCTACATTTTATAGGGTTTAGAATAATGCATATTCAGAGCAGGCATTCAATTTGATGCAGATGTGTTGTTCTACTCGCTCAGTCATTTTGAATGTGACAGCCACACAGTGCATGTAATCACTCAACACCATCTACCACCCCCACTGACAAATACAGTGAAGTCATCATTGTTCACACGTGTGCATGCCAGTCCACTCTCCTTGGCTTCCAGGTTACATCTATGTGGTGCAAACCGTTATTATATTAACAATGACTGGACTTTTTCCAGACAGGCTTTAACAGTCTTCACTAGGCTAAGTGCTGTAATATAAAACAAATTAGATGTACTTTATTTATATGGCACCAATGGACAGGAAAAAATTAATCATACAAGAAAGGTAGGAATGATAGGCTTCTCTGCTTGCTTAGTATTTGCATATAAAATGCATTAATATCTTAATTTCTGGAGTCATGTCCACAAAAAAGCAGAGAAAAAGATGGCCATCAATGACAGGAAGCAAAACAAACATGAAATGATGACCAAAGATATACATTTTGCCTCTAATTTGGCAGTTTCTATTTTCTGCCTTAATATTGTATGACAATTTCATACATTCTAACATTTTTCTCTTTTTTGCATAAGTTATCGTGAGTTGGTTTGTTTACTTGCAACCAAATGCCTTTGAGCAATACTACTACTGTTCTTCCAAAATGTTCTATTCTAATACAGCTGAATTAACTTAAATACCATAAAATCCCAGTATTTATTTTTGATATGAAGGTTTGTATCTTAACTCAAATAGGTGTTATATGTATACACATATCTTTTCCAAATGCTACACATATTTATTTAATAACAAGTAATGCCCAATATTTTATGGTGTTGAAAGGCCATGTCAATAAAATAGGTAATAATGTTCAAAGAGAAAACATTGATTCTTCATTAGAATAGAAAATATTTAATATCAATAAAACAAATATATAGTCTATTTCATCCATACTTATCTAGTTTTAGATAAACTTGAATTAAAATAAGATGATCTTATTTTCTTCCTTAAGGAATTTTATATAGTTTTTCATGGGCTAAAACAGGTCACAATGAGACACTCAATTTTTATAATTTTTTAATAAAATCCAATGACTGGGAACATGTTGTAATTTAGAACATACAGAGAACTAAAGGGCATGTTGTTATGAGAAAACAAACAAGTGAACAAGAGCTCACAGACACCAAGACAGCGGTGTGGTGATCACGAGAGGGAAAGGGAGGTAAGGGGAGGAGCAAAGGGCGGTGAGGGGAGGAGCAAAGGGTGAAGGGGTCAAATGCCTGGTGACAGAAGAGGATTTCACTTTGGGTGGTAAACACATAATGTAACATACTGATGATGTGTAATAGAACTTTACACTGCCCTGGCTGGCGTAGCTCAGTGGATTGAGCACGGGCTGGGAACCAAAGTGTCCCAGGTTCGATTCCCAGCCAGGGTACATTCCTGGGTTGCAGGCCATAACCCCCAGCAACCCCACATTGATGTTTCTCTCTCTCTCTCCCTCTCTCTCTCTCTCTCTCTCTCTCTCCCTCCCTTCCCTCTCTGAAAAAAATAAATAAATAAAATCTTAAAAAAAAAAAGAACTTTACACTGGAAACCTATGTCATTTTATTAATAAATTTCACCCCAATGAATTTCATGAAGTATTTTTAAAATGTATTTTCCTATTCCCTATTAAAGGCACACAGTTGAATTTACATTTAGAAAATTTGGCCTTACTTCTATGGACTATATTTGTTACCATGTGAAAATAACTTTAAAAGACTGAGAATCAGTTTTATCAAATAAAATACCAGCCATTGTCACCTCAGATGATTAATGTAAAAAATCACATGAGGTAATAATAAAGCATGCAAAATCATTTGCACAAAGAAAAATACTTTTGATAGACTGGGTGTGTGCTATGGTCTCAGGCTCTGAGCTTTTTTCCATTTACATGCATGTAATCTTAGCTTCATAATAACTTCTTCCTGAATACAAGGAAAGAATAAATAGAATACCATTGGGTTTGTGCTGTCTTAGATGTTTTTGTAATTTGTTCCTACAAAGATATTTGGTATTAATATCTCCACAACAAGAATGTAATAAATTTCGACTACCCACTCTGAGGGGAAAATCTATGATATCATAATGAACTATAATTGTAAGTAATCCCTCTGAATATTCCTAGAAAACAGCCTGTAATTACATGAAAGAGCACAAGGCATCCTGGGGCCTTTTACCAGCTGTTTGCTGTCATCATGCCAGTCCTTGGAATTAGAAAATTTTGGATTCAAATGGTTTTGATCAGACAAGGATACAGTGAAACAAATGGAGGCTTTGATAGATTCCTTCAGTGGTGACATGATGAATTTCGTTCCTGCTATAAGATCTCACCTAATTATATCCCAGACAAGCTGTGACAGGTGGACTCCACTTCATGCGCTACAGCCCGATGGCATATCTGAAAGCATAATATCTTTCCAAGATTGATTTTAATATAACCATAAATTAGGAAAATATTCTTCTAAAAGCATTGAAAAATACTTGGCCAAGTTACTCTGCCAACATTGCAGGATAAGGGCAGAATCCTATGTAAATAATTTAAATTCCTCCAGGTTTAAAAAAAAAACACATAAGAAAAGTTTGGTGACTCCATGTGTGACAAAGTATTGGCCAACACATATAACTGCAAAAACCATCGATCACCATTTTCCACCAACCCCCGCGTGTGAATTTACATAACCTTTCAAATGATGGAGGTTACACAAATGAATGTGTAGCTCAAGTCTCCCTTAATCCCTTGAATCACCTGGGGCCAGTCTTTTAACACCACTTCCTGGATGAGATTGTGATAAAGAAAATGCCTAATACTATAGATCCTCTGGTGCCAGTCCTGTTAAATGTTAAGTCTGGGCCTTGCAAAGCATTAAACTGGAGTACAATTTTTTTTAAATTAACTTTTAACTGATTCTATTTTCTTACTTTTATTTAGCTGCTTTATAGCAATATGTAGTCTTGGTTCAATAGCAAAAAGTAATAAGGATTAAGATTGAAAAAAGAGACCAGATATTGTCAACGTAATGCACAGCTTTGTACAGTATGTCGAGCCCTTTCTTTCCCTATAATTATGCATGTGACAATAATAATTACTAAGAAAAATCAGGAATTAACCTACATAAGCTACATAAACTACCCTAATGTCATTCTATTGTAATAGGATTTGCAAATCAAGACAATACCCAGAGTTTATCCTCATATAAAAACAAATAAAATTTATAGGTAAACAAATATCTAATTCTATTCTTTGGTTCAGTCAAGTATCCAAATCGTATAATCTACTAACATGAAATGTGGTTGGAATGAAAAGTTCTTTGGAGGGGGCCTGGAGAAATCCCCTTCAGATGGGGCTTAGGATTCTCCCCACAAACGTCATGGCGAAATGGAAATTTCCATAGTCAACAGAAATTCAAGCCTTGCAGAGAAAGCTGGATGATACTAATTGGGGAAGGTACTGCAGTGGGAATGCAGGCTTGGCTATTCTGTTTGAAGTGGAAGTGTGTGATTGACTTGCAGCTATTTATTATTTTGACCTAAAAAGCCAGTCCTTTTCTTGATGCAACATCTTGAAATGTTTAAGCAGATGACCTTCAAACAGGTTCTATCATCCAACTAACCCTGTGGAGTGGGTCCTAAAGGCTATTGCTCTGAAGTTGACAAAACTTGAGCTCATGCCTTGCTAGTGGTGAGATGACTACCCATCCCTTTCCCGAGGAGGTGGATGCAGAGTTCCACAGATTGCTGCAGACTCTCAGAAAAGCATCGAAGTTTCCCTCCAATCCTGGCTTACTTCCCAAGGACCATATGGTACCCGCTGCCTGGGTACTGAGAGAAACCCCAATGCTAACTTCCCTGCTGTGGGAAGTCCATTTCTTCCCCAAACTAGTCTTGCTAATGTAGGGTGATAGCATTAAAACATTTACTTATTTTTTAAAATATTTTATTGGCCTAAATCTTTGCATAAACTTTTATGCATCTAGAGGAAATAGAATATTCTGTAAATCCCTGTTGGGAATTTGAAAAGGAGTGTTTATTGAAAACTTACGGAAATGTTATAGTAAAATTTTAAAGAAATAGACAGAAATTATGTAGACTAAATATTTGTGTCAACTATTGGAAGTAAGAATTTACCGATAGTGCTTTTCATGATGCTTGTGAAGTAATATCTGTGTAATACGCATTGGCAGAAAAACAAGTAGGATGACGAAAGGTTCGAGGCAGGGAGACCGGGAGGAAGCTGGTAAACCCAGGACCAGGTCAGTCTTTCCTCTGACTTTCTTCAATTTTTGACTTGATAACAGCCAGGAATAATGACAGCTGTCTTCTAAAAAGAATGGTATTAAAAGTTATCACTGTGAGAAAATGCAATAAAAATATGCAAAAACTCAGGTAGTTTAAATCTAGAGATGCTGGGTAAGGTGACCAAAACAAAGCAAAATAAAAGCAATAATCTCTTATGACTAGAGGGTTTTAGGGCTCAGTGAAAAATACTTGACTCAGGAGCTTGTTAAATATGAAATTTTTATGAAATTCAATTAAAATGAAATAGAATATGAAAATAGAGATGAAAATATGAAATAGAATATGAAAATAGAATCGAGTATGAAATTCAGTTAAACAGCTGAGGTCGACGTTGCAGAATCCCAGCCCGGCCGAGGCATGCACCCGTGCAGTCTCGGAAGGCCCCAGGCTTCTCAGGACCCTGCATGTAGTGGGAACTTCTGCTGTCTTGGGTTTGGAATTTTTAATACATTTTGAAAAAAGATTCTGCGTTTTCCCTTTACATTGGGCCCCACAAATTTTGTAACCAGTTCTCGAGGGAACTGCACAGCTATAAGGATAATGGTATCAATACCATATAAGTGAGGCAGGAAGATGCACCTCACAGATTTTCAATCAGGCCTGTGGGTTCCATCCGTGTTGCCAGCAAGAAACCAGGCAGCATCCCAGCCGATGTCTCTGTTACCATGAAGTCCATTTGCACAGTTATTCCCCCAAATGCTTCATAATAACATAATCACTACCTTAGCAGTAAGTATCTTCAAACATGGGAAGATTTGGAATTAGGTATAAAAATGAAGTTGATCAAAGAATTTAAGGGATTTGCATATTTAATCCTTTAAATAGGTGTGATGTTCAAGAGAATTTAGCCTGTGAAAGCTACAAGGCATACTTGTGATTACAATTTGAAATTTTTTAATTGAAGAATTAATTTAGACTTGAGTCATATGCTAATTGTATATATAATATTGAGACATTTAAATAACCTAAAAATGATCATATTCACAAATTAATCAGGTTTGGATTCTTACAAAGTGACTGTTAATATTTGGTGGGTTTAGAAATAAAACACCAAAATACCAAAAAAATTTAAACAGGACATACTTTTCAAAAGAACTAAGTTTTTAAAGAAATTATCCTTATTAAATCACACATAAATTTCGAAAACAAAGTAAGCCTTTAAAAATACTTTTCTAAATATGAAAACAATATTGAGGATATAGTGATTAAAAACATGCATTGTTAAATACTTGAAACATGAGCAATTGTGTACATTCATCCACTCATTTATTTAACAAACGTTCATTCAGCAGCACTCTAGGTGTTCGATGGTGAACAAATAGGATGGATCTCTTCCTGACGTCAGTTTGGTCTGTTGGTTTGGAAAGTTAGCAGTTATCATAACCTTGGCTTATGGATAAAATGAGCCTATGCCCCTGATTACTGTGGGCAGCTTGAGCAACTAGATGGCAAATAGTTTTATCTCCTGTTGAACAGAATGAAACCCCAGATCTTAACGCATGCCTATTGTTCTGGCACAGTTACCAATAGCTCTGCTTTCGCACTGCCAATTTGAATGATAAATTATGGCACACGACCCTTCAGTGATGGCTTAACCCCCTGACCTAGCAAAGGACACACACACTTTATAATCTTGGATAACCCTGTCCGCTAAAGATAATGTAAACCACAAATGCAATTTTAAATTTTCCAGTAGCTACATCTTTGAAACAAGTAAGAAAAGGAAGGTAAAGTAAAAAAACATTGTTTTATCTAACCCGATACATCAAAGTATTATCACTGAAACATTTAGCACTAACCACATTCAGGTATTCAGTCGACACACAGAGCTAGTGGCTGCCTTATTGGGCAACACAGGTCTAAGTCCTCGCTCTCTCAGGACGACTGAACTTGTACATCAGCAGCTTCACCACACCAAAGTGCCGGTGCCCCTGAGTAAAGTCATAAATCTTTCCTCGTCAGTTGCCTTCAACAGATAGAAAAGGTATTCCACAAGGCTTTTTGTTGCTAAAAGAGCTCAATGTGTTTCCATTTTGAGGCTCCCCACCCTGCTGCACAAACCAGTTCCAAATGCAGTGCTGTTCCTTGTGAGAAACAATTCCATACAATAGGAGACACACATTGTTTGACGCCCAAGCAGATGAGTCTGCGCCGGTGAAGCTGAGCTAATGGAGGCTCACAAACCAAGAGACAATGCTGGCCGTGGCTTTTTTCGCTGTGTTGACTTCACTGAACAATGACTCATTAGGGAACACTGCTTAAAAATTGTTGCAATACATCATTGTAGTTACAAGAACACCTAAATATAAGTTGAATACTATTATGTATAATTTATATAAATGGCCCTCTGTTAATGTTCACATGGCCGCCTAATCCCTGGGGATGTTGTTAAACAAAATGTTGAAGAAACACCCAACATAGCAGGAACTGCAGGCTCCAGAGGAGATTTCGAAGGAAGGAATCAAGAGAATCTAACTTCAGGATCTCTCCTATGCCCTGACAGAATGTTTGAGATCCTGGGGACTAGGAAGTCCATTCCCAGCATCTCTGGTTTGTCGTCCTCAAAACAACGGTAAAGGACTATAGTATCCGGAGTGTAAACACTTTGTGTATGGATGCTCCACTTGGGTCCCATGACCTAATGACCTTGGATTGAACCCTCAGAGAGTACATTTCCACTTTCAACTTTAACAAGGGTCAGTGAGGTATATCAGTGCTCCTCAGATTATACCACAAAAGAAAAGAAAATTTAATGGCAGAAATCTATAAATATATCTTAGAGGAAACCAATTCATGAAAAATGCATTTAAAGTCTCCTGTTGTGTCCTAAAAATGCTGAGTTAATTTCAATCGTATCGTGTATATTGGTTGAAATATACAAAGAATGCTCTCCCCAAAAATGTTTGAGGAACAACCATGTCAAGGCAAGATGGGCTAGGTCTCTCTGTTTAGAGCCACTTGGCTTCTTGTCCTGGGGTGGGAACTTGGATAAGTCACACCAACTTAATGAAATTGCATTCCTTCGTGACTAAAGTAAGAATAATTTTCAAGTTTGCAGGATTACTGGAGGGGGGTTATTTAAAGTTGCACAAGATTTCTTCCAGGCAAGAGAAGACCCAGGTTTTTCGTGTTTGCTGTTGCTCCTCTATGCCTCACCTCCTCCAGGCATGTGTTTTGCTGTTTAACAAATGCTTGTGGAGTTCTTTTTAACACGCGCCAGCTTCTGCGCCATTTCCTGGGAAACAATGGTGTCGCACACAAGGTTATTCACAGGACTCCTGCCTCGGTATTTTCTACCACAGGGACATATACTTGCCAGATGAGCCAATGAAGAAATGGTGGAAAATATACAAGTTAATATGTAGGAGGAATGTAAAGCTCTGTCATTCCAACAACTTTCTGTGGAATGTTTTCCTTATATTGGAGGAGGGAGGAAAGAAAAGCTCTTCTTCTCCCTTTTGAAGTGGTTACTTCAATCAGTGACATCAGCGTGGGTGCGTGATTCCCACAGAAGTACATCCAAGCAAATCTGGGCCCTCCCATCAAAGATAATCTAAGAGTTGACCGAGAAAGGGCTTTCCGCATCTCAGAATTCAAAGCGTTACTCTCATGTTTGTTGCACATAAACATCAACACTCAACAGCAAAAGCAAAGAGTGTCTTTTCATGTTGTGTTTGTCAGACCTTGGGGAGCTTTGTAGGCAAGCGATCTAACATCAGAAGATAAGATGAATAATAAAAAGTAACATTTAAGAAGATTAATGAAAAAAAATTCTGGGACTAGCACAAGCCTCGAGGTCTGTAGCTAAGAATGGGAGCCATGTGGACGGTTTTCACAGTGGATTGCACAGCAGTCCTGTAGCTGGGCCGCAGACACCCTCTTTACATACCAGGACAAGGAATAAGATGTGCTCTTTTCGTGTTAGGACATTGAATAAGGTGTCACTTGCAAAAAAAACCCACAGTATTTCTACAGCTTTAAACAATTGAAATCTGCAAGCCTTGGAGATTTATTAGCTTTCATCACATTCTCAAAGGAAAGGTCTACATTTCTAATGATGCGGGGGAGCACAATCTTCCGGGCAATCTTTTGCGGAATTCATGATTATGTGAAAAGAAATGTATTTTTCTCTTAATTTGTAATTAAAGAGAGGAAATTATAGCTCCTCATTCATCTGATTTAAATCACTGTGTGGACTATTTTAAGTGAATAAAAATACCCATTAGGCCAGCCTTAAGTGTTGAAAGCAGTTAGCCTTGTAAAGATAGGTATTCATTAGGCAAACATTTAGCTTGACTATGCCTGGAGTTCCTCCAGGATGAGGTGTGACTTTCTCTTTAAGTCAAACATAATTATCTAATGAGGGCAATTAAAAACAGTGGATGTTTTAGATTATGATTTATGAGGTATAAAATTATATTACTGTACAGCTATGTATCTTGCAAGGCTTCTCTGTGTCCATAAAGGGTGATGAAATTTTCTTATAATTTGTCCAGCCAAAGCTGTGAGGGGGAGAGGGGAAACAGCTTTGCCTTCAAAAATGGAAAAATGGTCATCATTTCTCTTGAATAGTGTTAAATTTTTATCTTGTTAATCTGTCATTTTTATCTTGCAGCAGCAACAATCTCATATTTTTAAAAAATCTTAATTAAGCTGTGGAAAATAAATGAGCTATAACTTTCTGAGATGATAATTGAATTACAAATTCACTTTGAAGTTGAACTAAACGCCAAACACCAACACCATTCAAAACGTGCTTTTAGACTTCTGGTCAAGATGGAGGAATAAGTAAACATGTTTCACTTCATCATGCAACCACAGAAAGAATTACAACTAGACTTCTAAACAAATAACACACAGAACTGTCAGAAAATTGAGCCATATGGAAGTCCAACAACCAAGGACTTAAAGAAGCACTATTCAACCAGACAGGTAGGAGGGACAGAGATGTGGAGACAGACAGAGAGGTATGGAGACATGGTGTGGTGTGGTGTGTTCCACCAGTGGAACAGGTGGTCCCACATTTACATATGGCAAATAAAAATTGGGAGGGATATCTTGGAAGAGAGTAATCCCAGCCCCAGGGTAGACTGCACAGCCCAGGATTCCAGCACCAGAAATTGCCATAACTTCTGGCTATAAAAACCCGTTTCTTCTGGGGCAGCAGAAGAAACTACCAGATTTTTAGGAAACTCAGATTAAAGGGCCCATGCAGACTCAAAATATAACCCTAAACCTAACCCAGCCCATCTGGAATTCAGCACCAGGGCAACCACTGGAAGGGCACCAGTTGCAATGGGCAAGTGTCAGACTAACCCCAGAAGCCAGTCAGCAGCACCGTCCCCCTCCTCACTGAGCTCTCCCGCTACACAGAGACACAAGGCAGTGAAGTGGGTTGCCCCACCCTGGCAAGTAGCTAAGTCTCCACCCTACATAAGTTATAGGTTCCTTTTCTGCAATAGGGCATGCTACTAAGACATGGAGTCAAAGAAGTTCTACCTAATACACAGTAGCAAACACAGGGAGGCTGCCAAATTGAGAACACAAAGAAATATGGCCCAAATGAAAGAATAGAACAAAATTCTAGAGAAAGAAGTAAACTAAATGGGGATTACCAATCTGTCAGATGCAGAGTACAAAACATTGGTGACCAGGATGCCCAAAGAACTCACTGAGTATGGCATCAAAATACAAAAGACCCAAGAAGAAATGAAGGTTACATTAAATGAAATGATTAAAAATCTATAGGGAACCAGAGAGGTGGTAATGAAGCCAGGATTCAAATCAATGATTTGGAGCATAAGGAAGAAATAAGCATTCAAGAACAACAAGAAGAAAGAAGAATTCAAAATATGAGGATAGAATAAGGTGCCTGTGGGATATCTCCAAAGGTACCAACATATGAATCATAGGGATGCTAGAAGGAGAAAAGGAAAAAAAAGAAATTGAAAATTTATTTTAAAAAAATAATGAAAAAAAATTCCCTAGTTTGGTGAAGGAAATAGATATTCAAATACAGGAAGCACAGAGAGTGTCCCCCAAACAAGGTGGACACAAAGAGGACCACACCAAGACACATCATAATTAAAATGCCACAGGTTAAATAAAAAGAAAATTTTAAAAGCAGCCAGAGGAAAGCAGAGAGTTACGTACAAAGGAGTTCCCATGTGACTATCAGCTGATTTCTCAAAAGAAACTTTATAGTCTAGAAGGAACTGTCAAGAAGTATTCAAAGCGATGAAAAGCAAGGACCTAGAACCTAGCCTTCTCTATGCAGCAGCAGTAAAAAGAATAGCCTGATCTCATGGATTCAAATTTAAAAGTTCCTAAAGAGGCCACAAAGTCAACTCTTATCTTTATTTTTCTATCATAACTTTTGTGCATTTCTCTGTTCCTCCTCCTGCACTCCAACTATGTTTTCTGCTGACATATCTTGCTTGAAGAGGCCAATATGGCTGGCCTGGCCCAGTATCTACATGCTGCTTCAGGCTAAACTGCCCATCATTCTATGACACCCCCTCTGTATATCCTATTACAATATGTTCTTAAATGGCCTTTCTTATTTCACTCTTTACTTTTATACTCCATGCTTAGACAGAAGCCACAGTAACATTAAACCTGAGCTCACCTACACAGCCTCTTTGCTTTCCCTAGCTTCAAATCTTCCAATGGCTTCCCATTTTGCTTAGAACAAAATACCAACTCTGTAGCAAGGCAAACATATGGCATAACTAGCTCTTTATCATTACTTAGGTTATGGTCCAAATATCACCTTTTCAAAAAACGAAACAAAAGAAACAAACAAAAAAATGCCCCGATCCATAAATCCAGTGTATCCTATGCTCTTCTGTCACATCATAGTTTTGTGTTAGCTTATAACCATCAAAACTTGTCTCGTTTATTTTTTTCACATTTATTATCTGTCTCTACCTACTTAAATTTAAGTTTCCAGGAGTAGGCACTTGTTTGTTTATCACCAGTTTATCCCAAGAAACTTCAATAACCACACATAACAATTTTAGAATGAATTAATGAATGAAATTCTCAACCTAGTGGTTTTGATGGATTCAACCCAGCTTCAGACTCTCCGTCAGGTGTAAACCCAGTCTAATTGTCTGTACCCTTTGAGGAACTGAATCATGCTCTTGGACTTTCGAGGTATTAAGGCAAAGCATTATGGGGACAAGGCCCACCTGCATGAAAGCCTTTGTCATGATGTGCACCAATCAAATTCTCTGTGGGACAGTGAGAACTGGAGGACCATGGGTACTCTGTAATTTCTCGATAGGTAATATTTTCCTATAAGCCATATTTTATATTTCTTTTTGTGGTTGCTATGGATCATCAGTGGAGTCACTTTTCGTCACACTTACCTAAGAGCATTGGGTGATATAATGAATACAGTAAGAATTTGTAGAATTTACCACCAATAATTATTATCTGATGCTAGTAATTAACAGAAACATTACTCCTTATGTGGTTATAAATGATGTGTTTCAAAATGAATATTTTCTACTGGGAGAAACAGGGGTTGCATAGCACAATGGCCAAGTGTATGGGCTCCACAACTGCCATGACTTGGGTTCAAACTCCACTTGTACCAATTATGAGCTAAATCACCTTGTTGAAGACTCCCAGCCTCTCTGAGCTTCTTCACCTCATCTATAAAGCAGTAACAATAATACTATCTATTTCAAAGGATTGCTGTGTTAAATAGATAACTAGAAATCATTTCAAACAATACCTGTAATAAAGATCTATCAATTATTATCTATAAAGACTTAAGAGAGATGGTAATTCAGTCATTCAAGAGATAATTAGTGAACATCTGTTATGTCTGAGGCAACCTAAGGCATGAGGATACATATGGAATTAAGATATAGAGGTATTATTCTGAAAACAATGAATTTAAATAAAAGTTAATGGGAAAAACCTAAAGATATGAAAGAGAAAGAAAACTGAGGCTCTGTAAGATTTAGTAGAGGACTGTTTTCTAGTAAAGCAATGATGATATTCTAGAATCGTGTTTCTCCTTCAGAGACTCAGTTTAAAGAAATCAGTAAAGAATATAAGGAGGTCCCTGCCTGCAAAGAGACACAGTAAAAGAAGACATGGAAATCCTACTGCATGGCACTCATCATTGGATGATATTTAAGTGTCCATTGTATGCAAGTCATTGTTCAGACAGTCTGTTACTTAAGGCTAACCTCTGAACCTTGATGCTAAAAGTCATAGACATATGCTATGTTTGTCTGCTCAGCAATCCTTATTTCTTTTAAGTAATTTACCCCATCCATTCCACGTGCTTTGAAAAAGGTTGTTGTATCACTCAGTCAAATCAAAAGATAGAAAATAGCACATAGTTATTTGAACAAAAAAGAAAGTCGAATATAAAAAATGATTAACTGTAGCAGGGTATTAGAGACACAAGAGATCAGCTTATAGTAAAGCTAAAAAAGTGAATAGAACTCCAGAAAATTAAGAATAGCATACATAAGAAGAAGTATCTCCAGTATACTATGTTGAGTAGTGTTTCACCAAAAGTCATGTCTACCCAGAAACTCAAAATGTTACCTTGTCTGGAAATAGGGTTGCAAATGTAATTAGTTTAAGAAGTAGTCCCATGGATGAAGGTGGGTGGGTCCTATATTCCAGATCTGGTGTATTTTTAAAAAGGTCTTGTGAGAACACACATGGAAAGAACGCCATCTGAATGCGAAGGTAGACATTGTAGTGATGCAGCTGGAACCCTGAGATCGCTGGCAACCACCAAAGCTAGGAAAAGCCTGGGTTTCTCTCTCACTCCAGAAGAGGCCAATCATGCCAATACCATGATTTTAGACTTCTGAGCTCCAGCACTTTGAAAAAGAAATTTATGTTGTTTTCAGTCAAGTTTGTGCTCATTTGTTATGACAGCACTAAAAAAACCAAATACGCTTAGACCTAACATAGAGTGACTAAAGAAGAATCCCTCTTCCACCCCTACAACCCCACCCCTGGGCTGAGATCCATGACCATGTTGAGGAGGTCATGCTGTCAGTCACTGGATAGCTGAGAGGTCACTAATAACAGTTGCTGAAAATCTCCCTTCCAGAATACTGGAGAAAGGGAAAACTGTTCATATGTAATAACTTACCAGATGCATTTCATTACAAAACATTCCAAGATGGATGCCGAGGAAAGTTTCCAGTCACTGAGTGCTACTGACCACTGAGCCTGAGGAGCCAGGTGCTGGGAGGTTATCTGCATGCAGGAGTCAGGCATTGGAGAAGCTGCATGTATGCCAGGGCCTGGGTGCTGGCAAAGCTGCTCGATGTGCGAGCCTACTGAGCTGCTACAACAGAGCAAGGAAAGATAGGTCCTTCTTCCTGACAAAGTTTAACCTTCTGCCAACTGGCAGAGGAAGTCTCTATAAAGGGCCCAAATCTATTTTCCAAGAGTGGGTAATGACGTGCAATGGCTTTAGATACAGTGACAAATGGCCCAGCTGTCAATCATGATTTTTGCACATCCCGCTGAGCCACAGGAGCCAGCACTTGGAAGTCAGAGAACCATAGTCTGCATTGACGGACAGACATTGGAGGAGAGACATTTCTATTTCTCTTTGTGATGTTAAAACTAGAAGTTAAGAATCTAGGGCTATAAAGAGACGTTTTACCTGCTGTGGAAAGAATTGGTGTGCTAAAATAACAGAACAATCACAAACAGATTTTGTGGAATAGACACAGAGGCAATGCCCTAATGGTACCATCACAGTCCCGGATCCAGCCTTCCCTAAAGCCTTAAATCCACCCCTCCAATTCCTACATAGTCCTATTTTTCCATTGTTTGAGTTGAATTTCAGACATTTCAGCCAAAATTATCCTAACTACCAGATGCTTGTTTTTCTGGAGCCAGGCATGGTTTTCTTGGCCCAATCTCCAGCATATTATATTTGAAAAGTATATTTTTTGGAGTTAAGTGAACTATGCTTAAATTCTGCTACTTCCATCTAATAGCTGCTAACCTAAGTGAACATCAGTTCTATCATCTCTAAAACTGGATTAAGCTCTCTCATGAACTGGAAATAAAGCATGATGTCCCAGTAATGTTACTTGATCCTCTTTGTTCAATTTCTGCATTATTGCATTAATAAAATCATCTCACACAGGTGCAGTATTACACCATATTGCTTCAAGTTTAGAGAGTCAAAAAAGTACGTATGTAGAAGATTCACTTAATACAAAGATGAAGTAAAAGAAATCTTTGCGTTCACCACACTTGTTTTTAATGCAGTTTCTTCAATCTAGCCAGACATACTCTTCACATTATGATGAAAACTCTGGCAATAAAAGCTCCTCCTTTTCCAGGGTCGCAAAAATTTGAAGAATGCTCTGCCTACTTGATTTTCTTAATCTTCATATATTCTTCTGAACTATGGAAGGTTAGGAATTGGAAGGTATGATAGTAAGTCTTATATTTCATATGTCCTTTTTTCTAAGAGTTTATTGACTCTTCAAAGGTCAAACAATCCTGGAGAAGCCTTCTGACCTTTAGCCCCACTCCTGTCCACAGCCGTCTGCTTGATTTCCTCTCATAACACAGCAATTGTTTTCTTTTCGCCCCAACCTCCCAACTTCTACCATTGCAGGCTTTAATGTTATTACCACATGGCTTTAAAAATACGGCCAAGTCTTCTCTCGGCACAAACTCAGACAGTGCTTGGAATTTCGGCCAACTCCTTTTGTGTTTTTCTTAATTTCCTCTGGTGAATTTGGACATTGGGGGCATTTTATGCTTGTTATGTAATCAGCCAGTCTAATTATAAACTCTATAAAAAGTTGCTTTTATCCCCCTTCTCTTAAGAAACCCCTAACGGAAGGGTTGGATTTTCAAGTGTTTTGAATGACTTCCCTTTACAATATCCTTGGTGTGTTTAAGATTGGAATGCTTTGACAAGCGCCTGATAGTGTTTGCATTTTCAACTATGTAGTAGTACCGACAAGGTTCTGGCTTTAAAGAGAAGCAAAATTACTCAATGGATTCTTGAACAGTGATAAGAAAAAAAAAACAAGAAAGACTCAAGCAACTCAGACGTTTTTCTTGTTTGGTTTCTGGGACTATCTTATATGATTTACAAGAAATACACAAAGTGGACAGGTACAGCGAGAGAAAGTTAAAGAATAAAAAAATCAGAAAATTATTTGAAATGACATAAAGAAAATAACCTCAAAAAGTTGTGATCTACGTAAAGACAAAACACACCACCAATCTTAAACCTAAATACTTTATCAACTGAAGTTGTGAGCATACATTTGCTTATGCATTTTTCTCTAAATTCCATTTTTCAGTGTTGAGATTATAAATTTCTTAACAGTTTGCCAAGTAAGGGGCTTATCTACTGTGTATGGTGGCATTAATGATTTCATAAGGAAGTTAGTAGCATTGAATTTTCAACTTCCTTTAGAGTCTTATCACTTGTGTTTTCTGGTTTCGAATATAATTTCAATTTCTAAGTTATGGGGAGTACACTGTAATTATGTGGTAGTCTTTCTATTTTTAACCTAGTGATCAGGCCTTCCCAGACATTACCCTTAATACAAAATCAAAGGTGTCACTTTTGAGAATGTTCATGAACAATGAAACTAATAATATTAGCATATAAAAATATATAAATATTAAATTTAGTATATGAATAATGATATCAAATTTTACTCAGATTCCTAGGACAGAAATTTTTTAGTGATCAGAAGCAAATTTGCATATACAAAGGTCTCCTACCCAAAGCACTCAAAATTTCTATTTGATTCCCACCCACTAGCGTTTCCCAGGCCCTTTTTAGGGATCAGCATTAAGTTGATCCTCTGGCATGATATTTTTGAACAGCAACACCACTATTAGAGGCAATTCATACACACATTCATTCAACAGACCCTTTTTTATTCGTTTGTTCATTTATTTGCAGAAAAATGTGGCAGACATTAAGGAATATGTAAGTTTCAATCAACCACATCTTGTTTTTAAAAACTTTATAGTCTAGCAAGGACTAATAAATGCATATAATTAATTATAAGGAATTATATTTAAAATACTATATACAAAGTGGAAAGGAAATTTACTAGCTAAGAAGAATGACAAAATCCTAATTGAAAGAAGTAATGCGACGAGATTACAAGATGTAGTCATTTGTGTATTTGAAGGTAAGGTGTGCCAAGCAGGGGAGGTCACATAATTTAAATCAAGTAGGTGGTAGGCAATAGTCCTATGCGTCTGGGAAAGATTAGATCATGTACTAGTTTGAAATTTCTGAGAGCAGACACTGTTTATTAGTGTATCTTTGGTGCCTAGCCATATGGCATGTTATCAATCATTTATGTAATGAAAGGAGTTAGGGCAAATGAGTAATAAGTTTGGAAGGATAGATTGGACCAGATCTGAAACCCTGAATGCTAACCTCTTAGAGTGTGGATATTATCTATAGGCAGTAGAGGTGTCTCTGAACCTTTCCTTAGCAGAGAAATGTCACAATAAGCACTTTAAATTAAGAAGATTCCCCTGAAAACAATGTATAAGATGTGAAGAAGTGAGAAGAGGAAGGTGGCAGCCACCGATATACACAATTTAGTGTGATGAAAGAAGTTTCTTTACAAGTTCTGGGAGAACGAGGTAATCAATGGGTTGTTTTTAACATATAAAAGTGATCAGAGAGAGTCAGAGCATGCTTTGTTGCCCTTGGAGGAAAAATGCAGATACCAGAATTGAAAGATGGACACTGTGTAAGCTAAGGGGCCAGAGTTACTGTGTGCTCATCGTGTCTTTCCCACTAGGTTTCTGTTACATTAACTCGGTGAATCTTCACACCGACTCAATGAGTTACAGAGCATTATAATTTGTTCTCCTGAAGGGAGGGACATATCCTCCCTTCTAAACTGTCCAAAGTCTCCCACTTAGTAACTCCTATAAGCCCCAGTGCTGAAACTCCCTTACAGTGGCAATTGCCCTACAGGTATCTGCCTAATCTTCCCCATCAGTAATTAATTGTCTTCTCAAGTTTTTTGATTTACATAAACCCTCTGGGTTTTCCTTTTGTTAATCTGAAAATGATGCAATTAAATTATATCACATTGGACTTCTTATTCAGTTTAAATATTCTATCAGTGTTAACTGGTTCTAATGTATAGGGGATAAATTGTAATTTTTGAAAATACTCTCTTGTGACTTCACGAAATCCAGTTTATGGACACCGAACAATCCTATCATAACATTAATCACCCTAAAATTATTTGGATTCCCTTATTTCTGGATCTGTGTAGAATAGGGAGAAAGTTAAAGAAAGAAAACAAACAAAAACTTTAGGTAAATGAAGGAAGAGAAGTGGAAGAAAAGAGAAGAGACCAGAAAAGAGAAGGAAGGGGAGGGGAGGGGAGGGGAGGGGAGGGGAGCCACAGAAAAAATTAACATCTGAATGACTTCAGAGTCTTTGGCATAATCCTACTCCACTGAAGGTGAAGAGCTTCAGAAGTTGGGCCAAAATTAAACCATCCACATAATATATGATTATGCCTTGCTCACAGTGCCCTGTGCATGGTAAGTAATTATCACCACTCTAATGGTGACACCATTATTTATCTTACTGTTATTATTGTTATCCCTTTTCCTTTTTGAGGTTTCCCCAGATAAAATTTCCCACTTAATTGTTTCCCTTCTTCCTCTGTTTCAGTGTCTTCTATTTCTCTTTATTTCTTCCTAGTGAACTTATCTTAGTTTTCCTGTATTCATGTCAACTGAATGGATGGATTTTAGGGATAGTATGCTGATTTAAATCTGGTTTTGCCTCACTTTAGCACTTTTTTGCACTATAATCTGCAAATCAGGTCTTATTTTACCCACAAATCCTTCTCCTATCAAGGATTCCTATTTTTGCATGAACAGATTAATTCTAAAATGTGAAAAAGGAATTTAATTCCTCCTAAAAATTTCTCTTCCCCCTGACATTCTCTCACCTCAATTTCTAAGATTAGGTGTTTCTAAATTAAAGATGTGGCATCTCAGGAAATTTCACTCTTTTCGGGAAAGAGAACTGAAATGGATGATGGGATGTGCCATCAGATCACCCTTTAGGACTGAGTCGCTGATTCCCCATGCGGCTGCTGACACACCAGTTGAACCTTTCCTCTTTTCCCAGGGACTATTTCAACCCAAAGGAACTCTTCCTTGGGTCCAGCCTGCTTCCAATGACTGGGTACCCTCTTTGTGGGGACATAGACACCAGAACCCCCTGATTCAATCCCAGGGAACATTGAAGGAAGACTTCATAGCTCCTTTTCTGCTCAATCTTGTTCCCCTCTGTTCCTTCTATAGTAGTTGTTCCTAAGATCAGTCTCCAAGAAGCCTTCCAAACACAAATGTTTGGCTCTGAGTATATTTCCTGGCCAACCTGAACAGCAAACTTGGAGGATGTGGAACCACAGAGATTCAAATGGTGGTTCGGCTGCAAAGTGCTACTAGATTTTGCAAAGGAATGACTCCTGAGTTTATGAGATTTTATAGAACAAATGTAGTTATTTGTTCCAAAGGAGGTCTTGAAACTTGCCAGATCACCTGAAGCAAGTTTGAAATACAAACAAGTTTAATGCCCATTCATCATTAATCCAATAATCCATGAAGCTGGTATTGCATATATCAGCTATAAGAGCGGCATTTGTTCATAAGTAAGATGAGAGCTCAAATAGTATAGACTCAAATTACTCCCAAAGATACACTGGACTTTCCTGATTTTCAACAGGAGGTTTCAATTAACCTTGAAAAGTGTTGTTTCCTCGAAAGCGCAACATGTAGAAGCATCCACTGAAAGTAAGTTTGCAACTATCAGACCACTGCGAATGGCAGGCGTGGTCAGTCTGGTTCAAGTTGGATTTTACAGCCTTAATTCTAGCATGTTCTCCTGCAAACTAGGCCAATAGAAAGTTGGTTGCTTTGACTTCACTAGAATTATACAGACATATGACTTTTCTAGAAGTAAAAGACCTTTGTATTCAAAATAAAACAGATAAAGTACCTATCTTTTATTAACCTTACCTATCGCCATAAGATATTCTTGTTTTCAGAAACTCTATCTTCTGTCTCCAGGCTTTCTTGAAGTCTAACTCTAAGAAGGCTTTCTCTGATCTTTCCTTAAGGTAAAGCTTTATGTAGAAACTTTAGAGCTCACTAGGAAGGATAGTCAATTAAAAATTAAAATTTTAAAATTTATAAAGAAACAAATGAAATATGTTTAAATGCATTAATCACATCAATAATAAATATACTTAGAAATTTTTTGAAAGGCAAAAAACTTTTTATTCCTTTGCAACTTTGGGGTATGGAGAAAATGCATTAACAAGTGAAATTCTACCTCAGTTGTTTTAAGCATCCAGACATATATCAGTATGTGCACATACGTAAAATAAGCAAAGAATTTTTTAAAGTATCTGCATGTACAGAGACCAGGCAGACATGATAGGGGTACATCGTGTACAGTGACTTTGCCTCTTAGCTTATTTTATAATTGTAAAAGGTGAAGTATTAACATCAAGTTATTTTTTTCCTACAAAGTAATCCTGACATTCCTGCCCTGCTTTTCCCCTCATCCTAAATTATTTTAAGATTTGATCTCTGATAAAAAAACAAGTAGCAAATGTGGGTGAGGTTATGTGGAAAAGGATTTTCAATAAAACAGACATCCTATTTTATTTTTAGGGAAAAGAACCACAGCATCTTTGGAGCTGCCGTGCAGATGTAATATTCTTTAAACAATGAAACAAGGGAGGTTTATGAAGACAATAAAGGGAGGAAATAGACAAGGGTCATGCCATTTGCCAGTACATTTTGGGCCTGGGCTAGAGCACAGCAATCAGTAACAGAAAGAAGCCCCCAAACTACACATGAGGGCAGCTTCCTGACCCAGGACCCCTTAAAGGAGTCCTCTTAGCAACTTGGGAGTCCTTTTGCTCTGCCCCACACAAGGATTATGGCTAACAATTTATGACAAGAAGCCAGCAGAAACCTAGTCAGCCAGGAAGGGCAGCACCCTTTTGGGTGTACGCCCTTACATTACCTTGGCACTTTCTTATTATCATTTATATGTAATCTTACCCCAGAAGGAAAAAAAATTCCCCTATTTGCTGCCGACTTAAGCTTGACAAGGTAATTGAAATAACTTATTAAGGCTTCTAAATGAGAGACCCTAGATATAAGAACTGGAAACATTGTGGAATGGAAACATCACAGGCCTCCATGCCTGCCTCTTTGACATAATCTCGTTAAACCATGGCCAGACACACACACACACACACACACACACACACATACACACACACACACGGGCTGAATGAGAAAAGGAAAACAACAAACCCCAATCCAGAAAGTAAGGAGCAAGTTCATGTCTAGATTTTTAGACATTGCTCAACATCTAGAATAGTCTACAACAAACCATAGCTATTTCTCTTTCTTTCCAAGACAGTCTGGCAAGTCAGGTAGCAGCAGGGAAAACAAAAAGCAAAAAAACTCTGATCACTGATAAAACCTGTTGAAATTGACCTTTAGCTAGAAATACCACATTCTAGGGGTTTTCCCTTACTCCAATTAAAAATGGTAATAATAACATCCTGTTTCCCTTATCGTGACACAGTAAAGAGACATCAGGGACTACAGGCAGACCGATCTTGGCTGTGGCCAGGTAGTGGTCTCCTAGTCAGGGACTGGACCAGGCCAGGTCTGTGTGCATCTGCTGCAGGGTGGGGCACGCTGAACCTGGCTTCCTACCAACCAGAAACCTTGTTTGCCCACACCAACTCTCTAGAAGGAAACAAAAGGATGGATACACTTTTGGTGCAGGAGAGTGATCTGAGGGCACTTGAGCAATTCCTTCTATCTGCAGAAGAGTCACCGGGGTCATTTGTAATATCTTTAAAGGGCTCAGCCATTGCAGGGTGACGTTTCTTTATCTCTTCAGTACTTAAAGGCTTATGAGGGTGTTCAAGTGGTTTTCTAATCAGAGGGTAACAGCTCTTCAAATGTGGTGTTTCCTCTTTTTTTTGTAATCTTACCCAAGTTGGATTTTTATCATCTTCTTCTTATTATTCAAAAGTCTACCTAATGAGTTTTATGGAAGATGAAACAAGTGAAGATATCAAATAACAAATATGTATTGAGAGCCTACTATGTGTAAAGTAACATGTCTAGCACAGTGGAAGTTTTAGCATGGTCAAAGAATAAAGAAACTAAAAGTTGGTATATTAGTCTACTGAGGCTCTTATAACAAAATGTCAGAGTCTGGGTAGTTTATACAACAACATTTATTTTCTTCTAATTCTGGAGAATGGAAGTGTGAGATTAAGGTTCTGATGGGATTTTCTTCCTTTAAACAGCCACCTTCTCCCTGTGTCCTCACATGGTCTTTTCTCTGTACACACACACACACACACACACACACACACAAAGACAGAGAGAGAGAGAAAGAGGGGAAAGAGAGAGAGAGAACATGGGTGAGCCTAGCTCTAGCTAATGCCTCTTTCTTTTCTTATTCTCTTAGAAGGACACCAGTTCTATGAGATTAGCGCTACACTCTATGACCACCTTTAACCTTAATCATCTCCCCAAAGGCCCTATCACCAATACAGTCACTCTCCAATCTTGCATTCCCAAGCTCCCTTGCCTTGCTCTATGCTTCTTAGTTTATTTACTGATTCATTGCATATTTTTCTATCTCTATAACTAGAATGTAACATCAGGAGGGCAGGGATTTTGTCTCTTTTATAATTTGACACATCACAGAACCTAGAATAGTGCCCAGGACGTGTTTGACACTCAATAAATGAGCAATCATAGCTACCCTTCATGTTCACACTTTCTGCACAAACCTGCTCAGTGGAAGTTCCCTGCTATAACACATACTTTGATTTTTTAAGTAAACTTTGCCCTTTACATTCATGTCAAATCAATAGTATCCTTCATCTACAAAGAAATGCATACACTTACTTGAACCTTTAAATTGGAAAGTCATGAACAACTTGCTTTTGGAGATGGAAAAGCCGAGTAGCAATGATCTCAATGACAGTTGGTGGCACAGTCAGGTGTCATGTTTACCATCCCATTCCTTGTGACTTACCTGTTCACATAAAGATTGTTGTCTATCTCACAAACAGGCAAACCTGCTAGAATATGTCCCATTATTGTAAAAAGATTTTCATCCCATTTCTCCCTACTGGATCTGCCTTTATCAGGCATTTTGTGCACTTTTTATTTAATTGGAGGCAGGTTTGGCGACATCACGAGCTTAGGCCATTGTAATGTGAACACAGTATTAAGGATTATGTCTGGTGCCACCCTCTCCCATTTTTGTCTGCCCAGGAGTGCCAATATGCAAGGTAAGATCTGCTCCTTTCTCCTAGATGCCAGCATAGCGAAGATATGGAGCATAGCCTGCGTTGGCCTTGAACACCATGAAAGATGGCTGAGAAAGGAATCTTCACTATGGCTGGCAGAGCTAAAGAACAGACCACATGGAACTTACTACCCCTAAGTTCATTTCTTGAGTGCCTGCCTTATGCGTCAGGAGCTTGGCAAACATTGTTTCCTTGATTTTCACAACAACTGGATGGAGGAGGCCTGGTCATCTTTTTTTTTTCCTCAGGAAGCTGAACTATAGGGACTTTTAGTTATCTAAAACTACACATCCAGAAAGTTCCAAAGCCAAAGTTCAAAGAAAAGGCAACCTGATCCTTAAACAGAAACTCTTAAGTCTTTGCCATTAACATTTGATGTTGATTAAAATAATAATAGTATGCATCCTAAAGTTAAAGCTAGGTACAGGAAGAGATGAAACAGACTGTGTCCAAAGCCCAGATATCAGCATGTAGCATCTCTTCTGGCCCCTGCTCAGATTTTCCAGAGAAATGCACATGGTCTCAGAAAGAGAGTTTAGACTAATGACATAGGCCCAGGCAGCAACTCCCAGCATGGGTGGCCAGTGGCTTGGTTTTGTTTGTTTTCCAATATGTTAGAACATTGGCAGCTAACATTTTTAAACTTCTTTCTCTCCTTTTAGTTAAACCAATTCCAAATGTTTGAAATGCTAAATTGTGGGAAGAACTAAGAGCAACCAGCAGTACAATTATTTTTTCTTTTATAAAAAATAAACAGTATGAAGAAAAGCAAGATTCATCTCCTCACTTCAGCGAGGAAGAGAGGAAGGCCAGTCATCACCAATTCTAGACAGAGGGGTGCAGAAAATACACTAATCAGAATGGTACCAAAAACACATAGGAGCTTTCAGTTCCACTATTTCTTTAAAATTTCTAAGTCTTTAGATACTAGGTAGATAAAAGTACAAATGATACCTGATTTATAAGAGAAAGTGACATGAGCCTATATTTATTAGGGACCCAGTTAGTTGCAATAACAGGGAATCAGCCCAAGTCTTCATTCCTCTCTGTGTCTATGCCCTTTCTCATGTAACCCCACAGTGTCCTCTTACTGTGAACCGGACGCACTTTCTTCATCCACCCATGGGCTGACTTTGACCAACAGAATGAGGATGTGCATGCCAGCTCACAGCCCCCTCCCTCAGGGAGTCTTGTGTGTCCCATTGTTCTTGTTCACATCTGCTCTTTCCATGAGAAGAACATGTTAGACCAGCTGGCTGATGCAAGGAAGGGGCCAAGAAACATGAGGATCAAAAAAAGTTACAAATGGAACTGGATTAACTGGATCAAAAAATTAAAAATGGAACTCACTTAATTGGATCAAAACATTAAAAATGGAACAGCCTTATGAGCCACAAGCTTCTTGGTCCCTGTCTGGAATCACCCAACTAGTCTAGGCATGTTCTTCCCATAGCAAGAGCAGATGTGCAAGAAAACAATGGAACAAACAAGATGCCCTGAGGGTGAGGTTCTGAGCTGGCATGCATATCCTCATTCTATTGGTCCAAGTCAGCCAGTGGGCCAGTGAAGAAAGTACACTCCATTCATAGTAAGAGGAGACGGCAGTGTTACATGATAAAGGGTGTAGACATAGAGAGAAATGAAGAATGGGGTTGATTCCCTATTATTGCAACTAATTGGGTCCATGATTAATATAGACTCAATTATGCTGAGTGAAATAAGCCAGCCAGAGAAAGACAAACACTGTAAGATTTTACTTCCTATATTTAGAATCTAATGAACAAGATAAACTAACAAAATGGAAACAGAGTCATAGATACAGAGAACAGACTGACAGCTGTCAGTGGGAAGGAGTGTTGGGGGTTGGATGAAAAAGGTGAAGGGATTAGCAAAGCATACAAACAAAAAAATTCCTAGACACAGACAACAGTATGGTGAGAGCCAGAGGGAAAGGGGTATGGGGGAGAGGTAGGAAAGGGTAAAGGTGCAAGGAGATAAAGGGTGATGGAAAGAGACTTGAGTTGGGGTGGTGAATACATAGTACAATATAAAGATGATGTATTATAGAACTGTACACCTCAAACACATGTAATTTTATTAACTTATGTTATAGAAAGAAAGGAAGAAGAAAGAAAGAAGGAGGGAAGGAAGGAAGGAAGGAAGGAAGGAAGGAAGGAAGGAAGGAAGGAAAGAAGGAAGGAAGGAAGGGAAGAAAGAAAGAAAGAAAGAAAGAAAGAAAGAAAGAAAGAAAGAAAGGAAGGAAGGAAGGAAGGAAGGAAGGAAGGAAGGAAGGAAGGAAGGAAGGAAGGAAGGAAGGAAGGAAGGAAGAAAGGGAGGGAAAGAAAGAAAGAAAAGAAAGAACAAAGCGATGTGAGCAGATATTTCCAGTCAAGCCCAGTCTAGGTTAACTCACCCCCGGCTAACCTGTGTACTTGAGGTAAAATCATGCTGGTGGTTATTTGTTTCTGAGCCATTGTAGTTGTTTATTATAGAATAGTAGCTGGTTGATACACCAAGTCAAGATAATAACAGTGAAAAATAATGTTTATTGGAAGGATAGGAAGGTAGGTCAGAATCTGAGGAAGAGTGATAAAATTGGGCCTAGGGTAGTATCAATGCCACATTGAAAACTGGGACAATAAAGTTAATGGACTTTCTCTACAGGGGTTATGCCACATGTTCCAGCCCCCAACTCCCTGTCTCCCTGTCATTCACAAATCTCAGAAGTGTTCCTGTGATGGGCCCACCTTGATTTACTTGACCTCCTTTTATCCACAGCAAGACTCATTGTCTGATAGACTCATTCTTCTGTGACAATGAAGTCTCAAAACATTAGTGGCTAGAATGATATGCTAAAGGGAGTCCAAACCAATTGATTTAAAGAGGAGGAAAACATGTAGTTTTACCCAAAGTTTAGACCATAGCCCAGTTCTTTATTGTGTTCCCTGGTGCGGTATATAGGTCAGTGTCCTGTCTAAAGGAAAGGCAAATAAAATAGTCTCAAGATGCTTCCACTCAAGGATGCCCATGAATAGACTGTATTGTAGCTCCAACCTCAGACTCAGATTTTTCATTTCTTGTTTTTTTTTAACCCACTCTTCTCCAGATTCCCAATGCCTACAAACAAACAGGATGTTACATCTCAAAACACATTTTATTTCTATCTGCCTGGAATGACATTCAGCAGATTACCTCAGCTAGGCATGAATGCCCCCAGCATAACCCTCGGCCCACACCCATTTCATAGCCAGCCAACCAAGTTTACCTTGTGTATCACTCTCCTAAGGCCGCTGTGACAAATTTCCACAAAGTAGGTGGTTTAAAACAACAGAAGTTTCTTTTCTCACCGTTCTAGGCTGGAAGTCAAGGTGTCATGGGGCCACACCTTCTCTGGAGGCCCTAGAGGAGAACCCATCCCATTCCCTCTCTCCTAAATTCTGGTGCTGCTGGCAATCCCAGGTGCTGCTTGGCTTACAGATGAATCACTGTAATCTTTGCCTCACACGGTGCTCTTTCCTCCGGTGTCTGTGTCTCTGCATATTTTCTCTTCTTAGAAGGGCACCAGTCATATTGCCTTAAGCAAGGGCTAATCTTACTCCAGTATGACCTCATCTTAACTAATTACATCTGCAAAGACCCAATTTCCCAAATAAGTTTACACTCTTAGGTTTGGGGGAGGATGGGAGTTTGGTAGGTGTTTAAAGACACTATTTCAACCCAGTATACCTAGAATAGTAGAATCTTTGGGTCAAAAAAAGCCTCAGAGTTGATCAGACATATTGCTATTTCAGCATCCTATCCACTGTTCTCTCGTTAATGACTGGTATTCATTAACGGAGGGCCTAATTCCTTGAAAGGCTGACAGGTCTAATTTTAAAAGGACTGCCCTCAGGAAAAATGTCAAATATCCACCCATAGATTGTTACATAAGTAATGTATGCTATGGCCATATAATGAAATACTATGAAACCATCGAAATTATGAAGATAATTATGAAGATATAGGATATTGACATATAAAACTGTCACAATGAGCTGTAGCTGGCGTGGCTCAGTGGAATGAGTGCCAGCCTGCAAAACAAAGGGTCACCGGTTGGATTCCCACTAAGGACACCTGCCCCCTACTGGGGGTCTGGCCCACAACCTTTCATATAATAAAGTAGTGGATTCTGATTGATTCAAATCACATTGATGTTTTTCTCCCTCTCTTTCTCTCTCCCTCCCCCTCTCTAAAAATAAATAAATAATTGTTTAAAAAATAAATAAATAAAATTTTCACAATGAATTGTTGAATGAAAGGCAGGCCACAAAAGAAGGAAATTTCAATTGTTTAAGGATGCATGTACATGAATATTTTAAAGGATAAGAATTTTAGAAAGTTTAAAATTGTATTTGGTTACTGAAATTAGAGGTGGTTATTCTTTCTACAAAATTTTCTGTCATGCCTGATTTGTATTATTTTTAAATAATAAAACCTTTTATGAGAAAAATGATTGGCAACATTGAAAGCTGTGATAATAAGAAGACTATGTTGATAATATTATTTCCAGTACTTTTCCTTATAATTTCCCTGCTCATTCTATTGCTTCAGAGAACTATGAAACAATATCTCTCTGAGGCTTTAAAAAATCCATAATAAGACTTTATTTTCAAACTATAATACATCATCTATTATATGTGCCCCGTTCCTACCTTTGTTAGGTGCTCTAGCAAGTACCCTATCTGTAGCCTGGCAATGGGGAAAACTAAATGGACAGGATTGTCAAAGGCCATTTTTGAAAGCACTAGCTTCCATTATTCTTTTAATTCTTATGATTTATTTTCTTTTTTACTGTTGTTCAAGTACAGTTGTCTCCATTTTCACCCCACCATGCTTCCCCATCCCAGTAAGTGGTACATCACAACATTTTAGCTTGGATTTTTGTCAACAGTGCCATTAAATATATTTTCCTATATTGATTAATCACTTTAAATTATTTCTTTGAATTATCTGTAGTTTGTTTTGCCCTTTTCAAACTGATACAGAAGAAGTATTCATCTACTCTGTATAATAACCCTGTCATGTATGCGATATATATGGATATGATTTCCTAAAGTCTGTCATTTGGATTTTGTCCTTCTGACTCTCGTCACCTGAAGTTTCCACTTTTCCACTTGGCAATATTTTCTTTGGAGTTTCTGTTTCTCCTGCACTGTTTGGAAAGAGTGTCCCCCTTCCCAACATTGTAGGCATGTTCTCTTAGATTGTCTCCTTGTATATCTTTATTTTAAAGACACAGTGAGTAAGGTAAGAAAGTCATGGCAATCAATGCAAGCCCCTCCACCCAGCTGGTTTCCTTTCCATTTCTTCAGAATCCACTACTTTATTATATGAAAGGAGTGAGGGGACTGTCACCAGCTTAGACTCTAAGACAAGTAAGTCTAAATACTTGCCAGGCACAAGGAACTCACAAAAGGCTTTGTGAGATTCTAGTCTATAAAATAGTTTCATCACTTTTAGAATTTCCTGATTGTGCATTTGGGCTAGAATCTACCTTTAATAAGATCGAATATTGAGTGCATCTTTGATAAGCCATTTCATTAGGAAGATTGTGTTTATTATTATCACATCCATACAAACCAGTTTCATATGAAAGCATTTGTATAAAACATTATCACCCACAGTAAATCTAGAGGAAGTGATATTAGAATTACCATCCTGTGTAATAATAGATAACTTTTTCTAAATGATGGTTATGATCCAGACAGAATCAGTTCAATTAATCCTTAGAGCAATCTATAAGGAAGGAATTATCATCATCTTCATTTTTTACACACCAAAAAAATGAGACATAAAAAGTTCAATTTCTCCATAGTTCAATAGCTGGTACATAGCCGAATCAGAGTCAAATATACATTCCCTAAAGGAAAAAGCAAGTTATATTGTTTTAGATTGTATATGTGTAATATATATGACCATAACAACGACCAGAACACACTGTCAATAAAGGAGAAATGGTGCTGCTACAGTCTTTTATGAAAAAAGTTGACCCATCAGTGAGTATATAAAGTTCATACTTCCCTGCTGAGAGTCACATGGTTAGAAATCACGTTCTACAGTACAAACTAGGTAACACATTTACATTTCAAAGCTTATGTCTGTCTGTGAAGGAAATCTTTAGAACAGATTTGCACCATGCTACACAAGTTGCTGATTGACATTCAATGAAATAAACAAGAGCGCTGGTCCTCAGAGGCTTTTCACATATAATCAGACCAACTGAAAAACCATCCTCTCTACTATCCCCTTTCCATAACCTTTCCTCTCTGTTCTTTCAACTCTCAATCCAAGCTACCCCCATTCATGAAACCTTTAACACACTACATTGGATGCCTATGGATCATGTCTTCCACAGCCTGTTGGTACGGTCTTTACATTTTTTGATGTATTATATCTAATATTTGTATAACTCTTATTTTATAAAGCACTTACCCATAAATACCACATTTAAGTTCTCCAGATATTCCATCACAGCTGGAAAAGTGATACTTTCATTTTAAAAGTGAGGAAATATTATATAAAATGTCCTTTCACAATGTGGTGACAACACACTGCTTCAGTGTCAGATGCTAATGCAAGTGTCTTGTCGGCAATGGTCCAGGACAATTTATCCAGGGAATCTCTGTGCCTTTGGTCCTGATGCTCCTAGAACATTTCTCCCAAGAGATTCTAACTCTAGATCCTGAGGATTTTCTCATTAAAACACCAGGTTTATAGAAAAACACACACATATAGACACAGTCTATTAAAAAGAATGAATTTACATGTGTGATTGGTTCAAGGATATTTTGTCCCATCCAAAATGTCCTCAGAGACATTCTGTCTCTGTTAAAAGGTCCTTGAAAGTTGGTCCTGTCCAAAATGTCCACACTTAAGAAAATGTCCTTGGATTCAAATAATCTGTAACGGTCTCTTCTACTTAGGGTTTACAGGATGAATTCATAACAAATACTTTCTTGGTCCAACAATTGCATTATGGCTGTATTGCTAATAATAACAACCTGCTTTCTTCAGTAGCCTAGCTAAGTATATGGGTCAGAGTTCAAATATTGTAGGAGAGCAGGATTTATGTGAACTTTGGACTAATTGTCTCTTTGGACATTTAAACAGGGCTAACTTTGCTACAAGGGTGTGATTATTTAAATGTCTTCAGCCCTGGCTGGTGTGGCTTTGTGGACTGAGTGCCTACCTGTGAACCAGAAGCACTGACTTGATTCCCAGTCAAGGAACATGCCTGGGTTGAGGGCCAGGTACCCAGTTGGGGTCATGCGAGAGGCAGCCTATTAATGTATTTCTCACAAATCAATGTTTCTTCCTCCTTCTCTTTCTCCATTCCCTTCTCTCTAAAAGTAAATAAAATCTTTAATAAAGATAATCAGTATTAAAAATAAATTAAATATCTTCAATATCTGACAATTCCAGGAAATACACTTTGTCTCCACACTTATAATTTTAGTATTGAAGATGATGTTCAGCAGTGTCCATTATGTATGAGAAGTTGCAAAGATATCTTGGGTCACTAGAGTAAGTTAAAATGTTGCAAGCCAACTACTTGGTAGCAGAGCTCTCAATTGAACACATGCGTTCTGGTTATTTGGCTATTTAAAGAAAGTTATTGCTTTATGGTATCACTTCAATAGACACTTGATTGATCTGCAGAAATGCCAGTGTCAACAGATCTACCTAGAAAAAAGTGGAGAAATATGCCTTTTGTGTACTTTATTTCTGTGCCCTATGATCTTTGAATTCCGACCTCTCTTGCTAAGGATACGGGTTCACATCTGAGTCACACGATGCTTTACAAAGGAAGGCACATCTGCATAAACAGTTGCTGTTTTCCTCCAATGTTCTGTCCAAAAGTTTCATCAGTGTCACCGGTTTTCCTTTGATGTGAGGCTCACTGAGGCTGCTACGTCTGTAACCAGGCTCCTGTTGTGAGCTCACTTCCTCTCACGAGGGCGTGCCACTCGGCCGGCTTAGAGTGGCACTGCAGGCAGAAGAACTAAAAACTCACACACTGCTTTACTCCCTTTAGTCTCATAAAGTTACTAAAACATTCCCTTAATTAGAAATGACTTAGATTTTTTTTTTAATTTTTCAATTTTTTTCATCCTCACTTGAGGATTTTTTTATTATTGATTTTTAGAAATAAAGGAAGGGAGAGAGAGAAATAAAAACATCAGTATGAAAAAGAAACATGGACAGGCTGCCTCCAGCACACGCCCCCACCACAGACCAGACCTGCAACCCAGGTATACGCCCTAACTGGAAATTGAACCCCCAGGCTTTTAGTGTATGGGACAATGCTCCAACCAACAGAGACACCAGGACAGGGCTAGATTTCTTTTTTAAATTAAATTTTTTTTCAATAGCAGTTTACATTAACTGTCATCTTGTCTTAATTTCAGCTGTACACCATAGTGGTTACACAAGTGTATACTTCACAAAGTGTTGCCCCTAATAATCCATGTATGCACTTGATACCATACCAGTTATCACAATATCTTTGGCTATTAATTCCTCTGCTGTACTGTATATCCCTGTGACTATTTTGTAACTACCAATCTGCACTTCACCATCTTTTCAACTTTTTTACCCAGTCCCCCACGCCCCTTCCCCTCTGGCAATCATCAGTGTGTTCTCTGTAGAAATGATCTAGATTTCTAAGACAGAGGAAGCCTATTCATGATTTAAAACACCTAATGTCGCTCTGGCTGGCGTAGCTCAGTGGACTGAGTGCGGGCTGCGAACCAAAGTGTCGCAGGTTCGATTCCCTGCAGGGTACATGCCTGGGTTGCAGGTCATGACCCCCAGCAACCGCACATTGATGTTTCTCTCTCTCTCCCTCCCTTCCCTCTCTAAAAATAAATAATAAATTTAAAAAATATTTAAAAAGAAACAACCTAACGTCAGCCTTTTCTTTTAATATTCAGTTTGGCTTGTTTGTCTCCTGATGGCGACTAAACTACGAAGACAAAGTGCAGCATCATCAGCACATGCTCTGCTGCTGTGACCACAGCGCCTCCTGTGCATTCTATGAACCGAGAAGGTAGTGACTTAAATGATGAGTTTGACTCCCCTTCAGAGAGAGTGCAAAGAATACATTTTCTGGAGGTCAGGGAGAAATGGAGAAAGGAACATCCTCCTGGAAATTTCTTTTCTAGCCCTGAGCAACCTAAAAATAATAAATTGGGGAGAAGCAGAACCTCCATGCCTGTGAGCCCGCACTCTCAACAGACTGAAGCTGTATACATACAGGGTTTTGATTTTAACCAGAGTAAAGAAGATCGAATCTTTCTTTTTTCTTTTTCTTTTTTTTTTTTTTTTGCCTTTAAGAATGTCAACCTATTTTTTAAGCTACGGCCACAAACATTTATTGTGCTCAGTACAACACATTGTTATTCATAACAAAGTTTTAAAAGATTTATATTTAATTCATGATTAAAATATCCCCAGGGCATTATTCACGCATACAATGTGGGAAACGTGGACATTTGGTGAGGCCAAGGAACAAAGAAAGATTTTACAGACCAACTTCTGTAGCTTTATCATTATACATACATCTGTATCCATATCTATATTTATTCCTGTAATAAATATAGTCAAGGAAGAAAGTCAAGTAACCATCAATCACGTGGTGATAGACTGCTCTATGAATGTGAAAGTGAGTTATACCAAGTATAATCTACACAGATATATATATATATATATATTTTTTTTTCCCAGCAGTTATGCCATTCAAAGAACTTCAAAATCCACTTGGAGAAACTACATATTAACCTGTTCTCTTGAGACTCCTTTGTGTTTTTCTCTTGCAGTTTCCTGGGCTTGTACATTGGCTTTGGAAACAAAATGGTGTCTTCAATGTCTATTTGTTAGCACTTGCTTGAATGTATTTGTATACCTGATCCTAAAAAATTACATTACCTTTCTGTGTAATCAGCAAATTTTCTTAAAATTTACTTTCATTGTTACCATTTGTACCCCTTATACGTTCCTCCCCCTCACAATCACCAGACTGTTGTCCACAGATTTTCCAGAAGAATTTCATGGTATTTGCCTTTGTTTTTCTATCAGAATGCAACATTTTGTGTCAGCTGTCAGTAATTTTTTTCAATGAAAATCATGGCTTAAATAACATGAGCTCACCCAGTGGGTGTTATACCAGTAACTTCCTGAGAATTGTCCCAGCCAGTTATTTTTAAGGTACCAGCAGATCAGAAATCTCAAAAGCCACATAAATGTTCTTTTCAAGGGGTGCTCCAGTCTTTAAATTCCAAGGTGGATAGTGTTCACCTCAGATTTTAAAAGTGGGTTTTATCTTTCTTTTAGTTTTCATCACATATGATTGCTTAGTGTTTGAGAACGGCATTTAAGAGAGAGTAATAAGCACTACTTTCAGGTAGTTCAGTGTGTGGCACAGTGGGTTGGAGCATTGTCTCATATCCCAAGGGTTGCAGGTTTGATTCCCAACCAAGACACATGCCTAGGTTGCTGTTTCAGTCCCCGGTCAGTTACATATGGTCCGCAGTCACGGAGAGCACAGAAGACAACCAGTTGATACTTCTTTCTCACATCAATATTTCTCTCTTTTCCATCCTCTCTTTCTAAAAAGCAATGAAAAATATGTCCTCAGGTGAGGATAAATAAAACAGAGAAAGAGAGCAACAAGTCTTAAAATTTTAATTTTTCTGTAGTATATAAACGTTGTGGGAGTGAGCTTTCGCCAAGCTTTGTTTTTAAAATATCTTTAGGACTTCAGTTATGGAAAAGAAAGCCATGGTTTATAAAATAAAGAAATAAAGAGAGGAGACAGGAAAAAAAGCAAAATATTTCTTCAACTCTCTAATGTTTCCCAAATAATCAAGGGTTATCAACAATGATTACTGAATTATTTTATTTTAAAATACATGTTTTTCAATTTAAAATTTTCTGAAATTAAAATATATCTTATATCCCTGTGTACTTTCAATGTAGTAGTATTTCATTTTTTTCCAGAAAGACTTATTGAGAAGAAGGCATCTAGATGATAATGTCTTGATATAGAGGAAATCTTGTATTCAAAGTTTCCTTTTTTCCCTAGACCTTGCCATCAGCTGAATTAGACACAGTAGTAATGAATGTGTTGTGAGCCTAAAAGCCAAGTTCAATATTTATAATGGTCCATGACATTCAACTAGGAACCATATAATCTAGGAAGGAAATATTTAACAAGGTAGTAAATGTGATAAACTCTACCCTGGCAGGTGGGAGGGAGGGAAAAGGTTTCTGGTGGAAACCAACAGTGAAAGAAGTATGACTGGACACAGAAAACTTTTCCCTCAATAGGAGAATGGACATACAATATTTTACTCTTGAAAGTTCTTTGTTTCCCTGCTTGAAGGCTGTAATTGAGAGATACTTCTAATTGTTACTCCCAGTTAATGTTAGATTTTTTAAATAAGAAGATTGATGTCAGATTATCAGAGTAACAAACAAGATGTTGAACGTGTATTGCATGGAATAGCCTCAAAGTGTAATTGAACACTAACCAAAGGCCTTTGGGCTTTCTGCTTTAATAGTGAAACATTAGTCTCAAAAATTCAAGCATCTGAGATAGTGTGAAATAGTAGCAGTAAAACAGCACAATGTTTTTTTAAAATCCTCACCCCAGGATATGTTACTTATTGATTTTAGAGAAAGAGGAAGGGAGAGAGAGAAAGAAACTGATGTGAGAGAGAAACATGAATTGGCTGCCTCCTGTACACGCTCCAAATGGGGATCAAACCCAAAACCTAGGTATTTTCTGTGACCATTAATTGAACCTGCAACCTGTTGGTGTACATGATG
Organism: Phyllostomus discolor; assembly: GCF_004126475.2. Classification (NCBI taxonomy): domain Eukaryota; kingdom Metazoa; phylum Chordata; class Mammalia; order Chiroptera; family Phyllostomidae; genus Phyllostomus; species Phyllostomus discolor. The sequence continues at coordinate 204,660,448 of NC_040903.2, forward strand.
ATGTTCCTACAAACTCAACCACTGGCCAGGACCAGATAGCACAATTACACGACTATCTACACTCAGTCGAAGAGAAGCTAAAGATCCACTGAAATGTGTAGAAGAGAATACAATAAGAGGTTTTGTGTATTAAGTTAGATTATTAACTGCTTCAAAAACTGAACTTCAAAATATAATAAAACTTCTAAAAAGGACCTTTGAAGAGGTGTCAGGGTCAGAGTGAGTTGCATGCATGAAAAACCCAAAGACTGCAATTGTTTCTTTATCCTCATTCACTCCATTTTCACTTAACTATTGATAGTTATGGAGTGTTAATTAATTTCTAGTTTTCCAATGATAACTATTTAAGGGTTTGCTTTTTGAACCACCATTTACAGAAAGATAACTCTGTGGTTGCTAGTGCAACATGTAGTTATAAAACTTAGCAATAGTGGGGTACATTTACAATCTCTTTTTATGTGCAGCATTTAAAAGAATTCTCATCCACGGAAAAGACATAGAAAACATTATGAGGAATTGTAGACTTGTAACGATGGAAAATTGTAATGGTGGGAAATGGGAAGCCACCTCACTGTGCTTTTGACATTGTTTCTGTAAGTGCGGACCCTGACTAACATATAGCTTATAGATAAACAGCATGTTTGTGTAAGACTCCTAGGAACTAACTTCAAGAGATACAGACTCCAACCTTCAGGCACCTCAGCCTCAGATTTGCTGACTGTGGAGAGCAGGACCAATAAAATGGTTTTGGTCCAATTAAGATAACATAAAGTATATACAACAAAGTGGAGTCATGCATGTCAACCAAAATGGCTGTCAGTCACCCATGACACTTTGATTCGAGAGGGAAACTACCTAAGTCAGAGCAGACACATCTGGCAAGGAGACTTGCGTAAGATATCTGCACACAGGGCGTGGAGCAGCACTCTGGTGCATGCCACTTGGCTCTCTCACCAGCAGTCTGGAATCTGCCTCAGTTACACCTTGAAAGTATTGTATTCCACCCTTCTTAGGTCTCTTGAAAAATGTCTTGGCATGCCTGCTGGCAACTGTGGAGTTTCCCCAGGCACCTATCTGTGGGTTACCCCAATCTGTCGACATGGACATTCTGATCACACGTACTGATATCTTAGGTGTGTCTCTGTGTCAGACATTGTCTGTTTTGACCACGTGTGAAGATATCACAAGTGTGTCTCCTTTCCAGATGTGTCTGCTCTGACTTAGGTAGTGTCCTTCTTGAACCAAAGTGGCATGGCTCCTGACAGCCATTTTGGTTGACATGAGTGACTCTACTTCGTTTTATATACTTTATGCTGTCTTGATCAGACCAATGCCATTTTATTGGTCCTGGTCTCCACAGTGACCTTTGAACTCGGAGCCCGGATGATACAAAGTCTGGATGACACGAAGGCAGGATGAGTAAACCAGAATGATGCACACCAGACCATCACTTGTCTTATCAGAATGGACTGTGCTGGTCGGCACATAGAGAACTTTTCTACCCCCTCTTTGATCTCTTTGCTCTGTTCCCCTCTTCCTCCTTATAAAAATCTCTGCTTCCATTGAGATGTGGAGGTGGGCTTAGAGACATGAGTACCTCATCTTCTCAGGGAGATGGGCTTTGAGACAAGCAGCCCCCTACCTCCAGATGGCTGGCATCTGCAAAGAAAGCACTTTGCCTCAACAGCACCTGCCTCTCTGGTATTGGCTTTTGCAGGCAGGCAGCTGGATCTGCCTTTGGTTCCAGACTTGCCATTAAAAAACAAGGAAGTAAAGCATTACAAGGGTATAGTGCCTCTTTATTCATTCAAATGTTTGTTGGTTTTGACTTTTCTTCTGGTAACGGGCAAAGAGGGATGCTCGGGTGGCAGTTTAAAACCCTGGATTCTGAGTATGATTATTTGGACCACTTTATCAGTCTCGTATATTTTTCATGATTGAGTGCAAGAACTAGTTTCTCGTTCTCTCTAGACTTCAGGTGGGTGACTCATAATAATAATACTTGTAAAAAGGAAAGGAAATAAGAGGCAAACAAGCAGGGAAATCAGCACAGCTCTCACATCTGGCCCTGTAGAGCTATTCTGTTCTGCTCAGTTGCCAGTTGCAAGTCAATCTGGAATCCCACTGGTTAAATTATGAACTGCCAGCCTCCGGGCTGCTGTATTCACCGGCACACAAATGGGTTACATCCCGGTTAAGAGACCTCCTTAGAACACAAGTGAGCTAGAAGAATACTGGACCCACTCAACAGGGCATTATTTATGTCCACACATTCTATTCTGTATGTATCATATACAATCACAGTAACCGAGCAACATAAAGAGCAAAAACATAAGGTTTTGCCAAAGTGAGGTGCATACATATCTGCTGTCTTAGCTCACATTCTACAATGTTATTGGGGGGTTAAACATATGGTAACTCTTAAATGTGAAATAAATGAACATGCAAAAAAGGAAATGGAGGACAAATTTCTCAAGTTTAGCAAATTCTGGTAAAGCACAGGGAGCTGTTCCCCAAAGCAACTTTTCATTAGACAATAAAGTCATTTAAAGAAATTTAAGAAAGAAAAGTTCCTGGATTGAAAGTTTATTCTGGACTCAGTCGCAGCTGTGAATATGAATTACACTAATTACCCTTGTGAGGTGGTTGACTTTCTCCAACTCTTGGACTTAGGAAAGTAGGATGGAATGAAATCTGTGTATCTCAAAGAATTCTGGCTCTTTTTATATAATCTCCAAATGAATAAAATCATTACTGAATGCATGCTCTGAATATGTATTACTCTAATCCTTATAAGAAGTAGCGAATAAGTAACAAGAAGCACTGTTTCTATAAAGCTGACATTTAGGGAGGAAGAGATAGAAAGTAAGAACAATAATTTTTATAGTATGTTAGAAAGTATTAAAAATTATGATGAAAAATAAAACAGAAACAAAAGATTTTAAGTAAGAATTCTGGACTAGCTATATCAGAGAAATTTGGTCTTTGACCTGAATAAGACCACCAAGATGCATACGAACTAGACAAAATAGGTAGAAAAATGAGCTCTGGGGTGTTTAAAATGTAAGATGCAAGAGAGGTGAGGAGAGTCCCCCAAAGAGATTGATAAAGAGTAAGCTAGGATGAAAATAAGAGAGTGTGGTTTCCCAAAAGTCAATAATAAAAGTGTTTCGAGGTGGCGGTAGTGATTATCTGTGTCAGAAGTCATGCAGAGGTCAAATGCTATGAGTACAGAGCTCACCAAGAGGATAACCTGCTGCAATTATATTTAGTACCAATTTGCTTACTCTGTGAGCCCAGGATAATACGGCGAAAACACAAAACTGAATATGATGCAACAGCAGCTTTGCTCAGTTTTGTACGAAAACGTACATTCTTGTAGTAAACTGCCTGGCATTTCCGTCAACATGTCAGGGGATTTATCTTTTTGCCTGCCTCTCTCTGGAATGTCATTTTCCTTTCGGATAACTTCTTTTAGGGGCTGTGTCCTAATCTTTCCCTTCTACCTACTTGCTCAATTGTCTGTCCTCCTGTTCAGGTAGTAAATCCACTGAGAAAAGAACTATGTGACATTAATCTTTGTTTACCTGAAATCTATCTAATGATGCCGTGGATAAAGTAAGGCCTTGTGGTATTTACTATTGAAAGGGGGAAAAAGGGAAGGGAGGAAGAGAGATGGTGGCAGTAGTGAGGAGTGAAGAGATAAAAAATAAAGGAAGGGAGGAGGGAAGAAGAAAAAGTAGGTTTGTCCACTAGAACTGGCATTAAGCCAGTTTACACAGCAGTTAGACATCTGGAGAATTCTTCAGGGAAAAGGGAATGTCATTGAGAGCAACACACACACTGAAAAACTGTCCTTATTTCCAGCAATTGGCCATTTGTTATCTACTTTATAAGGGCTCCCCTGTTAGCACTACAATTAGTCAAGGGTCAGCCCAGTGGGTCCTTTCAAAACCCCTTCGGTGCTTGGAAGGGGAATGTTTAATGTCAAATTAAGTGGCAAAAATGCTCTGTTTTTACCTTAAAACTCTTTATTGCTTTTGTTCTCAAAACAAAATTCAAGGTCTTCTCCAGAGAGGAATTATGAAGCTGGTGGTTTTAATGAAGTTAAATAAGGCTAAGGAAAGTTATTAACAAAGCTTAAGGAGTAAAAACAAAATTCTTCCAAATAGATCTTCCAAAGGAACTTTCAGAAAATATCTAATAAATTATTCTTTCTTTTGCTGCATCTTATCTCCCCAAACGACTCTCCATTTTCCTACTAAATATCTGAAGGTAGACTTTCTACATAAAACCCAGTAGACCATTTACCCATTTTTTTTTCTTATAGAAATTTAATAAGTATCTATGCTCCTAGCCAAAGTGGGGTGCTATAGTAATTATTCTAATCTTAAAATATCTAGAAGTGTTTCCTTCAAAAATTAGAAAATGGCATTCATGGGACTTCTATCTAAAATGAACTTATGGGCATGTTCCCAAGATATGAACATGATTGTCTGGAGAAACAAGCATAAGATACAGATAAGATTCTTAACCTCCTTATACCATTGCAGTGTTCATTTAGCAAGCATCTATTGACCATATATATATATATATATATATATATACTTAGTTTAGCCTTGTTTTATGCAAAGATTAAAAATAAAAATCAGTCCAAACTTGGTGCAAAATAATATGAATATAAATATTAATATATAGTTTAAAAGTTCATCATTATCAATTTCATATCAAGATCATTATCATCATAAGTAGTGTTTATTGATCACTCTGTGTTAGGCAGCACATTAACTATATTAACTCACTTTAATCTTCTCAACATTTGCCATTTGTGAAGAAAGCAACCCGGAGCTTTGAGAGTTGGAAGGTCACATGGGTTGGAGGAGTAGCGCTGAAATTCAAACCTAGGCAGAGCTACTGGGCCAGTGTTCTCGTTTACAGCATAACACTCATTTCCAAGCAAGAGCTTGGATTTTTAAGTCAAACAGACCTAGTTTTAAATCCTGCTTCTACCATTTATGAATTATTGAAATTTGGACAGAAACAATGCAGACGCTAAGCTTAACTTTTTTTCATTTGTAAAATGGGTTGTTGTGAGGGATAAGCAAAAACTGGTTAGCAGAGGGCATCCCACAGTGTCTGAGACACAGAAGGTGTTCAGTAAATTGTAACGATTGTCATCCCTGCCAGTGGTCTGATACCTCCTGATTGCTGAAGTAAGCTTTGTGAACAGTCCCTGCCTTTTTCTAAAAAAAAAAAAAAAAAAAAAGAAAAAAACCCAAAAAGAATCAGTCTTTCCACAATAACAGGCCTGAACTTTAAGTCATCAGATTTCATTCCCACATCCTCCAGCAATCCATTTCCATCTACTTACTCAAAGCCTGGCATATAACGTATTCATTTCATGAAACCCTTCCTCCATTAGCACTAACGTGACTTATTCCAACTACTTTAAATTGAAAGTGGTTGACATATTGATCTATAATTGTTCTGGTACAATTTATGTCAAAATTTGTTTTCAACAAATAAATATTTACAAGCCTCCTTTAGAAAAATCACATCTGGAACACCTTAAATTGGCAAAGAGGGAAGATTCTCCAGGTGAAGAGTGACTATATTATCCATGTATTGAAGTAGAAATTGTAGGGAAAAGAACATGACAGTAACATGTAGTCCATTCTCAAAAGGGCTTATGATCTGTCATGAGGGACCAAATCCATACAATCAGGATGAAATTGAAAGGCAGGCGTCACAGGAAACCTGAAAGGAGAAAACGCTTCGCCATCAAGATGAGCCACTCTGCAGGGGCGAAGTGCCTGATTTTGAAGTCCTGTGGTTTTGGAGTGAAACCGTGACACGGTTATTATTCATGAGGGGATCTGATCAGGGGCATGTCACTTAACCTCTCTGAACCTGTAACTTTGCATCTGAAAGACAAAAAAAAGTGAAACTTTCCTGAGATCAATGTGCCGATGAAATAAGTTCAAACTAGAAGATGAGTTGGAAACCCCTTTTCCCCAGACGTGTCACGCAAGCCGAGCACTACTCAAAATGTCTGCTCGTTCCTTTCTCCTCTAATTCAAAACTAAACTAAAAAAAAAAACAAATTAAAAAGAAATTGACCCTCTAAATACTTAAATTGATGATTATTAGGCTGTTTAAGAACTTATTTCTCTGGATTTTCTAAACTCTCTTTCACACTGAAAAGGAATACACAGATATTGTTTAGCTGAAATACAATTTGCTATCTTACCTTTAACACTCCATGAAGCTCTCTAGAAAGGAAAAAAGCAATCATATAAAAATTGCACTTGTATCTTCCACAATATTACTGTTAATTTTCAATTATGTTTCTCAAAGTGCCATAAATTAGTGTCCATCTACAAATTACCTATAGAATTCAATGCCAAGAAAGTGTCTGCTGTGAAGGACTGAAATACTTTTCTTTATCGGAGAGGAGAAAGATATGAAGGGTGAAGCTGCTGCGAGGGGTGGCCGCACATGGGCTTTATCCCCAGGCCCCCCGCCAGGATCCACACCATCCCTTTGAAAGTCGGCCCTCCCAAAACAATCCTGGTGGTGGTACTTCACGTGGGAAATGTTTGTTTGGCCAGCATCTTGCAAAGACTGAACATTGCATCTTTATACATCTCGTTCAGAGTCATCTATTCATCTGTAACCAATAATTGAGACGGAACTACTTTCTAGGCAAATACACCTTGAAGGCATTCCTAGCCCACCTGTCTTCTAATCATTTGTTCAGCAACTGAGGACATTCGGCAGGCACAGGTGAATATCATTCAAAGGATCTCCCTCCTCTATTAGGGAATCTGCAGGGATTTTTTTCACCTATAGAAAACACATTTTCCCCCGATTCAAGACAGAATCGAGTTACATAGAATTGTGTGAATCTTTGAGCTCTTTCTCAAAACTGCATTCAAGTTGGTCTTTGCTGGGAAAAGTTCAGAAGTGATTATTTCTCTTTCTTCTTGCTGTTCAAGGGCAGAATGTGAAGACTTTTCAGGTATCACTTCCATAAATAGAGGCCAGAATAATTTAATGCTCAAAGTAAGTAGCCGTCGTGTCCAGCTTCCTGTTACCATTACCCATTTATTTTTAAGCCTCTTAGACTAAATAAGTGGGTCTTTATGATAAACCACTTCAAATACTTTTTTTGTCAAACACAATTAAAATATATGAAAAGAGGATACTATAGAAGACTATTATAAGTTTAGGGCTGGGAAAAAATGTTAAAAGTCAGCTAATATACTCGTCAACATGATTTATGGATTCTTTCTAAAAACTCTTAAGTTTGTTAGGGCAAAGGTCGGCGCCATCTATTTTATTTTGTGTGCCCCCACAGAGTGTGAAGTTCACCAATCTGCACACAATGGGTCCTCAATAAATATCCCTGACAATTGTTGAAATATATAATATATAACCTTGTAGGGCCCAATCTGTCAGTGCCTACGGGTTCGTATAAGTTATTTCCTGTGCTGAGTGTCCACCTTTGTAAATCTGAAATACTGTGTGTTGATACTCAAGCCAAGAGTAGCAGCTCCCTCTCAGAATTTACTAGATCATGGAGGGTGTAACTCAAGAACAGTAACATTACTTTAATGTAGCAGTCTGGACGTTAATATGATCTATTTCTGCTATTAAAGTTTAACAGGTTTTAGGAGAAAAGATTTTAGCACTGGGTAGAAGACATTTTACAACATCTGGTTTGGCATTTCAAGAAATATTCCCCAGAAGGTCCTGCAGTCCACTCGTGAAAAACGAGAGAAAATGTCTGGCTTTTTTTTTTTTTGTTTCTGACCTCTATTAAATTAGAAGTTTCCTATGAGGCTAAATGTGCCTGTTTCTGAATCAACTTCCTAACAGTGAAATGCATGTGAAAGGAGAATGTTAAAGAAAATGAGGGGAATGGAATAGAGCTTAAACAAATAAAAATGAAATGGACCGGGTTTAAAAAGAATGCTTTTCACTACCAAACAATAAAAAAGAATAGCATAATGCACTTAGTCCGGTCCATGTACTAGTATCCAAAACAGCACAGCTCATGACAAACACAAAAGTCTCCATAGAGCTCTAAAGATGGAGATAGCACCCTCCTTGATTTTAAGTGGGGTAACCTGAAAAACACACACGCACGTAAAGAGAGCACAGGTGGTCGCTGACGCCACCAGTGAGAACTTCAACAGCGTGTGTAAGACGCAACTCCTTGAGAACAAGATTCCCTCTAGCGCAATGTTTGCATTACTAAGATGCTTAGTGCAAAGAAAATCCTAAATAAACTTGAACGACTGAATGGATAAAGCATTCATGTTTTTCTTTTCATTGGGTTTTTTGTTTTGTTTATCTTCTTTTTGCTCCAGTAAAAATAGCAAACTACTAAACTAGAGCCTCAATTCTAAGATTTTGCTTAGAATCTGAATGAAGGGCTCTATTATATAACTGGATGTGTCAATAATTTGCAGTGCCTTGCTGTTGAGCAGCAGCATGGAATAGCATTGGTTCCGTGAGTTCAGGATGGAACAGGCACTTCTTTATTAACTTCACAACCTCGGGCCTCGTCTGTAAAGTATGAAAAGTAATACTGCTCTCTCATATAGTGGTTGTAAGGGTTAAAACATACTAGTATACTACACATGAGTATTTAGCATATTTATAGAACTGTTTTAATTGCATAAAATATTAAGCAGTTGCATTACTATTGTTGGAGTTCAGCGAGGAACCCCTTTGAAAAGCATACTCCAAATACAGTATGTATGCAAATATGTTCACCATTGTTTGTGGCATTACAAAATAATTTGGAAGAAGTTACTTGACTTTGATCATATCTGGGACTTTAAAAATTATAATTTCTGGATATTCATTGTCAATGTCGCAACCAAATGGTAGCTAATATTTTGAACAGTTACAGTGGTACAATGCTGGGTGTTCAAAGAAGGAGTTTAAATTCTGAGGCATGGTTCCACACAGGCCACTTCCACCTTCTCTTGTAATCTCAGTTTTCTCGTTTGTAAAATGAGTACAGTGACATTCACTCTACAAAGCACACGGGGCAGTTTTGAAGGCTGAATCAGATCATGCATGTGAAGTCCCTCTGGGGATATAAAATGTCTTGTTCAGATAGGGTTCTATTATTAGTCAAAACAAACTGCTCCATAGCTGTAATTTTCTTCACTTTTTCACATAAACATTTCTTTTTCACCAAAATAGATGATTCACAGAGAACAGTTCCTTGTCTTTTTATGCCACCAACAATGTCTTTTATGGATCAATTAGTAGACAAAATACTATGCAAATTATATGTACTATGGGGTATTAAATTCAAATAAAATAGATGCAAAGAAAAAAATAGAAAATTAAATACAATATAATAATGGAAATGGATGAAGTAGACTGTTAAGTGATGTAGCAAGATATACCCCCTATATTGTAAAGTATACAGAGTGAAATCCCTTTGACTTAAACACATATCCACATGAAAGTCTCTGGAAGAATATAGACCAAATTTCAACAGTGATTATTTTTAATCTTGGGGTAATAGAGGATGTTCCTACATATATAAAACAAAATTAGAGCCTGCCTCTTTTTTTTATAATTAGCCTGCACCATAACCAGAAACTAAAACTATATCAAATATACATTCTATAAATATATTAGAATGTTCTAAGCTATAAAAGCTTTTGTTCAAAAATAAGAAAAGTACACTATTATAAAAGATTGTAGCAGGACTGCTCTTTTTTAAGCACAGCTGAGAAGCACAGAGCTCAGATATCTGGTCTCACTCTGCTTTCACATGTCAGAGGAAATCTGGGCTCTGCGCTCCGAGGGAGACTGTTGGAAACCACAGAATTAGGTGACTCCTAAAGCACACAACGTCTTGCTTCAAAAGGGTTCTCTGAAAGAATACTGAAGATCACAATTTCTTCGGCATTAATCTGACAACTAAAAACACAAAACAAAAAAACAACCAAACTAACAATGTAAGTTTATAGTCAAAGTTTAGGTGACTAAGAATTACATCTCATATTTCTATAATCTTTTGGGAAAGAATTCTTTTACACACTGTCACATTGAATTCATGAGAACTCTGTGGAGAAGATGAGTTTATTTCTAGTTAAAGAAAAACATTATTTTAATGGCCATTTGGTGGTAAAACCTGAACATACATTAAAAACTTCTCTTTACTTATTTTTCTTAATGTATTCATGTATTTTTAGAGAGAGGAAGGAATGGAGGGAAAAAGAGAGGGGAGGAAACATCACTTGGTTGCCTCTCACATGCCCCCAACTGGAGACCTGACCCACAAACCAGGCATGTGCCCTGACGGGGAATTGAATCAGTGATCTTTCAGTTCCCCAGCCAGAGCTCAAACCACTGAGCCACACCAGCCAGGGCACAAATCAAAAACTTTTATTTTTAAAGCACCAGTGATTCGCAATAAGGCACACAGTCATCTTGCTGCATGACATTTTAAACTGTGCAGGGCTTTTTACGTTGTGGCAGGATGGAGGGGGTTGCTGGCATTTAGAGCTGAAGGCCAAGAATACTGGTCCCGCAATGGACCAAATAGTCCCACATAATGAATATTTTGCCACCAAAAATGTCACAATCAACCATCCCATTGCTATTGAAAAATAAGTTCACTATATTGCTATATTCTATAGATTTTCTCAAAATATTGTATCACCCATTGGGTTTATGGGATTTGCAGAAGAGTTTGTTCTGTGTAGAAATGAAAACCTCACAGCAGAGCCTCTTGATACATCTGCTTTTGATATCATTTTACTGGCCACAGAGAATGGGAAGGAAAGAAGGAGGGAAGGAAATAAGGAAGAAAGGAAAGAAAAAAGAGAGAAGGGTAGAGAGAGAAGGAAGGAGGGTTGAAATAAAGCAAACTGGTCAGAGAACAGAAGGAAGAGTGGAGTCAGAGGAAAGCAAATTGAACTGAAACAAAATAGAAAACAGGGAAATTGACTCTAGTTGTTGTTCTGGAACTCAATACATTGTAACCTGAACTTCACTATACTTTTTTTTCAAGAATTTATTTATTTATTTTTAGAGGGGAAGAGAGGGAAAGAAACATTAATGTGTGGTTGACTCTTAAGTGCTCCCCACTGGGCACCTGGCCAGCAACCCAGGCATGTGTCCTGACTGGGAATCAAACCAGCAACCCTTTGGTTCACAGTCTGGTGCTCAGTCCACTGAGCCACACCAGCCAGGGGTACTATAAGTAATTTTATGTGGCTATGTGCTTGTATAAATTGGGTTGCATGCTATATACTTTACATTATATGGTGTGTATCTTGCCAAATCTTCATTTAGTGTATTTCATCCATTTTCATGATTATATAACATATAACTTTCTAAATTTTCTTTCTTTGCAGTTATTTTATTTGCACTTCATACCTGAGGGTACATATAATCTTCCCAGTAAAATTCTCCATTTTATATATTAATTGATCAAAAAGAGATGTTGCTGATGGAATAGAAAGACAGGAGGTAGGCCTTGTGAACCATCTAACTTAATGTTTGCATGATTAAATGGCTTCATGTTGCTAGGATTCCCTGCAATGAGAAATAAGATGAAAAACTGACTGTAAAATGTCTAATATCTTTTCTTGTCTTTAATATCCATTTAATTGTGCATACTGCATAGGAACTATCAACCCTCAGTTGTCCATTATCCTGATATTTTTTCCACATTTCCTAGGTTTGCTCACTTAAATATTAAGCAGAACCCAGAAGCTCAAATCTCTGTAATCAGCCTTGAAAGGAAGGTGATATTTACCCCAACTTTCATTTCTTTTAGGTTCTGCACATTTTTTGTAAAGTGCATAACTCCATTCCCAGTATTGGCACACTGCCTTGCTTCCAGTAGTCATGAAATAAATACTTTCTCATCAAAATGAATTTAGACTAAAAGAGTCCAAAGAGAAGGTGCAACTCAAGTAATTTTATCTTATATTAACTAATTACTGTTGCAAATTTGTTTGCCATTCTATAAAAATTCAGTAGCTGCTTTTGCATTGGAAGATTGAATGGATTCTTTAAAAACTGGATTTATGCATAGTAATTATCTACACTAAGTTAAATTTGTTGCCAAAATGACATAGTATAAAATGCCCTTGGTTACATTTTCATTTTAAAATAATCTGTAAGATATTCCTTTCTTTCTGTTGCCTCCTTGCCCAAATAATATCCAAAGACATGCATAATTTGTCTTATGGTTTATTGCCAATTCAAACATAAGTATCACTTCATCTCACCCTGCTGGACTCACCTTACTTCAACCTGCTGATTATTTCCTGCAATCTGTTTTATTTATCATGTACAATTGGCAAATTAGATAACTAATTAGTTTATGCATTAATTACTTTTCCATCTGTGTTCCCTTTTAGAGAACCAGACCAGCAATGGCAGGTAATTAAGACTAACTATGGCCCATTACTTCTTTCCCACTTAGTTCTCTTTCTAATCCACACGCTCTTTGCATCCAGATATGCATGGGAAAATCACACCTTGACAGTAATTAAATCCTGGTCCAGTAAATCTTCACTCTGATTCTTAGTCCCAGTTTATCTTCAGCAGACAATTTTATATGTGCATATAGGTATCAGTATAAATAATTATCAAGCAATAAAAATATTTTACATAATATATGAACAGTATATATTAATAAGCAATAAAACATACACATATAATTATATATTATATACAAATATTCTTTTTTTGCTTCTGAGAAAAACTATACTTCATATTAAAATTAATATACATGTTTGGGTTTGAAAACAACTGAAGGAATACCTAACTGTCTGTTCCTTTAGTTTCTATGATCTGCCTTCAAGGCGTTTGTATTTTTTTAGAGGGGTGTGTGTGGGTGTGGGGGTGTGTGTGGGTGTGGGGGTGTGTGTGTGAGTATGGGTGTGGGTAATGGGTATATTTGCACTTCTAGAAAGACAGATAACTGGCTGATGTGAATAATTTTTATTCATGAATTACCTTTTAAAAACAAAAGAACAAAAATCACATGCATTATAAGCATTATAATAAGAAAATTTTAAATTAACGATAAAGTTCTCTTCAACCTTTCTCTATTCACAAACATCGTAGCAACAACTGCATGTCACCCAAACTAGCTATTCTTCCTGTAAGCATGAACTCAAAAGAAATGTTTCTGTTTGTTCACAGACACTTGCAAGAATGACACATACAAGTGCTATATATAATAGCTAAAAACCAGGAACAACTGAAATGTGTGTAATGTAGAATAGGTAACTAAGTCTTGCTAGGTTCATACAATGGGGTACTACATAGCGGTCCAAAATCACTAAGTATGCGCAAAGGAGCACAATAAAAAGTGAAGTCTGAGTAAGATCAGTGGACTGTATCAAAGTAGATGTCCTTTTATAGTCCTCTAAGATGTCACCACTGGGGGGGGACTGGGAACATGAGAGCTCTCTGTGTTCTTGCAATGGCATGTGCACTGATAATTGTCTCAAAGTAAAATGTTCAAACTTTGATAGCAAGTGGGTGACTCTGAACTTGATGATATACTAACATTGTCAGAAATGGGGAGGGGCAGTTAAAAACGGGTGTTAAATGGACAAGATTCCTGATTTATTTCATGTCTATAAATCGATAACCAATCACCATATTGGGTAACATATGAACATCAACATTGTACTTGTCTGATGTGAACAAATCTAAAGAAAGACTGTGTTTTTCTTTGTGTGTGCGACTGGGTGTGGGACTGGGGGTCAGTTATTATTGGATCACAAAAGGAACAGAGGAAAATAGGTTCTGTGGACTTCCAGCCCTGTCCAGAGGAATGAATGCAGTGTCCAGCCAACATAAATACATCCAGGCCACCTGGTAAACATATTCCTTTAGTGAGAAAAGAGCCTTAAATTAGCTTTTGAAAATCACATTTCAGTTTATAAAAGCAGCAAGTGCTTCTAGAAAATTTGAAAAATCGGCGATTTAAAAGGAAGAATATGTAAGTTGACACAATAAACACTGTCTTTATAATATGTTGTTATAGATAGATATGTTTTGCAGCACTTCTTTCACTTACTTTGTCATGAGTGTTTTTATCCGACACAAAATTGTTTCTCAAAAGTTATTTGCAATGCTTATATAATGACTTCTCTTCCAGAAATACCAGAATTAAACAGTCTTATAGCTGTAGCCCTGGCTGGTGTAGCTCAGTGGATTGAGCGCGGGCTACCAACCGAAGTGTCACAGGTTCGATTCCCAGTCAGGGTACATGTCTAGGTTGCAGGCCATGACCCCCAGCAACCGCACATTGATGTTTCTCTCTCTCTCTCTTTCTCCCTCCCTTCCCTCTCCAAAAATAAATAAATAAAATCTTTAAAAAAAGAGTTATAAATACCTATATTACAAAGAACTCAATAACATAGCCTTCCACTTTAAAAAAAAATAACATTGTGATGAAGATGTCTCTAACTAAATATTTTTCAGGATTTTAATTTCCTTAACCAAAACTAATAGAAAGAATATCAGTTGTTCTAAAGCTGTGAACTTGCATATATATCTTGATATATATTAACAAATTATTATGCCAAATTTCATACTTCCTTGTTCCTACACACAGAGTGTATGGATGTATTTCACATCACCCTTATAATAGATATTTTATTTAGATATTACAACAACAAACTTTTTTATCCTATTTCACTGGCAAAAGAAACAATATCTCTATTTAATTATCACATCTTTTATCATTCAGGATAGCTATATATTGAAATATATAAACCTTTGTTACAATTTTGTCAAGCTTTTATTCTTTCATTTTAAAATCTCAAATAAATTAAGGCTATTGATATTTTTTATTGTTGTATTGTGATATTTTCTATTGTTATATTATTTTTGCAAAAATTTTAATATTTAACTTCTAAATTGCATTTGAGGTACTTTCTGAAATAATATCTTTATATTTGTATATGAGGTAATTTACAACACTTCTCCTTTATGACTTCTGCTATCCTTTCAAACCGTTACTTGTCCTTATATTGGGTAAATTCCCACCTATCTTGTTCTCATTGTTTTGATTTAACTTATGGCACATTTTTCTCTGTAATTTATTTATGTTTGTGTATGCTTTGTAGGACTTGTAATGAAAGAGCTTAGCAACATGGAATGCTATTTTTTTAAATAATGCTTTGTCTGTCTACTGAGTCTGCCTCCAAGTTTGTTGCACAATGAGTTCACATGTTTGTCTAGTTTGTGACTATGTTATTTGGCAAATCTGTGTTTTATTCATTCAATACTTAAATATTTTTGTTGTTATAGATTTATTATAAATGTATGTAACTGATTATAAATAGTAAACTGCATGCAAACCAGTAGTTATACTTACAAAATGTTTCTGTGCAACTCAAGTATTTTTCTAAATGAGTCACAAATTCAGATTGTTAGGTTAAAAAAATCACACTGTGATTTTGACTACATTTGCATAAAATCTAAAAAAAGGAAGAACTGGCTTATCATATTCAATGTTCCCATCTGTGGACTTGGTATTTCTCTTAATTTTAAAATCTTTAAAATATTCAGATTAATTCCATTTAGAAGAGTTCCTGTTATGATGACTGTGAAGCATTTTTGTTTTTGTTGTTCCTGCTATGAATGGAAACTTTTCCCCTATTGTATTGACTAGCTGATTGTTGATTACATAAGATATCAAGGGCTGTACCTTTATTTTGTATGTAGATAAAACCAAATTTACACTTAGTTCCAATAGTTTAATTCTCTTGAATTTTTCAGGAAGAAATTCTTGTCATATACAAATAATGGCGATTTTATCTTTTCCCTGATGTTGATCATTCACATTAATTCAGTTTTGTGCTTTACTGCATTGCTAGACACCCCATAGAAATATTGAATAATGGCGGGCACCCTACGCCTTGTTTTAATGGGATTGCTGCTATCCTTTCAAAATTATAAATGATCTTGTGTGTTGACTTTAATAATTATAGTAAGATGCTTTCTACCCCTTTGTCTTGGGAAAAGGATAAAGTATAGGAATCCCATGTACTGTTGAAATTTGAAAGTATGTGTTTCTAAAACTATCAATCTTGTGAGTCACGGAACTTAAGAGTTCCTTGGCCACGTTTGCCTGCCTCAGTGCCTTTATTCAGACTTTTTTTTCCAGCCTAGGATGGTGTTCCCTAGTTAGTTTCTGTACCTCCTGCAAAGCTAACCTCTGCACTACCTCCTCCAAAAAGCCTTCATAGATAGGTGGTTTCCCTCACCCAGTCTGAAACTGGAGCATTTCCTGCATGCACTGATAACAGCTAATAAGTATGTCTAATGGTGCAATTAGCACACGACTTTGGTTTTCACATTCGTTCCTATATTTATGGCCTTTTCAAGGAAAGGGGTTTCATGTTATCCCACTACATGTACCCAGTGACAACCACAGTACCTGACAAAGATTTTTAAATTGTTTCTAGAGCAAAAAGTTATCCTGAAGGGATGTTAGAAATCTGAAGCGGATTCATAGATATTTGGTTCCATTCATTATGAATTTCCACTGTAGTAATTGCAATTCATCTCTCTTTACAATGGTTTGTATCCCAACTTCTCACTTTAATGAAAGAATTTTTCATTAGGTTAGCACTTACAACAGTCTAAATGTTTTACAAAAATAATTAAATCCTCATGACAAATCCATAAAACAAACATGATTATTTTAGGTTCCACATATAAGTGATAGGTGAGTTTTACAGTATTTATTTCACTTAGCGTGGTGCCCTTAGGGTCCATCCATATTGTCACAAATCACGGGATTTTCTTCTCTTTTATGGCTGAATGATACTCCAGTGTATAATATTTCCATTGTATGTATGTGTATATACCTAACATTTTCTTTATCTATTTACCATTGGACACTTAGGTTGCTTGCATGTCTTGCCTGTTGTAAACAATGCTTAAGTAAATGTAGAGGTGCAAGTATTTTTCAAGTTTTTATTTCCTTTGGATAAATATCCAGAAGTGGAATTGCTAGATCATATGGCAGTTCTATTTTAATTTCTGAGGAACCTTCATACTGTTTTCCACAGTGGCTGCACTGATTTATATTCCCAATAGTACACAAGGGTTCCCTTTTCCCCACATCTTCACCAACACTTGTTATTTCTTGTCCCTTTGATAACAGCCATTCTAAGAGGTATGAATTGATGTCCCATTGAAGTTTTGATTTGCATCTCCGTGCTAATTAGTGATGTTGAACACCTTTTCATGTACACGTTGCCTATCAGTATGTCTCTGGAATATGTGTCTTCAGATTTGACCATTGCTCATTGAATTATTTGTTGTTTTTTAGCTGTTGATAAATGTGATTTGAATGTATAGATACGGAAATGGGGACTCAGAAGGTCTTTGTGAGTGAGAGAGTTTGTATTTGAACTCCAGGTTTCTCTGACTTCAAAGCTGTGTCCCAGAACCCCCCCCCCCCCCCCGTTATACACACATACACTCTAATAACACGACTTTTACTTCCAGGGCAATGAGTGTTCGGGATTCACAGTATAAACCAGGGCAAAGACGACACTTGCAGACTGAAGTCTGGAGAAAACTTCCTAAGTCCTTGTAGTGCAAGAATGCACAAGTCAAGGGTAAGCAATACTCACATTAAGGATGTCCTCCAAGGATTTATATAAATTTTCATCTACTGGGCTGCAAGCAAAAAGCTGAGATAATATTAAATCATGTTCACTTCGACATTTACCGCCCAAGAGACTTTCATGTATGTTGCTACACCACTGGCCCATAAAATTGTTTAAAAATTCAAAAATTTCCCTTTTAACCTCAACAGGTATATGATTGTTCAAATGAACTCAACTTGATTGCCTTTTTTAAAACCTACAGTGGAAATTCTTATTAGATTCTTTAAAACCACTCTTCCAACTGCAAGAGTTCCATGAATTGTCCTGGTGCTGGACATAATTGACATATGAATTAACATAATATTTGGGTTTGGGACTGTGTCAGGAAAGAAGAAAGAGAGAGAGAGAGAAAGAGAGAGAGAGAGGGGGGGAAAGGAAGGAAGGAAAGAAGGAAGGAAGGAAGGAAGGAAGGAAGGAAGGAAGGAAGGAAGGAAGGGGGGAAGGAACTCCCCCCCAATAATTCACAGTTTTGTTTTGGGTCTAAATTACCAATAGGAATAAAATTGTCTTATTTCAGCTGATTTTCATATTTTGATTTTCTCAACTTAATCTCATTTCTTCTCTGTAAACTGATTTTTAGAACAAGTTGGACTTTCTGTCAGTGAATTGACTTAAAAATCCTGAAATACCACTATTTTTCAAATATGTTTTATCTTTCTGTTTTCAATTTGCTACTGAATATTTGTTCCCAACTAACTCCTTCCAACACTTCCTGACAGAACCTTGTTGAAATTTTAAATCTTTGCTCAGTTATTTTATTCCACCTACTCTATAGAAAATGAGAATAGTACTGCTATTATTTTATACCCAGTATATGATGTTCTTTTCTTACATGCGCTATCTTTTTTACACTTCTGTACTCAGAGTGCCTCTAAGACCCTACTATCTACTTGGTTGTTACCCTTGACCTAGCCATGAATCCTCATAGGGATAAAAGATTTGCCCTGATGGTCAGATTCACATCCCATCCCAGCCAACCTTGTCTCTCTTAATGAAGCGAAGTAACAATGTTTAGCTTGAGGAAAACAAGGCTTAGGGAAGGGTGGATATTTTTAAATATATAAACATCTATCCTGCAATAGATAGAATGGGCTCATTCCATGACTTTGGAAGCTGACCAAAATGCAATTTACAGGGGGAAAATTTTTATTTGATCATATGAAAAAAAAAACAGAGCTATAAAAATGCAATATGCTGCCTCTGTAACTACACTTTGTCAGCATTAAAGTTTTCAGCCCCATAGTTTGGAAAGACTACTTGTCATAGATGCTGGCATTTGAAGAACAAATGAATGTGAACAGGGCTCCTGCCCAGCCTTTGTTTCTGCTTGCCTGTGCTTCTCCCTCATTTTCTCTAAATGCAGAGCCGAGCTCTCAGTGTGAGAGAGAGAACATGGCTGCTGCAAGCCCAGCATAACCGTCCAGTGGTGAGAGTGTGGTTTTTTTTCTCCAGTGTCCATATGTCCTTCCAGGTAAAGTCCTCAGGCCCTGCTGTAAGAGTGAAATGCTCAGCCTCTCTGACTCAAAGCATGCTTCAGTCAAAAGCTGGTGCTCAGTTTTACATGTAGACATGCTAATCACTAGAGTAATTCTGCTTGGGGCTTGAATTTTACGAAAATAGTGCCTTACCTCAGAAGTGGTTCTAAGAGGAGGTATGGGGAAGCATGCATTTTTTTTTATAAAGACTTGCAGGAACCTTGTGACTGAACTCACTCAGCTGGGGTCAACCCACTAAGCGTTATCTTCCAGGCAGCCCTGTTGGCACCCAGACATGTGCCGCCGTCAGTTACCACTTGCACTTCTCGTGTTCCCTCCCCTTGACAGAAAAGAAGCCAGAACTCAGTACTTTCTTTAGGTGGATTTGAGGCACCATTAAGTCTCCCGTCGTCTCTGTGGGGGCTTTCTCGATTGATAAACATCTCCATACTCTAAACTCTGGTGTTTTGAGTTTTGACCTTTTGAAACATCAGGCACACAGGCTCAGCAACACTGCATGGTCCTTGAGCCCACTCTTTACACCAGTTTGTTTTTGCCAGTGGACTTGGTGGTCAGGTTGGCTCACCGGCCCATACCTGCAGATGGGATGGAAGGGTCACAACTATGCTTCAGAGGCTCTCAGGAGCAGGGCTTACAGAGAGAGGATGGCAGGAAGGCGAAAGCAACGTAGACCAGAACAGAGAGCAGAGTCCACACAGAGCTGAAAGGCTAACATTAAAAATACATTTTCCTTAAGAACTGGAAAATACTCAGTTGTGCTTTGGGATAATCACAATAATTCAGAAGTAGCATCTGATTTCAAATGATTATAATCTTGGCCTAAAACATTTCAGGCCTGAGAATGAATTCCCATCTTTGTTTTACCTAAACAGCTTTAAAAATATTTTCAGGTTTTTACTTCCCTGTGTCCCATATACATGCTAGACCTACTAGGCCCAACACTAAGAGATTTTTCTCTAAAACTGTGAGTTTCTGCCTGTTCAACATAAGGAAAACAATATATAAGTCATTTGAATATGTTGTTTCCTGCAGTAGGAAACATAATACTTTGTTTTCAGATTAACAAATGAATAATCAAGGTATGACATTGTTTGTGAGAGTTTAGGCCTTTGATTGACATTTAGTAGATTGAGAATTGAATATGACACAGTATGAGAAAGCTTGACTTTGAGGTCCCAGGGTTCTTGGTAAGTAACCAGGTAGATAGAAGGGCAAAGTGTTTGAGATAGTTGGGTGGGGCAGGGGCAGGGGTGGGGGGGGGGAGTGGTGGAAAACCTGTGAGAAGTATTCAGTGTAGCAGTTCTTGACTGACAAGGTTTTTGGGTTTTTTCAGGAGGGAGGGAGATTTAACAGATTGCAAAGGGAGATTTTTTTTTTACAAAAGTTTCAATTAGCTTTTGCTGCAAAGTGCCAAAATTTGTATTTAAAGAATACAAGAGAGCTACCAAATCTGTTAATAGCTTCAAAGATTTCAAGGCAATATTAGCCATATGGAATGGGGGTGGATTATTTACTTTATTTTTATGGTTAATAGTGGTGTCAGCAAATATAGGAAGTTTTGTGAATATAAAAAGACAGTTATGCAAGAAACATAATTTGTTTACTGCTTTTGGATTCATTTCTTAATATAAGAACTGTTAATCCATTAAAATATTATCATTTACTTGGCAGATTATACATAAATCATCTTAGATTCTTTTTCTTTCTATTCAACAATATTTTTATACAGTAGGTTTGTTGGAAGTCGGGGCTGAATGGAAGCAGGATGGGGTATGAGGTCCGTAGAGATAAATATCATTACTTATTTGTTTGTGCGACTATAATCCAATAATTGGCCATTTATCCTGAAAGAAAGGCAGGAATCTCAAGGCACAATTGTGATTTTGGTGGAAAGGTTCGGGATTGTTATTTTAGAAGGCATGTAAAAATTGTCTAAGATTCTGTCTATATAAGTCATATTTTTGTACAACTCTATTTTTCAAAGTAATAGACTCAATATCCTTCAGATATTATGAGATTCCCATCGGGGCTACAGTGTTCCACTTTTTCAGTGGTGTGAGCCTCTAAAAATGACTCTGCAACACTTGCAAGAAAAGACCTGGAACAATACCTTGTAAGTGGTTTGTCCCTTGGCATTTTGGAGTGATCTGACCTGAGTTACCCAAGTCATCCCCCTTCTATTGCAGGGTAACTTGGATGCCCCCGGAGACATGGTTTTTGTTGGTTTCAGAACGTGCTCTGGGAGGAAGATGCCAAACAGAGTTCCAGTGGTCTTAGGGTTTTGCTCTGCTGGCATGAAGAAAAGCTTGAATCGCAGCCTCTGAAACATGGATTGCTCAGGGAAACTTTTTGGCCTGTAGCTGACCTATGTGTGGGCAAAAAGACAATGCATAACATATAGTATAACATTTGTTGTGGTTGTACAGTTATGATGGGATGTGCTGTGCTCTTTTTCCATATATGTATTGGGTGTTTTGACATTTTCTGACAGTCATAAAATTGCCTTTAATTAGGAATTTCTGAAAAGCTGAAAAAATCCCTAATATCTACTCATAACCTAAACGTACCTGAATATTAAATTGTCATCACTGAGTAGACAGACACCGAATTCAGATCAGGAAACGGGGTATTTCCAGCCCTCCTGTTTTACTGGGTAACTATACTCACATACTCACATAATTTTCTAGTACCTACTTTTTTTCTCTTTCGTCTTTTTCACTCAACCTATCTGTGAGCTATTCACATTATTACATGCAGTTGTTGTCTGTTCATTCTTTGTGCTGTATACTATTTTATTTTGTGCAAATATTCCAAAATATGCTTGTTTCATTCAGCTATGGATGAGGGTTTGGGGGAGTTTATAGTTGGTGCTGGCCATGTATTTTCTTGGGGAGCATCTGAACACTTACTGCAGGCCGCAGACATCGGGGTGGATTCCTGGGTGGTAGGATGAGTATATGTTCCACATTAGTACACCTGTAAGCAGGTCCTCCAGGGTAGGCAGACTCCCCTACTAATCGGTGTAGCAGGATTCCCAGAGTATCTGCATCATTGCTGCTCAATTCCCTCACCAAGATAATATTGAACATAGTAACCCCAAAGCTTACAAGGAAAAAAGTTTTATCTCTGTATCCACTTGTGTGTCATAAAGTCCTGAGGCACAGAGACCAGGGGACTAGCACACTTATTTGGAGCATATTCTACACCGATCTCATGTGTTTGTGCAGAGATGTTGTTCACTTCAGTCTTTTCGTCTTTCTTAAACAATTTAATTTAGTTTCTTTTTCCTAACTGATTTAGGAATTCAAAATTCTTGTAGTCCATTGTAAAAAATTTAGAAAATCTAGGTAAAATAAAAACAAACTGAAAATCCTTTGGATTTTCTGCCGCAAGTTGAATGAGTTGCCTCGGTACCTTCAAAGGGCCAGGGAGTCTCATCCGACCCCAAACGCACTCCTGGTTTCTTAGCACAGGCCTGCACAATCAGACTCCTGCTTCTTGCCTTTCACTTCCACCTTCGGCCTCTGGGAACTGCTTCTTTTTCCAGGAATGTACCAGGCTCTTTCCCCTTGTGTTTCTCTCTGTCCCTTCCCTGAGAGAATACTATACACCCCATTGTTCAGGACAGAAAAGAATAAGAGAGGGTGTGTGGCAAGCAAACATCACACGGGAAACCCAAACTCAAACCCACATCTCTCTCTTCCTATGCCCAGTTATTTCAGTCTTCCATTCTGTTACCCTTTTTTCCCTTGGAAAAGACTTTCCAGGCCTCCCAAAATTAGGTCAAAGTTGTTGGTTTTTTTTTCCTTTTAGTTTCATAACCACCTGAGCATGTAACACTAATGTAGTCCACTGGCTTGCTGGAGGTGCTACCTGTATTCGATTTTAAGATACCTGAGGGCAAAGACTGTCTTTCTCTTTTTATGTGCAGAAGAGCTATGGGCAAGTCCTGCATTGTCTCATCATCGACTTTTATTTTCTCTGTTGCTGACTCTCTGAAATGTTCATTACGTGTTTGCTTACTTTTTAATTGTCTGTCCTACCTGTGAGGACTGGGGTTACCCTGGCCTGTAGACCGCCACTTCCCTGGCTCTCACAAGAGTGCTAGGTACGGAGCAGATCCTCATGTAAATGGGTAAATACCAACACCAATACACTGAATGAGCACATCCACTATATCAATCCCCCTTTGTATCCCTTACTAAGGCCCTGGATTGCGTCCGCGTGAAGTAGAGCTGAGTCACTGAAGGGGTGGGATGTGCAGGGCTCTTTACTTGCTCTTAAAGGAAACGGGAGGAGCCTTCTTGCTCTTCAAAGGCCTTCCTAAATGTGTATTTTCTGAGTCTGGCCTATGAGAGTCTTGTTTAACATTGAAATATTGATTATTAAGTGTTTTCTGTTTAAGCAATGCTCACCAGGAAAGCATACTGATGAAATCTATCCTGGCATTCTAAATTGTGATGAAGCCTTCCCTTCTTGGGATAGGCACAGGCATTTCTTGTGGAGACCTTGTACGTACAGAGAGGCACTGAGAGGACTGTTGGATGTGGATGGACTCCCCCAATATTAAAATGCCTCAAGTACCACTTTGTGTCTGGCTTTTGCCCCTTATCACTAGATAATATGGGAGGAAACATTTTTGGTCTTCAATGAAAGTTTTAATGAGCTCTGGGAGATTGGTCATTTCCCCCATGTAAGCAAAAAAAAGTGATGAAATAGTCATTTCTCGATGGCTTGGTATAACTTCAGCTGATAAGTGAGGCTATAAAATGTGATAAACAACAATAAAGAGGAGGGAGTGGGACTGTTAGTTTGGGAAGAATGTTACAATCACTTCCCCACGTACAGCAGTATGCAACTAGTCAAGTCTTCTTTAGGAAGGAGAGGATCACAAACAACATGTATAAATACCTATTTCCAGCAGTACATGATTATTTCAGTATAATCATCTCCATTTTACAACTAGGTCATTCATTTCTCCTCAACTTTGTTTTCCATGTAACAAATTAATTTTAGTTGATTTTTTTAATGAAGAAAGAACAATGAAACAAGAAAAATAATTCACCTAATCAACACTCGGTTGCTAAACTACATGGAACATATCAGCAACAATGTAACAGTTTTCTCTGAATTTTTTTGACCTATGTTTGGTTGAGTTCATGGGTGTGGAACCTGTGAGCACAAAGCACTGACTGTGGGGAGGCCTACAATGATGTGTCTGTACCGAACACGTACAACTTTATTTTGTCCTTATTTCCTAAATGATACAGTTTAACAACTTACTTTCATAGCATTACATTTCATTAGGTATTATAAGTAACCTACGCATGCAATAGGATGTGGGTCGGTTATATGCAAATGATACCCTCTTTTATGGAAGGGACTTGAGCATCCACAGATGTTTGTATCCACCAGGGATCCTGGCACCAAAACCCCCATGGATACCATGGACACCAAGGGAAGGCTGCAAAAATATGTCTGTTTTTGTATATGTATATACATATGAGGGGGGAGCCAAAAATAACTGGAAAATTTTTATTAAACATTGTGTATTTATTCTTACATGTTTAAACTTCAGTCACCTTCAAAGGTGACTCTCCATTTGATGCAATACACCTATCAAGGTATTTTTTTCCCCATTGCTCAAAATGGTTTTTGAGTTCATCCATTTTGATGCCTTTTAGTGCTTTCTGCCATTTATGTTTCACCTCTTCCACATCAGCAACACGTTTCCCTTTGAAGAATGTTTTCATCCAGGGAAACAAAAACAAGTCACTCAGGGTGAGATTGGGTGAATGGGGAGGGTGGGACGTGGGGGTCATGACGTTTTTGCTCAGAAACTGCTGAACACTCGGTGCGGTGTGGGTGGGTGCACTCATAAATCACCCATCATGAAATGGGCAAATACTTTGAAAGAGTCTTCAAAAAAAATCCACTGTAGCCTCTACAGCAATGCCAGCTGGTGAACTGATACAGATGGGTTCCTAGAACACTCACCTAGTGGGGAAGCCTGAACTACAAGAGACCCATCCTCCAGAATTATCGTTCCTTTTATTTGGGGGGGGGTCTCTCCTCAGTATACATATGTATGTATTTAATATAGAAAAAAAACACTGGAAGGATGTCTACTGAAACATTGGCAGTGGTCACCTCTGAGTAATAAAATTGTGAGTGATTTTTAATACCTTCTTTAGACTTGATATTTATTTTCTTAGCATGTTAGTAAATACAACTAATGTTCACCTCACTCAGGTGTCTTTCACACTGTTGCAGAGTAGGCATTGCATTGAAACCAGTGGGAGGGAAGCAAAAGACAAACTGACACGAGAATCACTAACCCAGCAGAAAATAGAAAAGTCAGTTGGATTGATCAACTTTTGCCTGAATGGAATGACTAGATAGTTGTGTGTCTGTCTGCTGCTTTAGGGTCAGAGAAAGACCTGGAAAAACACGGAACCCCTTTCAGTTTAAGCAGCCTTCCATCCAGGGAACGGGATGAAATCCTAAGGGAAGGCCTTTGGAGAGGCAATTAGAAGCCAGTGAGTGCTAACCATGAGCAGCTTATGTTAATGTCCAGGGGACAAGGAGATGGTCCAGGAAGGGGCCAAAGCTGCGTGAATAGGAACCAGGCTCCCTGAAGGAAAAGAGACGAAGGTACGGGAGAACGACAGGAAAAGGCAAAGAAAGAAATCCTGGGGGAGACTTAGGGTTCTTGTGGCTCTTCAAATTATGTGAGCTTTACTTCCACACAGGGTTGGACTTAGCTGCCAGAAATGAATCTACTCTTTCTCCCCCACCTCTTCTTATAAAATAGTATTAAATTTATTTCAACGGGTTGTTTGAACTATTCAGTTTTGTTACGAGCTGATGAAAATTCATCATCAGCCAATGATAGGTTCTGCCTTATCCTTGTTCCAATGTGAAGCCTGAGTACAAGCAACTGCAGCGTTCGCGTCAAAAGTGAGGCGTGCCAACGGGAAGTCTTCCTCTACTACGATGAAAACTTGGCCTCCGTTCCTACAGCACAGAGTCGCCAATCACAGTCACCCACACAGCTCTCCTGTCACCTTTCCAAGTGAAGAGCCATTCCTCCCATCAGAGAGGTGTGTTAATGCCTGTGGAGCCAGACGCTCTCTAACTCTGATCTCATCTGGCCCCACGGGCTAATCAGAACCAGACTTGATCTGAACTTAAAGGCCATATGGAAGAGTGAGTGTTGCCTATGACTCATTACCTGAATCATGCCTTTCCTTGTAGGCAATCCAGACTTCAGCAGAGAGTTGTTGTTTTTTTTTTTTTCCCCAAAAAATCCACATCCTTCATCTCCCCACCATTGTCACCATATGGCATGGGTAGTCTGCTCTACTGGAATCTAAAATAACATGCGATGTTTGGTACCTGTGTTGGAAAACCTGAGATGAGTTAAAATGCTGATAACTGAGCTCTAGCCTATACTCACTGTGTCTGAGCTTGTGGAGTTTAGAGAGGCTCCTCACATGATTCTAATGCAGCCAAGTTCCAAATGCCACTGGCGAAATGGTTAAGGATCTAGTGTCCAGGTCAGACAGGGCTATGACCTGCTGGCTGTGTGCATTTTGGAAAATCGCTGTTTCACAGCCTCAGTTTCCTCCTGTAATAAATACAGGGTACAATTACCTGGATTCCTGCCACAATGGTGGGATTCGATGGTATGTGGGATTCAAACCACTCAAGCACCTAGCAGGTCAGTAAGTGTTAGTTACTCATATTCATAGGCATAACAATGTTCTCTTTATGTGCCTGACAGCTTGATGGGAAACAATTATGGATTTTGGAGTAAAACTGAATTCAAATTCCAGATTTGATATGTGTGGCTTCCTAGAGATGAGGCAAGCTCCTTTAACACATCGTGACTAAGTACGTGGTATGTTACAAGAATCGTCTAAATCCTCAGCATGCAGGGAAGAGTGGGATAAATGAGTTGCTTACTCTTGTGGTGCTTCCCATCTAGTGAGGAAAAAAGTAAATAACAAAACACACGGAGACACACACATAAGAGAATAATTTCAGGTATTGAACCCTATGTTGAAGATAAATCTGATGTTTGACCAGAAGGTACTGGAGCCGAGTAAGAGTTAACTGAGAGTATTAGGTAGTATAAGGTAGCTGAGAGTATTGTCTAAAAAGGTGACATTGGAGCAGATCCTGGATGATAAGGAGGCATCTATGTGGAAGGAGGATTTGGGGACACACACTCAATATGGCTTACCACTGGTGACGTTGAACGTGGCCATTTGGTTAAGGTAGCGTTCGCCATACTCTACTCTGTGGAAGTGAGTAGGTCCAGTCCTCTTTCTTTTAGCAACATTATACTGGAAGAAATATCACTCACATGACAAACAAGCGAGAAGATTTCAACAAAAAAAGTGTTGGGTATAAACTGATAGAACAAAACTCCCAACCTCAATTACACTTTGGATGATCTTAAATTTATATAAGATAAGCATCTTGATTATGGTATCACTATAAAACCCCAGATAAGCTATTCCCTGATCTTATTGAGACTTGTTGAAGGGGAAGTCTTTGTCATTCTTAAGGCTTCTTTATTTCATTTCATCAACTCAAGTGAAATGATGTGTTCCCCCTGCTCCACACTTACTCAGGACATAATTGGACAAACCACAAATACGATACTTGCCACAGCTGCATCCCCAGACTAGGCATCCAAATCTCACCTGCAGGCGTAGCAGAAACCAGGTGGAAAAGGCAGACAATAAGGAAACCTAAGCAAACTTCACCTATGCCAAAATCTAACTCATGAATGTGCTTCTTACCTGTTCTTTCCTAGTCCCAGCACAGTTCTATAATTTTGAAAAATTTTAAAGAAGTTTTTCCCCAACTACTGATTTATATTTTAAAAGTGCTAGATCAAGATATCTTAGACTTCAGAGGGTACTGGAGTCCCCTGCGAGACTAGTTAAAGGACAAATAGCCACTTATAGCAAGTACCCAGGTGATGTGGATGCCACAGGTATGAAGATGACAACTGTCCTCGATAAGTCACTTGATGCTATAGTTTTTTATTTAAAAGACAGAGATGGGGAAACCTTAATTTTGCTATTTTACTAAAGGTAAGTTTTCAAAGGTCATAGCCTTTAAAAAGATATGTATGACTGGATGCCACTGGGACATGGAGGTGGTGAAAGGTCAAACACCCAGTCTCGGCTGGGGTGACTCGTAGGGCCAACCCAGTCTCTGGGTTCACTGTGCGTTCGCTAGAACCAAGGTTGTGAGGGGGTCTGGGTCATGCTGCCCCCAAATATAATATTTGACATTCTGAATATTGTTTGTAGGAATTGAGAAAACTACCAAAGCAGGAAGGTTGCTAATCTTCTCCCCACTTCTCTGTTCTCCCCTGAAACAGGCCATAACACCCTCCTGTGAGAGATGCCCTCACCATGCCCAGGGGAAAGCAGTTGCCTTATCTTCAAGCCAAACGACCCTCAGAAGAATTGGAGCAAACAGGCCTTGCTAAGTTTACCTTAAGTGACTGCTATCATCGAATAGTCCTGAACCCATTGTTCACAGTCCTCCACAACCGTACACTCTGAATCCAGCCTAGCCTAAAATAGGGGGTCTGTTTCTCTGAGTCTTCATTTCTGAGTCTTCAAACTTATATCACATAAACGTGTATGCTTTTCTCTTGTTAATCTGTGTCAGTTTCTTTCAGATCCAGTTAGGGAAGCTAGGGACCCTGAGAGGGTTAAGAAAAACGTGTTTCTTCTCTACTGTTACAACTGCTTACAGTTCAAGTTCTCCCTCTGCCCCTTCCTGTGTCTCTTCATTCCCTCCCACACGCTGATGGCAGAGTACTCCACATTCTGTGTGGAAATGTCTGCCTCAATCTAGAGATGAAACTGGGGCAATTCTTGAGTGGGTGGTGATGGTTTTATGTGTTTGTTGGTTAGCGTTTAGGTTGCACAGACCCTGAGTTCTTCAGCCACGCTGACAAGAAGCAATTGGTTTGAATCACATATTGCCTAAATTTATGTTCACAGATTATTCTCGTTTGACTCGATGCAAGCTAAGACAGAATTCTTAGATGTAGCATTATTTTCACTTATATGCTCTGGGAAAACAAAATAAATTTCACATATAACTATAGACAACTGACTTTACTCTGTATAATGATTTAGCTAAACTAATTGGTCTCTTTCATCTAAAAAGAGGAAGTTTGTGGAAAACTTAAGTAATATATTAGGCAAATGAATTAATTGTTAAGAATATGAAAAATATTATAATATTCTAAACAATTCTTGGTGTGTGAATGCCTCCCCTACTAATTATATTATTGGTTTGGATAATTTAGTTTGCGCTTTGGAATTGCATTCATATTTATAACTTGCCTTTCAGAGATACTTTGGCCTATTAAAAATGTTGCTTCCTTTGCCAGCCAATGTGACCTGTGTGTGAGCACAAATCTCCCTGGAGAAGAAGCTGACCTCTGCTATTCTTTGCTCTTTCTCATTTTCCACTGAAAGCAGGTGTCACATCTGTCACTACTTGGCCACAGTAGACTATGCTAATTAACTTATAAATTATGTCCATGTGGCATTGCCTCTCTCCTGCGAGGGAGCCCTATTTGTTTGTTATGCTACATTGAAACAGGGTTAAAGAGGGCCACCAGTTTTGCATAAACACTGACCTAAATGTTTGGACATGTACACTGTTTCTCTGTATTCCCCACTGTGCTCTTCCATAGCTGGGGGGCCGTGGGTACTCGTTGAACGATCTGAATAGTCAAGGGAAGTGTCTTTGTGTACATTGGATATGGTAGTGTAGGGAGCAACAAAGGTTAACTATAACACCACAGGAAACATGTAATTACTGATGATTTGGAGAACAAGAATGTAATCATAATTTTTTCCCCTGTTGTCGCCAAAATTTTACTGCCCTGTGGCCCATCCTTCAGCACTTTGCTTTGAGTTGGCTAATCCTGATCTGATGAAGGCAAGTACTCTATGCGTATTTGAGAACGATTATTGCATTTCCTTTCCAAATGAACAGATCTGAAACATAGAGATTCTATTTTTAGCAAGAGATAAGGAATTAAGCTATTTAATGGTCTTTCCCAATCTCTTCTGACCAATAAGTCCATATGTACATTTACATATTTCAACCAAGTACCCATAGCAACCTCCTGAATTGTATCTAATAGTAAGCATCAGTATGGCATTACAAATAGCCAATTGACTTTTAAGGTGAACTTTGAGGTAAAAGTAGGTAACCTCCTATCAGTACCAATAAGCATGATAAACTTATTTGAGAACAGAGGAAACTCAGTTTCTTTTTCCAAATTGCTTTCAACAGAACATTTGTTTAAAAAGAAGACTAGAAAATGTCAAGGGAAAGTAAGTATCGAAAATTTAAAAAGTGTTTTAATTATAATAAAATATAAGGTATTGCTAAACATTGATATGCCATGGTCTAAGATGCACACTGAAAAAAAAATAAATGTAAGTACTACAGTTAAACCTTTGCTTTACCTAAAAGAGAAAAAAAAATAAAGCAGGGCTATTAATGCACCACTTATATTAACCAAATTCAGGCAATACTGTAGCCATAACCTGCCAAAATGTGAAGGTTCAAAGAGCCTGTCTAATTCCATTTGGATTTAATTATAAACGTTTTTTCTGCCCAGATATTTTCAATACTTGTTGAATTAATCTTTTAAGAAAAGATTAACAGATGTAGATAGAAGTATTCATCAAGGCTGATTTTGAAAACTTATCTGTCATTTTGGCGAGATGCCTATCATTTAAAGTTGTCTATCAAATGTAACCTCCACACCTAGTGCTGAGAGTTAAAAAGCCACCAGTATAACCCACCTGACTTAGAAAATTCTTATTTATGATGCAACACATAAAAAAAGCACATGCAGTGTGGTTGAATGTGGTCGGGGCTGGGCCAGAAACCAGCTACACAGGCAAGGATGAAACACACAAACTTTCTAAGCCGCTACAACTTCATTTCAAAGTTGGAAAGAATAGTAGGTACTCTGACATCATTGATTTATTTTGAAAAATTAATATATAGAGCATTTCAAATACTGAGCCAGATCTATGAAGCTGTACTAATATATGCCTCTGATAATCTACTATTATATTTTTCTATAATACCATAAAACTGTGGAGTTTTGTCATCTATAAAAATATGCATTTTGTAAATTTATACTATAGACATTTTTTTACATGCATGAAATTTCCTTGCAATTGTATTCCTGCACTGTAAAGATTTCCCCTACTTAAGCATCAAACATCTCTGAGGCTCTTTGTGACTTAGCGATAAATGACACGATAAGGCTTGGTCTTCAATGATAACTACATAATTTTAGGGCTTTACTGCAGAAACTACATAAAACATTAGCACTCTAAATATTTTTAACATCTTGATGACTTCAGAAGTATAATATTGAATCTACTCACCCCACCAAAGAAAACCATTTATACATTGTTCTTCCAATGACTGTGTTCACACTAAAATGCAAGGGTCTATAAGGAATTTAGGGACTTTTTCTGCAACATCTTGTGACACTATAGAAAGTTTTAAAAAGTAAAGCAAAAAACAGAAGTTAAAAGTTAACTGTCTAAAACAGAGCACCATGTTGGAGTGAAGATCAGAGTCAGTGAAATTTTTAAATTATTAAATATTTAATGAGATATAATTATATCATTTTTAGTGTATTCAGTAATTTGAAAATGTCCTTAAGAAGAACATTTTGGGTCTTTTTAAAAATTAGAATCTAAGAATCATGCTGAGTTTACCAATTGAAACTTCAGGGAACAGGGACATCAATTTAAGGCAATTTTTTCTATGGAATATAAATAAAAATTTGAAAAGCATTGTTTATGCTTAGTTTGTTTAGTTCCAACAAATTCTATCTGGATTTTAGAGGTCCCTAGGTTTAGTCCATGCCTTCAAAGCCCAAATATTAATGGTCTAGTCTTGACAGAGGAAAGGAAATGTGTATTTTGTAAGTTAACATCTATGAAGCCCAGAGGTACTGAAAGCTTCTGGGAGAATAAGAGAGACAGTAATTCAGAAGAATCGCTTCAGCCTATGGTCAAGCTATTAGATGGTACAGGGACATTCCTCAGAAAAATTATAAAAAGATAGAAAATTATCTGTAATTATCATTCTTTCTTTCCATCCCTTTTCTCTCTTTAGGTACCCAGATCCTTTGAATTCCTTAATTCTTCCTCCTAGAAAAATAATTTGACCAAATAATTCCCCAGGAGATATAATAATGATGAAAGTCACAATATGATCCTACCCAGAATACTTAATTTTAATAAAAAAAAACAATTTCTAAGCTAAAAGTTTCCAATTCTAGCCATACCATTGGGCCATTTGCAAGTCAACTGAGGAAGTATTATAAAAGGAGAACTCTTCTTAAAACCTAAAGTCATTGGTATTTAAGTCACTTGTTCAGACCTCGGATAATGCTGATGCCAATGTAGTACTTTGTAGAAAAGGTTTTCAGTCCCCCACTGAAAACCCATTCTATTTCTTTGTCCTTGGGAACAGAACCCTGGTTTTATACTAGTTCTCTGTGTGCGCAAATAAAAACCTACCGTTCCCACCTTCCCTCGTAGTCACAGGTGGACAAGTAGTGAGTAGAACCAGCAGGTGAGGCTGTGGAAGAAGGCTCCTTCACAAAGAGAATAAGCAGGCATGTTACTGCTTCTCATCACTCTCTTCCTGCTTCTCTGTCTGGAACTCCATTGTCCTCACTGCAGCAGCAACAGCCATGAAATAATTTTAAGGATCAAAACCATGCATTAAGAATGATGGAACGGATGAAATAGCTGAGATTTGGACCCATCATATCTGCCTTCACTAAACTTACGTCTGGATTCCTTTTATGTGAGATGTAAACAAATGTCTTATCTTGTTTCGAACTGCAATTTCTAACTTATATGAGCATTTTACCCATATGCAATGTGTGGTATCACCACCAAAGCTGAATTGTATGGAAAATCTAGAGGCGTAATTGGAGAGAATAGGAACAGTATCTCTCTCTATAACACACAATATCAAGATATCTAATCAGTTCTGCGTGGCGTATTATTCTAGGCAGCCAAGAAATGTGTTAGAGACAAGCCAGCAGTAGCCATGGTTACTGAAAATGTGACTATGCATAAAAGCCTGCTGACAAAGTTATTATCTTGTTCCAGTGTAGTGGAATAAAAAGGGTCACCAATTAGTTGGACCACTTTGTTTTAAGAGGAGGAGTCTGTATTTCTTCCTCTTAAATCTGAGCAGGCTCTTTGGCGGCTTTTACTGGCAGGATACAGCAGGAATCATGCCTTGTCATTCCAGCCCTCACCTTTAAGAGAATGGCCACTTTTACTCCCTCTTAGAAAGCTTCTTCTCATAGTCATAAGTACCATGAAGGAAATCTAACTGGTCTGCTAGACAGACCATGTGAAGAGGTCTGAGACAACACACAGAGAGAGGAGCCTGGCCCAGCCTTCCAGCTGTGTAACCATTTCTACCAAAGCACCAGGCAAACACATGACATCATCTTGGGCTCTCCCTGTCCACTCAGCTACCAGCTGAACCCAAGTCAAGACCACAAGGAGCAGAATAATTGTCCACCAAAGCCCAGCCCAAATTCCTGACTCACAAAATTATAACATATGATAATATAGTTATTGTTTTAAGCCACTAAGATTTAGGGTTATAGTTAATGTAGTAATAGAAACCTGGAACAGAACAAGCAAGAGCTAAATCTCAAAATAAGACCTTGGATTTCACTGAGGGAACTAGAGAACTAGTAAAAAAACAATGTGGTGGTATAAATCTAACTTTGTGGGAGAGGTGCATTTTACTTGTGAGATACTCCCCCCCCCCCCCAGTTAACTAGCCTATAATGTAAGGCCCTAGATAGATCCTAGGTCAAATAAAGCATATAAAAATAAGTGGGGAAGAGGTGCCTAGAACCCAACACAAGAACATGGAGTCTGAAAATGTAACAGCAGCAGGTTCCGCAGACCCAGGAGAGGAAACCCTAGAAGGACGGAGAGATGAGGTGGCCAGCGGACACCATGAGCATATGCAGCTGCAGGGACTCAGACAGGGCTGAGGTGGAGAAAAAGAGGCAAGTGTTTAGGTATAAGAGGTAGAATGTTTCAGCAAATTGACTGTAAACTGGGTTATATTAGTAAGACTTAAATCAATCTTAGTGGCCATGGACATTAAATTAAAACCATAATAGGATAAGGGGGATGACTTTTATTTTTATTTTAAACAGTCTGTAACAAAAGACTTAGTGCCCTAGTGTTAACCAGACCTCCTTTACTTAATAGATATATGTCTCAGTTAATCAATCTAAACCTCTATTTCCTCAACTGTAAAATACTGCCTAGTACTCCCTCAGAGACATAAGTTAATAGTAAAAGCACTTAGTTCCTTGCACACAATGATGTCTCAATATTGTCTTTTTTTTTAAGGCATTTAAAGGACCATGGAGAGAGTAACTCAAGGAAGATTATAACTGCATTTTCATGGAGAAAAGGGAAGAAGAGAGTTGGGGAGACCTCAGCAGTCAGGAGAAGAAATTAAAAAGCATAAAACTGACCAGTGAAACTAATTGAGATTCTTCACCTTAATCCTGCACCTTGCCCACTCCATGACTGTGGCAAATGTCAGATATTTTTTTTTTTGCCTGGTTCAAATGTTTTGTATCTATTTTCAGTATTAACTCTAGGGAAGCTATGACACCATTTACCCGGTGAAATCCCCAAGAGATTGGGAGGCTGAACAGCAAAGGAAGTGCATGGACTATTTTCTCATAACATCTGAGGGAAGGAGAACAGAGCCCAGTGAAAAGACTGGGACTGCTGAGGGCGTCTCAGGAATGCAGAGTGTGAGTCCAGTGCATTTGGGCTCATAGCTGATGCACAAATAGACTCTTTATTAAGTTATTTTTATAAAAATAAATATTATTATAAAGATGACATTTTAAAAACACGAAGACAGGTAAGTAACAACACTTGGAGATAGAAAGTCAGCAGAAGCCCGGAAGCACCCACCATGTCCTAACTTTCTCTTTGTCCATCTGCTTCACTGTTCTTCCTCTGCCCTGGTTCAGTCGATCTTCTTCCCCTTGGCGGGTAAGACTGCCATCCCACAGCCCCTGTGTTCCCAAGTTCCCCTTGCTTCTGTTCAAAAGGTGGACCGCCTGAGTCCCAACCCCAGTTTCTCAGAAGAAAGAAGATGGGGAGAGGCTCAGTATAAGTTTAATATCCACACCTGTCTACTGTATTTAGAAAGACCTGGTCTTAGCCCTGGCTGTCATAGCTCAGTGGATCGAGCGCGGGCTGAGAACCAAAGTGTAGCAAGTTTGATTCCCAGTCAGGGTACATGCCTGGGTTGCAGGCCATGACCCCCAGCAACCGCACATTGATGTTCCTCTCTCTCTTTCTCCCTCCCTTCCCTCTCTAAAAATAAATAAATAAATAAAAAGAAAGAAAAACCTGGTCTTTATACACACACACACACACAAATACACAGCTGATATCTACCCAAACCTGTGGATAAGAGGAGCAGTCCTCAGAGAGAAAGAACTCATGAGTTCGGAATAGTACCTAGTGTCCACAATATTATATATGCATTTTTCTACTGTGTCATCACAAACACTATCACTCATGTCATACTGTAGGTATGAAGCCTTGCATAACCACATAGTATCTACATGAGAGTCAAGTATAGGCTTAACTATGTTTGGTTCATATTATTCTTTGGATTGTTGTTCATAGTTACACTAAATACCTAAACTGCTCTACCAAATTGCCTGTGAGGAGGATTACCTTGTCAAAATACAGTCTTTTGGTTTTCTTCCATCTCACTTGATTTCTATGTGGCAGTTTCTTTTTCATATTATTTAAGAGAATGGTTAAATTAGAAGACATGAAAAAACTTCCTTGTTTTCTTTCAACTTTAATACCTTTGCTGTCATCCACATGTAGAAATGTAATTCCTGAACTAGAAGGCTCATTTTAAATTTTGAGCTACTTCAGTCTTTACCAAAAAAATTGTATAGTCATCGTCTATTTGCAAGAAAGTTTACTTTACAAAACCACATAAACTATTCGTGTGTTTTACTCCAGAGTCATTCATGCCTCCCCAATGTGGTTCTGTAAATCCACATATAGCTGCTACCTTTGGAGCCTGGAGGTGGTCCCAGGGAGCCAGCTCTGGCCTTTTATTTGGCCAGAGCACCACTGTATGTGGCACCTGTGCTTTCACATGGTGCTGTGTATGCCACTGAGGACACTCGTTGCCTGTCTTTGTTCTGCCAACTGCGTTAGAAAGCACCCTAGCAAAAACCGGATAAGATGACACAATGATTCATGGGTAAAACAATGTTTTGAGATGGGGGTGTTTTTGTAATGTGTAAATATTAAAGACTATTTCCAGCCACGATGGCTATCTTCAAAAGAGCAGTTCATTTTTATATTGTAATGGTTACTTAGTATATTAATTTAGCAACCTCAGTAACTTGAGACCCTTAAGAAGCTGTGAGAAACTGGAGAAGCCTGGATAGAGAACAGAGTTTGAATGAAGCTCCTCTTCATGATGTATTTATTGACCACCAACTATAACATTCTTCTCTGCCGAATAATCTTGAGTCCTTTTATTTT
Source organism: Phyllostomus discolor (assembly GCF_004126475.2). NCBI lineage: Eukaryota > Metazoa > Chordata > Mammalia > Chiroptera > Phyllostomidae > Phyllostomus > Phyllostomus discolor. The sequence goes on from NC_040903.2 coordinate 204,697,330, forward strand.
TCCTCTTCTGATTTTAGATTATTTAGTTGATTTATGTCTCAGGGACAGGAAGGCTGAAATCCGAAACCCCACCCGGTTCGCTGTCCCTTTCCTTTCTGGGACTGCGAGGGGAAGCCGGAAACTTCAGTAACACCATGTTTCAATTATTTTTATTTTAGACCACATGGGCAGAGACTGCTCACCACTGTTCGACAGGATGTTGCTGTGTCTTCTTGGTAGGGGTCCACTCCCCTTCAAAGGGAGAAAATTGGATTTCTTTTTCACTCAAAAAAAAAAATATTAGCCACACACGCAGACAACACCTCGCAGGGATACAAGCCTGAATGAGAACTTTTAAATAAGGCATACTTTCCTGTTATCTTTTTCTTCTGAACAGGGGCATGTATTACTGCTTGTGATTTCTAGGAGCTCAAATTCCTAATACTATGAAAGCTATAGATCCATAATACCTTACCCAAAACGACTGAGGTCAGAGGTAATTTAGAATATAGAACTTCTCAGATTGTATATTGTGCATGCTATGGAATACCCCAGGTAGATTTGGGCAGAACTGTAAAAAAAAAAAACCACATGAAAAATTCTGTAGCAAAATATGTGACTATTCATACCAAGGAGGATAGACAATGACTAAAAATACTCTTATGTTAATTCTCCTTCAGTTTTTCACAAAACTATTTCAGGCCAGGTCCGATTTGGCCCCACATAGATTATAAAAGCAGGTAGCATTTAGAACTTTATAGCTTTTGGAATTGCAAGGAAGAGATTGCACACTTATATTCATAGGTTTCAAGAATATTGTAGGTGCTCACTAAATACTTGTGGTGATGATTCAATAAATAAATGGTTGACTAGTTAAATAAATGACTAAGTGTGCAAATGAATGGTCTTTCTCTTACACGGTAGAAAATAAAGAGGAGAATATTTTATGGTTTAATAGGATATCCATATGTGGAAGCATACTTTAATGGGGAAATTTTTTCCAGTGAAGAAGGTAATTTATTTTCCTAACCTGTTACCAGGTACAGTGGTAATAGGACCATAGTGTTCAGTCAGGTTTCATGTTAGATTCTAAATACACTCAACTTGCTCCTATCTCTGGTTACATTCCTAAGCTTTCCTTAAAGCTTTGCATAAGCATTAACTACAGATTATACTTTCACCCTGAAAAACACATTATATAGGAAAATAGATGGTGGTGAGTACAATCTATTCTTCAGAGCAAATGTTGCTTGTTTTGAAATGATTTTTTCCAGTATTTAGTCATAAAAAAGTCCTTTGCAAAGTTTTTCATATCCCTTGTGATTCTTTCAGTTGAAGAGCATTCATTCTGCATATTTAAGAGGTTGTTATGCTCTGAAGATTTATTTTATTAAATGTTTGATACTATTCAGAGAAAGAACATGACTAGAACACAAAAGCACACCATAACAGCTTATATGTGTCATCTTCGCCTTGAAGAATTCTCTCGTGTCTTTAAAGTGCTTTTCAGCTTACGGCTCGCAGAAGGAGCTGCCCTTCTGCCTCGTCAGTGGTGAATCATCCTGGGTCTGTCACATCTGAGGTTTTCCAAGGACTGCCTTGGATTACACTCGCTGTCTCACCATATTTATTCACAGCGCTCCCTCCCATTCTCAGAAGTCCTGGTTTGGATGAAAAATTACAAGATCACCTTAGTTAATAAAAATTCTCATAATTTTGATTTAAAAAGTTCATGTTGTTTCCCCCAGCAAATTCATTCATTTTTCTCAACCTTATGATTATGTCACAAGATGGACATTTCAGGTTTAAGTGACTACTTTACCCCCAGATTTCTAACCAACAATCTGCCCTCTCTGAAAAGGATTAGCAAATCACTTAAATCCATTGTAAAGTAGATTCGTTTGTTTTCCCCAGGAAGGGGAAAGAAAAACTCTTAAAATGTTTTTACCAGCCCTGGGTGGCATAGCTCAGTGGATTGAGAGCGGGCTGTGAACCAAAGTGTCATAGGTTTGATTCCCAGCCAGGGTATATGCCTGGGTTGCAGGCCATGGCCCCCAGCAACCGCACATTGATGTTTCTCTCCCTCTCTCCCTCTCTCTCTCTCTCTCTCCCCTTCCCTCTCTCCCTCCCTCCCTTCCCTCTCTAAAAATAAATAAATAAAATCTTTAAAAAATGTTTTTACCATTTATGAAGTCTGTCACTAAAGCATCAATTTCCCCACTGAAACAAAACCACTAGAAGTCCAACAAGAATGACTCTGTGACAGAGGAATTGTACACTCCCAAAATGTTTGCTTTGCAAGGCCACATGAAAAGTCATCTTCTTTTCCACCAGCCGACATGTTTCAGCATCCTCACGGACTGCCAAGATTAATAGAGGTGTAACAGCCATGTAGTCAACACTGAGTCAGTTTATTAAGGAGGGAGGTGTAGAGAAATCAGTGCTGGGAAGGACTTGTTGAGAGACAGGGTTGTTCTATTGCTGATAAAACACGGGGAAATACACGTGTATATTTTTTTCACTAGAAAGAAAGCAAGGATTAGCTAAACAGATTGATGTTTCCACTTTTATCTACTGGCTATACTGATATGTGTACCAGCATGATAAATGAATAAAACATTCAATAGTGGAAGGAGGTGGACAGAGTACCAGTAGCACAGGTATTTCCTTTCTAAAAGAAAAACAAGTATTTTGGCTTCCCAAATGCTACTAGATGACTTCAATCACTGTACTCATGTTTCATAATTAAAACTGGAGAGTGAAGCCTTTGGCTCAACTTCTTGGCTCCCCAAAACATATCCATTTACTACAAAACAGATTAATCCCTTACCTGGAGTGGGAGACAGATAGATTAACTATGCGGATTTTACCATTAAAACCAACAGAATGAGGCTTTGTCTAAAGGAAGGGAGTTTCCTCTTCTACTTGGAATCATTCCAGACCTCAACACTCCATGTCTGAATTTAGTAGGGATTTGCAGACAAGCATTGGCTGGTATAACCACTATCCAATTAGCTTTAGTGCCACTGGAACAACGCTATCCCAATTCCTCCTAACACATCCTAAAACATTTTCATGAGAACCATCATGCACCAAAGGCAATGGTCAAACAAACAAAACAAAACGATAAAGCATCCCTGTCCCCAAAGATGAGCATGCTTTCTTTTTGTTTAAAAATGGGACAAAAATAATCTCCCAAGCATTCTGGCATACCCAAAGTATTCTGTCTTTAGACTTGAGTGGGAAGATAAATTGGTGATATACTGACCATGCTTTTACTCATTTAAAATTAAGATTTATGGTTTGTTAAATGTAAGTTCACAATAAGAATATGAAAATGTAGAGTTAGGCCAGAAAGCTCTGGACGTGCAATCAAGTCAGACTAAGATGTTTTGGTCCAAACACAGCATTTTTTTAAAGGAGGAAACAAAAATGAATCAAGCAGCTATTTATCAACTAGTCCAGCACCCAGAATTGTGCCCCCTGATTTACTTAGGCCCTACCTAGTGCTTTCTTTTTAAAAAAAATTATTTTATTGTTCTTCAGTTAGAGTTGTCTGCATTTCCCCCTCATGTCTTCCCCCCACCCCAGTCAAACCCATCTCCCTCCCTTGTCTCCACCCTTCTGCGTGGTTTTGTCCATGTGCCCTTTAGAGTATTTCCCGAAAACCCTTCCCCCATTATCCCCTCTCCCCTCCTCTGGTTACTGTCAGACTGTTCTTAATTTCAGTGTCTCTGATTATATTTTGCTTACTTTTTTCTTTTGTTGATTAGGTTCCAGTTAAAGGCAAGATTATACGATATTTGTCCCTCATCGCCTGGCTTATTTCACTTAGTATAATGCTCTCCGGTTCCATCCATTCTGTTGCAAAGGGTAGGAGCTCCTTCTTTCTCTCTGATGCATAGTATTCCATTGCATAAATGCACCACAGTTTTTCAATCCACTCATTTACTGATGGGCAGCTAGGTTGCTTCCAACACTTGGCTATTGTCAGTTGTGCTGTTATGAACATTGGAGTGCATAGGTTCTTTTGGATAGGTGTTTCAGGGTTCTTAGGAATTAATCCCAGCAGTGGAGTTGCTGTATCAAAAGGCAGTTCCATTTTTAGTTTTCTGAAGAAATTCCATACTGTTTTCTACAGTGGCTACACCAGTCTGCATTTCTAATAGTGCACTAGGGTTCACTTTTCTCCAGATCCTCTCCAGCTCTTGTTTGCTGATTTGTTTATGATGACCATTCTCAACAGTGTAAAGTGGTATCTCATGGTGGTTTTAATTTGCATCTCTCTAATGGCTAGTGATGCTGAGCATCTTTTCTTATGTCTCTGGGCCCTCTGTATGTCCTCCTTGGAGAAGTGTCTGTTCAAAAACTAAAACAAAAGAAAACTTAAAAACTCCAAGTACCAATGTCATGAATATATCAAGCAATCAGAGCAACAAGGAGAAGAAAACAATGTTCACAGAGAGCGAAAATGCAAAGGTAGCCCTTGGAGGTAAAATACAAGACAGAAAACCTAGAACAGAATGACTTTCTCTTTTGACACAGCACAGAAATTATCTAAGAGGGAGTCAAAAATATGTAAATGTGATTGGGTGCTGAATGCAAAGAACTTTGTTCAAAAAAGATTCTGAGGAGTGGCTGGAGTCCTAATGAGCTCTTCGATAGATTTCAGTGAGCTAAGGAAAAAGATATCCTTACTTCTCAGGCATTTGCTAGGGTTGATACCTATCAGAGAAGATCAATAGATACAAAGGTGCTTGTCATTTTCTGTTCATGTTTTCCATTCTTCTGCAGAAACTAAAAGTACCTCACATTGTAAGGCATTTTTCATTCTTTTCCTTTGCGGATTCTTGTGGAAAATCCCTATTTTAATTCAGTCCTTTCCAGCCTCAAATTTAGCATTAGAATATGTCGATATTTTTCTTAACATAGTTCCAAGAGGAGAGAAGGACTTGAGTGAGTGCTTTCAGGCCAGGGCTCACTGATTCAGAATTAGAGAAACTTTAAGATAGAAGGGGGCTTAGAGACTGTTGGTCTAGTGGTTCTCAACTGGACATGTTGATTTTAACCTCCAGGGGACGTTCTACAAAGCCTGGAGACATTTTTGAGTGGAGTCACAATGGAGTAGGGGTCATAGTAGCATCTAGTGGGTAGAGAGGCAAGGAATGTTGCTGAAGATCCTACAATGCACAGGCCAGGCCCTCACAGCAAAGAGTTCCCCTCAGCTGACAACAGTACCCAGGATGAGAAGCCTTTCTGAGTAATTTGGCTTTATAAATGAGTGAATGGAGGCTCAGTGACACTAAGTCATGCTTGGTGAATTTAAGTCCAATCCTAAACATGTGTTCTCTTGACTCCCTTTCTGGTGTTCTTTTATATAATAATGAAAACTACTACTTGCTTTCCTAATTAACAAGACCAGTTCACATTTTCTACTTAAAATTCTCAATGTTTTTAAAAGGAATGAACTCCACTGTGTTTGCTCAATTTGTCTAGCACCTCTGAAAACGGACTCATTTACCTGCTTTGTAAAAACATTAAGGGAAAATTTAGGAACCTGAGTTATACACCATGCCCTTGATGGTCTCTAATGAAGGTAATACAGAGTGGATCATCAGCTAATTTAAAAGGTTGTAGCTAATGCCATATATATATAAAACATATAAAACAATGCTATATATATATATATAAAACATAGAATGAACTCTTCTCAAATTTAAGAAAAATGCATTGAGAGAGGGGAAAAAAAAAACAAGAACACACCTTTGCAAAACTATAGGAATATGGAATGTTGATGCAAAGTCAATTATCTAGCAAGTTTCTCCTAAAGGAACTCACACAAAGCATTGTATCAGTCTTTCTTTCTCTCTCCTTCTTTGTCTGTCTGTGGAAGGAAGATAGACAAGAGTCTCCACATGTCAACCCGCATACCTCCTCTTCCTTGGCCTCCATGTGGCCCCGAAACTGTGTGAATTTGTTTTTCAAAGAAGACTGCTTCTCAGGAAAATTATGTTGTTAGAAGTTTCAGATTTTAGCTTCCGATCTTAATCTCCTGGGTTCTGGTGACCTTGGGCTTTTCACTATGTTAAAGTCATTGTGCAAAAGCTGTCCGTCCCCCCACACCGCCCCTGAAGAAGCTGGGGCGACATGAACTCCACACATTTGAACACATTTGCTCATTTCCTGATGAGGGTGAGCAGAGGTTGCCAGCCCAAAATATGCCTTTTGGGATATTGATTGTTTTAAGCTGGTTATATTTAAGAAAAGACTCAGAAAATACCTTTGACCTTACTCCTAACTGCCTAAAAGATTTTAGGAACAAGATCATTTCCAAGAAGGCAGGTATTACTACATAGATCACTACAGTCTAATGTGAACTAGGTGTCTCATTGTTGAAAATACCCTAGTAAACAGTTGTTTACCAAACTTTCACTTTTCTATCTCTAGGCGAATTGCCTTCCCGTCCTTTGAAGTTCCAAACCACACACCCTTCTTCTTCTTAGTTCTAGATAGAATAGAAGCCCCAACTACCTCATATGTCTCGGGTCTCAAATTCTTATGAATCCCTCCTATTCATCTGTCTTTTCTCAATTTGAATAATCAAATTAGGTTGGAGAAAATACATTTCTCTCCCACACTGGCTTCCCAAGAACCAGGTCCTTTCAGGTGAAGGGGAACAGAATTTGTCACCCCAAAATATGCCCCTTTAGCATAAGAATTATCTCAGGCTGATTATTTTTGAGAAAGAGCAGTCATAAAAGCATCTCTGAAAACGTAGTAGAAGGTACCCTTTTATAATAGGGATTTACATTTATAAGTGAAACCCCATTTGTAAGGAGATCTCCCTCTCTGTACCTGGAAAAGGATGACCAAATCTTGAAAAACTCTTATGAATGGAGACAGCACCTACTTATCGTGCATAATGACCATATCCTTGTTCACTGTGCTTTGCCTGGTAACCACCTATAACTGGCCTCCCCCCACCCCACACCCAACACCTTTTTTTTTTTTTTTTTTTTTTTAGCTGGTGGCTTTGCATTTAAGCTGGTGGCTTGAGACATTTCTGGGAGTTAGTTTTCCTAGGTATACTCAGGTATACAGGAGGCATATGGTATTAAACTTCTGTTTCTTTTTTCTCTTTTTAAACTGTCTTTTGTTTTAGGAGAGTCTCTGCCAAGGATGTAGAAGGGTTGAGAAGAAATTATTTTTCCTCCCCTACATAGGTTTCAACTTGTCAGATTAAGGAGAAACAGCCAAATGAATTTTACCTTCTGAGAACGGCTCCTGAATAAGCTCATCATCTTACTTAAAACAATATCAGTGGCCTACTCCTTGGCCTTATTCCAGCCTTTACACATATATGTGAATAATTTACATATAACTCATGCCCCTAGTGAGCATACTTGTTAATCTCTTTCCTCATAAGCTACTTGTCCCCTCTTATATCTGTAAGCAGGTTTTCTGCAGAAGTTAAGTTTTTTGGAAAAGTGGCAGTCAAATCATTTCCAAATTTCCTAGTACAGTTTTCTGAAAAAAAATCTCTGTATAATTTAATTGATTTGCTTGTGCCCAGTATATAATGAAGTGAACATGTTTTCCTACTATAATAATTCCATGATATGGACAGGCAGTGATATTTCGTATCTTGACCCCAAAAAACGTAGGCCTGACAAACCCAGAGAAGAAAATAGAGTATGGTATCTACCCGTGTATGATTCAAACATAGATTTAAAGATGTATATCCCTGTTGACCTGTTATCTCTGAAGAAGGATTAAATGCTTTCTCTTAAATGAATTTTATTATGTTTTAAAAGTCCTCTAATTCCCAAATTCATCTAAAAATTACAGTGTTAGAATTGCTCAGAGGCCCTTTTCAAAACAAACATGCCCTGTTAGGAAGTTAATAAAAGCTTATTTTGGCTATAAATTATAGGACTTCTTATATATAATGTTTTGTTTTCACACTTGTTAACATTTGTTTGAGTACATATTTGTGACACTATAATTTATTATACACACACGTATATATACAGTCATTCACATCCCTTTCAAAATGCTACTGCATTTTGGTCATCCAAGAGCCCTGATGAAGATGCACAGGATTTGTGTTGTTCCATGCCTGATAACAAACATCCATTCTGCAGCCCATGGATCAAGGAGCAATTTTTACTTTCAAGTCTTATTATTTAAAAAATATATTTTGTAAAACTATAGCTTCCATTCATACTGATACCTCGGATGGATCTAGGCGAAGTGAATTGAAATCCTCTGGAAACAACTCAACATTCTAGATGCTATTAAAAACACTTGTGATTCATGGGAAGAGGTCAAAATATCAACATTAACAAGAGCTTGGAAAAAGTGGATTCCAATCCTCATGGATGGCTTTGAGGGGTTCAAGACTTCAGTGGAGGCAGTAGTCACAGATGTGGTAGAAACAGCAAGAGAACTACTAATTAGAGGTGAAACCCGAAGATGTGAGTCTCTATAATCTCAGGATAATACTTTAATGGATGAAGTGTTGCTTCTGATGACGAGCAAAGAACGTGGTTTCTTGAGATGGAATCGACTCCTGGTGAAGATTTTTGGAAGACTGTTGAAATGAAAACAAAGGATTTATAATATTACATAACCTCAGTTGATCAAAGAGCACTGGAGTTTGAGAGGAATGACTCCAATTTTAAAAGCTGGTTGGAACGACTATACTTTCAGGGGGGATTTCTATAGTTCGTTAAAAGCAGGTTGACTGTGATTAAAGTGCTATCGAACATGCTACACATGCTGTCACTACAGAGATAGTGTTCATGAAGGGACGACTCTGTGGATGAGGCAAATTTCATTGCTGTCTCATTTGAAGAAATTGCCACAACCGCCCCAACTTTCAGCAAACACCACCCTGACTGGTCAGCAGCCATAACCATGGAGACAAGACCCTCCATCAGCAAAAGGGTTATGACCCACAGAAGGCTCAGGTAATGGGTAGCAGTTTCAGCAATAAAGTGATTTTTAATTAAGGTATGTACATGATTTTAGACAGACTGCTATTTCACACTTAATAGACAAGAGTATAGTGTAAACATAACCTTTACGTATATGCACTGGAACACCAAAAATTCGTCTAGCTCACTTTATTTTGATATAATTATAGTGGTCTGAAACCAAACCCACAACACTTAGAGCTATACCTGTATTGATGTATTTAATATTTACAACAGCCTTATAATGATGGATACTGTAACTATCCATGCATTTATTGTATGAAGCCAGTGAGGCACAGAGAGGTTAAGTAATTGGCCCGAGAAACGAGCTCCTAACCTGATACAGCCAGGATTTGAGCCCAGGTGACTTTGACTCCGGAATCATTTCTCTTTATTATGAAATTTGGCCTTAAAGCTTAGTTTATAAAATGATCATGACATTATCGTAAAATGTAGTCCTAAAACTGTATTTTTCATCATTCTACACCACAGGTTCTACTTAGTAGTTGACCCTTCCTTAAAATATCTACATCTTTGTTTTTTGGATCAGGGCATCTATCTGAATGTTTAAATGAGTGTTAGCCATAGACAAGACCCAATGAGGGTCTTGTCTCCATGGTTATGGCTTCTGAATGTCTGTCTGAATGTTACCAAACCTCATGTCTTAGTCTATTGGTACATGTTATAGTTTCCTTCTTTTCGCCAACTTTGCATTTCACTGATGTCTGTAAGCTTTGTATACCTTGGTCTGCTTAATTATTTAATGTGAGATTATTTTAAGGGGAGACTGAATGAAACTTAGAAATTGATTTTTATATTAAATTATTAGATTAGAGTAGCAACTCTAAAGGTACAAATGCTTTTTCTGAAGAGATTTTAGTAAAACCAGGCATCCTCTGGTTATATTAACATACAGTAAAAATGGTATATGTGTGTGTGTATGCATTTGTTAAAGAAAGAGAAAAAATGGCCAACTAACTCAAAGACTGGAAGATTTAAGTGAGGAGGGATAGAATCTTTCAAGAGAGTAAATACCCTGTCCAGATTGGGTTTGGGGCTGAGGGTAGGGAGTGGGAGCGTGCGGAAAAGTGGAGCTTCTTAGCTGATGTACTAAATTGTGTTAAAATAACTTGACATTTTGCATTTTGACACTGGAAATAGCTTATCCTGGGCAAAAAAAAAATTAACATGCATCAATTGTTACATCAATATTTCATGAAAAAAGACTGGATATGAGACTTAAACCTAATGCCTCTTCTAATAAACAAAACAATACTCTTTAATAGCCTTTGATTGCCTCCTTTTAAGCAAGGAAATAATCACTAAATAACTGTGGCCTAAAGAAAATATGAGCCACAGAACAGACAGATATTATTACTAAATAGTTTGCCCATTTCCTTTTTAAAATGAATAACTGGAGGCTTTTATTGACTCGGTTTTCATGTGTTCAGAATGCTTCCCCCTCTTTCTTTTTGGGTTGGTTTGTTTGTTTTAAAGACCAGCACCACAGGGAGAGTGCTTAAATACACATATTCTGAAAAGTCTTTTGTGTCTGTTCATCCCGGCCAAGGAATTAATCCCAGACCTGACTGTTAGGATGACAATGTTGATATCTTGTTCTGTCACTCAAAAGAAAATAGGAAACATTCTCTTGGCATCCATGTTTCTGAGTTTTCTTAAACGGGTAAAATACAAACACTATTATTCAGAATTTCTCATTTTTCCCGAAGAATGGTTACCTTTGATGATTTAAAAGCCATAATATTATGAGTATACCTTTGATTATATACTTGAAAAAGCTCCAAAACCAGGTGGAATTAAACCAAAAGTTTCTGAGTCTGTTCTCCTAATTGGCATTGTTAAAATTCAAGCTATTTTGCCTGTTACTTGCCTTTTTTAAATCTCTCTTTTCCCCTTTCTGCTGTTTCTGATCTTTGTCTTCATTTGTGCTATTTTAAATACCTTTATAGTAAAAGATCACTATTAACATAATTGCCTTGCAAGCATTGTTGAAGAGAAGTAAGATGCAAATAAACAAACATACACTATCCCCTAATAACTTTGGTTAAGTACTTCATTAACCACTTTTAAAATTACAGAATTTAGGCCGAAGTACTGCCTGATTTCAGTCTCGAAACTGCATGAAGACTGCATGTGAAATGGGAGCTGATCTGAAAAATACCGCACTAACATTGCAAGTTTTTAAAAAATGCTAGTAGAAAGAAGGTTCAAGCTGGACTATGAAAACCCAACTCTCCTTCTTGTCTCTTTTTCATCAAACTCACTCCTTTTATCTGGTTTAAACCCAAGCCTCAGAAAAGCATGTAGGTAGTAATATAAAATAATTTTTTAAGTTGTAAGGTGTTATATAAAGAAAAAAGTTAAATGTCACCATTAGGGCAGGCCATAAAATCTCCCTGTGCATATTTAGCCTTGCCAAGAGATTAAGAATGCATTAATTAACTTTTATTTAAGAATTCTTTTTCTTCCTTTCTCATTACAGAGTTTCACCACCTTACTTTAACTGCAAGCTTCTTTTCAAATTGTAAGTTCCTTGAGTTCAGCTATCAAGTTTTATTTGGTAATAGACTATAACAAATAACCAATAATATATGTGAAATAAAAGAAAAAAATTATCTTGTTAGCAAGACATCTATATTTCCCTCTTATTCCCTTCATGTTCTCCCATGAACTTACCTATTTATTGCTCTCATTAGAAAAATGAATAGGACTTGGAGGGAATAGTCCAAATTGAAATAATCATTTAGCATTCAGTGCATGGTAGGTATACAATAGGTATTTGTTAAAAGAATACTCAATAATAATTGTTAATAGATTTGTGTGCTTTTCAAATTTTATTTGTTTGTTTGTTTTTATTTATTTTTAATCCTCACTGGAGGACAGGCTTAAAGGGGAAGGGAGAGAAAAAGAGAGGGAGAAAAACATCATTCAGTTGCCTCTTGGAGGCGGGATCAAACCTACAACCTAGGCACATGCCCTGACTGGGGATCAAACCTGGAACCTTTTGGTTTATAGGATGATGCTCCAACCCATTGAGCCACATCAACCTTATGTGCATTTTAAAAGCTGTTGACAACTGGTCTTCACGCTCCTTCATCCAGTCACTTGTGCAAACTCCTTACATTGGGGCAGGGGACAGAGTGTGCTGAGCACACCTTAAAACCTGCTCCTGGAGAGAAAGCGGGGAGAACCACCCTCCAAGAAACACAACTTTAGTTCAGTATAAGCATGTCCTTCTTCTCTTAGTGGTCAGCATGTTTTTTCCTGTTTTCTGGCCTTCCTTTCAATCCTATCTGGCTAGCTTCAGACCCTCCGATGTTCAGGCTTCTTGGCTGGGCTCCTGGGCTCAAAACAAGCGACAGGAACCCCTGCCTGACATCTGTCTACCTCCCTGAGCTCTGTAGTTTGCTATCTAGCTTCACTAGGCTCAGATGACAGGCTTTCCCAGTATGCATGATTCTGATGTTTAGTCCACTCTGATTTGATCCCTCTGAACTTAGGCCACTCTGATTGATTCCCTGCAACCTTAGGCCACTCTGATTCGGTCCCTCTCTTCCCAATGCCAACTCTCTTTCCAAGGCTCTTAGGCCTGTGGTTGTGTCTGTTTTTGCTCTCCTGGCTCAAATGGGAGCTTGACTCACGGAGCACATGTGGAAATAGCCTTGATCCTGGCCTGCCGTGTATCACACCTTGTGCAAACCCCTTCAGAGAACCGCAGCGATGGTTTACAGATTAAAGAATGAGAGTAATAAGGAAGGTTAAAGAACAGAAATTACTCAACCTGGGAATGTGAGTCTGAGGGACAATTTAATAATGGTCTCTAATTATGCTGAGAGTTCTGTTAGCATCTTAGTGCTGCAAACTGCAACCAGCTGTTTTTAATCTCTACTGAGGACAGAAGTCGTGGGTATGAGTGTCAATATGGCACAAGAGATCAGGGTTAGGCAGAAAGAATTTCCTGGTGGAATTTGCTTATAGTAGTCTCCATATAAACAGAAAACATGCCATAAAATAAATTCAGTCTCATATCTTTGATTTCCTTTGGGTGAATTGGAATACTGAACTCTGGAATGCCTCAGGAATTCAACTGGCTCACAGCAACAAGCTTCATGGGCTTCCCAGGTGATGAGAACAAAGACTGGAGCTCACATGTGCTCTCTGAACTTTCCCGTGGGTACCACCCATTTCTGCATCCTGTCACCACACCTCCCCTGTGGCGTTATTTCACTTTTCTGCTTCGCGTGCTCATGTTCTGTGAGGATGTAAGAGCTGAATAACATGGGGTATCTGTTGTTGGCGCCAGTCAACACAGGGTTTATTTTTAAGGGTATCATATTACAAAATAATAAGTAAATAGAAAGCATTAGGCTATCATGCACCTTTCATTCATTCATTTAAAAGATAGTTTTCACCTTTCACTTATTCTTTTAAAAGATATTCCTCCAGCAAGGCATATGGTGTTGGGCACAGTGCTCTAAATGCTAATAAAAAAAATGTATTAAGTTGTGGCATTTTTCATTCTTTAAGTGGGTTAATGCAAATTTTTTATTTTTTATTTTTACTCCATATAAACTTGGAAGCATTTAATGGGGGTGTAACTGCTAATTTAACAGATGCCTAACTTCTACAGAAGAATGTTCTCAGACTCCACAAACCCTTATTCATGTATGTATGTACATATTTATTTGTACAAAGGTTTTTCTTCAATTCATATGAATTCATAAAATTGTTCTGAGGGTTTTGTAGCTATCTAATATTTATCGCCTATGGCATCTGAAAAGTAGGCCAGACATATGCACATTTTCTTCTTCAAAATTACCTATAAAGATTACCTATCAAGCCAGCTTTCAGAAATCAGTAAAATGTATGTCCCTAAGTGACCTGCATGAGTATCACCCACTTGGTAGATTTCGCTATAATGCTGGTATTTTTTCTAGCACTCCTAAGGCACATAGTGGTCCCTCTCACCGAGGCAAGTCACAGTGGTAAATAGTTCATTACCATATAGAGAGGCTCTTCTTCTGTTGCTCACCTCTATCAGAAGGCTTGCTTTGTTTTTTACAGAATTCTGATTAAATCTATTATCATCAAAAAGGACTCCCTGTATCTCTTCTGGTTCTGCCTGATACTGGTCTGTGGCTAACAGAATGGATCTTTGTTCCAACGGTCCACAATGCAGTAGGCTGGGGATTACCTAATGTGAGTCCACATAACATTGGCCAGACTGGATCACGAGTCTCATTTGCTTGGGGCTCAGGGTGGGCCCTCTTGTTTATTTACCTTAAAGCTCTGCTTCCTCTGATTGTGCAGGCTCAGTCTTTTTTCCCATTTTCCTATTCCATAGTTACAAAATGCCTCTCTTTTTGAATTTGAATCCCTGCCATATTCCCTTCTAAGGATCCAGGTCAACTCTGTAGAATGAACTCGACCTTTTAAAATGTTTAGTCTTAAGGTAACACCCATTGTCTCTGAGGTCTTTCCCTGTTCTAGTACATACATTAAAGCAAACCAACAATTGCTGCTGTGCTTCTAGAAATGTGGTGCACTCCAACCCTCAAGTTTCCCGGGAAGTACTAATATCACAGCTTAAAAAACAGGTTACCAATCTTGTTGATCATGAGCCCTCTTATAGACAACCAAATAGAAGCTAACTGGGAATGTTTTATGATAGTGTTTGAGGGTATCCTACCATTTGCTGTCAGAAATCACTGCTCTTCTGGCTCAGTCGGGTGTGCAAAAATGTCAGTCTCTCCTGTGCTCCTATCGTAAATCCCTGTCTAAGTCTTGCCCTCATTGCCTCATGCAAACTCTTGGCCTTGAGCCACACACCCTGTTCTTGAACACAATGCTTTGTTGCATTTCAGTTGAGTCTAGTTTCACACTTCTTCCAGAAGAAAGATATGTAGGGTGTACAAATATTCAGTGTAAAATTTGATGTTTGTAGTTACAACAATAAAAGGAAATTGTTGGATATTTGGTTCCTGGCCAAATTAAACTAAAAAAAATCGAGTAATTATTGTATATCCATGATATGTGAGGCCTGGATGTTCAAGAAGTTTAGAACCTTGTGAGATTCAATAAATCAGTAAACAAAAAAATTCAACGGCATTTTTATCCAAAATAAAAAGCTAATAACAATTCCATACAACGAAAGAAGATCTGGAACCAAAAGTATAGTAGGTATTTTATAAAAGTTTATTAAATGAAAATAAATAAGTACATGAATGAATAACTAACTGGAGATAAGTGGACAAATAATGGTATAAATAATGCTATAAAATGTTAAGCTAAGAAAGTATTACGTTAGACTGTCGTGATCCCAGAAAGTTTTCTGGAAAAGGCAAAAGATGTAGTTAAAAAAATACAAAATATTTGGAGAGGGCAGGTTAAAATATTATATAAATACGGAAACTAATAACAAGGCTAGTTAATATGTGACCAATTTCATGTAGTGTTGACTTATTTAATTAATGGTAAATAATAATCATTTAACACTTGAATATAAGGAAACCTGAGCGCAGAATTAGAAAACGGCCAAGACAGGTTTTTTCAACCTACATTTTCTTTTCTTAATTTTGTTTTTGGGCTAACACACTGTGGCAGGGTAAACACTTTAAAAACATCATTTGTCAAAGTTCACAGCAAAACCCTTCGTACATAAACCAATTGAGGGAGACAACGAGACAGTAATGGGTCTATTGTTTCACTAAAAGTCATATTACCCTTGAAGAGAAAGTCACTTCAAATTGCTTAATGACCTTTGGCAAAATAACATCTTGAGTCACTTTCACTTAAGTGTGTGCTCTGACTGCAAAACTGAAATATTACGGTTCCCAAACTGCCAGTTCGTACCTGCCGAACACGCTCCTTCACACACGTACCACACAAAGGAAAACGGGAAGGAAAGAAAAAAAAGAAACCACAACCATCCAACAGCTGGTGCTGCTTTCCGGCTAATGGGCCCTATTTTGAGAAAAAAGCAGCAATTACACATTAAATGCTGCGTGTATGTGTGTAGGGCAGATTAAAAAGTGTCAGAGCTCAGGAAAACACCATTATCCCCACACATCTGTTTAGTACAAAGAAGTTTCTCCCCCCACCTCTTCCCTAACCCCCAAGCCCCCCAAAAACGACCTGCGTTGGTGGGGGGGTGGGGGGTGGGCAAAGAAATTAAACTCCTAGACTGGGCATTTATGCTTTCCTGTCCAGCGAAGAGGAACTTTGATGATTTACTACATGCTACACATTTTCATCACACAAAACACCACTTATGTGATTACCTAATTAAGTCATTAGACACAAAGGTGCTTATCAAGAGATAATTACATCCCGGGGATATAGAAGAGGAAACAGAACCCGGCTTGAAAAGGGAGTCCTTCCTGCGACAGGGCTCCTTCCCTATGGAACAGGTATCCCAGCAGGCAGGTGGAGGTGGTCGGAGCTGTGTCTCCCCACCGAGGGCTGAGGTTGGAGGTCAGGCTGAAGAACCATTGACGTCCAAATTACACTCAATTACGCAGCCCCCACTAATCACTGCCAGGGCAGCCGCGGGCGTGCGTGCCTGCGCTCAGAGCTCAAAGGGCGGGAAAGTGCTCCCGAAGGCGGTGAAACGCCGACCGCAGAGCCGAGCACACTTGTTGCAGCTCCCCTGGAGGTCTAATTGCGGATAGCATTGAACTTACAAAGGGATAGGTCTCCATGGCAAACTTGGACGTCCAAGATTTCTTGATGCGGTTTTGAAAACTTTCAGATTATATGATGATAGGGAAATGGGCAGAAATTACCCCTAAATCTTTATCTTCATTATATCATATCTACATCCAGAAATTCATGTGTGTATGTGTGTACATAGTTACTTATGCAATAGATATATCCATATATATAGGCACATATTATCATGAACATACATATGGGCAGACATTTAACAAAGTTACTTAAGCCTGTAAAATTATAACCAATACACTGAAGGATAACATCACCCCAAACTGTTAACAAAATTAAAACCTCTTTAATTCTATAACCTGCTACATAAGAGTTTACAACATTCACATACAAACATACATTAAGTTCTACTTAGAGAAGCAATGGAGGAATCTTTTTTAAAAAGATTTTCTGATACTTGTATCTGATGCTTTTATTTACACAGAGATACATTATAGGGACACCTGTAGTGAGTATAATACAGTTTTAAAAGAAACGAGTGTAATGATAACTCAAAGCCATATTTCTTCGATATTTAAATAGAAATCACATTTTCAAATGAAGATGACTGTGAAAAAGAAAACCCAAGGAAACATAATGAATATTTAAATACAGAAATTATTTGTTTTAGGAGAAATAATGAAAAATTGAAAATTTGTGAAGTTCCCTAAGTTTCTTTCTGGCTCTAATAACTTGAGATTACTGAAGTGTTTATAATTCAAGGTTGAGGCTAAATTATATATTTTATAAATATTTTCTTGAAACATTGTATGTGAACAAATGTAATTAAACTAGATAGATTTTAAAGATACAATCTAGTGTTGCGGAACTAGCTCTGACCAGGAAGTCAGCAGAATTAAGTTCCAATTCAAACTTTTCTCCTTCCAGCTTCGTGTGTGAAGCAACTTGAACTTTCATGCTGTAAAACGAGTCATCTTAAGCTGCCCCTTTCCCTAGCCACGTATCTCCATGCCTCTACAACATAAAACACACACACGCACATCATAGGGCACAACTTTTCTTTCTAAAAATATTTACAAAACTGCCCAACTTAAAAAAACACAGTAATAGTCTATACAATTTCAAGAAGTTTCTTCAGCCAACTTCCCCTTTTTCTTATAATACACAATTATCTAGGTAAGACAAAGCCAGTGGGGTTATGACCATGCTATTTCTCTTTATATTTCCCCAGGACCTACCCAATGTCATTTCTATGTTTCACGGATGACAGACCAGGACTAAGTGCATGGTTTTTACTCTCAAGATCTTGCAGCCCAAGTAAGTACATAACCGAATGTTAAATTGCGTATTGTGTAACAGGCATTGGAGCTCTCAGAAATAACTTGAAGACATTTATTTTACGGCAGTGTGAATGCACAAGCACAGCATCAGGAGCAAGGCACAGTTGTGTAACAACTCGGCAACAAAGCCCGCACGTAGGAAGCTGTGAAAATCTGCCTACCAAAATCCCGGATCGCCTGCTGCGTTTGGTTCATTCAGGTTTTACGTCTAGTTTACAACATTATATACAAGCAGTTGGTTTTGAAATCTATGTTTTATTGTAAATAAAAGATCTATGTAAACTATTTGAAAATACAGATAAAATTGGGGAGCACTCAGCACTGCTGGGGTGTCCGCGAAATAAGGCTCCTTCACAGGGCTGGTGGAAATCTGTCAGACTGCATTTCTGGAAAGCATTTTGACAAAATGTGTCAAGATCCTTAAAAGTGTTCGTATTCATTAACTCAGTGAATTTTACTTTCGGACTATGTTCCCAAAGGGAAAAAAATTACAACCATTTTAAATACAAAGATGTTTATTGTAGCAATTCTTAAAAGAGGTGAAAATAACTATAGTAATTTAAAGTGTTCAATATTGAGTATTGGTTGTACAAATTATAATAAAGTCACATGCTAAATTTTATAATCATTAAAATATCACATCATATAGTGCATTTCCTTATCAATAAAATATGTATTAATTTATATGTGTGTGTACATTGACATATATTCAGAAAAGTCCTAAAATCATATAATTCTGAAATGTTAATCATCTCAACTCAGAGAAGTGAAATGAAGTGTGTTTCTTCCTTTTTATTTTTATATTTTTATCTTTATTTCATAAAAAGTCCATACTATTTGTGCACTAAAATTTTCTAAAAGAACACCAGTCAAGATAGCTAAAACACATTTTATAACATGAGAAAAATATAACATTTTAATTTTAGGCAAAAAATACAAAACAGCCACTGCATGTTGTTTGGTGTTATTGACACCATTTCTGGTGGTCTCTCCTCTCAGACAGCATACTCCAACACTTCACACTCTCCTGTTTGCTCCCCACCTCTGCTCAGTTCGGTTTCCAAACTGGCCCTTGCTCCTCTGCCAGTCCTTCAGTGGGGATGTATCTTTAGGTTTTGCTTTTGTCCATGTCTCTTACTGTTCCCCACCCTTCCCCCAAGAGTTCACTCACTACCGAGGTTGTAACTACCACCAACATATGAGCTGTGTCCAGAACATGTCCAGCCATTGTGGGGTTTTTTAAGATTTTATTTATTTATTTTTAGAGAGGGAAGGAAGGGAGAGAGAGAGAGAGAGAGAGAGAGAGAGAGAGAGAGAAACATCAATGTGTGGTTGTTGGGGGTTATGGCCTGCAACCCAGGCATGTACCCTGGCTGGGAATCGAACCTGCGACACTTTGGTTCACAGCCCACGCTCAATCCACTGAGCTATGCCAGCCAGGGCTCGCCATTGTTAATATAACAAGAATGGTTTGTGCAAAGCAACATTGATGTAAACTGGCAGCCAAGGAGAGTAGACCAGAATGTGCATGTGTGAACAATGATGACTTCACTGTACTAGCCAGTGAGGGTGGTAGACGCAGTTGAGTGAGCGTGGGTACTGTGTGGCCATTGTCTTCAAAAAGACTGAGTGAGTAGAGCAATGAATCTGCATAAATTTTTGCATTAACTTGAACATTCCTCTGCAGAAATGATTCAGATGACTCAACTGGTGATTGGCAGCTTCATTGCAACAACACTCTTGCTCATATATCACATGTCATGCAGAGTTTTTTTGGTGAAACATCAAATCACCCAGGTGACCAAGCCCCCCTACAGCGCGGATTTGGCACCCTGTGACTTCTGGGTTTTTCCAAAACTGAAATCACCTTTGAAAAGGAAAAGATTTCAGACCATCAGTGAGATTCAGGAAAATACAATGGGGCAGCTGATGGTGACTGGGAGAACTGTGTGAGGTCCCAAAGTGCCTACTTTGAAGGGGACTGAGGCACCATTGTCCTATGTACAATGTTTCTTGTATCTTGTATCTTCTTCAATAAATGTCTTTATTTTTCACATGACATGGCCAGATACCCTCTGGACAGACCTCATATGAGTGATACTAAACTAAATAAAGTGGTCTAGAGTGCCTGTGGCAGTGAAAACCAAACTTGAAAGCAAGGTGCTGGTACAGAAGGAAAGAGCTTTATTCAGGTGCTAAAATGGGAGAATGGCAGACTCCTGTCTCAAAGACGATCTCCCCTCCCTGCTAACACCTCAGGTTCTAATAGGAAGAGGAGGGCTTTTGTTGTCTACCCAACCATCTCGCTAGCTTGTGCTGTGGTTGGGTGCCATCTTGGCCAGTGGGGGAGAGTCCCTGTGCTCCCTGGCTGTCTACAGGTATGAAGGTCAGAGGGGAATAGGAGACTGCAGGATGTGTAGTCAGGAAGCCTGGGGATGCAGCTGTCCTCAGTTCACCTCCTGATGTTGGACAGGGCTCCTGCACACCTGGGGGAGCCGGATGGAAATGGTTGGAGTTCTCAGGGCATGCCTGGAACCCAGCACGCCCACATCCTCTGCTCAGCCCATATGCAGCCCGCCCTTCCAACTGACTGTCTACCATCACAATATTCTAAATTTTATCCTCAGCTAGACCTGTGAGTTATCTCTACATAACTAACAATAACCAACATTCAACTTCCCAATTCTGAATTAATCAGCACACCACAGAAATCTAATTCTTCTTGACTCCATTTTTTGGTCATGGCCCCCTGGAAGCCTTCTGTGATTTTCCTTTCCATCACCCTTGCCCACTAATCAATCACCAGCTCTGCCGATTTTACCTCCTAAATATTTCTGGAATCAGTCACCTCTTCTACTTAAATACAACTCTCCTGAATCAGCTCAGTGTCTTCACTTCCTTGAACCCACAGCAACAGCCTCCTATCTGGGTTATGTGGCTCTAGCCTTGATTCCTTCTCAAATTCTTTGTTACAAGGATTGGCCAGGAGGTCATTACTCAGATGTAAATCGCAGTATTTCACTCCCCTACTTTAAATCCCTCAGCAGCATCTCCATGGCCTGTAAGATAATTCCCAGCTCCTTAATGTAGTTTGCAGGATCTTCATTATCATGGGCGCTGCTCTCTGAGAATTTCATCTCAAGATCAAGCACAGAACTTTTTATATTTGCATTTGCACACTACGCCCCCCTCACTACTGTATGACCCTGTGCCCCGATGTGTTTCTCTCTCTTTCCATCCCCAAGTCCATTTGGCAGCTGATTCTTGCTTACCTGTTGAGTCACCTGAAGAGTCACTCTCTCTGGGAAGGGCTACTGACTTACAGGACAACCAGGGGTGTGCTGGCACTGCTCAAATGAGTTCATGAGTAATAGTTATTCGCTTTTTAGGAATTTTATGAGTCAGTCTTTAAACATGGACATGAATAAAAATTTATTTAGATAAATTTATAATTGTAGTTGTGTTCTCTTTCTCTCTCTCTCAAGTTAGACTGACTAGAGGTTTATCAATTTTATCAATCTTTCCAAAGAACCAACTTTTGGTTGAACTGATTTTCACTACTTATTTCCTATTTTTAATTTCATTGATTTCTGCTCTAATTCTTATTATTTCTTTTCTTCTCCTTTCTTTAGATTTATTTTGATCTTCTTTTTCTAGTTTTATAAGGTGGAAACTTAGATTATTGATTTTAGATTTTTCTTCTTTTATAATTTATGCATTCAATACTTTAAATCTCTCTAAGCAAACCTTTTCTGCATCCTAATTTTTTTCGATAATATTTTCACTTAGTTCAAAATATTTTTAAATTTCCCTTGAGATTTAGTTTAACCCATGTTATTTAGAAGTATATTGTTTAATCTCCACATATTTGGGAGTTTTCTAGTTTGCTCTCCTCTCTCCTTTATCTTATCTGAAGGAGTTTTCATTGTATGTTTTACTTCAGTACCATCGTCTGTCATAGAATGGGATTCCTTTGAGGTTAGGGAATGTTTCATTCATTCTTGTGTCCAATGTCCATTCTAGTGTCTGGCATATAGATGGTGCTTAGCAATTTTGGGTGAATGAATAAATGCACTATGTAAAAAAAAATTCATAGATTAAATTGTGGAGGAAATACACCAAAAAGTAAATAAAAATCATTTCTGGATTGTAAGACTTTAGGATTTGTGTTTTTTAAAAGATTTTATCTTAAAATAAGTATATGTATATTAAAACAGTGGTTCCTTTTATAGTTTAAGAAAAAAACAGAAAAGGCTTATGTTAAAACACTATAACCTGAGCCCTGGCTGGCATAGCTCAGTGGATTGAGCGCAGGCTTCGAACCAAAGCAAACACAGGTTTGATTCCCAGTCAGGGCGCATGCCTGGGTTGCAGGCCACGGCCCCCAGCAACCTCACATTGATGTTTTTCTCTCTCTTTCTCTCTCCCTTCCCTCTCTAAAAATAAATAAATAAAATCTTAAAAAAAACACTATCACCTATTCCTCCACTTTAACTCTTATTCCCGTCCTGCTGCCCACAGTCATCTACTTTCCACACGCACTCACGCCTGTTTCATCTGGTGTTGACTTCCATGTTCCTGGATGCTATACTTCCATTGCTGCATCAGTGGTGTTTCTTGACATATCTCTCTAAATTATTTGAAGATATTACTTTAAAAAAATAGCACCAAAACACACATGCACACACATCTCCCAATGTTTAAATCACAGGTATTGATTTAATCAATATTAGGTGTCTGTAATATTAAACTTAAGAAATGCTGTTCACTGCTGAGCCAAGTGATATACTTCAACTTTGATATCTTTCTTACACAAATTTCTGTTTTCCCTAGAGATGCTATTTGTTTTGCTTTATTCTGCTTGGACCGGTAGTCAGTCTATAGAATAAAAGCTGCGTGTCAGAGCAGATGAAACTGTAGAATGGGGATGCTCGATGACCGTGAGCTGCCTCTTGTCGCAGTTCTTTTGTGTGGGATGATAAATGCTTTTACTCTTAAGCCACTATTATTTTGGATTTTCTGCTATATGCTATTGAACGTAATCCTAAAATCCCAGTTTGCACATTCTCCTTACTTATTCACATTCTCATTCTTCCCCTCTCCATTTCTTCTTCCCTCTCCTTCTTTCTTTCTCATATTCTCTCCTTTAAGAACATCAGTTTCTGAGGTCAAAAAAACTTGTATGAGAATAACCACATAATCACATTACCGTAGACAACGACTTCATTTCCCTAAGCCACTACTTCATCAATAAAACTGGGATTCTGACACCTACCTCAAAGTCATATTGGAGATTTAAGTGATAAGATGCATGCAAAGAGCTTATCATAGTGTTGTAACATAGTAAATAAACTAGTAAGTGTAAGGTAGACAGGGGTTGATAGTTGTGGCTAGTTGCAGTAGCAGCAGCAGAAGCTAGAGTAGTGCTAGTAAAGGACAAGGGAGCAGCCATGACAAGAGGAAGCCTTCTCTTCCTCAGACCACCATCTTTTGCTATCTGGTAGCTCAACAATCCTCCTCACTTTCATTACCTCATAAACCCATAATGAATACCTGTCATATGCATGTGCATATGTTTATCTCATTGAATTTTCTCTACTCTCTGGTTTATCCTTCCTCTTTTTTTTTTAATTTTGGAAGTCTCCAATACCATCCTATGCGTGCAAACCCATAATCCTTTCTCGAATCATTTCCCTTAATTTCCTTGGTCCTAGAGATATGTCTGGGCTCCCAGAAACATTTCCAATTGGAATGTTCTTATGTGCAAAGCACATTGGAGACTCAGAAACATGGCTTTTCTCAGCTTGACTCTGACCACGCACATCAGAAACAAAGGGAACAACGTTAATGTATTTTCTTACGGCTCGACACTGAAGTTCATGTTCAGACAGCAACCTCGTTTCTGTAAGTAATGAGCTTGAAAGCTCCTCAGCAGCCTGATTGTCATCTATCAAAGCAACTGTGAGAGCTGGCAAAGAAGAATGATATAAACATTCAAAAATATGAATGTATATAGCTTTCTGTATATTAATACTATAATGGATGAGATAGTTTTGGGCAAGCGGCAAACTGGGTTACTCTATTCATCATAGATATTTAAAATTTTA
Source organism: Phyllostomus discolor (assembly GCF_004126475.2). NCBI lineage: Eukaryota > Metazoa > Chordata > Mammalia > Chiroptera > Phyllostomidae > Phyllostomus > Phyllostomus discolor. The sequence continues at coordinate 204,721,417 of NC_040903.2, forward strand.
ATTCCCCTCTATATTATAATGTCAGCTATAATATATGGGATGTAGAGAAACAGTGAAATTTTTGTTTTGTTGCTTTTTCTTTTTTTTAAACTGAACTCTTCTAGAGAATGTCTCTTCTACTACCAATCCCCATTTTAAAATGGTTTCATTTATGGAGTCCTACTTTATACCTCACTGTGCTTATAGTTCTAGGGAGTAGTATTATATCATACACAGCCAGACATAATCCTAAGAATAGAGGATACACAGAGAAAATAAAACACCTGTCTTCCCATGTAAGGGAGAATACACAGGGTATGGAATATAGGGTTTAGGGCAAAAGTAGGTTATAAGTAGGCCAAGAAATTAGATTCCATTATTTATTAAGAACCTTTTATATATCAGTCATTGAACTAGCTGGATGACAAGCAATACCATGCTTAATTTCTGCTCAACCTCACAAAAAAACACCACGATGTAGAAAATATTGTCCTCACACTATTGGGTGGTCAAATAGACCAAAATCACCAAAACTGTACTAGAGTTTTAATTTAAATACAAATTTGTTTATAAACTATTCTGAATGTGTCTAAAAGTAGTCTATAAACAAAGAACACACTACTAAAGAAAATACTACCACCTCTACTTCAACAAGAACAAGGAAAATGGAATTGTTAATCTGCAAATAAAATGAGTACCCCAGAAGAAAAACACATCCAGGACTTGATTTTAAAATAATTTAAAATACCATATTTTTAGGACTAAAAGACTCTCCAGACCATACAATGCATATAGGTTTTAGAGGAGGAAAATAGGAAAAAAAATTTGAAGCAAAAAATGTGGTAAAGTATTTAATAACATAAATAACATAGGCCACCCCCCTCCCCCCACAGCGAGTCAGGTAAGCTACATTCAGACTATAAGATGCATCCCCCGCTTTTCCTCCCAAATTTGGGGGGGAAGTGCACCTTATAGTCCAAGAAATACGGTAATTTAAATTAATTCTTCCAACACCACAGCAAACGGTCATTGAGGTTCAGATGTTTCTCAGTATTATTTCTAATTACATATCACATTAACATTATTTCTGGTATTTAATAAAGGATAACAAGAAATCAGAAATGAAGCAACTATCATTCAGACAAATGCACACCAAAAATATTTAGGATTTATCTGAATATTTCAAGGTTTGTCTTCATCTTCAGTCCTGATTTTGGTTCTTGGACTTTTTTTTTACTTCAGAAAAATCCAAGTTTCATGACTTTTTTCTTTTTAACTTGTGGTAAAACTTCAGTGAAAACCTGTGTTGTTTATAAAAGCAATTGAGCAGCTGATAAAGAGGTTATACTGATTCAACTAAGAGTTCACAACTTTTCTCTGACAACAGAAACTATGAGAAGATCATGGGACTTGAGCTGAACAGCATTTTTTTTTTTCAGTATCGATCCATTGCAAATGAAAACTGATGTACTATTCTCTCGCTCAACCCAAATGGTTTCCCACAGACTCTGGGACCATATTAACATCTTCTATCTTATGTAAATTAGAAGTTAATAAACATAAAAACCATTAGTCTTCACTTATGTTCTACAATTTAATCGATGAGATTGATTTTAAGTTTAGAAGCACTCCACGTTTCAGTAAGGCAACATAGAGGCTTTTAAGACTCTGACTTAGCTCCATAAACAAACCCAGGAGATTGATAAGAATTCCCAGAAGAAATGAAACACAGCATTTACTGTGTTCAGAATTCCACATTCATGACATGAAATCCTGCTTTTTTTATACCCTCAAGCCTGATCTGTTGAGGAGATAAAGTTATGCAAAACATAAGATTGCGCGTCCAAATGACAAAAATAAATCTCTGTTCTTCCATACAGTCACACTCACATACACAGAAACTACTCTGTAAGTGCTGGCACATAGTCAAAAGCTTTCACAAAACAAGCTGAATTTTCATTTGAGTCCGAGGAGAAAGGTTATGGAATCATGGTCAATGGGGACGAAGTAATTCTTTCTGAATGATGGTGCTTTCTGCTCCCCCACTGGGACTTTCGGGAGCTCTGCACTTAGCTCACAGTGGTGCCAGCCATGTGGTCACATCCTATAAAGTCATCACTTTCTAAGGTCAATGAATATATGGAGAAAAGGCCAAAAAGCCTTTTTACTAAGGTCTCTAACCAAAAAGTCAACAGCAGTGCACCATCAATTTAGTTACCAAAAAAAAAAAAAATGCAGTGTCCAATTTCTGAATAATGGCTTTGCTTTAATGAAAAAGAAGCACTGCCTGATTGGATTTGTAGTTTTCTCTTTTAATAGATGCCACTGATTTTCCCAAACAGGTACTATTTCACTGACATTTATTTACCAAGAAATAGCAGTTCACAAATTTAGCCGCTGCTATCACTATCGGATTGGTTTTCTAGATCGCCTAGTTTTGTTTTTCCTTTCCCCCCATTCTGTGGCCCTGAGGTGTCAAAGGGTCCAGTGAGCTAAATTTATGGAATTTGACCATCTGGCCATCTCAAAAATAAGTTTAAGAGGCCCTGGCTGGCGTAGCTCAGTGGATTGAGCACGGGCTGTGAACCAAAGTATTGCAGGTTTGATTCCCAGCCAGGGTACATGCCTGGGTTGCAGGCCACGGTCCCCAGCAACTGCACATTGTTGTTTCTCTCTCTCTCTCTCTCTCTCTCTCTCTCTTTCTCCCTCCCTTCCCTCTCTAAAAATAAATAAATAAATGTTTTTTAAAAAAATAAGTTCAAGAGGTTTTATGTTCTGTGTTGTCTACAATATTCGTAGCAAAAATTAATGAAGAGTAGGATGTAAAAAATCAGAATATTTATCTAGAGAAAAAAACCATACTAGCTCATCAGTAGGAACTGTGTGTGTGTAAATTAATTTTCTTTAACTACCTTATTCAATGTAAAGTTTCACAACACCATCATTTTAGTACCCATTTCATACTACTAAGACTGTACCTGAAGTCGCTAGCTATAAGGACTGCCCCAAATGTCTAACGGGCCATCTCTGTAGAAGTACGGGACAGGGAAAGTATACACAGTTACGTCAAAACATGCCCCTAGCAAAAAGGAGTGTTTCTACTACCTGCCTGTTCATAAATTTCTGACAATGACCAGGGCATTCATGTACATGTTGAACTCAAGTGTCTACAGCCTGAGACTCCCTCAGCCCTCCCAACTGTCCAATCTGGGGTGGTATTCGTTACAGCGACACCAGGCTGCACCCCTCAGATTTAAGCCACACATTGCTTTTCCCTTTCATTTCTGGCCAGCCGCCCAAAGCCACACAGCAGGTGCTGTCTCGGGAATGTCACCCTCCAATACAAGTCTTGTAACTTAACACAGAGACGATTGAGTTCTCTTTGGAGACATTTTGCTTTTCTTGACAGATTGCATTCCTAATACAATGCCTCAAAGTTTAGGGCAGAAGAACAGTATGTATATTTTATCATTCAAAATTTGTTTTAAAAAATCACTCCCATTAGTTTTGCTTGGGCAGTGAACCTCAGTGCCAAGTGATGAGAGTTAACGGAGCAACTGCCAGCTGCCTCACTGGACAGTGTGGAAGGAACAAAATTTAGGTAAAGTTCTCTGAAAAGGCAGCATTTTTGGACTCCTTTGGTGCTTCATATGACGACACCTCAATTGCTTTCTCAAGTGGGTTATGAGGCAATAATGTTTGTGTGTGTGTAAAAAACATTTCAAGTGAGTGTGAGCGATTTAAGTGAGACAAGTCAATTCTAATGATTCAAGGAAGTAAGAGATCAGAAAAAAATAAATTCTCATAATGGAAGAAATCAGATCCAGGACAGTAACAACTTGGAGATTAGATTCCCTCTCCTTTGGGATCTGAAGGCTTTGGATATAAAGGCCAGATCCTGGTTATGTCAATGTCCAGCTTCCCTGAGAAATCATGAAGTTTATGTTTTTAAAACACTCTTTTGGGAACTGTGATTTGCAAGTGAATGACTCTCCACCCCCGCAAAAAAAAAAAAAAACAAAAAAAAAACAATAACAAATTGAACTCTTTGTCTTTGGAATAGCTATCATAATGTAGCAAACCATATCATAATGCACAGACCAGATAATACAGTCCTAAAATTCAATAAAATTTCAGTCAAAAATTGGCCTGAATTGTTCTGACTTTCTTTAATTGTCTTGGGAGAAGATCCTTTTTGGGAATGGGTTCAGGGCATAACGGGTGATCCGATAATGCTCGTTTAAAAGCTGTATTTTTTATGTGAATCCAGATACACCTCAGTTCAGATCACGAGTTTCTGAAAGCATTACTATTTCATGCAATAAAAGATTTCAGGATATTGCCTATGGGAACTGAGTATTCCTAATTGAGAACATCATCATTGCCTTCTAAGCTTATGTGAACTGCATCCCTAGAGTTACTCGTTCCTCTTTCAATGGGGAAAAAAAAAACTTAAGTAAAAATTGCAATATGCTTTTGTAACAGGCAGCCTCTTAAGCATCTGCCTTGCAGCTGTCTATCATTTTATGATCCTCATATAGAGCCAGAGTTGGTAAGGGGAAGACCGAGCATCTGCTATGGTCTGGGACTTTATATATTCAATAGCTCATTGATCTTTTCAACCTCGTAAAATAATCGGCTTTATATTTTAGATGACGGAAATTAACATCAGACAGTGAGTTAGTATTTCTAAGTCACAACTGACAGGTGTAGACTCAGGGTTTCAATGCATGTGTACTGATGCAGAAGCTTATGTCCTACGCATTATGGGACACTTCCTTTAGCAGAAAATGTGCACGCTGTTTCCCTCCTTAGCATGCCAATTGTCACACAGCAGTGTGTGTGTTGCCATTGAGTTGGCTCTCACACTCAGTGACCTTATAAATGAGTGATGTCCATAATATACTCATCACTTAAACAATTTTCCTGCTTAGAGGGTTTTTTCTCAATTGAAATAAATTAAGCTGAATAAAACACAGTGTCAAATAAATCTCAGAAGGCTTGGGGATTGAATGGAAGTGGAAATCTTGTCAAATTTAACAGCCCATTTTAAACCTTCTGGTCAATTAGTTTATAGCACAGATTGAGTCTTTTAAGATTCGAGATTCTATGTATTTGACAAGCTGCAATATCCTGTATGGAAATAGAATGGCATGCAAAAGAATTTTTCAGATATCCATGGTCCCAAACACAGGACCATGTAACATCTACGCTATAAGGGCTTTTAAATTTGGTGTCATTCATTCAATGGGTCTGCATAATCCTTCTTTTTCTTAATCATTTCTCACTGAAAATTTTATGACTTTATTTATCCATACAGATTCTCTTGAAAAATCAATGTATAAGGCTAATAGAGGTATATTAAGGAGTAGAAAGAAAATTGTAGTTTATAAAGAAATGGGATACATTTATGAGCAGTTGGCAGTGCATATAATTTTTTACTGTCACGCAAGATATCTGGTAAACCCCAAACCCAGAAGCCTCTTTTGTTCAATATTTAAATTTGGATGGTAATTTGATTTCAGCAACTTTCCTTCTGAAACTCTTTGGTTTGACAAACTGGGCTTTGTGTCCTATGACAGCAGCTTTTCTCAAGAGATTGCTGGTATTTTCTGATTCTGGCTGGACTGGAAATACCACCAAAACAACTTTCCTTATGGTATTTTGGCACTTCGACCATCAGGACCAGATGGTACACAGAAGTGCAGAGGAAGCACTGAATATGAATAATGATACATTTAAAAAAATCATCTAATCTCCTCTAACTTTATTGCAATTCAGAGGAAGGTTCATGCCAATTTACACTCTGAGCAAAACATGTTCATCATTTCCAATGGAGGGAGATTGGATTGCAGACCTACAGAATGATTTGAAGTTAGAGCAATTCCTATTCTAATTTTGCCCCACGAGACTCCATTCTCCACAACTTCTTTTTTTACTAGACAAGAAGGCAGAGCCCTAAAATGAGGTCTTCAGAAGAAAGTGTAGAAAAGACTACAGATTCAGTCTCAAATCTGACAATCCAGGTTGAACAAAAGGATGAGCATGGCCTTCATCCACCAAGGATGACGATGGTGTGACTACAGGTGAGCATTAAATCTGATCGCACAGGTGCCCAACAAATGCACCCTCTACTTGAAGGGCCAAGTTCTCACAAGAGAAATGCAGCTCAAATCCTAAATGTAGTCTACTAATTTTACACAAAAGAGGTTGAAATGTTTCACTGGTTGCTATTGATGGTTGGGCAGATTCCTCACCATTCCCCCCCTCGGTATATCAGTCCTGGGGGAGTAAGAAAAATTTGCCAGTGACCGATCCTCACTAGATAATTTATAAAATTATAATGGAGAAAAATCTAAATTTTACCTCCTGTACTGTTCATACCTCTGACAGAAGTGCTAAAAAGAAATAAAGTAGTAAGTAGATAACAAGACTTACCATGCAATTAAATCAAAACAAAAATCAAATAGAACAGTGGGATTAGACATTGTAAATTCTAAAATTTGCTACTTGGAACATTAGATTCACAAGCTGTTAATAGCTTTGACACATGCTGGGATCAATAAACTCAAAGAGGTCTTTATTGGTTTCTTTTTATTATGCATACGAGACCCTCTAAGGGATTGATAAATTGGGTAGATTTTCCAAATATTATATGTCCATGTAATCTTGGAATCTTTCTTCTAGGAAGCACCTTGCAAAACTAATGACCCAAGTTCTAATAACTAAACGGATAACCAAGTTTTAAGGATAATCAATTTTTAAGGATTCTGCAGACACCATCATATTTCCACCCAGCTACACGTTAAAGAGAGCGCCACATTTGTCAACCCTTAACAAACAAGTATTCCAAAAACTATTCACTTATTAGAGATTCAGTGTTGCTTTAGCGAGGCGTCTTTAGGAGATACAAATTCAGTATTAAATCTGAGAGATGCGGTTACATTTTTATCCCCTGTCAGAGATCTGAAAGTAAGAGGGTACATTGAAAACTCACCAACCCCAATTACCAACAGTAAAAGGAAGGATGGTAAGCCCAAACCCCAATACTACATCATTTTAGACCATTTGACCTTTGATAATTACTTCCGTGTAGTCATTGGTCCTTGGTGTTTCAGTTATTAACACCACTTCATATTTACAAGAAAATACAGATTCCTGTTTGTTTGTTTGTTTGTTTTTACTTTTTAGCACAATGATGAAAAGTCGTCTCAAAATCTTTCAGTAGAAATAGGGAAATCTAGATTTCCTTGTAGTAATTTTTGTTGTGACAAAAGAGAGCTTTCACCAACAGAGATTATCAAAAGTGAATGAATGCCTAAAAGGAAAGAAAATTTCACTTTGAAAATTTTCTTTCGATTTTGTGTCACAGGGAACTAATAAAATAAGTATTCCCAATAGTCTAAGATACACCAGAAAAACATGTTTTACTACCAACAGTTAACTATTTAGAGAAACTTAACTTCAACCTCATATAATGAGAATTGTGTCTTGTCTCCACTTATATTTTGATACAAAAGATATTTTAATATGGTATCCAGAAATATAATGTTTAACTGCCTCAGACAAGTGCTGATAAAATGATTTGGTCAGTCTAACTCAAAACAAAGATTTATAAGTGGAGAGCTCTTTGTTGAAATCTTACTAAAAATAACACTTATTTAAAGCATAATTTAGTTTAATAAAGCAACATTAGCAACGTTCCAAGTAAACTCAACACTAAAAATCATAATCAGATTTTGAAAGATTCTGTTTGAGGATGATTTCATTATACAGGAAGGTCATGTATTTGACGACCTTGAGGACTTCTTGACTGTTCCAAAATGCACATGATTAGATAAGATGAAATTGTGGAGTCTATTTTGAGAATAAAGAAAATATGTAATGTTTGAGATATCTAAAACAGTGTTTTCAACTTTAGAATTAGTGACTTTTTGGCTGGCTAATATCTGTTGTAAGGACTGTCCCATGTTTATCAGTCTTTTTGGCCTCCACCCACTACACGTCTATAGCACACTCTCCCATCAGTCATAACGACAAGAGTGTCTCTGGACACTGCCAAGTGTCCCCTGGAGGGAAATACTGTCCCCAGTTGCAACCCCATCGTCTAGTATATTGTCCTTCCTGGACATGAGTTTATAAAAAGCTAATTTATGGAGTTCTGGAAATAATTTCTTTTTTTCTTCCTGCTCTTTTGGGGTTTACAAAAAAAAGACTCTTGGAATAATTTTGTAAGGGTTTTGACTTCTACTAACATTGAACTTCATATTGTGTTGTTTTCAACACTTCGTTGTCCCTGCTTTATGTTTATCACTGTACAAAAAGGATTTCTCATAAAAATATTTCTATACTATCTACCAGTCCCCAAGAATATAGAAATTGTCTTATTTCTGAATAGCAATGTATTCTAACAGACAATGTCTATGCCCTCTAAGTCTTTGGACAATTTACATGTTTTTAAACGTATTACTTATACAGATTTTAAAGTTGTATGTAGATTAAAGTCAACATTCAGTAGTCAGCTTTGGTCATATCCAGGTCAAAGCCCTTGCTTTTTTTATGAGACCTTTAAGGACCCCTGTGGTCAAGACCAAGCTAACCTATAGTTTCATCTCTTTCAACGCCTTGTCTTACAAATTACATTCTGCAAACGTCTGGGTGGGGCGCGCGCCCGACTGTGTCTTATTCACTGTTGCCTTTGTTTCTGCCATCCTGTCTTTTAGGACTAGGAGGTTTTTTTAAACATCTTTCCATTCCCTGGCTAAATTTTAAACAGCTTTTTCAAATAAATAAAGTTAATTTTTTCTCCACAAACTTGATTAGGTACATGGCCTCAGGTATATGCCTTATGAACAGAACAGTAGCCCTCGGTCAGAAACCCCAAAACAATAACATATATCTGAGACAGCACAGAAACCTCACACTGCATTTTAAGTAACAACACAAACACAAGTGGTAAATGTTTGTGTGGATCAAAACTATTCCCTTGAATAACATAGAATTCACATAAAATACTTTCTAAATTAATTTTTTCAGCTTTTCAGTTTTTCTTTGATGCTTTCCAATATGAAACTGCGTATTGTTTACTCTTAGAAAGTTATTTAGAGTTTTCAGGAAAATATTAACAAGTGTTTTCACACTTGTACTTAAAAAACAACAATCAAATGAACAAACATATTAAACCACTGGTATCATCTGACATCAGCAAGATGTTCTACTGAGAGACGAAAAATAGTTTCTAATTTTTCTGGATTATAATGGTTATATATACATATAGTATCTGTGACCATTTAAGTCATTGACTGCTTTTGTGTCTTTGTCTAATTCACATATTTAGATGTTTTTATAAACAAAATGATTACCCTGTAGCAGCTCCGTGATCAATTCACCAACAGTTGGTTTTTGAAAAAGGGCAAGTGGTGTGTGGAGGTTTATGAGCTGCCTCTAAGAGGTGAACAGAGGTCTGTGACTATTTTCCCATCTGTTCTTTTGTGATTTACACAGATTCCATGCAGATAAAGAGGAGCTGCTACATCTGACGGAGCTCCCCAAGCTGCACTATAAACAGCACGGGAGGCCACCTGCTACTCTCCAACTTATGTTACATCAAAGCGGCCTGGATGGCTCAGCGTGATTGGCTGACAGTGGGTCACTGGCACATGCCTGCCCGACTCTACAAAAAAAAATTAGCAAACCCCAAAACATTGAAATATCACCTAAAGAATCTGTTAATTTGGGGTAGGGAGAAAAGCAATTCTCTACTTCGTGTTCATTTGTTTTAGAGTTCTGTATTTTTTCTCTGCCGCTTCTGGCAATTTATTCTAATTTATTTTTACAAACTGCTCTCTCTCTCTCTCTCTCTCTCTCTCTTTCCTCTAGATTCCATGGGGTGGAACAAAACACTTTTGAAAATGAGAAAAAAAAATGAAAATACTTTAATACAATTTTCTTTTTCTGCTCTAACTTTCCCTTGAGAACACAGGCAGGGAGATGTTTTCTTTTTCTTACTTTTGTCTTGCATTATTTTGTTTTATTAAGGAACAATGATGCTATTTGTGAAGAACTGGAATGGAAATTGCAGTTAATAATGACTTTCGGACCCGGTGGTCCTCAGGGAAGAAAGCCCAGTGTCCCGAAATTGTTGTCTGCACAGTTTCACCAGCCAGGACCCCCCCATCTCCCTGGATGGTCCTGTCACCAGTTTTGAAATTATCTTTTTTTTTATCTTACTCTTTTTTATTGTTGTTCAGTTACAGTTGATTCCATTTCCCCTCCACCACTCTCTCCCACCCCACCTATCCCCACCTCCCACCTTCGATCCTACCCTCCTTTGGCTTTGTCTATGGGTCCTTTCTACGTGTTCCTTGATGACTCTTCCCCCTTTTCCCCTCAATATCCTTTCCCCACTCCCCTCTGCTTACTGTCAGTTTGTTCTTTATTTCAATTCTCTGGTTATATTTTGCTCCCTTGTTTTTTTTTGTTGTTGATTAGGTTCCACTTATAGGTGAGATCATACAGTATTTGTCTTTGAGCACTTGAATTATTTCACTTAGCATCATGCTCTCAAGTTTCATACATGCTGTCATGAAAAGTAGGAGCTCCTTTTTCTTTCTGCCACATAGTATTCCATTGTGTAAATGTACCATAGTTTTTTTGATTCACTCATTTATTGATGGGTACTTAGGTTGCTTCCAGGACTTGGCTATTGTAAATTGTGCAGATATGAACATTGGAGTGCATAGGTCCTTTTGCATTGGTGATTCAGGATTCTTAGGGTATAATCTCAGCAGTGAAATAGCCAGGTCAAAAGGCAGGTCCATTTTTCATTTTCTGAGGAGATTCCATACTGTTTTCCACAGTGGCTGCACCAGTCTGCATTCCTGCTAACAACATACCAGGGTTTCCTTTTCTCCACAGCCTCACCAGTACATGTTGTTTATTGATTTGTTTTTGATGGCCATTCTGACCAGTGTGAAGTGGTATCTCACTGTAGTTTTAATTTGTATCTCTCTGATGACTAGTGATGCTGAGCATCTTTTCATATGTCTCTGGGCCCTCTGTATGTATGTCCTCCTTGGAGAAGTGTCTGTTCAGTTCCTTTGCCCATTTTTTAATCAGATCGTTTGTCTTCCTGGAGTGGAGTCATGTGAGTTCTTTATACATTTTGGAGATCAACCTTTGTCCTAGGTATCATTTGCAAATATATTTCCCCTTATGGTTGGTTCCCCTTTTATTTTGCTGATGTTTTGTTTATCTGTGTAGAAGCTTTTGATTTTGATGAAGTCTCACTTGTTTATTCTTTCTTTTATATCCCTTTTCTAGGGGACATAACAATGAAAATATTGCTGCATGGAATATCTAAGATTTTTCTATGTTCTCTACTAGGACTTTTATGGTGTCAAACTTATATTTAAGTAGTTTATCCATCTTGAATTTATTTTTGTGTATGGTGTAAGTTGGTGGTCAAGTTTTATTTTTTTGCATGTAGCTCTCCAGATCCCCCAACACCATTTGTTGAAGAAGCTATTTTTACTTTATTTTATGCTCCTGCCCCCTTTGTCAAATATTAGTTGACCATAGAGACTTGTGTTTATTTCTGGGCTCTCTATTCTCTTCCATTGATGTATGTGTCTGCTCTTAAATGTCCAGGGTTTGCATAAGGCAATGATAAACTTTTTAGTAAAAAGTCATATGCCTGGGTTGTGACTCCTGACCATGACTCACACCGTTAGGAATTTATGATCAGATCACCCTGTGAGGTTACTTTCCACAGAAGCCCTTTTTCATCCACATTTCTTTCAACAACGATGAGTTATTTCATTTTCCTCTTGACAAGTGGATCAATAGTGGCAAAAATTGCAGAGATTTGGGTGACTTTTTTTTACCACCATGGTGTGAAATCAACCTTAAATAATTTTAAGTCATATAAGCTATGTTAATGCATGCATGACACATCTTCTCAATTATAAGTTTACAAAACCCCTTTTATACTAAGATGGAATATGCCAAATGTAACCTAATATTTACAATCGCACATATTATGGTTTATCTGTTTTCAAAGTTCACACACAAACTGTCTGCCAATGAACTTCAATACCAGTTTTAATCTTTAGTTCCAGGTTACATCCACTAAATGCTAAAGAGAACCACTCCCACTGTCTTGAGAATTTGACACATACTTTGGAGGGTATACAGAATATTTGTTGAATACCTAAATGAATGGATATATAAATGTATCTAAATGGTAAACCCCTGTAGGAGTGTGTTTTGGTGTCACAGTTGTCAGCACACAGTATTCCATTTAAATCCAAACATGTATAACTATCTGTCTGCTGAGCGTTGGTTGGAACCCTAACAGAGACATGTCAGTGTGCAGATGTTCCTGTCGAGGTCACATCATCCACACCCCCTGAAAGAAAGTGCACAGCTTTGTCTATGGCACAGGCATTCCTCTGAATTCCTAAGCTCCCTGAGGACTGGCAGTGCCTCCCTGGGATGACATGTCTGCCCAGAGACACTTTGGCAGACCTGTGGTGACAGCTGAGGAGCAAGTGTCGGAGGTGCACTGGCAACAAGGTGTGGGTGAAACTTGCATAGTACCCATCCCGCTGTCCAGCTCACGTGTGATCTGCAGAGATGCACTCCTGAGTGGCTAGAGAACACATGAGTTTGCATTTAAAGGAGCAGAAGCACCAGCAACAGCAGCAAATGAGACTCAAACCCAATAAAGGCACTTAAGAGATCTTCATTTAAATAAAATGATTATTTCACACACTAAGTGGACAGCTCATTACTGGACTTGGAAGTTCAGTAATGAGCTTAGAAGTTCACTGTTTGGCAACATCTAACATGGTTGTGGAATAGGAACCCGAGTTTCACAGAGCTACTAATTGAAAAAGAGGAGTTTCACAAGTCCTTTTTTCTTAAGTTTCTAATACACTTCATTGTCTTTTGCCAAATTGTCTTTTAGAACATGTTTTCCAATTGACAGTATTTAACAGTATTTTATTTTGCACTTGTTTAATGTTCAATTTTCCCATGTGTATCTTAGTCATTTGTATTTCTTCTTTTTTTCTACTTTATTTTTCAGGGGAAAGTATTAGTCAAAGAACATGTATGAATGACTCATGGACATGGACAATGGAGAGGAAATTAACTGTGAAAGAGAAGGATGGACTGGGTGGAGTGGGGCAAAATGGAAAAAAATCGGGACAACTGTAATAGAATAAACAATAAAAAATGAAGTGTTTCACAATTCTTTAATGTAGTTCTCACTCTGCATTTTTGGAGCGCTTGCAAAAGTGGCCTAGGGGAGAAACGAAGCAGTGGGATTTTCCAGGACATGGTTTCCCTGTAGCTGTTGGGAAAGAGAGGAGAAAGGGGGGCAGGTAAAGGAGCCTAGGTATTTTGAACACATTTGGGAATTAGGACCCTGAGTTTAAGAGGAATTAGAGAGAGGGGGAGAGAAACAGGCAGACAGACAGAGACAGGGAGGAGAGAAAAGTGAGGGTGCCTAGGACACTGATTTTCATCCCATACATAAATCCAAAGTCAAAAAACTATACTATTTCTGAGTCAAAATTCCTTGAATATATGTATTTGTTCTTAGCAATCCATTTTGAACCTACCTAGAAATCAAGAGATATATCAAAATTTGGCACTTTCTTTTTGTATTTGAGGGGTTTTTTTTCTTTTAATTTTAATTAAAAGGTATCCAGGGAAAACAAATTCTCTCAGCCTGCTTTGTCTCAAACACAAATCGGATATTTAAATTTCTAACTCCTTGCTAAGCTGTGGATATAAGGTTTTGTGTTCCTCCAGAAAGAATGGGTCCAGTTCCTGGGTTGATCTGGTCCTTAGCAGTGGTCCACCGCACCCCACAGAGCGGCTGCAGTGTTTGGAATGCGTTTCTGTGCCTTCTCCTGCACCTGGGACAGCTCGCGAGGAGAAATAATGAGCAGGGGATGGACAGGATCCAGAAGCCATCATTCCCAACAGCAGTGCTCATCTGCAAACATCCTGTAGCCCGTTGCCACCTGAAAATGTCCATCTGTCCTCTTTGAAGAAGGAAATGCCATCACAATCCGTGAGCCACAGAAAAATTCCCTGGGAGTTAGTGTTCTAATGTACCAACTGCTGATGAATAGGGGAAAAAATGGAACTATCCTTTAATCCTCTGATATTACCTTGCAGGAAATTATCTACTGGTGGACTCAGACACATGCTCAAAAGAAGAATATGTTCAGGATGTTTGCTGCAGCATTGTGTGCTCTGAAAGTAAGCCCTAAGTAACAAAGTGGTGTAAATCAGAGGGGAGACGTACTACTAAATGGTGTATTTGTGAGGGAGTTATCACTGTGGGTACCTGGACATCAATCCCACTGGGCATGCTCTGAGAAACCATGGATTATCCCATCATAAGAATAATTTATCTATCAACTTCCATCCACATTAGTGGAGTTCTCTGAGTGCAGACTAACCTCCCCTTCTGGGTTATACCTGTGCGTAGCTCATTCAGTGCTGGAAAAGCTCTGACTACTTCTTTAAGCCTATACCAAGCAAGTTCCCACCTCTCCACCTCATTTATTTGAGTAGATACCATTAGCTCTATGCTTCGAGTGGCCACTCCAACAGACTACCCGGTGGTTTCGCCAGAATATTGACTCTCCAGCCATGAGTGAGTATCCCCATGACAATATATTTTCCCCATTCGGCCTTATTTCCCTTGCTTCCTACTCCCGTGCCCTCAAAAACCACTCCACGACCTATTCTGATTCTGCGTGACACATATTATTCAGAAGCTACAAGTTCTTTAGCATATAAGTCCTTCCCTTTTGGAGCACAAAGGGTATTTCCCTGCCTGTGGGGAAATTTCAAGACTTACCTAAGCGAGCATGTCACAGAGGGAGAGAATAGCAAGGGCAGACCTTCAGGTAAACAAACTTCATCCTGCAAGTCACATGTTTCAAGGGAAGTCTCAAAACAAGAGAGGCTTCCCTCCTTTGTCAGGTAGAAGAAGCTGATTAGGCCATCCAGAGGATTTAGAAAAGTGGAAGTTTCAAGATTTTCAGTGTCGACCACTTATATATCCTTGTATGATTCCTGACTTGGGTATAGAAGCCCCATTAAGTACAGGCATTCTGTATTTTTTGCCACTCTGCCACCCTTGTAATTACGTCCTGATGTTGAGATTTGGCATAGTATGCCCAGTGATTGCAGGAAATAAAAAAAAATCGTTAAACGTTGCCATAGAGGACTGTTGACTTTCAAAGCACAGTGTGAGTTGACAGTTGAGTGCTGGGAGCCTATCATTATCACTAAGACTTTCAATGCAGTAAATAGAGATGGGCTCACTCCACAGTCCTTGTAATTATTATTGTCTTAGTATAGTCCAAGTACCCTTGCTCCAGCATATTCTGATGCCTCACCTTCTTCCTGCACTTTATCCCAACTAATCCCAGATGAGTGGCTGAGAAATTGGGGTGCATGTTCGGGGTTATAGATGCCCTAGTCATACCAGCAGTGAAGGGCTTATTGCCGTGAGTAACCCAGCCCCACAATCTGATCCTGAAGTTTTATTTTCCGGATTCCCTTTTGTGTGCCTACTTTTGCTAAAGTAAAAACCCCTAACATGTATCCCAATTTCTCTAAATTGTTCACTAAAAGTAAAGCTTGAGGCAAAGAGCTCTTTGCTGTTACTTTATTCTGTAGTGAAACCCAGAGAATGGGAGTGAGGGAAAAGAGAGTAAAGAAGAACAGGAGGGAAAGCCAATTCCAGTGCTTCCTCTAAAAACAACCTGTTGCTCAATCTTATGGAACCTTCCTCTGAGAAGCCACATAAACCACATGTCAAAAAAAAAAAAAAAAAACCCACATGTCAGGGCAACCGGCCCCAGAGAGGAGAGGAGGAAGTATCCAACCATCATCTCCCAACTTCCATTAGACAAAAGTGTACCCCATGAAATGATAAGCCCCTACCCTGGCAGGCTTCACACTCATGGGCACTGACCTGGACCTCATGGTATCTCAAGCCTCAAGGTCCAGCTGGGTAACCGCCTGATCTGGTGTGGCCAGGACTGAGGGGTTTCACAGAATGTGAAAAGCAGGAACATTTTGAGTAAACCAGGACAAGCTGGTTACCCTATCTCAGAATATTCAGGCTGGGCAACAGGTATTGGAATAGAGACACTAAGATGTTGTACTTGTGTGAAGCTAATCAGAGATCTAGTCATCTCAGCGATATTTAGAACAAAGACTGGGGAGGCTAAGAAGACATAACATGACATATAAAAGAGGTCTAAACCGATACTTTAATTTCTCCCTGAAAACTGATTCAGCCTTTGAATAAAAGAGTCTTACTTTAATATATCTGTCTTGTTTTATTAAAATCTACTTTTCTCATTTTATTTCTTCTAAGACAGTCAGATTCTTAATCTATACTTTATTAATAATTTCTTTAACCTTTTTCTCAATTAGTGTAAACTTTTTTTGTTCTTTTCCTTAAGTTATGGTAAATCAAATTACAATAGAAATATTTAAAGCTTATTTTCCATGGCAATCAGTAGATGATATTTTAGTCACTGTGTCATTCTGATTAAACATTATAAATGGCTTTTTTTTTTCAAGTAGAAAGAGAAAACACTAAAAAGTCCTGGCAAATGCAATGAGAAAACACTTGAAAATGCTTGAAAAGGCCAGGTCAGCCCCGCATAGCAGAGTGAATGGTGCCCTGACCCCTTCCTTACGAGACTGCAGTTCAAGTTATAGTATGTTTTATGTGCTTGTAAATGAAATCGTTTGAGGGTCTCATGGCCCAGATCATGTATGATTTGCAACATTTGGCACAACTTTTACTCTGTTCTGGAAATACCTTACAAATGAGCTAGGATCTCTAGAGTGAGTTCTGCCTTTCCAGGACAGGAAGTTAGCTGTCCCAGAACTTACAAAACTGAAGAAGCACAGGCAAGTGGCAACCAAGACTCTTTCCCCTGGGGGGATGGAAGGGAACACCACTAATCTTAATTAGTATTATGGATTTTTCACCTTTTCTTTTAGTTTGCAGATTTTAGTTGTTTAAGAAAGCGGGCAGGATTGCAGTTACATAATTAAGGAAAATGTAGTGTAGTAGAAATAAATATGCTATTATTTTACTTGTCTACTTTGCAAAAATTTTACATATACAGCTCAAAATCGTAATCAGCTTCATGTGTGTTTTTTAAACATGAGATAACAGGTGATTTTTTAATCCAGATTATTTCCTTTAACTCTGAGAGTTCTTTCCAAATATCAACACAACAGAAATTCATAACAACGATAACAGAAATGTCTTCAAAGATGGAGGCATCGTGGTGTTGCATAAGGAACACAAGACGGAGACCATGCTGTGGGTTGAACTGTGTCCCCAAAAGATATGTTGAAGTTCTAACCCCTGATACCTATGAATGTGACCTTATTAAAAATAGTCTTGGCAGATATAATCAAGTGAAGGTTATACTAAAATAGGGTATGTCTCAAATACAGTAACGTGTGTTTTTAAGAATGTCACATGAAAACACAGGGACACTGAGACACCCAGGGAGAATGCCACGAGATGCATTCTCTAGAGACACAGGGTGACAACTACCACTAGAAGCTATCAGAGAGGCATGGAACAGATTTCCCCTAGCACCTCTAAAAAGGCTCAACTTGTCAACTTCTTGATCTCAGACTTCTAGCCACCGGAACTGTGGAGACAATAAGTTTCTCTTGTTCTAAGCCACACACTTTGTGGGGTGTTTTTTTCTTGGCTGCCCTAGAAAACAGAGGAGAGAACCCTGGTGACTACTACATCTGCTCCCAAGCAGCACTGGGACCCAGGGTTTGTTCTGCCCCTTCCCGGAGTCTCCCTGTGCTCATCTGTAAAGCCACTGAAGTGCTTTAGACAAATCATCGATCACATCCCTCTCAGTTTTAAGTTTCCTGGGATCAGTCACTTCAACAACAAGAAAATAATACCTGTCTCTAGCTTAACTTTTCTGTTGGGAAAACTGAAATATTGAGACACCAAGGACCATGGGTGCAGACCTCCTTGAAGGTATCTGTCAGGATGTAAATTCTACCAAGGCATGCCATTTGGTTACTTTATTCATTGTTTCCCTGATGCCTGGAACATTGCCTGGTATGGAGGAGGTGCTGGTGCATTTATTTTTTTTTTCATAAATAAGCATATCAATCAATGAATAAATCTATCTCCAAACAGTTCTCTTCGTTGGGACGCAACTAATTGGCTCTTTCCTATGTTTCACTGCCATAGTGGCCACTAAAGTTCGTAGGCATCGGGTTAAAGAGAAGGGCTACAAAGATAAAAAGAAAAACTAATACCTAGGAATTTATTCATTCATTTCAAATAATCTTGCTCTAGTAATAATACGTTTTGTCAGGATTTAGAGACAAACATATTCTTAATGGATTCTGAACTAACGGGCTAAGTGCTTCAGAAGCATTTGCCCTAACCACTGATAATGAAGGAACACAATTAGTCTGAAAACATTCACCTCTTCTTGTGAGAAAACCATTAATTTCTAAGCAGATAACCGCAATCCCATAATAATTATTCATTCAATGCTTGCAACATACCTAAGCCAAGTTCATGGAACATCACTGGGCATTGAAGCACAGATTAAGTGAGAAATTGTGTTCATTTCAAAACAAAAGCTCACCAAGTACGACCTGCCAGCTGCAGCCCCTCAACTTTAGGAGAGAAACCCAACGGTCAGCGCGCTGCTCTTATGGATGGCAATGGGCAGGAAGCACAGGCACCAGGTGCTAAGTGATAAATGATGGGAAAGCCACCGTTTGCTTGTCATACACAAAGAAAAGGGTAGATATGAAGTCATCTCTAAGGTCCTTAGCAAAGTTTTTGTATGAAACTCCAGTCTAAACCCCGAATTGCAGAAGCTGAATTAGACCCCAGAGCAGTTGTCACAGAATGGCACACTGCCTATTCTCTATCCTAGTCACAGAAGTGGCTCTGTCCCCACATCCCAGGCTTGGGGCTCACAGGCTCTGTTCTCATGAGCGGGCACCTCATCCCTCTTCCTCTGGAGATGTATTCCAGGTACTGCAGTCCCTCCCTTGTCATTCTGCCCATTCCCCAGACCATTTTCTCTGCTATTAGCAATAGCGCTGTGAGGTATTCTGCAAATTTCTCCCAGTGCAGACTAATAAGCTGGCGAAAAGTTTTCAGGGCAAGAACACTGATGTACTACCTTGATTTCCCAAGTCTAACGTTATAAGGAAGTCGTTTCTGCTCTTGGGCTTTCAAAGAATTGAGTGATGGTTACACTGAAGAGGCACTTCTGCTTAGCTAAAATATTCTGTAATTGTGCATGGTTTCACCGTTCCAACTGAGATGCGGAGCTGTTACAGCAGGACTCCTGTTAACAACAACACGGGGTGCCATCCCTCACTCCGAAGGTGACATCCGTGACACCCTATCCCTCACTCGGTGTCCACAGGGACACACCGCAGCACCAGCAACCTGTGAAAAGGAGCACAATGCCGGATCTCATTCTGCATTCCAACTGCCCATCGGAGGTTTCACTGTAAAAATGGTACCAGACAAATCCGAGGGAAAAGCCGATAACATCTCCCAGTGAAAGGCAATGTTACAGACGCTCTTTGCCAGGAAATCCATCTTGTGCCTCTGCAAGTTAACTTTCATATTTAAATATTTCCACTTTGGAAAATCACCACCACTGTACTAACCACGTGTTCTGAAGCCTTGGGAAACCAGAAGCCTGGGTGAAAGGTGGGAAGGAAAGGGGGAGGGATAAAGAGGTTCCCTATGCATTTATTCCCACTTTGTTCAATATTAAATTACCTTCAAGATGTTTTTAGAAGGAACATAAGAGGGAGGACTACAGAAACCCAGCATGTAGCATGCCTTTCGGGCGTTAGCTGAGGCTGTGTGTGCATGGTGTGTGTCTGTGCCTGGGCCTGTGCATCTGTACATCTGTACCTATAAGTGGAGTCAGAAGAGAGGCCCAGGAATCCTCCAATTCCGCCTCATGGTTGCCTTCAAAGGGCTGAATGTAATTTTAGGACCGTATAAATGTAACTACACCTTAACTCGGGGCATTGCCGCCAGGTAGAAACAAGATGCAGTGCCAGAACAAGGTAGAGGGCTGGATATGGCCCACGGGCCTTGTGTTTGCCACCTGTGCCTTAAGGTAATGTATTTTTTAACCTTAATTCCATGGTTTGATTGTATCTCACGGAGCATCCACTTGCTATTCTGTTGGCTTTCATTTATTTATTTATTACTGGATCAGGCAGCACCCATGATTGGTTTCGGCTGCCTGGGAGCAGGATGCTCTGGTTGATTTGTGTAATACCACTCTTCTGTCAGTATTAACAAAATAAATCCCAGACGTATTTGTTGAGTGTGTGGGTGTGTGTCTGAGAAGCACAGATAGAGTGGTCTTTTTAAAGACAGAAGTTAAAAGCATATGCTACTGGTTCCTCAGAGTCTTTTGAAATAAACTCCTAGCTCAGATAGCCCCCAAATGTAAACCTTATGAATCTGGCCTTATAAATAGCTTTCCAAATTCATTTGGCCAATAAATATGTCATCTGGGCTGAGGAAGCCGCCTTGGCTTCGTTAGTAGTTACCCATGCCACTCTATGTCACTCCTTATCTTGCCATAGACCACAGGCAAAACTGTACCAAATCATTTTCCAAGGAAAATGTAAATAAATCTGTTAATGACACAAACATCTTTTGACATAATTTGGTGGATTAATCCATTGCTTCTGGTTGACCTTCCATAGGTTTAGGATTGTTGTGATGCCTCTTTTTCCCTGTATCTCTCTATTATATCTAGAACTTAGAGTTTCCGTTAAAAGTGTAATAACGATATTTATTTATTTATTGAGAACATACATGGTTAGTCCTGTTAAGCAATTTTAGGCAAGCGGGTAGGAAAGAGAAAATGAGATTCTATTTATTCCAATGCTAGACAGAATGTCTGCAAGTGATTGCAATTTATGGTAACCCAGGGAGAAGGAAACTGAGGTGGAATGGCAATGAGGTAATCACAGGATAATGTCCTTTGGATGTCCTTTCTCTGTATCTTCTCTAGGAGGGCATGTCCTCCTTCTTGTCATGAAGAGCCCAGAATTGAGGGAGCTCCAGTCCTCATGCGAGAATCAGTTAGACACTCCTCTGCCACAGCAATGCTATCTGTGGAACAAGTTCATATTCAATCGTAATTTAAGGAGCAAGTCATGGTCTTATCACAACAAAATGATTTCACCAATCTGATTGCTTCCACAACTGCATGGTTAAGATTCTTGAATTCACAACACAATGAGTGACATATAAAATTTCATCAGCAGAGATCTCCTTGTGAGATGGTGTTTTAATCATCATAAAATATACCAGAAGTATTTAGGTAGAAATGTTAAGGGCAAAGTGGGGCTTATGGAAAAGAAAAATGAGTGTAAAAATGATTTGGAAGTCCTATTCTTAAATAGAGTAAGTGCAACTCTAAAAAAACATTTAGCAACCCAATAATAAGAAAATATTAACAAACATGGAAGATACAAGTCATTTTCCTGGTGAAGTCAGTCAATCAAGGTCAAAGTTCAACATCATAGTCTATCAGTCTATTTATGTTTAATTTGATTGTAAGTTTTATCCAGTCTCTAGCTTCTTAGTTTTGATTTCAGCTTTTTATAACCATGCCTGCATTCTGGGAGCAGTGAGATATTTCTACACAGTTTCCTTTTCCTTCAAAATACATCCCTGAAAATGTTTAAATGAAACAAAACAAAGGAAAAATGGACTATTACACTCAGACTTTGATTTGCCCACAACTCCCACTGAGAACATTCATTAGAAAAAATGTCAGCTGAGGAGTTGAAGAGATTTTAAATTTAGTGTTATTTTCCTTATCAAACAACTGATTTTGGTGATCAGGAAAGGAAAGTATTTATGCAATTTTAATGTGCAGTGGGCACAGACTAGGCTTTTTTCTTATCACCCTCTTTTAAGCTTCCGTTTTGACCTATAAATCTCTTTCCATCTTAGTTACTAAGCAACTGCACTAATGGCCCCCAATTGGCACAGCTTCTTTGATCTCCCAGGGTTGTGACCGGGCCTTGTACCACATGTGCAGACTTGGGTCACAGCAGAGGGAAGGGTTAAAGTGGCGTAGCTACTTTAACTTTCTCCAGGAAAAAAAATTCACATTCTCTTTCTAGGACTCATCACTTTCCACGCTCTTCTAGTTAGTGTGTTCGAATTTACACTCAAAATTACAAATTTAAACTCAAGGGTGATTACCAATCACAATGGCTGCTGCTTTCCCAATTCCTTACTATCTAAGTGTGTCTTTTGTTAGCTGACCAGAAGGCCATGCTCAGAAATAGAATGAGTTAGAGAAAAATAGACTCAAAGGTGACATCAGCATCAGAACTCTGGCCCCCGATGTGTTACTAAGTCACCGGGTATATTTGAGCAAACCATTTCCCTCCTTTGTAAAAAGGAGATGTTAGGTATATACTTTATTACTCACCTGATGGGAATAAAAGGTAAAGATGAAGTACTTTTTTCTTACTTTGCTTTTGGCTAACATCTCCTTCGAGACTGCTAAATTTGCTGCATTAGGTTATGTGTGGAGAACACAAGACAGACCACATATAGACCCGGTTCCCTCTGAGTTCATAGTCTATTAGTAAAAATAGGCATATCCACATGTAATGAAAAGCCAAGTAGAGTGTGGGAGTTGTTCCGGGGCAAGAACAGGAGATGTACTGTGATGATGTGCTGTGGGAGTAGCATGGGAAGAGAGTCAGTTAGCTTCTGGGGCTCTCAGAGATTGTGTGCAGGAGATGTCATATGAGATGGATTGGATCAACAGATGCTACTAAGACTTCTGGAAATAGGGAAGACATGCCAGGAGGAAATTCAGAGGTTGGAAAATACAACATATAAATCAAGAACCACAATGAATAATAATCATAATAACACTGATTTAATCTTGAATATGTACTAGGAATTCATCTAAGCTCTTTGTGAATATTAACTATTGATCCTCATAATGACACTCTGCATAGGAGCCAGCATTATTATCCCTATTTGAGAGATTAAGAATGCGAACCATGGAAAATTGTGGTAGCTTGTCTATGTCACTCAGCTAGTAAGTTGTTAAACAAGGGTTTGGTTGTGGGCAATGTGATGCCAAGACTCACACTCTTAGCTGCATCTCTGTTGGGTCATATTAGATTCACACATAGTAATAATTAAAGGGAAAATGTGAAGGTGAGTGAGGGGACTAAGGTCACAATACAGATATTTCACCCTTTTGATGAGAACAGCCCAATAAAAGCTATGTTTATATTATGCAGTATAAATAAATGCTGGGTGTCCTTTTGGTTGAAAATGGCAGAAACTGGCTTTAGAATAATATAAAAATGAATATTTAAAATACTAAGGCTAGGAAAGAGCAGAAATTGGACAGGTTTTCCATCTCTGCTGAAGGACTTCCTTAGCACAACTTCTGACTCAGAGGGCCATCATTAGAAATGACAGCTGCCAATGGCTCCTGCTTGTGATGACTTTGTCCAATTTGAGGTAGCCGGGAGAGGTTACTTGGTGGCCCCATGATGGGTCAAGGGTCCACCACCAAACCACTAGCCTTCCTAACTCAGTGTCCAAAGATATACAATATGAACACATTGTTGTATCAGGGCCAATTTTCAAAACAGGGAAGATGATGAAGAACTGGGAAGCTATACCAACTCTAATACTTAAAGAGTTTTAAATTCTCAGTGTGGAGAATGAATTATAAACAGGACATACTGGAAGTAGGGAGACCAGGCACTTCGCAGTGGTGATGGTCTCAGAGTAAAGTAACAAGTGTCTGCCTTAGGAAAATGGATGCTGAAATGGAAAATAAAGAAGGGTGTGATAATGTGATATGGGCAGGGATTAGGAAAAAACGTGGAGTCAACAGTCATGCTGAAGTTTTAAGCCCAAATGACAGGGATGATACTATTATACACTTCATAACATTTCAATCCTAGATGATCAAAGACCAGAGCTCAGAGCTCACAAGCCAGAGCTCCCAGACACCACTCTGGAGAGGTTAACAGCACCCACACTAGGTTTATTTTCTAGGGACTCACTTTCAAGTGCTTTGTTTAAAGTTGACATAAAAATTAAAGTTTACATGTTACATTTTATATAAGGTTCCCCTATAATTGTCTTTTTCAATTCTCTAACTGTGGTTTCTGTTTGTATCAGATGAGAGAACTTCTAGTGTCTTAAAAATATCAATGGAGAACTGTGTTTGTTTTAAGTTCCCACGATAAGTGGGAGATTGTGAAAAGTACTGGAAGTCAAAGTACAAGAGACAACATCTGTCCTCAAGTGACATGTAGTCTGGAAGGGAATTCAGACATAAAAGCTAAAGTGTGAGCCACGTGATGAAGATGGACAATATATGATGAAGTAATGTGCAGGATGCTGAAGTGGACAGGAAATAGTTTGTAGGGAAGACAGGACTGGAAATGAATATTAGGAGAGGAATTTCAACAAGATTCAGCTATGAATGTGGACCACTAGATCTCTGTTGGGATAATGAGTTGAAAGAGGGAAGTCCTGCTAGAAATAGGAGCAGACACAGGTCCCTTCCATGTGCCAAGCACAGTGAAATATGCTTCAGTCAGTCATGGCCCTTAATTCTCTCCCCAAATCTCAACCAAGGTGCAACTTATTTTCTCCATTTTACAGATGATGAAACTGCGTGAGAAGTAAAGTATCTTGTTCAGATCACAAAGGTCAGGAGCACCAGAACCCAAATGGCAACAAGCCATATTCTTCGGGCTCTGCTGCTGGCTTCCCCAATAACAGGCTAACAAAGATGAGCCCTGTTTTCCATCGTGCAGGTTTTCCCTTTTGCTTCCCTAACACATTTCCTGATACACTTCTTCTCCATCTCATTCCAACCCACCAAATTTTCAACTGCAAGCTTCTGTGTACGTCAAGCCTTTCATGTTTAACTAAGGTTTTGACTTCAAAAATCAGTATCTTCAGCTACAGGATCGCTTCCTAGCTTCAAACCTACATTTCCAATGGTTTGTTAGGCATGTCCATCTCACCACCATATTTGTATTTTAAGTTTGCAATAGTTGGCACCCAATAGTCTACTTTTCTCTTACAAATGCCTTCCTGCTCAACTTAATTATTTCTGCTGCAGGGTATACCAAGCTCTCCATAGTCCAGTCTCCCAAACCACTCATGTTGGCATCTTCTTTTTCCCCTGCCTTCTTGTACTTAACAAATTAACACATCATCTGCAGAATCTTCCTTCACAATGTCTCTCGCACTCATTACATCCTTGCAATTTCTATTATTTCCCATCATCACCTGCTAATTCAGACATTCTTTCAGTTCCATGAGCTTAAAGGTCCACTGAAATAGCGATCCCTGCAACGCTAAGTGAATCTCCCCCTGTATTCACTATCACAACAGCATCCTGTTCCTTTCTAAGCATAAACTCAAGTCCTTTTGCTTACTCATTTTGTCACTTATTATCTGTCATATACTAAAATATATCCACTGTGAAAGTGCAGATCTTTTCTCCATTCTATCGTTCATGTCCTTCTCAATGTAGGACATGGGAAATGTGCCCAGTAAATGCTATTTTCAAACATCTATCCCCCCCTCTTCACTCTAGGCCTTCCTATATGCAGCTGTTAAAAGAATATTTATTTTTCTTCTAATAAGTCACTTTCCAAGTCAAAACATCTAGCATGCATCTATTGCCTATTAAATATTAACTACTACTAATTCTCGCATCCAAGCCATGAGGTCCTCTACGATACTGACACAAACTGCATTTCCACGCACACGTCTTATTCACTTTGTTCCTGAATCAAATGTGTTATTTCTGTAGGCACTCGTAACTGCTCCTTCAGGTATTTGTCTCTGTGTTGTGTGTGTATGGTATCATCTTCCAGAATGTCCTCTCAGCTTAAACTACACTTTTGTTTTAATAATAAATAGCTCCTAAACCTTAGTGATTTTAACAGCACTCACATGCAAGTCCATCATGTTTTGCCTGTGACTTTTCTTCCTTTCCCCCTTATTCTCAGTATATGGCTTAGTGGGGCAACTGTTGTCCAGAGCACAGCAGTCTCTGGGCAGGAGATAGAGAGAGACAGTGGGATCACAAAATGGCTCTTAAAACTTCTCGGAAATGGTGCCCATTGTATTACCCAGAGCAAGTCATTTGATGAAATCTGACATCACTGGGCTGGGAAGTATATTTAGTTCCCAAGGCTGGCCCAGCAGATAGAGGCAATGACTTTATTTACTATAATACCATTTACTACACTTTTCTGTTTCTATCATCAAAATGCTAATTATGCAGAAAGACCAACGTCATTAAGATGTTTTTCCAGATTCTCCCACACCCAAATCCTTTGAAAACACAAAGTATTTAGCTTACATCTATATTTTAATTTTTATTTCTCTCTACTTTTTGTATACCTCTATTCCTCAAAACCCTGCATACGGATTACGTTTTGCTATAATCTAACAACTATGGCTGTGACATGTAACATTTAGCACAATGGCTTGCATGGAGTAGATGCTGGCAAACGTTTACTGAAATTTATTGATTATATCTTTTAAGACTTCATGGACATTGAGTATTTTCATACTGAGGAGAATATAAGCAAAATTTATTTCAAGCTGATTAATGTGATAACCGGAAGAATATTTGCTTTTTCAAGCATTTGGCCAGCTTTTTTTCTTTTTGATAAATATGCCCCCACAATACACAGGAAACAAAGAACAAACTATCTCCCTTAGTTTGGTGCCCAACAGATCAGAGAACCTAAAATTACTTTAATCCAAGTGTTCTCAAAATGGCTTCTCTTGGACACATATTGACTAAGTACAGCAAAAGTAAAATTTACATGGCACTGATAATTCTTTTGGTAATTAAGTCAAAAGGTCATTATATATCACACCTGAATCTTTAAGTTCAAGTTTGCTTATCACTGTCAGTGAGTATTTAACATTCAGTGTGATGCTGGAAAAAATAGTGCCTCAAAATTTTTCAGTGAACAAATGAATGACTAATTGAATGAATACAAAATTAGCAATAAATTAATGCATTCATAAAAATAATGAACTGCTAATTAATAGGTGTGCATAAAGATGTAGCAGCCATTGCAAACATAGTATTGTATAAAATATTGGGCTCACTTATGTCCTCCATACGTGAAGTTCAAAACATGATTCTCTACCAGAAAACTATGGAAACTTTAAATTCAGATATCTCTTATTTGACAATGTGGTGAAGGGAATAGTCTTTCTTTATGAGAATACCAATATGCACACATAAACATATTCATATATATTAAGGTTTATGACGTGTTCTTAAAAGTACTTATTTTATGAAAGAAAAACAAAGCAATATAAAATAGAACAGATAACAAACACAAACTATCTTTATGGAGTCTTCTTTAACCACCTGAACCTGAGTTATATGTGATGGTTTCCAATTCACTGTCTATGTCCACAACTTAGTAAAAGTTAATCATATGTTCATTTTATGTCACCATACGCAGCACCACCAGCAGCACTGTGAATGACCTAAGCTAGTAAAATCGAACATTTCAGAGCCTGTTACATTTGAATAGAATGATTTGTACAAAGCAGATGGGTTCCAGGTTTTCAATCAGAAACAGAACAATAGTTAGGAAAACTGCCAAGCCTCAAACTCATAAACACAAGGTCAAAACAATAATAAAAATACTGTCTCACTACATTTGTTTTTTTTTATTTAAAATCTTGCTTGAAGTCTCTATATTTGATAGAGATAGTAAGACTAATTAAGTCTTAGTTTTGATTCAACATTTTCTTCTTTGAATCATTCAAACCACAAAAACTATAAATAGATTACTGGGAAAATATTTCTGTTTTTACTGCATGTAACTGTTTAATTGTAAAAGCCAAAATGACATCACTTTTATTATTGAAAAACATAATATCAGAATACGGCCTACGCTGCCAAGACATTAAATAAACTCACATCCAGTGGGAGTGTTTGCTAAATTAGTCCAATTGTGCTCTTAGCACTTTCTGACAGCCAGAAAGTTTCAATATATTTATATCTGTGATTAGAATCCTGTACAAAAACCCTAACATAAAACAACAGCAACAATAATTAGGATTTATTGAGTGCTTACTATCAGCCAGATACACTTCCATGTTCTCTGTATGTTTTATTTCATCTAATCCTCACATTATCCTTTTAGTAGGAATTAAGTAGATGCAAGAGCTAAGGCACAATTTGGTTAAAAGGCTTGCGCATTGTCATACAGCCAGTGAGCAAGGATGCCAGGATTGTAATCCTTGCAGGCACCAGAGGGTGCCTTCCTAACCACAATACTACATTTATATACCTCGCCATCTCTGGTGAAAAAGTAATCTGTACTTTTTATACCAAATATTCACATGGTAATTTGGAAGCACATAGCATTCTAAATCTGGAGACGTATTTATCATTATAATCTTAGTCATGGGATTACCATACAATAAACCAACAGGACGCCCCCCCACAAAGCATAAAAGAATAAAACTCTGTGAATATTGGTTTACTCTATTACTAGTTTGTGTACCAGCTGTTTATTGAACACTTACTGTATGCCAGCACTTAGGCATTGTATTCATTTCCTATGGCTGCTCTAACGAAGTATCCCCGAATTAATGTTTAAAACAACAGGGATTCATTCTTTTCAAGTTCTGGAGGCCGGAAGCCTAAAGTCAAGGTGTTAGCAGGGCTTCATCTCCGCTGGGGCTTCAGTAGAGAATTCATTTCTTTGCCTTTTCCAGCTTCTAGGGACCCCTTGCCTTCCATGACTGCTGGTTCCTTCCTCTGTCTTCAAAAGCTGTCACTCCAAACGCAGGTTCCATTGCCGGGTCTTCTTTTCCTGATTTTGTCCATATTGCCTCTTTCTTATAAGAAACCTGGAGATTACATTAGACCCACCTGGATAATTCAGAAAAAAATGTTCTGATCTTAAGATTCTTAATTATAGCAGTGAATTCCCTTGCCAGGATATGCAAACTTTTGGCATCTCTGGGCTGCACTGAAAGGAGAGTTGTCCTGAGCCACACATTAAATACACAAACACTAACGAAAACCAAAAAATCTCATAATGTTGGAAGTCAATGTATGATTTGGTGTTGGGCTGTGTTCATAACTATCATGGGCCACATGTAGCCCATGGGCTGTGGGCTAGACACCCCAAGGTAACATATATTTGTAAGTTCTAGGGATCAGAATGTGGACATTTCTGAGGGTGAATGGTTATGTTGACCATCGGCATGGTCCAAACCCAACTGGTAATAAGTAAGTCCAGAAACTATCTTGATGACATTGGAGAAGCTATTGAAAAATACCACCCAGGAAGAGACACAATTTAATTTTACAAAGAATACTTTGGCAGCCCTAAAGAAAAAAGCTATTGGTGTAATCCTTCTGAAGATATTCAAAGCTTGAAATAACATAGTGAAAGTAAGGGTAGTGAGAAGGGTAATGATCTGAAGTATGTTTAGAAAGTAGGATCAAGCAGAACACAGTGAAATTGTCCACAAGTAATCATTTTTCTTTGGGATCTGCATTTTCATATCTGTAAGAAATAATGCTGCATTGTATAAAAGCTTTTTAAGCTTTTATAAAACACATGTTCATCCTGTTTTTAAATTTAGGATAATATAGAAACTGTCATGTGGCAGAATCCCAATCATATATCCATTTTCTGTAGAATGACATCAATCTACTTACCCTTAATTGAAACAAGAAGTTAACTATTCTCACTTTTTCATAGATATATCTGGCAAACTATTCAGAAACATTTGATATTAGATCTAAAATCTAACTATAGGAACATTATTAGGTTTCTGGCCTTAGAGAAACTTCTCTTTTTATCTAAAGTGATATATTCCAAGATGATAAATTGCTAGATTTATATGAATTAACTCTTTAATATACTTACTAACCCTGCTAGATTGAGGATTTCCTGACTGTAAATATTAACATCTCTTATCAATGTTAATTCCTACTCAGTATTATTGCCTGTTTTATTTCATCAAAATTCACCACAGTTCACCATAGGTGCAGGGCTATTACACTCATAGAGTTGCCCCATTCAACAGACACCATTCAAAAATATGCCAATCCATTCATAGAAATTCATTCCAAAGAGTCATTGCCAACGTTTGTGCCAATAAAAGGAAATTTTGAATTAGAGGAGAAGAACATGTAAAAAATTGTCAGATGGCTGGTAGCTGGAATTAGTTCTAAGCATTTTGGAGCAGATCTCATCTAGAGGAAATGTAAACCAAACACTTTTATCTTTTCAACTTGTGTTATTTATTTTTGAAGAAAAAAATGTAATCTATATGCCCACATAAACCCATGTGATTCATTTACACTTAAGTTCTTTGAAAGGTTATTTTAAAAAGAGAGGGTTGATGTCAAAAATAACAGCTCCGCTTGGATAAGGCTGACAACATTCTTGAGAGGATGGCAGAAGGGAGGAAAAGAAAGTTTCCAAAATCCCGTTGCCGCATTTTGCAATCTTAAGACAAAGAAAGGACTTGAGTATGGCAGGAACGTCTAAGTAAGTATCAATATTCTAGTAGCTTTCCAAGTTTTAAAGTTCTTATAATTGGTATTAGGTGGCAGTAAAATCAGGCAAGGAATAAAAAAAGCCACCCATAAGAGAGCTCAGTTCTGCTACAGCCCTCTTCTGGGGACAATTTTCTCCTCCCAGTTTACTCTTTCGTGCAAACTCTGGTGATGTCCATTGTCCAGGGCACCAGCCTTGAACCAGGGCCTGTCTAGCATGCAAAGTGTCCATGTTCTCTTATTGCTCATGGAACATATTCCCCTGAGATGCAACAAGAGTTGGAGGGACCCATAATGCTCCAGGGGTGTCTAGCCTTTTAGCATCTCTGGGCCACACTGGAAGAAGAAGAGTTGTCTTGAACCACATATTAAATACATTGCTACATGTAATTTTGAAAAAATCTCATAATGTTTTAAGTAAATTTATGAGTTTGTGTTGGACCACATTCCTAGCCATCCTGGGCCACATGTAGCCTGTGGGCCACAAGGTGGACACCCCTGCTAGTTTATGCCGTTGCATTTCCTGTATTGGATGAAGTAAAACTAAGCATTTTGCACAGAAGTGAAACTTTCAGCCCTCCACTTCCTCAGGCCTGGCACTCACAGACTATTTCAAGCTTTTACAAAATTTAGTAGGAAAGGCCTTCTGATTTTTCAAGTTAGTAGCCATTTTTAATAAGATTTTATTTATTTTTTTTTAGAGAGGGAAGAGTGGGAGAAAGAGAGAGAGAGAGAGAGAGAGAGAAACATCAATGTGAGGTTGCTGGGGGCCATGGCCTACAACCCAGGCATGTGCCCTGACTGGGAATTGAACCTGCAATGCTTTGGTTTGCAGCCTGCGCTCAATCCACTGAGCTACGCCAGCCAGGGCAAGTAGCCATTTTTATTTTAGCCTCCATATTCAGCAGCCACAAAAGCATGCTGGAATTCCTCATTTTTAAGATGCTAAAGATGTCCTAACTTGCTTTCACTATACATTGGGATATAGCATTATGAAGTTTCCTTATCTAGAATGGCAACTTTCTTTGCTCCAAATATGCATGGGCTTTAGATATTAAAAAATCAATTTGCAGGCATTAGTTTTATTTACATCTAATGTTCCTATAATGCTGAAGGAAGGCAATATACTGAGAGTACTTGTTAGACCAAGAGGTTAGTTATTTTCAGAATGCCAATGAAATACAATTCTACTTCTAAAATGACCTTGGTGAGGCAAGCAACTTTAGTTGCATTTTTAATGTGATAGTTTTTAAAATAAATTTAAAAAAACAAAGGCTTTTAAAAACCCATACCACCAAGTGAAGTAATATAAACCAGCAATGTTTTTATTATTTCTGTCCAAAATAAAACCAGTTTTTCCCTTATCGGTTTAAAAAACATTTCTTTAAAAGTAGGGAAAGTTGGAATGAGGTTGCAACATTTACTGGGAAATGCAGGTTGCCCTGGTGGAAGCTCAGGGCCTTTGTAAATCGCTTATGGATTTTCTACTTCTCTGGGTAGAAATCTGGGACAGAGGACCTATTCGCATAACAGGGGCACAGAAAATAGTTTGTGTCCAGAGCATTTGACTTTTTGTATTATGCCGAGTTTAACAAAGGTTGTTAGACACAACCTCAGAGACAGACAATGTGCTACATCCTGGGGATAGAAAGACAGGCTCCCTCCAGCTCCTGCCATCCAGAAGTTCACTTTTCAAATGCACACACATGTGTACACACTTGTACTTACACTGACACACAAGCACATACACTGACACACATGCTGAGACCATCAATAATGAAAAGCTGATGGATCACGATTAAGCATTTAGAAGAGTATGCTTTGTAAAGTCAATTATATTTCTTGTTGATTATTTTATGTGTAATTATAAAATACAACTCTGAAACATGGTTTTTAGGGCTCAAGGGCTATGTTCTTTATCAATACATTGGGAAAAAACATGTTGGAGATGCTTAAACAATCTTCCAGTGAGGCTTTGGTCTAACTAATGGTTTGTGATATTATTCTAGTCATATCAGATAATTTCAAAGTTTATAATTTCCTAATTGCTCTAATTAAAAATACCTGTTCTCATCCCTTTGTGGGTGAAATTGTGGTACAAACATACCATGGGGGAATACTCAGCAATAAAAAGGGACAAATGACTGGTATGTGCAGCAACATGGATAAACCCCAAAGAAATTATGCTGAGTAAAAAAAAAGTTAATCTCAAAAGGATATAAACTGCATGATTCCATTTATATGACATTCATGAAATAACTTAATTACAGAAGTGGAGAACAGATTAGTGGTTGCTAGGGGTGATGGGGGAGGAGTGGATGGCTAAGGAGGTGCAGCGCAAGGCAGACTTGGGGTGACGTATAGTTAAGTGTCCCAATTGTGGATTTGTGACAAAAAGCTACACACATGATAAAATTGCATGTGCACATGATTACACATACAGCTGGTGAAACCTGAATAAACTCAGTTGGCTTTACCAGGGTTAGTTCCCTAGGTCTCATACTGCACTATGGTTACACAAGTCATTAACACTCGGGGCGGGGGAGCGCTGGGTGAAGCATGCATGGGACCCGTGTGCATTTCTTTGTGAATTCCTGTAAATCTATAATTTTCCACAAACAAAGCTTGAAGAAAGAGGCCATGCTCCTTTTGCTTACTAATGTGTTGTTTTCCTTCATTAGTGGAGAGTGCCTTTTCAAGTAACAGTAATTCATGTGTACATACCGATCAAGACGTTCTGATTTTATCCCTCTTGTTACCCGAGATAGCACACAGGAGAGGGCTGAAAAGAACCGAGCCCATTCTGTCTTTCTGTGCCTCTGAGACTGATGAATCTGCCTGCAATCTTAGCATATTTTAGAAATCTCATTTAGACATAAAACGGTGAAGAATATTCGCAAAGGAAGATCACGTTCAGAGATCATTGAGAAGAGAGCGCAGCACACAAGCGGACTAGAGAAAGTCAGTAAAATGGAAGTATAGAGTGTGAGACATGTTGAAAACCGATAGGAAGCTAGGCCCATGTCATCAAGAGCCCTGCCAGCTGCCTTAAGGATGCTGAATATGTAATGAGGGTAATGGAAAACCACTGAGTGATGCTCTATAGGAGAGTAACATGATCAGGTTTATATTTTACTTTTACTGTATCCCAAAACCGGCACAGCACCTTTGTCTATTCTTCCATGCCTCAGCATGGGATAAATTGATCTTATAAGTCAGAGGAAAAAAACACTATCGGCAGGAGAGGAAGAAACAGAAAAAATATGAATAATAGACAAGCTATTCCAAAGTCAAAGAAGCCTGTAACTTTTATTTCTTTTTGTGTTAAGTATACATGTGATTACTTAAATAAATATAACTAATTATATATGATTAGTACTTTACTGCCTTTCAGACTGTGTGGCCATGAAGGTCAAAAGCATGTTCCCTGGTTCATCATTTTATCCCCAGTGATGAGGGCAGTGAATGCAGCTAATGTATAGTTTTTAAGTGACTGAACACAGGGATGAAAACAGCATACACACCTTAATGTCCTTCAGGGCAACATTGTATGACAGCATAGTACAGTGTGTGAATAAACATAAATTTCCTGTGGAATTCCGTATTATGTTTAGGGCATTTAGTTTGAGAAAGAAGAATGTTACTTAATACATTTTAGAAAATTTCAAAATGTGTGATTTTGTTGGTTGTTTTGTTCGTTTACAAAGTAGGTAAACCCGAACCTCACCAGAAACTTGGCTCCTCTACTTTATATGCCTGTGGGGTCTGCAGAGCTGAGGTTTTATAACTTTTGTAATTATTATAATTATTTTAAGGTAATATCTAAAAGGTATGTTCCCCTTTATTTCTTTTTTTTCCAATTGGCTTTGAAATTTATGAACTAGCTCTATTCTAAATTCTGAGAAATCATTCAGTGTGTTTAAAATATTTTTCATGATTTCCATTTAAAAATCAATCTCAGCAATTGCACCTTATGCTAAAAATTCTAAGAATGCCTATGATTATGGGGGTTCATTTGCATGCATTGAAAGCAGTTATCTCTAAGGAAACAGGAAGTGAAAGATTCTGTTTCCTTTAAATGCAAGAGGAACACATGTAATCAGCTCAAGTGTATTCCATTGGGGATTTAGCCAGAGCTGCAGACCCCTGCAGAGAAAACAGTCTACATCAGCCCCATTTAAAACACACTAGGATTCAGCTCTTAACAGATAATGTGGAAACAACAACCACAATGTGAATATAGCTTATTGCAAAACGTATCAAACGTCTCTTATTTGTCAAAAGGGGCTTTTCTTTCCCACTTAATCAATATTTTATTTTCATAAAAAGCCATGTATTTTTCTTTTGTGAAGAAATGATTCTAGATGTATAGGGAAGACTGTGAGATTGCTTGCATTCGAGTGTTTTGAATTCTAAGAGGCAGGTTTCTTTGTTAACTTCATCAACACGCTAAGCACAACACTTTCATCCTTCCCAGTAGAAAGCAAAAACCACAGTCATTGCCTGTTGATGCCACATAAATGGCTCTCCCTTTAGAGATGAGAGCTGGCAGTCTGTGAAGGATTTTGTCCTCTGCCTTGCTAATCATTTCAAGGTTAAAGAGCATTGCTATCTGCTTGTGCACATCTGGAGTATTGCTTACAAATGCTCCATGCATATTCTATTAATATTACCATTGCATGCACCATTATTATCAGCATAATTATTATTTCTTAATTTTATAATGCTATGTGATTTTTAATGCACTTTATCTCCTACAACAGTTTTGAATGCAAAATGACATGGGAATATCATTTCATTTTCAAGCTGACACAATGAATTTAACAGATATGCCCTATCTCATTGTTGGGAGAAAGATCAAATTCATGAATTCTACAAACAAAACAAAATCAACATAGACCAACAAAATGATGTTGAAGTAAAAGGCAATTTTATGTGTTAAGACTATGTAAATAAAAGCCACCTGCATAGCTTTCCATGTTGGTCTCTAATTAAGATATTTTTCTTGGTTTTATTTGTCCTCACACAGTTCATGACTCTTTCTAAAGTTAATTTCTTTGAAAATAAAAAAAAATTGAATTAATGTTTGAATTTAATGTTTTTATTTTTCACAAAATGAGTAACTGAAAAAGCTATCCAACATTTTTTAAGATATTGCTTTAATAAAATAAAAGTTCATTGTTATGACTCAATGATCCTTAGAGAATCTGAGAGTCTATTATTCTAACAAGGTAAACACAACCAGTTTGAGGAACTTAGTGTTTTAAAAAAAGGCAATTCCAATGAAAACTGAGGAGAACCTGTCTTTACCTAAGACATGGGGTCATAGGAGCTCTTAGAAACTATCATCAATATAAACATCACTGTTAGTCTGAGTTCATCATTTTCATTAACCTGTGGTTAACCAGTACTGTGAAATCTATTCCCTGATTGTTAAACATTGGTTCTATTTTGTATTTCTGTACAGGTACAAACGAAACTAAGGATACTTGATTTTATATCAGTTAAATGGCTAAATTTCTATATTATTATGGCTCTAACTTCTGGAGACGAATATAATTTCCTATTCATTATAAAATATTTTTGAGGCTATCCTTCATGTACAAGAAGAAATAAGAATCGGGAGCCCTCAATTCTAGTTCAGGTTCTACTCCTTAAGATCTGTCACCCTGGCTGTCGTAGCTCAGTGGATTGAGTGTGGGCTGTGAACCAAAATGTTGCAGGTTCAATTCCCAGTCAGGGTACATGCCTGGGTTGCAAGCCATGACTCCCAGCAACCACACATTGATGTTTCTCTCTCTCTCTTCCTCCCTCCCTTCCCTCTCTAAAAATAAATAAATAAATAAAATCTTTAAAAAAATAAAAAAAGATCTGTGATTCTGTAGCATCGCTTTGCTTTATAAAACATGGGCAATAATGTATATATTACAGGGGTGTTCTGAGTATCACATGTTAGCTTTTGGGGCGTGACTTTTCAGAATAACTAAAATCATAATATTCGGCAAAATAAAACTTCTTTGGATACGGAGAAAGTACTTGTTAATTACAAAATGATGATGATCACTATCATTTATTATATGACCAAAATGGTGAAAAAAACTTTATATCCTTCATATTATTGAATCAAGATGTTAGCTGAGGTCACAAAGTGTCTTGGGTAATAACTGTTGAATTCCTAGAGGAGATTTTTCTCAAACTCACGTGCAGCTACAAACTACTTTTCTAATATATTATCCCAGTGTTCACATATATAAATCCGTATTGAAAATTCTTCTGACCCCTTTGTATCCCAAATAGAACACCTCTAATACAGAAATCTGTATATTAGGCTCCCAAGATCGGGGTCACAAGAGCACTTGAAATTACTGGACCACAAACAGTTTAAAGCCTGGTGTTTTACACCATTTTTAGAAACCCTTCAGCTGTGGTATCACCAGGAGTTCAGGGGGTGCCTTTTCTTTTTCAGGCTGAGCCTCTGCTGGGCTCCTTACCCTCTCTTTCTTCCCTAACTTCTGATCCTCTTTCTTATCTCCAACCTGAACCCCCAATGCCCGTGAAAGCCATTTTCAAAGCCATATAGCTTGCTCCTGTCGGTCCAGCTCCGATTCCTGGGAGCTTCAGCAGCTGGCATGAAAGCAGTCTGTGAGGGACTTTCTCTACAAACAATTCATCTTCCCTCTATGAAAAATTTTGATGTTGGTCCTTGATTTTTTTTTAATTTACTCTCCCCCCAGGCACACGGACAGCAATTCTGTGAGATGAGTATACCTGTTATCATTGTTATTTTGCAGATGAGGAAATTGAGGCTCCAATATGTGGACAGTCCCCAGGGACATGTGGCTAATTAGTGTGAGAGACATGTCGCCCGGCCTTTTCTTTGAACATTGTCAGCTTTGCCCTCAGACCATGCCTTAGATTCTGGTTCCCATGCTGGTATTGACTTGAAACTTGATCCTTCCTGCTTTGCCTTTCACCTGCAGCTGACTCTGCATTTATTCTAGAAAATCTTCTGCCAGCTTTTTCCTTCTTAGTTTCTGAATTCAACTTCATACCCTATCTCCAACTTCTCTGTTAAAAGAAGTTCCATAAGTATGAGGTATGTCAGTATTAATCCAATGAGTTAATTCACATAAAAATGCTTTATAAACTATAAAACTCTCAAAAATATAAGGCTTTACTGAGGTTGAAATATGCTGTATATACCTCATTTAATCAATGAAAGCATGTGAGTTATTTTAGAGTCTGCAAACTGAATGGCAGCTTATAATATATGTTCTTAGTGGAAACTTTTATGTGACAAAATATCAATACTTATAATAATTTATTATCAAAGACATCTAACACAATCCTATCAATTATTTTAAATAAAGATGTGGGATGTGTTTAAATGAAGCCAGGAAAATGATGAGAAGAAATAATCCCACAGTTTATACGGTTCTTATTTATAGCCTGACCACTTTTATTCTGAGTTGGACTTTCTCAGACAAAGAACTTAGAAGTAAATGTGTCCATAACCTTTTTTGAAGATAAATAGGGAAATGAGCTGTCCGGATCTCCCAAATCATTTGCTGAAGAGGCTATTTACTCCGTTTTATGTTTCTGCCCCCTTTGTTGAATATTAATTGACCACAGAGACATAGGTTTATTTCAGTCTCTCTATTCTATTCCATCGATCTATGTGTCTGTTCTTAGGCCAGTACCAGACTATTTTGATTACAGTGGCCTTATAATATAGTTTGATATCAGGTATTGTGACTCCTCCTACTTTGTTCTTCTTTCTCAAAATTGGTGCAGTTATTTGGGGTTGTTTATGGTTCTATGTAAATATTTGAAATGTTTGTTCTATATCTGTAAAATATGTCATCGGTATTTTAATAGGGATTGCATTGAATCTATAAATTGCTTTGGGTAGTATGTGCATTTTGATGATGTTAATTATTCCAAACCATGCACACAGTATAAGTTTCTATTTATTGTGTCTTCCTTAATTTCTTTCTTCAGTGTTGTGTAGTTTTCTGAGTACAGGTTTTTCACCTCCTTGGTAAGATTTATTCCTAATACTTTATTTTTCTGGTTGCTATAGCAAATGGAATTTTCTTTCCTGATTTCTGTTTCTGCTATTTCATGCTTGGTGTACAAAAAATGCCTTTAATTTCTAAATATTGACTTTGTATCATGCTATTTTTGTCAAATTCACTTATTAAGTTTTCTATGTACACCATCATGTCATCTGCAAACAATGGCAATTTTACTTCCTCTTTTCCAATTTGGATTCCTTTTATTTCTTTTTCTTGTCTGATCACTGTGGCTAGGGCTCCCAACACTATGTTGAAGAGAAGTAGTGAAAGTGAATACCCTTGTCTTTTCCTTTATCTTAGTGGGAAATCTTTTAGTTTTTGCCCATTGAGTATGATGTTGGCTGTAGGTCTTTCATATATGGCCTTTATTACATTAAGATACGCTCCCTCTACTCCTACTTTGCTGAGTGCTTTTATCGTAAATGGGTGCTGGGCCTTATCAAAAACTTTTTCCACATCCATTGATATGATCATGTGATTTTTGTCTTTCCTTTTATTTGTATGGTGCATTATGTTTATTGATTTACCAATCCTTGCATTTCTGGGATCAATCCCTCTTGATCATGGTGTATGATCTTTTTGATGTATTGCTGGATGTGGTTTGCCAATATTTTATTAAGGATTTTAATGTCTATGTTCATCAGTGATATCAGCTACATGAAGAAAATGAAATTTGACCACCAACTTACACCATACACAAAAAATAAACTCAAGATGGATAACAAAACTTAAATATAATTCACTTAACCATAAAAGTCCTAAAAGAGGAGAGTCCTTAACCATAAAAGAGGAAAACATAAGCGGAAAAATTTCAGATATTCCACACAGCAATATTTTCATTGTTATGTCCCCTAGAAAAAGGGACATAAAGGAAACAATAAACAAATGGGACTTAATTAAAATAAAAGGCTTCTGAACAGCTAAAGAAAACATCAGCAAAATGAAAAGGAAACCACCAACTGTATGGGAAAATATATTTGCCAATGGTACTTTGGACAAGGGTTTGATCTTCAAACTACATGAAAAACTCACATGACTCCATTCTAGGCAGACAAACAATCCAATTAAAAAATGGGCAAAGGAACTGAAAAGACATTTCTCCAAGAACATACAGAGGGCCCGGACACATATGAAAGGATGCTCAGCATCACTGGCCATCACAGAGATTCAAATTAAAACCACAATGAGATACCACTTCACATCAGTCAGAATGGCCATCAAAAACAAATCAATAAACAATAAGTGCTGGCAAGGCTGTGGGCAAAAGGGAACCCAGGTACACTGTTAGTGGGAATGCAGACTGGTGCAGTCACAATGGAAAACATTATGGAATTCCCTCAAAACATTAAAAATGGAACTGCCTTTTTTGACCTGGCTATTCCACTGCTGGGATTATACCCTAAGAATCCTGAATCACCAATTCAAAAGAACCTATACACCCCAATGTTCATAGCAGCACAATTTACAATAGTCAAGTGCTGGAAGCAACCTAAGTGCCCATCAGTAAGTGAGTGGATCAAAAAACTGGTACATTTACACAATGGAATACTATGCAACAGAAAGAAAGAAGGAGCTCCTACCCTTCATGACAGCATGGATGGAACTAGAGAACACCATGCTAAGTGAAATGAGCTAGGTGGTGAAAGATAAATGCCATATGATCTCACCTTTATCTGGAACCTAATCAACAAAAGAAAAAAGCAAGCAAAAATATAACCATAGACATTGAAATAAAGAACAAACTGACAGTAACCAGAGGGGAAGAAGAGGGAGATAATGGAAAAAAGAAAGGGAAGGGTAGTCAAGGACCATGTATAAAGGACCCATGGACAAAGCCAAAGGGGGCTAAGCTTGAGGGTGGGAGGTGGAGGTGGGTAGGGTGAGAGAGAGTGGTGGAGGGAAATGGAGACAATTGTACTTAAACAACAATAAAAACGAATTAAAAAATAGAAAAAATGTTTAACGGGAAATGAGATACCTGGTCTCTTGAGTTCCAAATAAATATTCTGATAAATTAAAATAAAATAGAACAAATGCTAAATACAAAGGTCTTTTATTTTAGGTGAAACGAGTAAAAAAATATGAAAACTGTTCTAGTTGTATACTTCTGAGATAAATGAAGCCCTTACTTTCTCAGTATGTGAGATGATTTATATGAGATTTGAAATTTATCTATAATCTGAGCTTCTCTCTGATCTAGTAATCAATGTCATGGATGATGGTGGTCAATTAACTTGAACACTCTGGTATATATACTGTCCAGAATTATGAAACCCTTCCATCTCCTAAACCTAATGAGACAGCTTGTAATGGCAAAACATCCAGCCCACAGTCTGGTTACTTACATAAAGCAAATCAAATGTCTGCTAACAGAAAAATAAAAAACTCATTCTTCCATGAGCTCTTATGACATAAAAAAATATGTCAGCCTAAAAGCGGGATTATTAAAGCTACACAATCACTAGGCTTCAGTACTTGTATTTTTGGAGTAGGGATGGTGTGAGGAAAGTGGCCTCTTAATTATAGTAAAATAATCTAAGTGTAGGACAAAGTCATTCTTAGGTCTTCTGGGGCTACATAGAGAAACTGTGTTTTTAATGTTATCTCCATAACACTAAATTATCATCATAGTATAAGAGCTCAATTTTTGCCATTTTCCAATAAGCTAGATTTGGAACACATCCAGTAAACTACAATTGGTTAGTCGAGCCTATAAACAAATGGAGTTATCTGCTTGGAGCTAGAGAAAGATTTTTCTGTGAGAGCCTGTGCAGAGATTTTACATTTCACATCGGGATGCCTGAACGTTGGAATATAATGAGCAAGAGAGCTACCCAGAGCCATTTATCCCACTGCATACGCTGCTACTACCATGGACTGCTTATTTTATAAGCTTACATTAGTCACTAGTAGATCAAATATCCCCCAATATAATGTTTAAATGACTTGAATATAAAAGTAATCATTTATTAGATTTGTATTGTTTTCAGTACTCTGACTTAATCTAACCGAAAAACCAGCTGGTCTTCCATCTAAAGTACTCTACCAACTATAGTACAATTAGAAATATTCTATTTCCCAGGACATATCTGCACTGAGTTACAAGTTAAGGTTAATGTCAGCTGAAGTTCCTAGCTGTGCTATGGGCCGTAAAGAACAACACATTTTAACTCGTGTTATGCCTCCTCTAAAAAATATTCAAAATAGAACACGGTGCAATGCGGCTCAGTGAGAAGAATGATTGGTCACAGTAGTATATAAAAAAAATGAATGAGCAACACGTTTTCTATGTTCATCTGCTTTTACAATAACCTGCTGTGGGGTTTACATTTGAACCACATTGTAAACACATCTGAGCATTTAGCTATTGGAAAATTATAGGGAAACATGTTTTGGATGCAAAAGAGTATGCATCATTATGTTTTCTGGGGTTAACCAAAAGCCACAAAATTAAATCAACAATGCTAAGGCTAAACTAGTCATTTATATTTAAAAAACAACAACGTAGCTTGACGCAAACTGTGCCTTTTTTTAAAGCACACTGTCGATCTTTTTTTATATAATTTGACTATAAAACCAGAGGAAAGGAATTAAAAGTTCACATCAGCTTACATTCCACGAAGAAGTTCCTTCTGGTCCCACAAAATGATGAGCAATATTTTGAAAATCAATGCATACAAATTTAGATTTTGGCAGAAATATTAATGCATTTGCAAAGAACAACACTGTATGTTGTATATCAGACACTACATGCTCTAAAGAACTAGGACCAATGTGGGTGAGATCCATGGGTTCTAAATCTGTCTCTTTAAAAAGAATCAATTTAACTTACTTTCTCTGTTTTATCTTCAACCAAATTATTACTAAAGAGAGAATAACATAAGACAATTTCTGTCCAGCTGTTCACATAATATTTTGACTGAAATATTTTCTTGCATATGAGCGCACATCTGAGTGTATAGAGTACACACCATATGACATTAAAAGTCAAAAAGACATTTAAAGTTAGGAAGTCCAGTCTTCTCAGATTATAGTGTGCAGCAGCAGATGAGAGACCAATGAAATGGCCAAGGGCAGCCAAATATTTAGCCACTAGAATCCAGTTCTTTTGAGACCTTAAGCTGGGGCATTTCAGACTATGTACGTTGACCCTTGCTTCACAGTACTATCCCAATTACTATCAACATTGGTGTCCATCAGTAACACTGCTGACCACGGCTTTCTTTTTGAAACCTTTCCCTTCTTTGTCTTTTTCATACTAAATAATCTGGTTCTACTGCTCTATTCTTCTTTCTTCCTCAGACACCCTTAATCATATCTATGGGAATTCTACCAAAGTTCGTTCTCACATATACACTCTAGTCGCTTCAACTTCACACTTGTATTTTTTTTTTTTGCTGCCTTCTCCTAATAGATGGCTATAAAGTTTGTATGTTCAACTTTTTCAAGTTTAAGAGTTGGTGGGATATTTACATGCAGATGTTTTTCACTCAGTGTTAAAACCATAACAGCCTTGGACAGCAGCGACTTTGAGATCAAGAGAACAGTAAGTAATGCCTTTAAAAGTCTAAAGGAAAATGACATGCAGCCTAGAAATTGTGATGTCACCAATGATTAAGCAAGTATGACTAAGTAGACCAATGGCACATTTAGACATGGAAAAGTAAAAATACTTAATTTTCAATGCTCTCATATGAAGTATTAAATGTAGGTATTCTAGCAAAATGAGGGAAGAGGAAAAACAAATATAGACATATCCCTCAAAACAGGGATATTTGAGAGAGCAGCAAATGGAAGTGACAGGGCGAAACTTGCAGCAGCCTAAAGAGCTCCCATACAACTTGGAACAGAAAAAAAAACAGGTTCCAGAGAAAAGAAATGTAACTGATGCAGAATCTGAAATATTTGACTGTCAGAAATTATTTGATAAAATGTGTGACATTAGCAGAGCATGTAAAAAATAGTTGCA
This sequence comes from Phyllostomus discolor, assembly GCF_004126475.2. Taxonomy (NCBI): domain Eukaryota; kingdom Metazoa; phylum Chordata; class Mammalia; order Chiroptera; family Phyllostomidae; genus Phyllostomus; species Phyllostomus discolor. Next base: position 204,765,138 of record NC_040903.2, read on the forward strand.
TAAGAAAGTAATCCAAAAGAAACAAACAAACAAACAAACAATACTTGTTAACTCCTGGAAATTTAAGAAGATTGGTTGAAAATACAGTAAGCCATGGCCATATTCCTTTGACCTATAAAAGCACTTCCCTGTGGTCAGACAATGACCACTTAACTTTGTGTACCCTTCTGCTGCACAGACAAAGGAATCTGTGTCCACTTATTTGTATCCTAATCACAAATATAGCCTTTGTCCTGCTTGTTTGCTAGTTCATTAAGCCAAGTGCAAGTTGAAATCCCATCAAAACAAATCAAATCAAATCTTTACCATTCTGCCATTGTCCTAGAGTGACTGACAAAAAAGAAGTATAACCATAATTTATTACTTGAATCAGCAATAGAATTGTTTATTCTAATACAGGCATAATAATGCAAATGACATGTACTGTCTAAACCAAAAGTTGTAATATAAGTTTTGTGGGAGGATAGGGGTAAGGGGAGAATTGCTGGGTTTTTTTAGTATAAGTAAACTAACTTCTTATATAAACGAATAGGAAATCTATAGTTAATTTCCAAAATTGATTAACCCAAGAAAGAGCAGTGTCAGTATATTATTTAGAAAAGCAGAGGTAAATATAAAAAGAAACTCTAAAATAGTTAAATAGTTAATCTGTAGGGAGCAAGTCCAGATAAATTAATTTAAAAATGTTGTGTTATAATGTCCTCCCATTTGAAACATAAGCTTGGCAAGTATCTTTTCATTTGTAACTTTATTTTTATACTTTAACAGACTTTTTTTCTGCAATAGAAATTCAAATATTTGTTTTAAGAATGCTGCTACATGAATAAGAGAAGGCATTACCTTTAGTTTAATGGCACACAAATGTTTTTCTTAAGCTTAAAGATTCAGAGCAAAGCAGAGAAAAAGTGATTGAAACAAAATTAAAGCAAGAATTTGTCCATGGAAGTTTAAAGATCCATTATTTTAAAGTGCATTCAGATTCTTTGCTTAACATCTTACTTTTATGTTTATCTAATTTCCCTGTTTCTCCCAATGCTGGGTGTTGCACTCACATTTAACAAACATAGGCAAATGCTTTACTTATCCTGCTTTTTTTCCCAAAAACACTTCAATGGCATGCTTTAACTGGGTTAATAAAATATAAATGTAAAGTCAGGACCACATAAAAGAAAACATATGTTAATTCAGGCCTTTATCTATATATTATTTCTTTATACTTAAACTTATTTCTTTATATCTTTCTGTCCTAGGAAAGGGGAAAATAAGTGAGAAAATTAGAGCAAAGATAAAAGAAAGGTGGGGAAGAGCAATTAAGGCAAGGGTTAAATTATTGCTCAAAATAAATGTGCACTTTCTTGAACACTTTGCTTAAATAGATTCAAAATTCACCTCTGAGTTTCAAGCAACTGATTCAGAAATGGATGGGCATGGCGGGATAACTGAATGCAAAGCTTTATTCTGAACTACCAGGCTGCCAGGGCAAAAATGAAAGCATGTTATTTTCAGAATTTAGATGCAACAATAATCATATTCTGTGGATGATAGAGGATGCCCTTTAAAGGTCTGTTCCACGGTTTTTCATATACTTATGTTAACTTAAAGTCAATATGCCAGAAAAATATAGGATGCTCAATTAAATATGAATGTTTGATAAACAATAAATATTTGTAAATGCAACTATTTTCCAAATACTGCATGGTACATGCACCAAAAAAGAAGTATTTGTTCTTTATCTGATATTTAAATTTAACTGGAAGTCTTGAATATTTTTTTTCCTGAATCTGGCTATTCTGATCTAGATCTCTAATGGATCTTCACTACACGAAGCTTTCCAGGTAAATCACAAGATGTCCACACCTAATATTCCTTATCTCATAATACCTGGCGATGATAGGTTTTCAGTATAATGATACATTGAGTGATCCAATTAATTCCCTTCAAGAAAGGCCACCCAAACTATGTTCACAATGAACTTTTTTCATACACATGTTTGATCATTTTCTATAATTTGTCTGAAAAAATTAGATCCTAAGCAAGAATATGTCCAAGAATAAGTGCTTTATTATTTTTTCCTGTACTAGGAAAGCAAAAAGGGAGGAAAGATCAATTATTTAAATCAATGATTTTATAATTCAAGTTATATATTCTTCTTATGAGGAAGCCCAAAATGGAATCACATGGAGAATATACTTATTAAAGAAGCTATCTTTTCCCAATGGAAAGAAAAATGATTGTCCTTGCTACCTGAGCTTGGAAAAAATGATGTCTGTCTGCTGGTACCAATGAGGTTTAGCGGCTATATTCATGCTGTGCGGAGGGGCAGAGAGAAATCTACGTGCAGATGAGCAATGGATGACTGTAACTAGGAATAGGGGCTTTTCATTCTGTAAAAATCAAGAACACTGGAACTTCATACCTGTAGCATTATAGGAGGATAGGCATACATTTTTATTTTTTAAAAATATAAACTTTATCATATTTTTCCAGTACCATTTAGTCCCTTTATAGCCCCAGCAATCACCACACTGTTGTCCATGTCCATGAGTCCTTCATCCTTTTTGCTCAGCCCCTCCACCCCCACCAGCTGTCATCTGGGATCTGCGTTCTTCACTTGTACTCCTAAATTCTTTGAAAAGGAGAATAATTAATTCATAGCACTGGATTTCTTTAACTTGCTCATTTTATTTCTCACTTGAGATAGGATTCCTTTAATAATGTGAAATGGAAGGCATGTGAGATTCTTCAATCTAAAGCCAAAGAAACAAAAAAAGGAGATAATTGTTGAGGGATACCTGCTACCCAAATTCCAAATTGCATTTCACTCCAGTGGATTCTTTCTAAAATTAACAATAATAAAAGCAGTGTTTTATTTTGTTTCCTAGGATGTTAAGAACCAATTCTGAAAAAAATTTCAAGTGTTTCATAATAATCCTCATGAATAAAATTCAAACCCCAAGCCTTCCTCTATTAATAAATTTGAGAACAGGACATATGTGAGCGATGAGAACATTTTAAAGATGCAGTTCCTAAGGCAGTAGTGTCTTGTATTATTATATTGATTTTTTTTAAACCACATTAAAATTCTAGAGAAAGCTGCTCTTAAACTTAATTTTCAACAAGCCAGATGGGTTCTTCGGTACAAATGCATTCCTGACATTTATGTGATTCTTTAACAGGGACACAAAAATATGGGAAGAGTAAGAAACTACAGAAATGCAAATAATATTTCAGATAATTAGGTCCTATTTACCCCAATATCTAAGTCACTCCATAGTAACTTAGAAGACGTGCTTGTGTTTCCAATTCTCTAGGGATTCCAGGGGAGAAGCGTCTTATAGTGATATTCAACTTCAGAAAACTCTCCGAATACATGAAATCTGTGGACCTAAAATAAAGCACTTGGCACAATAAATGTGTGGGAGAGAACAATGAAGAGACATGAAATATTAAATTATGCTTTCTTTATTTGTCAACATGCATATATTAATTATAAACTCTGTCAAGCAGTACTTTGACTTCTGGGCTGCAAAGATCTAAAAATAAAAACTGGATAAAGCACACCTGTAAATCAATAAATTGTTCTGATAAAAAACAATAGAAGTATATAAGTTGAGAATGGTCTACTTTGTAATATATATAAAATTAATGATGTACCTTACTTGATGTCTGTATGTAAAGTACATACATACAATGTATTTAAATATACACATAATTTACTTCTGTACTGAAATATGCTATAAAACTAAAAAGGTGAGATAATAATCAACATAAAGTGCTATTTTATTTCACACCTAAATCAATCATCTTCCTCACCTGTTGAGTACCTGCCGCACCTTGGAGAACAATGATGTAAAGGATCGTTGGGTTAATAAGAAGAATTGCGTCTGCTAAAGGAAGGCTTCCTGCAGAGAGTGACTCATAATCTAAGATTTAAATCTTGCCGTTATTTTTTAAGAAAGAAGAGGAGAGAAGAACTTTCAATGCACAGGCAATAGTTTTAAACATAGAGATGCATGTAGTTTCATGATTTGTTCCCCTAACGCCTAAATAATTGTGGATTAGTAAAATATCCAGTTAGAGTACAGGAAAAGAAGAGAATAACCCAAGATGAGGCCTGACTGTGTTAAGCATGCTAAGTACCATATCACGAAAAGACACACTGAGCATATTAAAGACAGATATTATTTCAAAGACTGAGTTCCCAGTAGAGGGTTTTCAACACACCAGACAGATCACTTGGAAGAATGCATTTGAATGGTCTTCAAAATGGGGCATGGCATGAAAATTTGAGAACTTCAATTTATTTATTCATATATTTATTCATATTTGTTTATTTTAAATGTCTATTGTTCAACTATTATATAATAAATACATGCTTAATTTAAAATTAACAAACATACATGAGCATGTATGCAATTTTTAACTGATGATGGAGCATTAAAAAAGTGGAAATCACTAATGTTGAGAATGGTTTGAAGGAAGTATAAGAGCAGAGAAGAGGAGGAGATACCAGTACACTAACTGAGATGCAGGATGGTGAGGACCTCACCAAGGCAAGAGCAATGCGGATGGAGAGGAAAGGCCTGACATGGTTGACACCAACCAGATATATACTTTTCTTGAGCAGACATGCAATTTGTATCTCATTTGTTACTATACCTAACAGACCTGATTGTGTGTTCAGAAAAATCTTGGGGGCTTTTGTAATCTCTAGATTTTGTCTAACTCCTAAGATTTAAGTTGGGAAATCACAGTTGTCTGTGAGTTTATAGCAAGCCTTTAGGGTTTTTCTTCACATTCCCCTCCTCTGTATCTGCACAATGGTCACGGGACCAAAACACCCAGAGAAAACTGTCAGGAAATAAAGAAGAGGTGGGGGAGGAGGTGGATAAGCACAGGGGGAATGTTGAGTGGTCGGGGGAGAGAGAGAAGACTGTATTCTCCAAGAGAATTTTTTTCAATAATGTCAAAGTCAAATTTGCAATGTCATTCTCCTCCTCATTTTCTCTCACCTCACCCTCAGCCATTGGCTCATTAAGGGTGAAGTCCAGACCAACTGCCCAAGCTGGGTGGCTAGCTCTTTTCAGAGTCGGGGTGCTTCAGCGAGGTGCGTTACCCTTTCAGGAGACATGCCTGACAGTCTACACTCTGCCATTCGGAAAACTGCACCTACTGTGAGAGAAGTTTAATGTCTAGCTTGTCTTCAAGACCACATGTAGGGCTACAATCATTACCTGTCTGTCTATCTATCTATCTAAAATCATATTACATTTATATCTATTTCTATGCATATGTATAGATGTATTATAAATGCGTAATCATTAATTATATGCATATATAATGGTTTATTGTCCCATGTGTGTCTAATGTGTGTGTGTATGCAGTTTTGCCCAGGGAAGCTATCATAATCTCTGAAATTCAACAGCTCTATTTTTGAATCCCAATTTTAGCTCCTAAAAACCATAAAAATAATCTAATGATTGAATTAAACTCTTTGAGCCTACACTTCTCTGTTCTAAGATGATAATAATAGTGTTCCCCTTACTATTTTATTGTGAGGGTTAAATGAGATGTTACATGTAAATAGCTGGTTTACACAGAAACCGGACAGACAGTAAGCATTATCATTTTGTTGTGGGAAATCTAATCACCTTATTCAACTCTCAAGATGTTCTCACTAAAGCTAAAAGATGAAAGGATGTTGAAAACATAATAGAATTCAATCCTACTATGCCTTAGTTATATGGCAAACACAAAGATGAACAAAAGCTACCACACCAAGACTCAAAGACAAAGCACGCTGTGATGCTTACTGAATTGCATGTACAAAATATAAAGGAAAAACTAGAGAAGGAAGGAGTGAAGGAGGGAGGGAGGGAGAGAGAGAGAGAAATGGAAGGCCAAATGCAACAGTTATGATTTGAGCTGAACTATAAACCCAAACTTATCCATAGATCACATACGGCAAAACTTAACTAAGAAGTAAAGAAAAGGACCTCTGGCCCTGGCTGGAATAGCTCAGTGGATTGAGCTCGGGCTGCGAACCAAAGTGTCGCAGGTTCGATTCCCAGTCAGGGCACATACCTAGGTTGCAGGCCATGGTCCCCAGCAACCGCACATTGATGTTTCTCTCTCTCTCTCTCTTTCTCCCTCCCTTCCCTCTCTAAAAATAAATAAATAAATAAAATCTTTAAAAAAAAAAAGAAAAGGACCTCTGAGGGTTCGCCTTACAGCACAAACCTTCATGTGTTTGAGGCAGAGAAGAACCCTGTCCTCTTGATTACACAGGTTCTATTTACCCTTGTTTCCATTATACAATTTAATGCATTTAGTTAGCTAGTTTCATAGTACATGGGAGATTATAGATAAGATGATCAAGCGAGAAAGATTTTATTGCTGGTGGACAAAATTTTGAAAGCAAAACAAAGTGACAGCTAATGACCTGGTAGAGAAACATTAAAATCAAGTATGAGAACTTCAAAATGAAAGCAGCTAGGTGGTTTTGTGTAAGAACAGTTACCACTAATGTTTTTCTTTCATCTTTATGCATCAAACAACATAATAAGCTAATCATGTGTTACAAACAACATAATAACTTTTCCTTGACGTGATAGGTTAAGCCATCAAAAACAAGTCATATTACCTTTACTATCTCTTATTAAATTGAAGTGTAAGATGCATTGTTGAATGATACCATTAAAATACCTAATATTTCTTGCAAAGACTTAGTGTTAAATGGCTGCATTAATGTGGGTTGCTTAAACTTTCCGAGACAGATTCCTTAACTATAATGTCCCCATGATAGTATCTACCTAGTTGGGGTTGTGCAAGGCTGTAAATAATATGATAATTATAAATGTGTCTAGTACCTGTCCTGGCACATAAGACACTAATTAGTAAATTTCTGCTTTGAAAAGATTTGCCTTAGTTATTTGGCAAATTCATTACTCCTAAATTTACTGAAATGAAAGTTAAATTAGTAGTTATTTCCTTTTTGTTAAACAGCCAAATAGTTAAGAGTAGAGAAGGTGCTGTATGTTTTAGCCTATTAAACCATAAGTTGTTACCCTGTCATGGGGGTTCTTTCAAAATTCCCAACTCCTTTAAGAGTTGAAAACACTGCATGGTGCTAATATGGAGAAAGCACCATTTGTTTTGCCTGAATACAAGGTGTGGGCTGGATTTATCACACAACTGTGGGAACTCAGATTCTCTCCTTGTTGATTCATTAAGCCTGAGTAGAGGGAGCCTCAGCCCACAAAAAAAAAAAAAGTCACGTGCATGCAAGTGCACATGTTATAAAGGAAACAGATTTGCCTCACTTTGCATGATATACGCTGGGAAGTATCATTTATTAGCAAAGACTAGGGTTACTATAGAGTAGTTGCATATGATTTTCTGAGGAAGCATATTTTTTTACACTTGGAGACCTCTAACACAGTGAAACTTCATTTGTAAATGTTAATCACCCGTTCACTGAAAGCATCCTTTTCCTGTTAGAAAATAGAAAATCATTTCCCCTTTCACAGACCCCTTCGCTTCCACCCTGAAGCAGTGTTGCGGAAGCTCGGTGCACATTGCCCTGTCGACATCATGTTTCTGAAATCGCTTTTACACCAACGAACGTGGAGGGTTTGATTGACTTATCAATGGCTCAATTCCCTCACTCTGTTCTGGTGAAGGTAAGGCGAGAGAACCTGTTACCAGTAGTTAAAGAGTTCAAGCTTCACAGTTCACTGCAAATGTTTAATCTTCCAGTTCAGTTAATCCCTGAGCTTAAGTGTCTGACCCTGAGTTCCAGGCCTCAGGCTGAGCCGAGGGCTAATATGTGGATGCCTGGCTGGACTCCATCTCCTTTCTGGACTACCTACATCATACCACCTCCATCTCCACACACACTACTCTCCCTGAGCATCACGTAGAGATTTGAAATACGCCTTACACTTGTATCTCCTCATCAAATCTTATCTGACTTGTGTTTCCATATTTTTATATACTATCAAGATACAATTAAGTCACTGTTCAATCTGCTTTCAGTTTGGTCATACGAGTACATTAGGAAAATGAATCAAATGGCTTAAAGCCAGACTTGGACTTGGGCGTCAAGGATGATCTTCATAGCGAGGCCCTGGAATGGTCAGGAACGAGAAATTGAGGGTCAAAAATTATTTATATTGAAGAGCATATCAAGGAGCAAATTACTAAGTCAAATTTTTCTTCGGGAATAAGGGGTAAGTATAAATCCAGGGAGAGAAACAAGACATGCCAAGAGGTTAGAAATGAAAGCGAGGTGCTAACGTAGGAATGGGATAATCCTGTGTAGACCTTCTGACGTGGACAGAGCCGAGATGCTTTGCAGGCGCCACTTGTGTGGAGCGCAGTGGAGTCTGCCTGGCACTGAAAGCAGAATAGCTCCAGGCTTCCCTACAGACACAATGCATGGAGACAAAACATACTAGGACTCTATGGCTCAATATCAACAGATGACTTTAATGCTCCCTCACCTCTAGCATTTCCATAAACTTTGAATATAGTAGAGGTACTATACTAATAATCGCAATATCTATTTTTTATGTTTTCTCTTTCTTCCTCATTCATCTGACACTTCAAACAGGTAGTGAGTTCCAGGGGGAAAACATATCTTACCTCTTTGTCTGTAATATCCAGTAGCACACACAGCAGATTAGCTGAAGTGGCTTGTAGTGTGGCAAGCGAATCATCAGGAAGAGATTTACTAATCCTGGGCCACCAGTAAAGCTAAGGACCTGGATAGTGTCAAGTCAGGGAAATGAACTTGCAGAAAGGCCAAGGGGCCCAAATGCACCATGTTATACAGCCCACTTGTATTCATTTGACAAATCTGTACTGCACATCAAATATTACCACTATCGTGTCAATAGGGAATTGTCATTAGTCATGTTGACTCACTGCCAGTTGTTAATGAAGTTTCCTCTTATAGTGTAAGTTCCTGAAGCCAGGGATCCAGCTTAACCTAGGCCCTTGAGGCTCATTTATAATGAACATCACATCTTCTTTGCCTTACTAGAATATTTAGGGCAATGGTTTATGACAAAAATTTAAAATACCAAAAATCTTGAAGTGAATCATTAACATTATTTTCATCCAATCTTTGGGAAAACATTCAAAGCATAGATTATGAGAGATTTTAAAATGTTTACCATCAATCTATTTGAAATGCAGTACAGTATGTACTTAAAATTATTAAATCAGTCACTAGTTAATGGTCAAGTAAAACTTAACACCTTATGTTTTAACTTAGACAGGTATTGTTAATGCATGCTTTTAAAAACAAACGGGGATGGCCGGCATAGCACCGTGCAGGTCTGAGCGTCTGGAATGGGGCACATCTGGTCAGTCTTGTCCACTCATCTTTCTCCAGCCACTGCCTGTTTCAGAGCAACTCTTCAAAGGGAAGCTCCCCAAGAACTGCATTTTCTTCCTGTCTCTTTACTTTGCTGGCATAAATCCTTGCCCTGCATGGGAGACCAGGTGCCTGCCACTCACCTGCTTCCACTATGTGCTTGATGTTCTCAAATAGGCTTCATCACACTCAACAGAAAGGACTTCTATCAAGGTCAATGACTGTTTACCTTTTACAAAGTATCTGCTACATTCAAAGCCGGTAACTGCTTTCGAATCAGTTTCTGGCCTTAACTTTGAAAATCCAAAGATGTACTAAAAGGGGTTGCTAAGAAAGGAGCTTCCTATTCCTTTTTTGGGTGTCATTCTCTATACTTAGCCAGTAGAGTCATTGACATTAAACTATATGGATGCAATTCTATAGCAAAACTCCCATCCTTCCCGAGCAAGCAGAGCCTGAGGATGGAGTTGGTACAGCAGATACATAATGATTTTTACATTAAAAATGTAAAATATCCGTTATTCAAAACTATAAAAAATTACACCACCTCTAAATAATGTTAGACGTGTCATCTAGAGACAGATTGTTAATATTTATGTAAAGAGGTCTTAGAAAAAAACAAAATCTCAATAAGAGAATGGGCAAAGTATGTAAATGACAAATTCATACAGACAAAAGTAATACAAATGGTCCTTTTTCAGAGTCCCATTAATAACAATAAATTAATAATATGGTGCCAAGTTTTATGTTTTACATTGGCAGTAATTTCAAACTTCTAAAAATTCATGTAAAAAAGGGGATGTGGAAAGAGCTCTCTCTCACTGTAAGTGGTGTGAGTATAGGTTATGGTCAGTTTGAATGCTGATGGAAAGTAGTAGAAACCTCCTGCTTGGAAATTTGTAGTAGGTACCCCAAACTCTAAAATTATCCATTTCCTTTACCATTTCACTTCTGGAAATTTATCCTAAGTACATTTATTATAAATGTACACAAGCAGAGAATTGGAAGAATGTTTGTGGTGATCCATTTTTGCATAGCTGGTGGCCACCCAGGTCGCTCCTAGCACTGACAGGACACCAGCCACCAACTAACTGAAGACAGAGCCTGGCCCGGCCACATCGGGCCATTCAGTCACTGGCACTGAAGCCTCACCCTGCGAGGAAGGGCAGGTGACCTGAGAGGCCTGTCCCTGCTGCACACCAACACCACGGCCACCACACAAGCTGTAGCACAACTGCCACTTTCTCTCACCGAGTGAGAGGAAAGGAAGTGCCCGGACCCACTATACTACCATCAGTTCCTACTCATCCAGGGGACCACTTAATTCTGTGACACTAACTAATGTTTCTAGAGACTACTGAGGTGGAATTTTTCCTCCGAGTCTTTGCTGAAACTATACGCCCATCTCATTATCTCTACTCACTTGCCTTTCAGTGCCTTGATGCACTGAGCATTTTCTACTTTGATTCACACTCCCACTCCTCCTTTTTTGTTTGAATCCTTTCATTTGGTCTTTGAACACCCACCATGTAGCCAGAAGACTCCTCAATCTCCCCAACTTGTACCTGTCGACTGAAACACACTCTCCCCAAATCCATACTACTTCTGCATTTTAGTCAATGGTGTCTTATGTACTCTGGATTGAAAGATGGTAGATGGGTCAGTGTCCTCTTTCTCGTCTAGATAATTCTCAGTCCTTGGTACATGCCCACCGTATCCTTCTTTCTTCGCTCCTCTCATGCTCTGGTCCTTGTTGCTTCATACATTATTATCCTTATCTGTCATGCTGTCTTTCTCTCTAACTCAACTCTGGCTTTGGTATCAGTGTGAGCAACGCATCAACATTCTTTGTCTCTCAAACACTTACCTCCTATCCCATAGCCTCTTATTCCTTCCAGGCTGCTCACTGGACCTCACCTTGACTTGATCTGGCTCCAACCCCACAATCCCAACCTCCTGGCTACTGCTGCATTTCTGCTGATCATGCTCTTCGGATCGTTCATCGGCTGACTGCCCCACATTCACCTGCTCACCAGCCCCTCCCGGGCCACTTTCCTCCACACCCAGTTTCATTCCAGTCTTCTCTTACCAATTCCTTCAGTCGTTTGGCTTCTTTGACTCTTTGCCATACACATCTATAAAAACTCCCATTCGGGATGAATTAAACTTGGGCTCCTTCAATTCAATCCTAGGCTGTGGGGCTGAGGCAGAGAAAACCTCACAACATAGCATTATGATATGACACTTCTATAAAGTCAAAGTGAAATGGGGCACAAAGCAAAAGGACCCCAATATAGAGCAGGCTCCCCCACAGCCTATGGCTGGGGAAAAGGGAGAAGCAGATGATACAGCTTAATATACTTTTCAAAACAATGGCAAGTTGATAGCCATACCTTTCCTAAAGGGAAGCTCTGCTGCCACCTGAGCATGAGGTCCATGTGACTTTCAGAGCAACATTTAAAGTAAGGCAGCCAGCCATGAGGAGACAGCCATAGGGGGGAGCCATGAGGAGCGGCCATGTGGTTTGAAAGGGTGTAGAAGGGCCCCCACCAGCCTGCATGAAGTATGGTGTGTAAGGAGGTATCACACGGTTTTGGATTAAGAGCTGGAGGAAGGAAGAGGGCACTTGCTGGGAAACCTGCCTGGGAGAGCACTGTGGTGTGGCCGAAGGAACTGTAGCGACCTGCCTAGCCAAGCACTGATTAACGGGGGATACCTGGAATGCTGAACTGTGACCGGGAAGGCTGAGCGGCAGACCTCTGTTTTTCTGAAGGACAGTACCTCTGACTGGCGTATTCTGAAACTGGGTTGGGTTGGCCAAGGGGGCAGGACTATGTGTTTTGGGGTGTTTTCAATGGGAGTGGGATTTAATGGCAGAAATCATCATTACTCTAAATCTGTATAACCTCTAAATAAACTCTTTTGCTCTTTCACCAAAACTTTATTTTTAAATTATTTTTTAAATTTTTTTTATTGTCATTCAAGTACAGTTGTCTCCATTTTCCTGACACCATCCTCTCCCACCTTTGGCTTTGTCCATGGGTCCTTTACACATGTTCCTTGGCTACCTTTTCCCTTCCTTCCACCGTTATCCTTCTCCCACCTCCCCTCTGGTTACGGTCAGTTTGTTCTTTATTTCAATGTCTCTGGTTATATTTTGCTTGTTTGTTTGCTTTGTTGATTAGATTCCATTATAGGTGAGATCATATTGCATTTGTCTTTCACTGCCTGGCTTGCTTCACTTAGCATAATGCTCTCCAGTTCCATCCATGCTGTCGCTGAAGGTGGAAGCTCCTTCTTTCTGTCTGCTGCGGAGTATTCCAGTGAGTAAATGTACCACAGTTTTTTGATCCACTTATTTACTGATGGGCACTTAGGTTGTTTCTAGCACTCGGGTATTGTAAATTGTGCTGCTATGAACATTGGGGTGCATAGGTTCTTTTGAATTGGTATTTCAGGATTCTTAGGGTATAATCCTAGCAGTGGAATTATCAGGTCAAAGGACAGCTTTATTTTTAGTTTTTTGAGGTAATTCCATACTGTCTGGGAGTCACAATTCTTGGTGGCAGCCAATCAGAGCCCACAATTGTTTCAAAATAGCATGGGCTGGGGTTCTGTAACAAGAGTCCAACCTCAAACAGGTGTGCTTACAGTCCTTATGTGTTCCCCATCAGTGTGCTCACTTTCTCTCTCTCAGCAAGGGTGACTTTCAACTTCTCTACACTTTTTAACTACCTCATCTCCCTCCCAACTTTAAACAAATGATCTTATAAGTTACTTTGCAAAAAAATATAAAGAACTTTATATAGCAACTCTTTTGACTTCTGTACTAAAATGTTCAAACCTGCCTGCATCTGCTGTCATCTTACCCTTTTCTGCCCTTCAGTGGAAGATTCCTTCCTAAAGTACAAGGTTAGTCTCCTCCTGTGGGTGTTTTGCATCCCTTTTACCAGCGTCTCTCAGGAAATTTACCCTGTCGATTATCTCTGATGTAAACTCACTATTATTTCTTCTGTGTGCTCAATAAACTCTCTTCTCATCAGCTGAGACAAATGCAAATCTCTCAAAAAATAAACTTGATTTACGTCACTTCCCCTCTCCTTCTCTACCATATCCGCTGTGCCCACTTTCATAAGGCAGCTGAGACAGTCTTGTGCTTTAGGCGTGAGCTCTGGAATCAGAATGATGGTTCAGATCTTGTATTGACACTAGTAACTTGGAATAATAACTCGTCTGAGCTTCAGTTTCCTCATCTCTAAAAGAATACACGCACACTTCTTGTTTCATAGGGTTATCGTAGGGACTAAATAAGGTGTTGCATATAAACCACAGAACATACTGTCTGAGACCCAATAAATGCTTTACATAGTATTTATAATTGTTATTTGTGAGCCAAATTTACAGAAATAGTTGATTCACATGTTCCATCTCTATGCCCTTACACTTCTTTTGTACCTCAAGGAATATACTAGGCATTTCCCTCCAACACTTCACTAAAACTTTCCTTAAGCTTGCCAATGATCTTTAATTTCACCAACTCAGTGATCACTTTTTAGTTTCCATCTAATTTAATTTTTCAGCAGCCTTGAAAAAATTACCTTGAAAGATTTCCTTACTTTTTCCCTCATAAATCATACCTCTTGCTGACCCTTCTCAATGTGTCTTACCAGATGCAGAAATTTTATTTCAAATATGATTGTTATCTCACTTCCATGTTAAGAACTTACATTCTGTGAAATAATTGTTATTATAGGCCTAAAAGTATAAGATATTATATTCCTATAGAATATAAAATATTTATTATTTATACATATAAAATAGCATCCATAACATCACTTAAGGAATAAATTTAAAAAGTAATAGAATCTTAAATTATTATTTAAAAAATTTCACAGTACAAAAGGTTTTTTTAACTGCTACCTCAAGACCATACTCCCCAGCATAAATGTAATTAATAGTTTTCTTGTTTTGTGAATTCCTAAACAACAAATCAGACCAAGAATTTTTTTTAAGAAAACTATCTAGACCAGAGGTACCCAACTGCCAAGCAGTGTAGATTCTGATACATAAGGCATAAAACCAGAAGGCCAGGGAAATCACAATATTAGGACATGGGTTCTTAATTTGGGGTGCCATGGACAGATTTTGGAGCTTATCCTTTTTCACTGGTGTCATGCTGCCCAACAAACCTAAAATACAGTGACCCCCAAAATCACACAATTATTTGCTCCAGATGCTGTGGGTTGGCAATCTGGGCTGGGATCAGGTAGGCAGACTTCTTGCTGGTCTCACCTGGGGTCCCTTATAAGGGGGCAGACATCAAGAAACTCAATTGGTATGAGATGGCAAGAGCTAGCCTCTCTCATGTAGTCTGGTGCTAGAGCTGGCCACCAGCAGGGCCCATCTCTCCACTTGGCCCCCATTCTAAAGAAGGCTAGACTGGGTGTCTACAGATGGAGAGAAAGGGGCAACAAGGACATGAGTATAGAAGCTGCCAAGTTTCACAAGGGAAGGCTCAGAAGTCAGATCGTATCTGCAGCACTCTGCTGGTCAAAGCAAGTCACAATTCCAAGCCAAATTCAAGGGAGAGAAGAAATCCACCTCTTGATGAGAGTTGTGACAAAGTCACACTGCAAAAATGTGCACCAACAAGGATGGGAGGAATTGAGACCATCTTGGTAAACAATCTACAGCAACATCGTTTCTTGGAGTAATGACTTTAAAAGAACAAGGGTAAATGACCCATGAATGTGGAAAACAGGGTCTGGACTGACTTCGGGAGCAGGGTGTGGGTGGGGCAGAGGAAAGCTGGAACAACTATAATACAACAACAATTAAATAATTTAAAAATTAAAAGATTGACTATATGATATGACTCCAATTTTAAAAATAAAAAGAAAAAAGCATAAAATAAAATAAATTTAAAAAATTGTACAAAATTACAAAGGAAACCAATTGTAAAATAATCCAGTTATCAAACTATTCAAAACAACTATATTTTAATATGATAATACAAGTTCTTTATTTTAATCAATAAGTATAGAGTATCTAACATGAATCTAGTAACTACCATATTTCAAATTAGTAATGAACATCGATATTATATCTGCAATAACCATAATGCAGTTTTTTTCTTTAGCTACATATTTGTTTATTGGTGACAAACCCCATACTCTTGTGGTTTGTCTCTTACATATATAGTCACTTCAAGGAAATGCAAAGTTTCAGTCAGAGGTTCAAGAAAATAATATATAAGTTTTTCCCATCTAAGTCCACGGACCCTCCTAACATCCATGGACCCAGGTGAAATACTACATTTTAAGTAAGTGGCTTGTTACCTGTGTGTGCCACCCTGCATCCCTAAACTAGGAAATGTAATCCAAATATACAGAAATCTGCATCTGTGGGATCCATATTCAAATCATTTAGACCCGCATCCACCAAACACTCGATGTTCATGATGGTCAGCCGCCATGTGTCTTATATCTGAAGCTCCAGGAACAGAGTGATGAACTGGACAGGCGACATCCTGCTCTTTCAGAGCTCGCGTTCTGGCAAGTGTTATCTTATCATGAATCGATGACTTGCTCCTGCTGCTACAACTACCATTAAAAGATTAGTTACAGCAGAGTAATTTTTTGCACTACAAACAGATGCTTCCCGTGTTACCTAGTACAAAGCCCTGCTGTACTCGGCAGATGTTAGATAAGCGTGTCTTGTACAAGACAAGAGCTGTTCTTCACACCCTCGTAGAAATAATACCGCATCTTCAGAAAATATTGCCATAGCTCTCTTTCCTTCTCTGAGTAGAATAATTCAAGTTCTTTTTCTCTATGCTGCCTCAGTGAACAATAAACACAAACAAGATAAAGTATTTTAAGCGGTAAAAGTTTCTCTGGCCAGAGATGTTTCATGACTACCTTGTGATTAAAAGTGATGTGTATGTATAGCTGTCTATCAAAGGGGGTTATTTAAATGGGTAATCAGTGAAAGAAAAATACCATATGATCGCACTTATGTGTGGAATATAAGCAACACCACAAACCAATGAACACAATAGTAACAGAAGCACAGATAAAACAGATAGCTGCTGGAGAGGAGGTGGGGGACAGGATGAAAGATAGCAAAGGGTTTAGCCAAAGAACATTCATGCTGAGCCCATGGATGTGGACAACATAGGGATTGGCTTGGGGAGGGAAGGAAGGACGGGTAGATGGAAGTAGGGAAAGGGAGAAAAACAGTGGGAACCACTGTGACAGCAAAATAAATAAATAAATAAATAAAATGGGTACTATACTTGTTAAAGTCATAGCTTTCTGTAAGGCAGTTTCTCTGTTTACCATAAAATAGCACTAAACTGATCCTTGATGGAAGGGGAAACTGGGTTTCCACTGAAGGAGGCAAGAAATGGTTCTGTGCTTATTCCCAGCGGGTTCCTGCAGTTGACCTCATTCCCAGGCAGTGATAGTAGGAAGATATTTTGATTAATCTCACTTACTTCTCATGAGACAGTGAAGCATGTTTTCCTTTGTACAAATATTGCCTAAATTTTTGTACTATTGTCAAAAGATTGACAGGTTGAAAAGTAAGTGGAGAGAGCACGTATGAGATTAAACTACCTTGATTATTTCTCGATTACATAGTCAATCTAGTTAATCAATTTAGACTGGATTGTTCTCCAAAATGACCCCTTCCTTTTATTATAGTCCATTTACTTTTTTCTGGATTTACTATCTTTTCTATCTCTTCTACATCTCATGGTTTACAGTCTATTTAAACCCTTAATCACACAATGCACTAAATTTTTTCACTATCTTTCCACATCTTAGAAACATCTCGGTTTTGATCCAGTCCTGTAATTTGGCTTCCTTCTTGCTCTGTCTTCATTGATTTTTCATATATACATGAAAATCTATGCTATGACCATTGTATATATACAGGCTCCAGCTTTTTCTGAATCTTCCACGTTTCTGGCAACCCTTTTCTTTTTCCATCCTGCCCAGCATATATTCTAAACTTTCATCGTGCATTGTGGCACATGTCCCTATATTATGTTCAACATTTAAACATGCCTCCTGAATCATAGAGAACATTGAAATCATGAATTGGGACTCCCATCGTATCTTTACACTGGACCCTTTACAAATGTATCAATATCTGTTCTTCTCTTTACCTCCTTTCATTCGATAGCCAAGGCTAACCTGTTCCCATATGCTCTAGATCTACGTGACTTTCGGGTTTTTCTGGGACCTCCTTTTATCAGTGATTCCCTGATTCATTTATTTCTGTAGCATCAATCTTCCTTTTCCCAAGAAGGCCCCCCTTATCTCACAAACAGAATAATTTCCTCCTTCATTAGCAAACAAACAAAAGTAAGCAACAATAAAGAAAATTGGTCCTTAAGTTCTGTGTATTTCTAGCATTGGTCCTTGTTTCAGGGTTTTCTTCACAAGCAAGCTTCCAGAGGGTATAATCTATCTGTCCTCTCTGTAGCTAGTCAATTGCCTCTTCATTCAGTCCTCAATCTATTGTACACTGATTCCTGTCCTATGTCCTCCACGATCTCATTCAAATTGCTCTCGTTAATGTAACCAGCAAATTCATGATGCTCAGCTCTGGTGTACTCCACTTGTCAGTCCTCATCTTCCTTAACCTATCTGCCACAACAGACATTATTTCTGACACCTGAGATTTTTCTCTCATCTGGTTGTCTGACATGTTCTTATTAGCCTCTGGCTTCAATACCTAGCATCCTGGTATTTCCATCTCATTCTCTTGGCCTGAGTTCCTTTTTCTCAGTCCACATATTCAATGCAGTTTTACCCCATATTCTTCTCTTTTCCTCTCCCTTGAGTTCCTTTCTCTACTTATGTTCCTGTATTACCCACAAACAAGCAAACCACATCAGAAAGCTGTGCCGCTCCTTCAATGGACTCTGCTCCCATTCCCAATGAGGTCCCCTCCTCCTTGTTTCTGGAACCCATCTCATATTCTCATCTAGCTTTGCCACTGCTTTGGTTCAAGCACCATCATCTCTTGCTTAGATCAGACAGACGTCAGTGCCCCAGGTCTAATAGCTGTAATTTCTGATCTCACTTATCGATACTCTCTCACACAGTGTTAGACACTTCAGCCCTTTCAAAGGACTTGAATTTCTCTGAAAAAAAGAAAATCACATTCTTACATGCCTTTTATCCTGTACTTGAACACCCTGTTCTGTCTGCCTGCCAAGAATTGCCTCCCTATTCTCCACCAGTACTTGGTCTTCTGGGAATTACTTATTTATCCTTCCAGGCTTATTTAAAACATCTTACTGAAAACTTCCTTTGTTTCACTGGGCAGGATTAGGCATTTGTGCTGCAAGAAATAATTTTCATGTATGACTATTTTGAACCTCTTATTAATTGTATACTGTCACCTCCACTAAGCTATAATTTAAACGAGAAAAGAAGTTGTGTTTTATTAACTCTCTTTTCCCTAAGGCCTGGTGCAGTACCTAAGCCATACTAGACACTTTTAAAAGAATGAAGGAAGTAATGAAGGCAAATGTAAAAATATTTGTATGTTCCAAAAAGGCCAACAGCAGCCAACGGGGTCCCTCACACACACACATGCACACACACGGACACAAACAGTGAAAAGATTTTATAGCACATTTTCTATGGAACATGTCCTTTTGTGTGACCACAGTCCCAATGCTCTAGATAAAGTCTGAGAGGGTGGCAATCAAAGCTGAGCAACCAGAAGATTAAAAGATCTGAATACGTGATTTTTAAATTATTTCCTCAAGATATTGAACACTAATGTAGCCACTTTTCTTATTCTGAGGGTCTTGGTTTCTGTTAAATTAGGGAAGGTCTGGGGGAGGGTGCCCTTTGCAAAGATGAAGAAAGTGAATAATAAAGCAGTTAAGGAGGAGAGATAAATTTACGCGCAGTTCTGAGCCCATGGTTGCTACACTACCCCTTTCCTCTCACTCCAAAAAGCATTTAGAAATGCAAGTGAAAATCAAGTTACTATTAGAAAAATCTGTCATTCAACACAGTTTACAAATGCATAAATCACTCACAAATACCAATACTTTATTACTGGTAGCTCTTTGCTTGTGAATATCCTCCTCCTCTGCTCAAAATGCACCTGTGTGCCTTGACAGTAAAGTCGGAAACCATTCCATTAGATTATTGATCTGCTTGTCAAGTATCTTTTCTTTACTGGCAACCTTCTAAAACGTAAAAGAAATCCAAAAGGATCTCTGTGACTTAGTGTTCAGTTACATTTACATTTTGCTATTAGCAAATACATATTGTTTAAAAATAGGGGCTTTCCCCCCCCCGGCTGGTGTGGCTTGAGTACCAGCCTATGAACCAAAGGTCACCAGTTCGATTCCCAGTTAGGGTGCATGCTGGGGTTGTGGGTCAAATCCCCAGTAATGGGTGCGCAAGAGACAAAGGTACATTGATGTCTCTCTTCCTCTCTTTGTTCCTCCCTTCCCCCTCTCTAAAAATAAATAATATCCTTTTTAAAAATAGGGTTTTTTAATGCAATGTAGTATCTTGGATTGGAGTCAGGCACAGAAAAAGGGTACTAGAGGGAAATCTGTGGAAATCTGAACAAAGTCTGTAGGTTAGATAGTGCTATTAGACTGATAATTTTTAAATTTTGAGAAATGTGCCACGGTTATGCAAGATGTTAACAGTAGGGAAAACTGGATGAGGGGCATACGGGAGCTCTCTTTATCATCTTTACAACTCTACTGTTAGCCTAAAATTATTTCAAAATAAAAAGTGTTAAAAATGTTATCCTTACAGAGATGCCTTCTTAAAATTAATGTTACCATGAAAATTCAAGTTAATTGGTTCCCATACTTATTATATACTTATCATCTGAAAATACGCATTGGGTACAACAAAGAGCCTGGGTGGAGGATTCTCAGCAAAGATCGGCATCACAAACTTTAATAAGTAAAGACAAGCTCACAGCTGTTCCAGCATTACTGCCTGGCCATTGCAGGGAAAGAATATGAAGTGCCAGGAGATAAAATTGATTTTTTACTCCTTCTGCTAGATAATAATGCCTAACATCTATCTTACTTTTAAGATCAAGGCCAAGAACTAAGACACAGCCTGAAGGGAAAAAAATCAAAATCAATATTACGCATTATATCCTAGCCACATATGATTCATGCTAAAGTTAATGCTATGGATACAGGACAGAGCTAGTAATATCAATTTAGAATTATTTTTCAAGATTGGAGTTTATGATCATCTCTATGTGCCAAGGTTATGTTTCTCCCTTCCTGGGAGAGCTCTGCAACATTAAAATGTGTGTGTGTGTGTGTGTGTGTGTGTGTGTAAAGAAGGGGCTAATGTGCTAGAGATTAGGTTAGAAATTAAAATAGAATATGCCCTAGCTGGGTAGCTCCATTGGTTAGGGCATTGTCTCAATATGCCAAGGTTGTGGGTTTGATTCCTGGTCAGGGCACATACAAGAGTCAACCAATGAATGCATAAATAAGTAGAACAAAAAAAATTGATGCCTTTCTCTCCCTCTCTCTCTCTCTCTCTCTCTCTCTCTCTCTCTTTCTCTTTCTCCCCCTAATCAATACATTAAGAAATTTAAAACAGAATGCAAGACTTGGAAAATGGTTTTGTTTCATTGTGCCTCCATATAACTGACTGGCACAAACAGCGACAGTCAGAATCTGAAGGACACCTAAGCAGTGTCAGCTATCTGTGCATTATTTATTGAGCATGCTTTAAACACCTACTATGTGCTTAGAAAGGAGCATTAAAAGGAAAGATATGGAATATTTCAGGGCAGTAGACTGAAATTATGACCTATTTTTATTTATATAAATACATAATTCTCACTGATGTTAATTGGATTTAAGAATGAATAGGGAATAAAAAATTGTACTTTATTTCCACTTATGCCCAATGCTCAGCAGAATCGTCTCAGGTGAAATGCAGTCACATGATTCACAGCTTTACTGTGAGCACAGTGGCATCAGGAAATGTTAGGAGTGCTTGTGTCAGAACCTGCATCTTAAATTGATGGGATTCTTCTCAGCGTGCTTGCATTTTCGATGGGAAATAACACAATGGCAATGTTCAGAGTGACGACTAGACTTTTAGAACACGAAATGTGCTTTTTATATTCAAAGACAGAAACGAGACCCATTCTCAGCATCACAGTTTGTAAACTTTCATAAATGTGCCTAGAAGTACTTCCTTGGAAGTCTTCATTTGAATTATAATGTACACCTGAAATTCTTAATGCAGACTGCTAATATGTGGAGGATACCGGCCAGCAGTATCCATCCCTGCTGTGGATGCTTGTCAAAACATGAGAAAAACATACACAGACACAACCAGGTCCTGTGGGGAAATAGGGACGAAACGGCGACTCTCTTTTAGGGGAGAGTGCCCTGTTTCCATTCCCAAGCAGGTTTTTATTAAGAATACAGACTCAGTTTGTGGATTCACAGTCTGGAAGAAAAGATCAAAAGAAATAGGTGACTTTCAAAGATGCTGACAGAACCCCCGCTGTGATTCTGGGCAAAGTTTGGAGTTTTATCATTTGAAAGAACTACAGGGCTCAAAGGGCTAGTTTTGTTTTCCTGTCTGTGCCTTCAAATTCCAGCCTAACAGATCCAGCAAACAGATCCTCCAGCAAACAGATCTCACAGGATCTTGCATATTCTATGTCCCAGGTCTGATTACCCCGGGGGTCCGCCGACTCTGGTCTGGACTACACCGCCCTTGTTATTTCCACAGGCCTGAATTGGGCAGAGGGGACAAAGGCAGCCAGGAGACTTGGATTTCTCACATCTAAGAACAAGGACTCGGGCTTTGACAAAGCTGAGAGGGCAGGGGTTGATGTCCATCACCCCTTCATTTCCACAGCCCCGAATCTCTTCCCTGAGGCCTCCTCGTGATCATGCCTATCTTAGATGATTCCCTCCGTGGGAAATCTTACTCGTCATTGGCTAACTGATCAAGCATAGGCGGCCAGGCACAGAACAGGCAGCATTCATGCCAGGGAAATAAGTTTTGTCTCCTTAGTGGCTCCTGGTCTGGAGGTCTCTCACTCAGCCTAAGTCACGGGGGGGTTACAGCTTCCTGAGACCAGGCAGGGCACACCCCAATACCAATACTGGTTGAGTCCTCACAACATGTGCAGCATGCTAAGAGCTCAGGTACTTCTCTCCAATAATACTATGGTACAAAAACATTAGCACCCCCATTTGTAACATGGAGATACCAAGTTTTAGGAGGTGACATAAGTTACTCACAGTTAAATGGCCAGTAAGTGGTGCTCTGTGGTTCAGAGTCAGGCTGCCTAAGTCCAGCGTCTACTTTCACAATCAATCTTCTGAACAATGCTGCTTTCTCAGGTCAATAATTCAATTATGACTACAGAATGTCTTTGCCTCTAAAATAATAAACAAAATTGTTCTCGCTACTCGAACAGAACATTTTTTTCCAAAAAACTCATGAAGACATTGCCTGTATCCTAATTCTTTCAACCCCCTGAAGAATTTTTTTTGATTTTCCAGCATTTTTAAAAGGAAATGTTTAAGTCATAAAATAGGCAAAGAGCAGAAGAAAAGTTAAGCATTACATTCAGAAGAAGTAACTTCACAACTGGACAATACGAGAGAGAGAGCAAGCGAAAGTGTGGGGATAACACTTGCTGGTTTGCATCGTTAGAGGCTGATCATGCTGTCTCAGTGGTACAAATATTACACAGAGAGAGAGCAGGATAAATGGTCCTCGGGGCCGCATGGAACAACAGGTATCGCATCCAGGGCTAGCCACTGAGGTCCAGCCTGTGACTCTGCATGATGGGAGACAAGGAACAGGAGTTCTGCCTAAGGAAGATCAGTGGGAAAACAAACACCCCTCCCTCTTCCACCCTAGCTCATGTAATAAAGGTGCTCATTCGTCACTGATTATTAAGTGTTATTATTACACCAATCAGGATCCTGAGAAATGATTGTTGCAAGTGGAAGCCTTTGTCACTTAATCCCCCAAACCCTCCTTTTCCTTCCACAAATTAACTGTTTGGTCAGCCAGCACCTGCAATTATCTATGCCCAGGTCTCCTGAGTGGCCACACCTATCGTTTTCATTGCTAATAATCTTAGCATGCTTAAGAAGTAAGGAAAAACATATCCTTCCCCTTTAAGGTAGAAGTGATTTTTTACGAATATTTTTAGTTGTATTAGGTTCCATGTGACATTTTGCATGACAAGTGCCCAAAAAAGGGGGCTAAAGAGGGGGACATGTACCCTCCCCAAAGGCAAGCAATCAGTTGAGAGTGATCCCAGCATAACTCAAACCCACTCTGTCAACACTGATATTTATAGCAGCAGCACTTGGGTGAAATCCCCAGGCTGCTTCTCTTTCTGTGCACACGGAGGTGAGAAGTGTTTCAGGGAGAGGCCTCCCAGGCAAGTCAGTGCTGGCAGGGAGATCTGCACACACAGCTCTGATTGGTGTCAAAGCCCCCATCTGGGTCCACAGTGTGGATGCAGCAGCTGCTGATCTGCCCAGGCCAGATAGGAACACGTGGATTCTGGTATATGCGTGTCAGCTTTACCTCTGGGAAAGGAAGGAGAGCTTGTAGGAAGTGATAGTATATGTGTGTAAATGTGACTCTGTCTGTGTGTAATTGGTACCGATGAAACAGGATTCTCATAAAATTTTTGGACTTTTTTCATTGGTACTCAAATGATCTTTTCCTTATTGTATTAGGTTGATGATAGATACTCGTCATCTCTTTCAATGTGGCGCTTTGCTGTTGTTTCTGTAATTTCCACTAACTGCTACACGAAAGACATGTGGCACATAGGTTTCATTTCCGTGGAATCCAAACCCGTGACTATGGAAAGACAATGAGCTTCTGAATCACACACACAGGGGGTCAGATCTTGAGCCAGCTGCGTTATCAATCATTCAAGAACGCTTACTGAGCACTGACTAAGTGTCAGACCCTGAACTACATGGTTGTGCAAGTCTCACACTCATGACACTTACATTGTGATGGGGGTAACAGGCAATGCTTTAGCAAAAGCCACCCAACGTATGGAGTCCAGAGCTATGCAGAATAGGAAATCACGGTAAAGGGTAGCCAAGGAAGGTTGGATGATAAGATGATGCTTGAGCAGATACTTGACAGAAGGACTGAACTATACAGATCTCTGAGGGCAGGGTGTGCTCTGCAGGGCAACTGGCGAGTGCAGGGGCCAGGAATGGGATGTCCTACTGAAGAGTAAAAATGCCAATAGGGTCGAGAGGATTGAGCAAGGAGGGTTGTACACAAGATTAGGTCACTTTGGTAGATGGCCTCCTTTGAGCGTTAGCATTCAACTAAACATGGCAATAATAATGTAACCAAAGAAGGGCCAGCAGCCTGCCACTACAAAAGCCAGTACCCAAGAGCTAGGTGCTGATGTAAAGGAAAGTGGTTTATTTACTGCTGCTGGCCATCTGGAAGATAAGGGATGCATGTCTCAAAGCCCATCTCTTGGAAGATTGGGGACTCATATCACAAAGCCCATCTCTGCCTCTCAGTGGAAGCAGATGTTTTTAAAAAGAAGGAGAGGGGAACAGAAAACAAAGAGAACAAGGGAGGGGTTTGCAAAGTTCTCTATGTGCAGACTAGCACAGTCTATTCCAACAAAGCAAGCGCTGAGACCATCACTTGCATCATTCTGGTTTAGTCATCCTGGATTCACTTTATCCTGATTTCACATCCTCCCTGTTCCACAGCTGACTGCCTGCAAATCTCCCAGAACTGGGATCCTTGAAGGTTGGTGCCTGTAGCTTTTGAAATTAGTTCCTGGGATTCTTATACAAATATAAGGACTTCTTGTAAGGGGCTAACAAGAAAAAATCACATTCTGTGGGCTCCTCTACTTTGAATACTTCTCTATAATACTACATCATTTCTGATACCAGATATGTAGGTTTTCGACCCATCAGCAATTCTATGACAACAGCTGAACATTCTGCACTTGAACTCAATTCTGATGCTCTCTGTTACCGATCCATGTGCCCAGTGCTCCAAAAGGCCAAAACTCCAAATGTCAGTTTGAAGTAAGAAAAAGATTCACTGAGAAGGCACCAACCAAGAAGATGGAAGTCCTAGTTGTATTTCAAACCCATCTTACCAAAATATAAAGTTCAGACTTTTTTATGTCAAGAGAAGGGGAAATATGAGGAGCTATTTGTATAAAAAGCCACAGCAGAGTTGTCCTAATGATCTGTATGCAATACTAAGCAGGAGCTATCAGCCTGAAGGCGGGGGGAATCGAGCAGGCTGGAGCAAGCCGGAGTCAGAGAGACAGGGCACTTCACGGTTACATACTCGGATTTACCCAGAGACATTGTCAGGCCGCACAAGTTAAGGGCTCGGTCCCACAAGACCACCTCGCTACCGCCCTTCAGACGTCAATAGCAAGTCCAGGTAGCCACTGATCGACAGTCTAATCACAGGTTTCCACTACCTACTCTCTGGGTTCTATTAATTCGCTAGATCAGCTCCCAATGCTCAGGAAAACATTTTACTTGCTAGATTACTGGTTTATTATGAAAGCATATGACTCAGGGACAGCCAGATAGAGCAGATAAATTGGGCAAGGCATGGGGGAAAGGGCGTGGAGCATCCACGCTCTCTCAGAGCACACGGCTCTCCCCAGTCTCTATGTGGCCAGCAGCCTGGAAGCTGTCTGAACCCTGTTCTTTTAGGTTTGTGTTCAGGCTTCATTACATAGGCTTAACTGATTAAATCCTGGGCCATGGGGAATTCATTCAATCTGTAATTTCTCAACAACCTTCCTGCCCCACGTGATAAGTGGGTGAGACTGAAACTGTCAACCCTCTCTAATCATATGGTCGGTTCTCCTGGCAACCAGCCCCCATCCTTTGGTTACAAGGGGCTTTCCAAAACTCCTCTCAGTCACATAAAGTCAGCTGTCCCGGAGAGGAGGGGATTGCTAGAGGGTGGAGAGATTGAGTAAAAAGGAGAAAAGGACTCATGGACATGCAAATTAGTGTGGTGATTGCTGGGAGGAGTAGGGTATAAAGGGACTGAATGGTAATGGGAAGAAATAAAATAAAGATTAAATTTAAAAGGGAGGGGGCTTGTTGTGAATAACAAAAGGCAGCTTTCCTGCTGTTACCACTTTCAGGAAATCCCCCAAGTTTTAGAAGCCCCCGTGCCAGGAAGAAGGGTGAAAACCAAGTACATATTTATGATTATAAATCACAATATCGCAAGGCTAAACTCTTAGGGAATAGGCAGCTACTGACAGAAATGTAGCACCGAAAGTGGGAAGTAAGTAGAAAGAAAATATCTCAACCTTTCTGTTCCAGGACTCTGATCAGGCTGGCAAGGGAGCATGGGATAAGTGGTCCAAGGTGGTTGGGCTCCCAGGCTGCAGAGCCAGGCCCAGGGGGATGGAGAGGGAGGGGATGAAAATGGAGGATGACTAGCTCATCCACCTGGAATCAGCTATGTCGCAAGTCCCTTAAAAATGTTTGCTCTACAATTACCCTCAGAAGATGAGTATTGTATTAAATCAAAGTAGATTCAAGAAAGCCTGTAAGATCAATTGTTATTCTTGTTGTGTTCATACAAATAATCAGGTCACAATGAAACTGGACTTAATGCAGTAAATGATCGGTCTTAATTTGGGTTTTTGATAAAAATGAGGGTGATTTTAGGAGAAAAATTAGGTTTCCATAAAATCTATTATAAACAATTATGAATATTAAACTAATTTAGTAAATTGCCTGTAAAACTTTATTTTCCACCTATAAACAAGACTGTATTCTAATATTTTCTGGTTTTCTGAAATGTTTTGGCTACAACAAACTAACTTCCATAGAAATGGAAGAAAAATTGACAGTGAGGATTTGTAACAATGAAAAATTGTAACAGGCGATTGTAACCCACCTCACCATTCTTTTGACCTTGCTTCTGTAAGTGCAACTTTGACTACTATGTTGGTTGGAGATGAACAGCATGTTACTATATGCATCCTAGAAACTGGTTTCAGAAGATACAGACACCAGCCTCAGGCATCCCAGCTCTGGGAGATGGGCTGACCTTCATCTGTGGAGCCAGGACGTCATAAAGCCAGGATGGCGTGAAGCGGAATGACTAAACCGGAATGATGCACACCGGACCGTCACTGGCTTTATTGGAATGGATGGTGCTAGTCAGCACGTAGAGAACTTTTCAACCCCCTCCCTTGATCGCTTTGTTCTGTTCGCAACTCCCTCATTATAAAAACCTCTTCCTCCACTGAGAAGAGGAAATGGATTTTGAGACATGAGTCCCCCATCATCCCGGGAGAGGTCTTTCGGGCATGAGTCTCCCATCTTCCTGGCTGCCAGCACCTGAAAATAAACCACTTTCCTGTACATCCGCACCTGCCTCTCAGGTACTGGCTTTCACAGCAGCGGGCAGCTGGCCCTCCATTCAGTTACATGGGCAGCCTTACAGTTGTGAGTTGCTCTCCACACCGGGTTATCTCTGGGTGTAGCACCATCCCACATTTGTCTGGTTCTCTGTTTCTCTAGCTCTGCCAATGCCTTCATAGGTACTACTGTAATTAAAGTCTCTTAATTTGAACCATTTGGTGTAAATTCTGTTCCCTGCCAGGACCCGACTGATACAGTAAGTATTAAATAAACAGCATTATTATTGTTGTTGTTGTTATTTATACTCTTCTCACCAACTCACTCAATCCGTAAGCAGACTATAACCATATCATATTGTTGCTATTACAAGAAGGCAATCCCCCCCACCCCAAACCATGACATAGAGGAGAAAAAAATAATTTTCTCCTACCCTTCTAAGTTTTTTATTGAGACCCCCTTGTAGTAAAAGAGAGATTAATGGGGGAAAAACCACAAATTTAATAACATGTATACATCCTATATACCCAAGAAAATGGAATGACTTCTAGAAATGGGAAGGTGGTCCAAGCCACCACCTTCAATACCATCTCCAAATAAAAGGGGAAAAAAAGACGTTTGTGGAGGGGCAATTGTGGTAGGTTTTCAGGCAAAGCATAATAAACAAGCATGTGTTTGTTATGCAGACTTAAGTTCTTGCCTTCTTCATTGTTATGTTTCTAGAGGTGTAGTCATCCTCTTCCACAGAAAGGGGGGGTTCCCTTTCAAATGGAAATTTCCCTTGTTAAGGTGAATGTTTCTTATGAAAAGGCAACCTTTACTGGTTTTCTGAGTTACTCCTGTGTCTGCTGTTTCTTAAAAATAATTAACCTAAACTAATCCTGATGCCAGAGAGGCATATTTTAGGTTGACAGTTGCTCGATAGACAGACCCAGAATACTGAACTATTTGACATTTGTAGAAGAAAATGTATTACAATTTATAACCTGAGCACGATTCCCTTCATAAACATGCCGTCTAAGAGCGCCACGGCTGCATGGCGGCTAGAGAGAAGGAAAGTACAGGTGGCCCCCTGTTCAGGCTTGCCGTCTGTCTGTCTCCTGTGACTGTCGTAACAAGCTACTACACACTGGAAGGCTAAAGGCCACACAAATTTACTTTCTCACAGTTCGGGAGACAGACTCTGAAAGGAAAGGGTAGGCAGGGCCACCGTTTCTCCGGGGGCTCTTCTCAGCTCTGGTGGCTCCAGGCATGCACCGGCTCACGGCCACGTCTCTCCAGCCCTGCCTCCGCGGTCACATTGCCATTTCTCTCTGTCTTCCCCTCTGTGCATCTGTCTTATTAGGGTAACTAGGATTCCACTTAGAGCAACCAGGGATGGATAACGTCCTCCTCTCGACACCCTTAACGTAATCATGCCTTTTGCCATATAAGGTAACATTCACAGATTCTGGGATTTAGAATGTGTACCCGTCTTTTGGGGTGTCATCATTCAATTCAATATACATTTCATTCTTTGTTTTCCTATTTTCAGCTTCTCTAGTATTGTATGGCTCTCTTCACATTTTTTAACCTTTTTCTTTACCCCTTTTTGTACATTTAATTTCCTTTCTCCATCCAAATCTAGGTAACAGAATGCCTTTGTCCTTTTCTTCTTCAGTTTCTCTAAAGCCGAGTATCCATATCCATTCAAACCAAGGAAAAGCTCTTTACATTTATTTTGCCCAAAGTAGTTTAGCTTAACAGCATCAAAGATTCTCAAACATTGCCTAGAATTTTCCTCGTGGAAAAAAAAAAAAAAGAGCCTGGAGGGGAATTGGTTTCTTTTATCACGTGGAGATTTAAACACGTGGAAGTGTGGCGATTCTATACCATGAATTTATATTATCACCTAGGAAAAGCAACAGAATCAGCTTACCCTTGACAATATTTAACTCTGATCTTTGGCATGAACCATGTTTGTGTAAAGTTCTGGAGATGTATCTATGAGAACATAATGTTTAATAATATATTTCACCATAATAATAAAGAAAGAAGTATTTTTCTGAATGTCTGTACTTCTTTTCTGAAGTGCTTATCTGAGAGTCCTTGTTTATTTTCGACCACACATTGTAAAATCCAGGTACTGCGGTATGATGAAAGAGAAAGATTCGTTTTTTAACATCTCCTCTGCCACTAAGAAGGCAAAGGAATGAGTTTAGCTCTAAACCTTTCTGGACCTCAGGCTCCTGCTCAACTAAACAAAGAAGAGAATACAAGTCTGCCATCCTTCTCTGAAACATAAAGCTTTTATTCCATTTTGAGGTCAACTTGAATGCTATTTCTCAACCTGACAAATGATCCTTCCCTTGATGAAAATGCTTTTGTAAAACTTCAAATAGTAAATTGAACTGATATTGACATTTTTAACTGCAACCTAAAAACACTAAGATCTTCAAGCCAACATTTGTAAATTACTGTAGCTCTTCTTAAGAATTCAAAAGAGAACGAGATTGTTTGTTCCTTGTCGCTTGGATTCATTTTGATCCCCTACTGAGCATGGTGGGGGTGAAGGGGCACTATATAAAAAAAAGGAAGGGAAGATAAACCAGATGATCAATCAGATGACTGAAGGTTTTTTGTTTCTGTTTTTTCTTTAATGCAGAAATCCAGGTGCTAATTATGCTGCCAGGATTCCTACAGGTTGCACAGGGATACTATGTGAGCGAAGATTAATACGGTGATTTCTAAATATATGAATACGCACACACATCCATGTGATTACAGTCTCAGCTGCAAATATTTAAAAAATATTTTTAATACAGCGCATTCTTTATAACTCTTTTAGAATATGCCCACGACTCTCTCATTTCAGTTTTGCCCGTTCATTGATTTCTGGTGCCACCTGTTTCAAGAATTGTCTGTGACTTCCCCAGAGTCCCTACGTTGTGTTCCTTGGGCAAGTTTTTAAAATGATAGCTCCACTGATGCAGAACCTTTAGCCAGGCTGCTGGTAATCCTCTGGGTTTGAGGCACTGTTCTAACAGAGTGAGATGCTTTACCTCTCTGAATATTCCAGCCTGCTTTGTTCTCAAGGCCTTCAGGCGAATAGCTTCTGCTTAGTCTTGCCTATAAGCATGCTGATCATTCGGGGAGTTCCACTTGTGGCTCGAGTTTTACAAAACAGCCCCTCCCATGATCCCTTCCCCTGACCTAAAAGAAGCCTGAACTCCACACACTTTGCTAACATGGACTTGAGGAACCACTAGGGCCCATATGTTCTCAGCTGGCCCCTTCCCAATCAATAAACCTTTCCTTACACCAAACTGTAAGATTTCTCATCTGCCTCCCTGCTGTAGCAGGCAGATAGATAAACAGGAGCAGAGCCAGCAAGTATGGAGGATCACCAGGGCAAAGCGACAAGCCTTTACAGAACCACTCCCTTAAGCATCAATCCCTGGAGAGGGCATCTAGGCTTCAGCTGTATTTCAGCTCCAGGCCTGGAAAGGCAGCAAAACCAGGCAGAGTGATGCCATGGCTGACATCAGGCCCAGCTGCACTGACTAATGACCTCTTCCCCTGGTGCCAACCAATCAGTGGCGACCTTGGCCCTGAAGATACGTACTAGGAGAGATGTTGACTATTCTATTGAGATCTTTCCCTGATAAAAAAGCCCTCAGGGTGGAGGATCCAGAATAGCTCTCTCTATGGAGCACACCTGTGCCTTTCTCCACCCCCTTGTCTCCCCAGGGTGCTCGCTCTCTCTCTCTCTCTCCCCTCACCCCTCCAGAGTATGCCTGAACCTCTCTTTCACCTCAAGGCATGTGTATCTCTCCGTCTCTCCTAAGCTCCACAGCTCTTCTTTTGCTGCAACGTGCTCCCTGGGCCCATTCCTTCTCTGACCCACTTCCTGTAACTCTGTAACTTTCCAACTTTCTCCTTCTTTCAGTCTTGGCTCTGAATTTTTCCTTAGCCCGAACTCAAGCACCATGGTTGGTGACCTGAGTTCTAACACTTGGTGCCATGTTTTTCACTGCTAACACTACTGGCGGTGTGTACATACACATTGTGCCAAATAATACAAATTTCACCAGGAAACCAATACAAACAACAATGTAGATATGCCACAGATATATTATGTCACTGGTCTCATAAAGTGTATATTCTAATGGAGAAAGACATGCAATAAACAAATAGATATATGTCAAAACATAGTGCCATATACAGAAAAATACATTTGGTTAAGGGACAAAGAAAATCTTACTTTAGATTGAGTAGTCAAGAAGACCTCTCCCACAGACGGCATTTGAGCAGAGACTGGAAAACTAAGGAGTCAGTGAGGTCGTGTTTGTGTTGGGGAATAGAGAGGTCTGGAAAAACGAAACCATGCAGCCAATGATCCCGCATGCCCCAAACAACTGAAATTGTTGGACAGTGGTATAAAGTGTACTTTTTCAAATAGAAACATTCCATCTTTTCCAATAAAGTTTGTTTTCCCGTTTTAGGGAAATTTTAGTAGGAAACTAACTTGAAAAAGCATGTGCACACGAAGATTAGCTTATGATTTATCAGTGACTGTATTATATATGCATTATAGTTATTGCTCAAGGATTGTTAAAAAAAACAGCCCAACAGGCCCACCATGAAGTTGCTTACGCTAAGGCTCACGTCCCCAAACCCAAACTTCATTTAGTTTCGGTTTTGGCTCTCCCAGAAACGGAACCTTAAACCAGTCAGTCCCTCATCTCCTGATCAGCACCAGTTTGGCCGTCTGTCTGAGAGACCCCTGACACCCTGGACAGGACAGCAATCTTCCAATAAATAACCAGTTCACCTTGGCCTGGTTATCTTCCTTGTTTCTTCTCTCTTCTGCCTGTAAAAGTCTTCCATTTTTGTATAGCTCCTTGGGCCTCCTTTCTACCTGCAAGATTGGATGCTGCCCAGTTTGAATCAATTTTTGTTCAAAAAAAGTCATACAATTTTTAACATGCCTCAGCTTATTTTTTTAACAGTGTAAAGGTCCAAAAAATGAAATCATGACTCCCGTGCAAGCGTGAAACGAACCAACCGCGAAGCCTTGTCAAAGATTTTATTCAACTCTTTAGTTCATGAGGGAGCCAGTAATATTTTAAGATCAGTTTTTTTAAAAATTGTGAATCTAAATATATCTAGTCAATTTAATGAAGAAAAGTTGGCATTAGATCCTGGATTAGATACGAAAGTGGCTACTGTCATAGGAACAGTAAACCATCACTTTGGAATTACCTGTTTACCGGACTAAATCGTTTTGCCTCTCCACTGGCATCTCACAGAACTGAGATCTTCAAACCTAGCCTTGTGTGTGTGCCTTGCTAGGTTCTCCCCTGTTTACACTTAGTTCATATTAATCTATAGCTATCCAGGATAATAGCTCCCTTCCTAGAGGAGGTCTACCTAAATTCTTTTGGGCAGTTAGGGGGAAGGTCAAAGGTTTTTCCTGAGTCTTTTGTTTCTTGAAAATAGCCAGCTTAAAATAGTCAATATTACAAAAGGTATATTTAGGGGTGGCAAACTTTTCCCCTCAATCTTTACTCGTTAAAACTTAGACAAATTGAGTTCTCTCCCCCCTCCCCCAATAATCCCTTTTGTTCCAGTAATCTCCTTTGTTTTGTTTAAACAAGTTTGAGTTGGAATTTGTTTCTCTGGCTTCAAGCACAATCCTCAGAGCTGAGGGAAACAGCATTCCAGTATTTGACTTAGTTTAATGGATTCTTCTTATTAGAAACAATTTACTTCTTATTTCAAAGACATTACTTTGACCAGTAGTTCTTAATGCATTGAGCTAATTAAGTCCACATAGACAAAATCATACCTCGGAGACCCAGATTCTCTCTGGAGTATGTGTGTAAGAATCCTGTGCTTCTAATTAACAATTGTCAATGTCCCATTTACTGCTAACTGTGTAGGGAGGTCAAGAGAAGGTAGGTGAGCTAAGCTTTTTTATGTCTTAATTTTTGAATCGAAGGAGCATGTTTCCCTTCCCTTGTAACGTTCATATTCCTGTTGCTCCCTGGAATGCAACGCAAGCACTGGAATAAAAAGAATTTCCCAACGTTTGGTGTTAAGGGTTTGGAGAGGATCACAGTTCTGTGTCTTTTATCATGGTACTGAAAAGCCTTTCTTCCTTCCTCCCTTACTTCTTCAGAGGCCTGCCTCCTGGCTCCCTGTCCAGATATCCGATGGGATGAGGGTCATAAGGAAACGATTACCTTCTCTTGACAAGGGGGGGAAGCTTCACACCATTAAAAATGGGGGTGAACATTAACAACTGCTCAAAATGAATTGCGATGCAAGTTTATTAATCTCAGCTCCCCACGAAGACTTGCAAGCTTCTACGAACTAGCTAAATAGAGACTAATAATTAGCTTAAACAGCACTATAAATTCCAGAACCAGAGTAATTCAAACGCCTCTCTGCAGACACTGCTACTCTGTTCAATGCCGCCTAGCTGTGTGCCCTGCAGCAAAAGCATGGCTCCCGAGGCAACATTATAAGCTAGGCCTGATTCCTTTGACCGGCTGCTCTGTGAAGTCATTTGCAATCCATTTTCTTTTAATTGGAAACAAATTAGTACTGTCTGGAGAGAACAATGTGGACATTGAACCACAATCTTTTTTGGTGGAGCCCGCCACAAACAGCGTGCACAAATTTTTTGAACACCCCCTTTCAGCTCCAACTTTTGAGCCTCCAATTATTTTATGTGGCCTCTAGGGTTCCACTATAAGCAAGCCATTATTGCTAATGTGGAAATCTTGCAATGTTTGGAATAAATTAAGCACACGCTGTACCCTAATTATTTTACAGGTATTACAGGGTTGCTGGCTAGGCTGTGAGCAGGAAGCTAACTGGAAACTTTTTAAATCATCTGGTAGACATTAAGCTGAAAAGGTCTCTGTCTGCTCCCATTGCTTAAACTCTGTTTAGTAAACAGACTGCACACAGCTAACTGCTCTGACTTCTCTTTGAAATGAGTATATAAATAAAAGGCCACCACTGTTGTGTATATTTCCATTTATGAAGCTTATAACCACAGGGTTGTGCTATCATTAAGTGTTTGGGCTGTGGAAGTGACTGTGCTGAGGATAAATGTCAATTAGTGCCCATGAGACAGGAGATGACTCAACTACCTACTGTCTTCAAGAACATGATAATCACTTTACAGGGTTTCTAACCCAAAGGTCATTTTTAAAAGATCAAAGCATTCATTTACATAAAGCTGAACTTGTGAAGGGGGTGGACCACAACCTCTGGCAAGAGAATTATCAAGGCCTTGTTCAATTCTGAGATTCCTAAACCTAATCTTACCCTTGACCTTCTGAATCAGAATTGTTGGGTGGCAGACCCTAGATTCGGCATTCTTGAGAACCACTGAGTGATTCTGATTAACACTAGTTTTAAAAAAAAATGATAGTGTGTTTATTAAAGCTGAGGACAGTGAACCAAGGAAAAGCCTATGACAGAAGAAGCAGCGAGAGAGAGCAGGGCTGCTATTGGCTCACTGCAAAGTCAGAGAAAAGGGGGCTTTGGAGACAGGTTCAGGGGGTTGGCCCGGGAGGAGCTGCTGTTGCCTACCCCTCCTCTGGTTGTGAGTCTCTGCAGGAACCCTTAGAGTTTAGCAGGTGATACTTGAGAAGGAAGAAAGGTATGGGCATATGTCCATGGTATGGGCATCCTGGAAGGAATGGCACCTGACTAACACTATTTTTTTAAGATTTTATTTATTTATTTTTAAAGAGAGGCGAAGGGAGGGAAAAAAGAGAGGGAGAGAAACATCAATGTGTGGTTGCTTCTCATGCATCCCCCTACTGGAGACATGGCCTGCAACCCAGACATGTGCCCTGACTGGGAATCAAACCAGCAACCCTTTGGTTGGCAGACCCCCCTCTCAATCCACTGAGCCACACCAGCAAGGGCTGATTAACACTACATTTTTCAAAACACTGGGAGATGTCTTTTTCTCGCTCCATTCTCCCAACGCAGACTATTCTGGGTCTTACTTCATCTTCCAACCTTCCCCCAGGACAAGGAGGTGACTGTGCAGTCATGTTCGGGGCGCACATTTACTTTAATAAGCCAGTTATCTCTATTTTACTAGAAAGATCAAAGCCAGCCTGGTGAATCATTTAGAAAAGATTAAAAGATTCATCTCACTACAGAGTAGTTGAATTGTCCTACTCAGTGGTCAGAGTGAATTAACACCTTTTAAGGGCATGGAATACAGTAATAGTAATACTTGTAATTCTTATAAATGCTAATTGACAGCTTACATTGGCAGGTATAACAAAATTCTGAAAGTGCTATTTGAGTCAGCCCATAGCATAACTCGGCTCACGGCCAAGGCTTTGGGAACAAACGACTTAAATTCCCCACAGCAGGATGCCCTGACCCTAGCGGAACATGCCACATACTAGATACTGGTTTCTGTATCCAAAGGATATCTCTATCCTTACCTCTAAGATCTGAATATTCTAGAAAACTTTATTCATTTTTGTTTTGACTCCATTTTAAATTTGCGCCACATCATCGTTATTATAGACATAACATTTGCTCAGAAAAACTTACTTGGTTAGTTAAGTTAGTTAACTTACTTAGTTAGTTAAAACTTACTTGGTTAAGTTCCCCAACATGGTCAAGGTTTGGAGAGATGACATTTAACAGTGATTATTATTTTTAAAATCAAGCATGTAAAAAAAAAGTTTTTTAACTAGTACTGAAAAACAAAATCATTTCACAGTCATCACCTAGAATACCTTTCTTAAGGAGTACAGTAGTTTACATTATAGTTTATAGTTTACATTATCTTGCACTGCATTTGTAAATGCAAAAAGTAATTCTATGGGAAGTCCCC
The DNA here is from genome assembly GCF_004126475.2 of Phyllostomus discolor. Classification (NCBI taxonomy): domain Eukaryota; kingdom Metazoa; phylum Chordata; class Mammalia; order Chiroptera; family Phyllostomidae; genus Phyllostomus; species Phyllostomus discolor. The sequence goes on from NC_040903.2 coordinate 204,801,816, forward strand.
TCATAGAGTGGCCTGACCACAAATCCTTAACAGGGAAGTACTCACACCCCAGGCACATAACTTTTTAAGGATTAACCTTTGTCTTGAGCAAGTCCGGTCCATTGTTTTTGTGCATCTGGGTTAACACACTTTTGAAATGTCATCATCACGCTCAAGAGAGCTTGTAATCTTAATTATCCTATAACTTGATCCCTGCCTTGCTTTCCTTTCACCTCGTGCGTGTTCCCTCCTTAATTTCAAATGCATACGAGATACTGCAACACTGTTATTCTCCAGAGCATTTGAGATGTTTGCCCCCCAGTATGTGTCATCAGATTGGCTCAAATAAACTCATAAACATGCTCTGGAGGTATGGACTTTTTATGTCAACATATTTATTACCTAAGCAGGGCATTTGATAAGAACTTTTGTGATTTTAAACAACACTGTCTTTTTTATTCTCTGTCATATTTCCGGATACCTAATTGATTATTTATTCTGGAATATTAGTTGAAACTGAGTCCCATCAATGATATTGGTTTAAATTTAAGTTTTAAATACTTAGAAATTTAATGTAACATTGTTAATTTAAGAATCTGCATAAATTATCAAAAATTCATGACTTATAGGGTTAACAAAGGACTTATTCTAAGTAGCATAAAGTTCTAGTAAAGCAAAAATAAATTTAAAAAAAAAGACATAACCGGGCTTTTTTTAGAAGGAGGGACCAGAAGTTGTGCTTCATGCATCTTTAACTGCTTTCTAGCAGTTACTCAAAGAAAATCTTTTATGAATGGTAAGAATGTTTTCATTTCTGCTTTCCATAAACAGAGGGGTGTGGACTCTTGTTTGCTGAACTTGACTTTGGAAGTCCTCTTTGAAGATAATTGGAAAGTCTCTATTCTTTACTAACATGTTTTCTATAAACCATGACAGTGACTTCTGAATAAACAGAGTCCATCATTGCAGATCAGAAAGATGCACCCTGAATCCTCTTATTCCAACCCGAACCTAATCCCTGAATTAATGAATTCTATGTGGGTCAAGAAGGCTCTCAAACCAATACTATCGTGTTATCGCTATGATTTGAGTCCATGAAAGATAATAGGCAGGCTGCCAAAAGTTCCATGTCTTTGCAAGAACATAAAATTAAAGTATTTGGATGAAAAGATTTTATATACATTTGTGTATATAAGATCATCCTAAAAAAGTAATTCTGTTACTTAGTTTTGACAGAAATTTGCATTAAAACATTCTGTTTCAAAAACAGATCCTGTCATTCACAGGCTGTGAGAATATGAAGCAGAAGGCCCACATGAACAAATGAGAGCAGTAGGGGATGCAGTTTATCCTGACTGCCACCGAACTGGCTTTGTCATGCAAAACGGTGACCTTCAAAATGATTCTCAAAAGGAATTACATTAAATTTTTGTGAATCACGACAGTATTACAAGTATAGAACGGGGCCAAACTATCTCCTTCATAAAGAGTTTTCCCGTGGTGCCTTGTTTCCAATTTAAAAAGAGAAAGGTCAACCAACCATCAGGAAATGGAGCACCTACAGTATGGCCCTGAAATTTATTTGTGTTCCTCCTGTGTCATCATCTCTTTTTACTTGAGGGAGCTCGGGGCTCCAAGTTTCCCGACCTCTGTCTCATCAGCCTCTGGGGAGGAGCTGGTTCTCTTACAGTCGGGTGCCAGGTTTTCAAACATTGCTTTCTTTCCCCCCAGTCCAATCAGTGCCGTTTTACTGAGTCATGCACCTTCCAAAAGGTACCTAAGACTCACAAAAGAACCTCCACGTTCTTAAACCGGGGGTGAAGCACCCTACTTTCCCCGGCTAAGCCGGTCTAGTTCATCACAGGGGCTTGTAGACACAGGTTTGCACAACCACACACACGCCCCTGGTTCCCCATCCTCCTTCCTTTCCCATTCCCGCTCTCCTGACGCTCGGTTTATTGTTGCTGTCAAAGGGGATAAGCATATGTTTGTCAAGGTTACTTCCTGAGAAAGATCCCATTTCAAACTCATTAAATAAATCATGACTTAGAAAAAAATATAAGACAGAAACTATTTTTCTTTCTCCTTTCTTCCAGAAAGTGGTTTGCAGTAGTAGAGCCTGTTAACAAAACTGCTTAGGTCAAAGCAATAACATGATTTTAGTTCTAGATATATTCTGTGTGATTTATAATTCAGCAGTCCACAACCTTTTTGGCACCAGGGATCAGTTTCATGGAAGACAACTCCTGACCCCACCCCAAAGTAGGTAATGCCAGGGGCATCCACGGATGAGGGGAGGGAGATTGGGTACACCTGATTTATATGATAAAGTCATTTCAATAGTACATTTCCTCCTGGTGCCAGACCTCTCATTACCACTGGATCACAGTACAACCTCCTAACAAGTTTAAATTTTAATTAGAAACATGACTGCTTCCTTATATGCTCTGAGGTCCAGCTCTTTTTTTTTTTTCTATATCGGATAGCAGCCACTGTTAGATTTCAGCACATTGTAATTATTCTTGAAGCATTTAAATTATTAGTGCACAGGTCTCAAATCATCAACAAAAACAACCAAAATTTAAGATTGTACTAGGTACCCAGAAATCTACTAGCTGATGAGAGAAGAAAGGGGACATAAAAGATTTATCCATTGACCTTAAGAATGTTAAAATTAAATAATCTGTTGAAATATTTAAGGGATGAACTATGAGGTTTTTCCTCTAAACGCAATAGAATTCTGGAGCTTTTATAAATGCTTCGGTTTCACAACGTCTGTGGGATTAAATGGAATTTGGAGCTATCAGGATTTAAATGCATGGAGTCACAAAGGACAAAAAATAGGATATGAGCCAAGCCTTGAATAAATGAGGCATATTGTAGACAGGGCATCACCAGCATGTGCTGGAGTCTGCCTGCCTGGAAAGCTAGCATGGGAAAGGTTGAAGAACCAATGTGAAGAGACATTATCCACCTGGTTTATTGTGACTGTAAAAGCCTGGCAAAGTCCCTTAAATCACGCCTGTCGGACAGGCGGGTCCTGCAGGAAGCAGGTGCCGACGTGGAAAAGAAAATGAACAGTACTGAGGGCCACACCTCTGTGAGATAACGGGACAGAGAGAGCAGGAGTTGGCAAGGGGCCTTCTGACCACTGCTGGTTTGACACCTGTGAAAAAAGAGGGGGAGGAAGGCAGATTGGTTAGGAAGAGTCTCTGACTGCGGGCGCCTTGGAGAAAGTCCCAGCAAACCCAGTGGGTCTCTAACAAGGGTCACCTGGGAAGAGTTCGCCTTACACAGAAATGGCTTGGCATAGTGGTGGTACTGTGCTCGAATTTGCTCAAAAGGTTTTTGGAGTTGCGTCCCCAGATTTTTTTTAAGATTTTATTTATTTATTTTTAGAGAGGGAAGGGAGGGAGAAAGAGAGAGAGAGAGAGAGAGAGAAACATCAATGTGCAGTTGCTGGAGGCCATGTCCCGCAACCCAGGCATGTGCCCTGACTGGGAATTGAACCTGCGATGCTTTGGTTCGCAGCGCGCACTCAATCCAATGAGCAATGCCAGCCAGGGCAATATTTTATTTCTTTATTTTTAGAGAGAGGGGAAGGGAAGGAGAAAGAGAGGGAGAGAAACATCAATGTGTGGTTGCCTCTCACATGGCCCCCACTAGGGACCTGGCCCACAACCCAGGCATGTGCCCTGACTGGGAATTGAACCAGCAACCCTTTGGTTCACAGCCTGTGCACAATCCACTGACCTACACCAACCAGGGCCAGATTTTTCAAACTAGGCGTTACAAGCTTCAGAGCTTTCTGACGTAAACTTTGCACAACTATCATAATAATCTCCTGTGTGCTTTTTAAGCATATTTTTGATCCAGAAATAGTAGCTAAAGTGATTTTCCATATCATCTGGTCTATAAGTGGTTAGATTTAGGCTTGATTCAGCACTTTTGTTCAAAGGCTTAAATATTATTAATTTTAATGGACTCACCAACACACACTGATGTGGCAACAAAGATAGCCAGTGCAATGATATGCTGATTGGAACCCAGAACCTTTGGAGTGATCGTGGTGAAGGCAGAGCATCTGAAAAAAGGAACAAAATAAACACAGTAAACAAGATGCTGTGACTAATCTCTGTGGACATCTATTCTGTCATGGGAGCAGCTAAAATGACGTTCCAACCCTGCTAGTAAAACTATATCTCCCAGGACACTTCACAGAAATTCAATGATCGTGATTGAGTTTCAATTTGTACACATTTCCTTTTGTTGCTGCTAATAAACTGAGATGTTAATGTGTGCGCTCCAATATTTTTAGCTTATGTGTGAGATGATATAAAAATCTTCTGGATTTGGACATCTGAGACGAGGCATAACTTAGAGGAAATCTCATCACAGGACAGTTTAAAAGATTGGCTGGGTTTGCTGTGCTGGGAGCTGAGATGCTGCTGCTAATGGCAGATGCCATGCTGTGTATCCATCACACCCCTCTGCTTCGAGCCCTGGCCCACCTACTTTGTTCTACTGGGAAGAGGCAGTAGTTATCCATCATTTCCTTAATTAATTGGTAATTAGGGAAGCCACAGGACAAACACATTGTTTCATTCCAAGAGCGGATACTGGAGACTTCAGATAAACATGACAACCAAGAACTGGGCTACTCTCCTTCCTCATCAGGGCCTGGCTTCTGGAACACCCATTCACCCGACTCTTCTATGTTCAAATGTAATGTCCTAGCAGTGCTAATGAGCACATGAACATTAGAGCTCAGCCTTCCTTAGCCAAACCTACACCTAACAAAAGTAGCCAATTTGTTCTTCAACCCATCGTTATCAAAACTACCGTCATCACCATCATCATTGCCATCATTTTGATTTCCAGAGCATTTACTCTGTGCCAGAAACTGTTCCTAAGGTTAGCTGACATCCGTATGATATATCCGGGCAAGTAGATACTGAACTGTAGAAGGACCATCTGGCAGCATTCTCTCTAGGTCCAGATCCTAACTTTACCTCTTCAAACCTGATTACGTGAAGAAATGACTTAAATTCTCAGTGATGCAGGGTTCTCAGCTGTACAATGGAAGAAGTAATAGCACCTACCGCATAGGTTTAATGTGAGATTAAAAGAAGCATTAAATACCCAGAGTGTTTAGCACATATCAAGAGCTTAATAAGGGCTAGACAGTTTTTTTTTTTAATCTAGCAGGGACAAAGTCTTATTCATTTTTGTATGAGTAGAACTTAACAAATTACTTATATTATAAGAGATACTCAATATTTTTAAACGGAAGGAAAGAATGACTTGCAAATGCTAAACAATTACAGTTGATTAGAGTGATAGGCTGAATAGTGGCTCTTCAAAGATGCCCATACCCTAATCTATGCAACCTGAAAATCCATCTCCTTCCATGGAGAAGAGACTTTGTAGATCTGGTTAGGTTAAGGAACTTGTAATGAAATCATTTTGAATTTATCACATGGACTCTATATTCACTTGTCTTCTAGAAGGAATGCAGGAGAATCACAGAAAGAGACGTGATGACAGAATCAGAGGGAGTGATGAGCTTTGGCGATGGGCCAAGAGTGAAGCCGTGTGGGCAACCTCTAGAAGCTAGAACGTTCACAGAAATGGATTCTCCCCCAGATCCCAGGAAAGGATGCAGTCCTGCCAAAATCTTGATTTTAGAATTTCTGACCTCCAGAAATGTAAGATAACCATGAAGTCTGTGGTAAATTGTTACAGCAGCAATAGGAAACTTAGTGTAATTAGATTTTAGGGATCTTGTGAAGATAATGAGGAGATAAGAACTACTCACTTCAGCTTTCAGTGGGTAATATGAGTCCTACCATGCATCTTCTGGCCCATCTCACTTAAATTAGAGGTGGTCATGAAAATCTTTTAATTTAATCACTGTTTTGGGGACTGGGAAACAATATTGTTGTATCTTGCCATTTTGATAGCTGTTTACATTCATGTGGACTTATTTCTTTAATGATTCATAATGATATTTGAATTTGAGTCTTTATATTCTTCAAAGAGAGTGCTCATGTTGGGAACAAAGATGCTGGAATAAGTGTGGATGTGGGTGGTTGGGCAATTCTCCAGAGACTGGGGTGACAGGAGAAGCCTCAGAGAAGGAGATTTCTGTGGATGACAAAAGCGAATTTACGGGAGAACCTCATTTAGTGGGTGACAGGGTCTGCTGATGAGCAAAGTATAATTTGCAGGTATTTGATAGCCGGGCTCCACCCTCTACCAAGGTGTATTGGGAATTGACTTTTGCCTGGTTGGAAGGATTCCTAAGTAAATTGAATGTGTTACCTCAAGAGCATCCTTCAAGAAAGTTTTGCAGGTGTGTCTCTAGGTGTGTCTTCAGAATAAATTGCTGAAGAGCTTTAATCGATCTGTTGTAGCATGTACTCCACATGCCTCAGACTTCCGTTTGACCCTGGGCATCTCTCACTCCCGGTGGATCTGGGACCAAACAGAGCATTACTCGGGTCACCTGGATTCCTTGTGAGCTCAGCTGTGAAGGGGAGCAGACTATGCCACCCCAAAATATGTCTCTTTGGCATAAGGATTCTTTTAGGCTGATTATTTCTAAGAAACAGCACTCACAGGAGAAGCTCTGAAAACCAAGTCCCCCTTCTGTAAAAGACAGTTTGTTTTATAAGGGAGTTTCCATTTTCAATGATGTCTTCCTTGTGGCACCAGGAAGGCAAGGATGACGGAATATCTAGAAACTCTTATCCATGGAGAAAGCAAGGACTTAAATATGCATAACAGCCATTACCTTTCTTTGCTCTACTTTGTCCAAAACTTATCATAACTGTCTCTCCCAACTTCTTTTGTCTTTAGCTGGAGATGGTATTTAAGATGATGGCCTGTAACACTTTGGGGAGTTATTCAATTTTCCTAGGTATCTCCCACATACACAGCAAGTATACATGATATTAAACTTTTATTTTTAAAAAGTCTGCTTGTTTTTCTCTTGTTACTCTGTTTTTTATTACATTCGGGTCTCAGCCTAGGGGGTAGAAGTAAAATTATTTTCCCTCCCCAACAATGTCTAGCACTCTCCCCAGCACCAACCACTCATAACAACAACCAGGGGTTCGAAAAATTCCCGAAGTTTTCCATTACTTTAAGTGTAGCCATTCACGGAGGTCCCCACCTCTTTCTTAGCAGTAGCGACGGAGAAGCAATTGCCACACGCTCCTACTGTCTGGGTGAGGAAGCAGGGTCCGTCTCCCGTGGTGGCGTCCACAGTCTGATGCAAGCGGAGAACTGGGAGCTCAGAAGAAAGAGACAGACACTCCGGTATAATCTCCATGCCTGTTTAAAGACAAAGAAACGGAGCTTAAAGAGGTTAACTTGTTTGAAAACTGAGAGTCTGTGAGTGTTACGTTAGGGTTTAAACTCTGACTGGTCTGATTCCTGAAGGACTAGCCCAGTCTCAGAAATCCCCTTTCTGGCAGGTCTTTTGGGGAAGGAACTGGACCCAGACGACCATGGCCATGGCAAGACAAGGGGTGTTCTGAGGACATTCCACAGAGGTCTCTAGACAGCCGGAACAACCTTGCCTTCCACGGACCAGTTTTGTCTTCTAGGCACCCTGGAACCTCTCTCTTAGATTTTGTGAATCATTGCCATTTGTTTTTAAAGTGACACAGAATGCAGGCTTTATTTTTGGCATTTATGAAGGCTAAAAATCAAAGTTCCTGGGCCACAGTGGGAGAAGGACTCTGTCATTTACTTGGGTTGGGATCCACTCGCCCACAGTCCAGGGAAATTAAATATATACAAACTGAGCTTTTGAGAGGAGACCGTGGCTGCATTAGTAGTAATATGGCCTATTTAATGAAGGAATAAAGCAGCTTGAAATCCCAGAAATAGAAGCTGAATCAAGTGCTACATTTGGCAAAAGGTAAACTTGGTGTCTAGCAGAAAAAAAAGGACTAGCTTCAGGCTGGGAGCTAGTTTTCAATGCCAGTCTTTTGTTGTTGTTGTTTTGGTCTTTTTTTTTTTTTTTGGTCATAAAATTAGTTATTTTACTTACCTGGACCTCAGTTTCCTCATCCGCGAGATGGGGATTACAGTGCCTATGTGGGTTTATTGTGAGCAGTAAAAATAAAGCGTGGGTATAAAGCACGGCAGCCCGGAGCCTAGAGCAGCGTGGGAACTACGGAAATGGCAGCCAGCGTTGCCGTCTGCAAACGTGTCTGCAGGGTCGCCGTGCTCCGGGTGCAGTCCCCCGGCTCCCTCTGTCCTGCACTGTAGTGCTTAGAACTGCGCAGGGACCGTCCGGCCCCGTTTTCTTTACTCCTGTTGGACAAAAGCCTGAGGGACCCCAGAGAGCATCAATTTTACACCTTTTTGAAACTTTAGATTCATTTCAAAACAACCCCAAACCAGGAGAAGTCATGTCAGTGTGTACACTGCATAACCCCAGCCTGTCTACACTGTAACGAAGGGGGCAGGTCGATGCAGCCTTGACTGCGTCGCTGAAGTCCCTGAAGTCCCGGGGCTCCAGGAACACGCTTCGCGGATAAAAGCTGAAAATGCTGCAGCTGGTCCTTTCCCCCCAATATCTCACTTTATTTCTTTGAAAAGATCACATCTAATTTTAACACATAAATAACGCGGGCAGGAACTGAAATACATTTTATAGTGTGGTAGTGAAAATGTAATGAACTTAGCTTGGTCCCAACACACCTAAGGCTTACTGCATGCATTATGTCAAACTCATAAAGTATCGTATCTGTGGCATTACTACAACAGTCAGCTCCCAGTGAGGGGTACCACCAGTGCTTTAGAGGAGCACAATTCAATACAAAGGCAAAGGCATAAAAATTCAATGGCATTTGCTATATAAATCACATTTTAGATATGTATATTTAAAACCAGAGGTTTTTACCTTTTTAGTAGACAATTACTTCTAGTAATATCATCATGAATCATAACTTACTATTGATTCCCTATTTATATGTCCAGAGAAAGGAGTTCTCTCCTTTCTGGTACAGAGTCTCATCAAATAATAATTTATAACTTTCAATTGAATAAACACTATTAAAGTGGACTGTATTTTTTGCTTTATCAACTCAGGAACAGGAAGCCAATTTATTTCACTTTTTTCATGTTTATTGCCTGTTGATTCAGCATACATATATACTCTTTCCAGGAGGTAAATAAAAGATGCAATAAAAATACATCATTAAGAAGAATTGAGGAATAGTGATCACATGAAAAACAAATAACTTACTAATATCTATATATTTCTCTATGAGAACATTTAATTCAGTTTAGAATGCCTTTCAGAAGAGCCCTTGTAGAACCTGGGAAACAATCCTACTCTATCCAAAATTTGTATTGCAATCACTTGGCATTGATATTACTTCATTTTCTTTTTTGATGTAAATAAAGAGTTCATGAAGATCAATACTTAAGTAAAGCAATGTTATCTTCTATATTAAGAAATAAATGCTATGTAATTCAGATAATGGTTAATATTAGACCAGCTTTGACCAGTTAAATAAGTTACTATTTAGAGCAGGGGTGTCAAACTCATTTTCACTGGGGGCCACATCAGCCTCAAGGTTGCCTTCAAAGGGCCGAAATAGTTTTAGGACTGTATAAATGTAACTGCTCCTTAACTGTGAAGGAGTTGAAATACATTCGGCCTTTTGAAGGTTTGAAGGTAACCGTAAGGCTGATGTGGCCCCCAGTGAAAATGAGTTTGACACCCCTGATCTAGATATAGTAACTAGATATAAATTAAAATTCATCGGGCGACTGTAATTTTTTATGCCAATGGGTATACCACTAAATGAGTGAAAACTAGACAATATTTCAATCCAACATTTATTGACCACTCGCTTTGTGCTAGGTCCAAGGAACATCCTTGGCATCAATAGAAGTGGCACAGTCAAGACAGGACAGGAAAAGGAGAGCTGGCTCTGTGGCCTGGTGTAAAAAGTAGCATTATGTAATGTACATACTCTCAGGTACTCTGGGTGCCTAGTATTCTTTTACGTTTGAAATCTTAGATAGCTCCTTCTGCAGTCTTCTAGTCTAGTAGATAAAAAGAAGACATACTATTTTAAAATGTCAACAAGGCAAACAGTACATGCAAAATGGTTATCACACTAATACGATCTGCAAAACTTCTTAACGAGGGACAGAGCATGGAACAGAAAGTTGGCCCGGCGCAGAAATCGTAAACTTCAGTACTCTGATGAAGACATGTACCTAATATTTCACTGAAACTGTTGAGGGAATGTAATTTCATAATGTTTTATGATTGTGCTTCGACAAGGAGCCATGCCCAGTGGGGAAATTCCTTTCTGTCATGTAATCACATCTTTTCTTCCAAGTGGATTACAGCTGATTTTCAGAGTAGCTTCTAAAACTCCCTCAACAAAGTTCTCAAAGCAGACGAATTGCATTTGCTTGATGTTTGCTATTAACCCAGATTGTCCGGAGATAGGATTACAGTCCTCCTTTTTTTTTTGCCTGACATGAAAACCATTCTCATGAGCTGGATTAAAAATCCAGATAAAACAATACTAATAATACATTCTGCATCACATAACTTCCCATGCTGTTATATTTGTTATCTAGCCCCAGTGACAGTAACCCCAGATGAAATGCACTTGAAATGAATAACATGTGTAGGCTGTTTATTCCATGCAAAGTGGACCAGGAGCATTGGAGTTTATTGCTCGACTTTAATAGAGAATTCCTTACATAATGTTACATAAAGTGGCAGAGCTAAAATACACAGTAATTGGAAGAAGGATACATGGAAAAATAAACTCTCCTGATGTTACATATTAGATTCCACAGTGGTCTCGGGGCATGTCTGATGGCCTTAATTCATTTAGTGTGCTGGAATGATCCTTCTCGAAGGCTCATATCTTCTCAGCGTACATAAAGCTGTGCTACTGGCTCAGACATTAAAAAGGAGCCTTGTAAAATGTTTCTTACAAAAATAAATAACTCGAGTATCCAGATATGCAAGGGCGTAATTCTCAAGATTCGGCATGTTTAAGATTCATATTCTTTGGGCTCTCCATCTGACACAAAAAAGAAAACACTCTTTTGTTGTTGAGATTTGTGACTGTATAACCAGTGAGCAGTGCCTAATGCCTTTCCTTTGCCTGCTGACCACGTTCTTTAGAATCTGTGAGAGGCAACAAGCTCGCTTGAGACATCAGACCTTCAAATGAAAAATAATTTACAGGTATTTGAAATGGTGTAGATATGAGACCCTGTTGCATTTCCAGGCTCTGTGTTTTCTGCCTCTTTCTCTAATAGGAGTTTGAGGACAGCGTCTCCGTGACATCAGAAAAGGCACAGAAAACACAGGACCGCCATTTCAATTTGGTTGGAATTTTGTCTTGGCATCTCAAGATTTGTTCGACTCTTAATTTTCCCAAGTGGAACAAACTAATGCTGCTAATGAACCGGTCTAGACCATAATCTGAATTTAAAACAAAACAAAGCAAACAAACCAAAAAAAAAAAATCCAGATTCCTTTCCCGGGGTTTAAACTTTTGTTTCTATGATTATATACTTTATAGAGCCAGACTTCTACTCTTTGGATAAATAAACCATTTGGGAAGTTTCTTTTAGGGTGGCAGACAGAGAGGAAGGCAAACATGAGAATGCATTGATTTGATATTTACACTTTGATCTGGTCCCAGGAGAAACTCGGAAGCTTACTAAATCTGTAGTCCATCCATCATTCGGCCCTTTCACCGTGTCCCTCGTGTCCCTCATGGGGAAACAACTCCTTCCCCCGTGTCCTCCCGCGTCCCTCTTTCCTGAACCTGTACTCCAGTAATACAAAGTAGATCAAGTCATTTGAGGGCAGGGGACTAATTTGAAGCTCCTGGCTCCTGCAATTATGCTCTCCAAGCCATAATCAACTTGTAAAATTAACCATATCAGTGTAGTGCATTAGAAACCAATTACAGAAAAATTTATTTTCTCTGGATAAACTGTGTCCCTTATTGCATCTCAGTTAGGAATTAAAAAAAAAGAGAAGAAATTCTGAATAATTAAAACTTGGCATAGCTCACACAGCATGAGACAATTTTCCATATAATTGGAAGGGAGACCAGTATATTTTCAGGGCTATGGATTTCACAACATATCGGTGACTCTGTCACAGTGTGGATGCAGTCTGGCAGTTTCTCTTCAGGAGGAAGGTGGTCAGCCTGACATGTTTGCAAAGGTCATTCTGCATGTCTTTATATCTGTCATACATATGTAGACCATGTTCTCAGGTTTGCACTTGCCGCTTTAACTGCCAATACAGGAAATCTGCTGTCGGGGAAGCCTTGTAAAATGTTTATGACGTTTAAATCACGCCCAGGATTTCTTACTCAGGAAGAGTGAGCTGTAGAATTTGCATATGCTGTCCGACGTGTATACTCAAAATCCTGTATTTGGCTTCACACAGCCTCAGTGATATAGCTGCTTCATCCGCTAGCCATTTGATTATTTTTGCAATGTTTTGTTACAAATGTCACATTGTATGGGTTGTTTTTGCTCTCTGTTATGGACTAAGTAAGTTATAAATTATGTCAACATCCTCCTCATTCAAGTTGATCTAGTCATTATGATGTGTGGAGGGCTCCTTTCTGTATAATATGAAAAGCTTCAATGTGCTTCATTTGAAAATTTAGTTTCCGGAAGACACTGTGAAATACCAAGGGAACAAGGCCACACGATGTGCCTGTGTGTAGTGCATCACAGATATAACTCCTGGAAATTCAAGTGTGGTACCTCATTTTCACTAGTATTCACAAGTCACGTGCATGTTTATTTATAACCAGATACCTATTGATTTCAACACAGAAAATATATTTTTAAGGATGTTTTAAAAATGTTTTAGTAATTTTAATAAGTATGCAAAAAGCTTTAAGAAGTATATTAATGTATTTGGGAAAAGTCATGAAATACATACAACATCGTCAGAAACAGGGAACCCTGGGCAGGAATTCCATTCATCTGGGAGCATACCCAGGATAACGAAGAAAAAGCTGACATTGATTGTTACAGGAGCAGGGATGCAGAGTAGAGTACATGAAGGCTGGGGCTCTGCTTTCTCTGAGAAAATCCTCCCAAACTGTCCACTTTCAGTGGTGGTTCTGGTTACGGTAAGGGCAAGAAAAGTTCACGAAAGCAGAGTCAGAGGTGAAGAGTTCATGGTTGAAGCAGACGCCCCTGGAGGAGTGGCTTTCTGTGCACTTGCCTGACCAACCCGCGGGGCCATCCCTTCCGCTCCCTGTCGCCTGGGCCTCACCACGCCTGATGGTAGACTCTGCTTGATGACATGGGGCGATACCTTGGGGCTTCAGCTTTACAAAACTGAGCATTAAAAAAAAATAATTTCATCTGTAATAAATTTGACATTTATTTGTGTCCTTATGAATTCCATTTGATTATTTGTCAGTACAAGCAATTCATTTGAATAGGTATCTGCAAGTGGTCAGGATAATGGTAGACTGACTGGAAAGATAAAGGGGAAGCCGGCATAGGAAGGTTTGCCCTCCCAGACCACACTTCCCAATGCACATGCACACATTTAAATTTGCAATACCACCGTACACAGAAAACGTAGGCAAATGCACAGTGCATTTCCAGAGTGTATAAAACAATGCTATGGACTTACGGGTAGATTCCTGAGACGTAAAGCTGAGTGGATTCACAGAGGAGAATCAAAATAGGACTGAAAAAGTTTGGGTGGGTCGAAATGTTGGGGTAGTTCAGGTTCTTGAGGCAGACTTCCAGAATCCTGCCTTCCAAGACCCCTCTGTGCCTCAGTTGTCCCACCTGTAATATGGGGGACATAACAGCAGGAAACTCATAGATACGTGCATTTCAATAGTGTATGGTACCTAAATACATAATCAAAATTGTTGGCTGTTATAGTGCTATTATAATTCTGATTGTAGGAAAACTTATAACCAAAAGATGCACTAGGTATTGAGGCCAACATGAAATGCAAGATGCTTCAGAAACCACTAAATGTTTTACTGGGTTTGAGATGTTTGTAAGAAAGTATAAAAAAAATCACTTTCAGCTGGAGATCCAGGGAATCAGATATATTTGAAAGAATTTGTCAAACTCTCACATTTCTTTTTCCCTCCCACCCAATACATACATAAATACAACACACTAAACATCTACTTAAGTGTAGAAAGGTTATTGTTATTGATGGGAGTGTGAATGCTTTCCTCATGTGACTTGTGAAGAGAAAAACGTTAAGAAAAATTCACATGCTCAGGAAATACTTACTGAGCACCAAGGATAGGCCTGGTATTGTGTGCTACTGTTGGCATAAAGAAAACATTACACCCATAAAGGGAAATAAGCTTTATTTGAGAGACATGATTGTATATAATCAGTGAAATGGTATATTTTTCAACTTTATAATTGACTCCAAGCCAGCGCAGGTCCCAACATACAGCAAATATCCAGAAAAAAACTGCTAGCTCCTTCCTAGACTGATCACCACCTTCATTTGAATTCCACCTGTGAAGGTCAAGTTGACTAAGGGTCCCTGAATTTACTAAAAAGTAACCAAGGGTTAATGGGAGCTTGATCTGTAAACTCTTACCTGGGCATGAGGGATCCTATCTGTATTCAGATTTCTAAGCTTATGTAAGTGTAGCAGGGAAGACTTTTGGGGAGATGTAGAACTGGACACCCTGCTTTGCACTCTGACCTTTACAGAAATAAAGGGCAAGGGAAATACTTCCATTGTTCCATGGAGTCTGTGCGGGTATGTGTGCCCGAACCTTCACACACTGGCAAGGAATGCAACAGAGGGTGACAGTCACCTTGAATGGCCAACACCGTGAGAGTGAGTGCTCACAGCAGGGATTGCCTTTAGATCTTAAAATTTCCTCTGATTCACAGACTGTTTTGTTCAAAATTAGCCTGCATATATGTTCTGTTGGGACACGAGTCTCAGAAAGCCTCTAGACCAGGGTTTCTCAACCATGACAGTGTCGATATTTTGGGCCCCATGATTTTCTGTTATGGGAGCTGTTCCGTGCATCGCGGGATGTTTCTCAGCATCCCTGACCTCTATTTACTAGACACCAATAGCGCTCACTCAGTTATGCAAAATGTCATTAGATATTGCCAAATGCCTCCTGAGAGGGTATCCCCACCCCTCTGAGGACCACTTTTTAGGTCGACAAGCTGTAAACATCTACATATCAATGACCTAATGACAGTGGCTGAGTCAAAGCCAGTTACCTCGCAGGGATATTGTAGAGAAGCTGACAATGACCATGGTGTGTTTAAGGTGGCAACAAAGAGGATGTGTAACATCTAGGATGAGGGGCAGATAGTGAGAGTCCTGAGGAAAGGTGTGGGGGTGAGCCATGGTGTCCTGTCTTTTCCCAAGGAAGTTAGAACCTAAACTCTTTGGATACTGGTAGAATTGAATCCTTGGTTGGATCCTGCCTGGCTGACAGGAAACCACGTAAGCTAGTTACCCCAATCTCTACTCCAGCAATCTCTAAAGTCCCCCTCTACCCAACACTTCACCCAGCGCTCTCTGCTTCGTGAAACTCCATCTACGTAATGACCCATAATGTAGGCTGTGAAAAGTAATGGGTTGGCCAAAAAGTTTGCTTGTTTGTTTTTCTGCAACGCCAAAAAGTTCATTTTTCCCCGTAATTGTGTTCTAATAGTGCCTACTTTTTAAACTTCATTTGAAACATTTGTTAGATTGTATTGTGACAGCTGTCATATCAGCATGCATTAAAAAAACTTATCATTTTGGTGATTTTTTGTTGAAGATGAAAGAAGATATGCAACATTTTTGATATATTGTGCTTTATTATTTAATGAAAGGTAAAAACACAGCTGAAATGCAAAAAAAAAGATTTGCGCAGTGTATGGGGAAGGTGCTGTGACTGATCAAATGTGTCAAAAGTGGTTTGCGAAGATTCTCGCTGAACAATGCTCCAGTTGGGTAGATCAATTGAAGCTGATAGTGATCAAATCAAGACTTTAATTGAGAGCAATCAGCATTATACTATGTAGGAGACAACTGGCATACTCAAAATATCCAAATCCGTAAAGTTATTGGTGAAAATGAAAAACGTGTCTTTTATTTTATGGAAGAAACTAAACGAATTTATTGGCCAACATGAGATAACCTGACTCGCTCAAATGCCCTCCATGTATAGTCTGGAGGGACAAACTGAGTTTCACAACTAGAAACCGATCATGTGGGGCAGATGAGTAACTGAATCAATACAGGGTCTGAGTTTCTAAGTGTGAATCGTTGTATGGCCTGATCCACGGGCCCTGCTTTCGGCTTTCCTAAGCTGTGTGGTCCAGCCTCTCCCAGGTTACGTCTGTTTACAGTTTAACAATAATCCCTGAGCCATGCTAACCTCAGAGTCGCTCTGTTCTTTGCAGGCCAATGTGCCTACCATAAACACTACAGTTTTACCAGCTCCATGGCCAATCTGAGTAAGGTATTAGGAGAGAAGTTTGCACAAATCAAGCATTTTTGTTTTGTTTTTTTTTTATGTCTTCCCTGATGTCAGTATGAGTGTGGAGGTGCCACTGACCATTATACAGCACTACCTTTATTTCCTTACAAACCGTCACTATCGATGTGAAAAAGCCAAGTATGTCACATATTTGTCAAAAGCTCTTACTCAGGGGTGACTGGAAAGTGTATGTACAGCATTAATTTTTGTATGTGGGCTGCCTTAGCAAATTGAGTATGAAATAAATGCTAAATTCTGTGAGTACACGGCAGTAAAATGTGATTGCAAAAAATGGCTTTTATTTCACCTGAAACAGTCTGGCAGCCTGACTTAACAAATTAAATCAGTCATGGCAATGAGAGGTGGATGCTGCATTTTAGGGGGCTGTCAGCACCAAAAGCTGGTGGCACATCTAAGGCTGGGCTGCTTGTTTGCCAAACACCCCACGGTTTCCTCCATGCTGGGTTCCCTGAACTGTCCCATCAGTAGGGAGTTCACAATGTCCTCTCTAAGTGTGGGTGAGTGGTGATGTAGTGGAAGCTCGAATTAGGAGTTTGCCAAGGCTGGGACAAGGCTGGGTTTAGGGAAGGTCTTTGCGCATCCCCGTGAGCTGTTTCTTCTTCTCAGGCAAAAACCTGCCTCCACTGCAGGCTGATTTATCAGAATCGCCGCTCAGCATCCGGAGGTGACTCACCAGCTGGGACAGGACAGACAGCCCTTCGGAAATTTGGCTGCAATCAGACTATCACTAGTATTTCATATTTAACAAACAACCAAAAATTACAGTGAAGAAAATAAAAAACTCCACGTGCCAAATATCAAAGAAAATGACATACAAAATCTAAAGGGGAGTCTAATGCATTCATGGGATTAAAGATTACAAGCTGCAATTTTGCTTTATTTTTAAAATGAGTGAATTAGGACAGATAAGCATAGCTGTATGATTCAGAGATTTTTGTGTGTGTATGTGTGAAATGTACCTTAAATTAAGATGAGCCTTTTGTAATGAGAAGTGCAAATTGCTCCATTAATTAAGAATTGTTATAATTTACAGAGTTGAGAAAATACCCTTCTATTGTATAGTGCCTCTCCAATTTCTATGTCCATTTAAGCTGACAATAAATGTATTAAAAGAGAGATTCAGTATGACAGTTATGTTATAG
This sequence comes from Phyllostomus discolor, assembly GCF_004126475.2. NCBI lineage: Eukaryota > Metazoa > Chordata > Mammalia > Chiroptera > Phyllostomidae > Phyllostomus > Phyllostomus discolor. Next base: position 204,819,490 of record NC_040903.2, read on the forward strand.
AATGCCTTATATTTTAATGATACAGCTGAATACTGCTTTGACTGATGAGAAAATGAGTAAAGATAAAAGGGACCATACCTCCCATTTATAATAAGTCCTTTCTTGCTATTTCTATGTAGGTTGCCATCAGTGGAAAGGAAATGTCTTTAAGTACTAAACACAAAGAATATAGATCAGAAGTCCCTCAAGTGCGTCGTATGCACTCCAAGGAACACGTTCAAACTCTGTTCACGGAGTCTGAGGAATTAAGTATTAAATTTCTATTGTTATTTAGTCACATTTTAATATTCTTACCTTTTCTTTTTCTATACATTATAACATGCCCAAGACACTGGTATTTGTATAGTATTTAACAATGAATATGTATCTGTATATTAAATGTGTTTCCTGAAGGAGAAGGTGATTAAAAACATTTGGGATCACTGAAATAGTTTTCCCTTAGCTCGTTGGTACTCAATAGTCTTTACTGATGTGTAACTCGTGTGATCTGCAATTCAACAGCTGCTTTCCAGAACCCTCGGGAAAGAATCCTTGTGGATAGTGAGGGTTTGTACAGTCTGGTTAACCTCTCCTATTGGGAAACTCTTGTGTTGTTGATGCAGTCTTCATTTACCTAAGTATTGTGTATTAATCTTATATTCATGATGATGGCCTTGTAATAAGAATGACTTGCCCCTAACAGTCATCACTATTTGTTATGGTGACTGTTTTTCTTATTATAAATCTAGTAACTATCGAACTGGTCCAACTAGGCAGGGATCACAAGGCGACATACATGGGTGATGCACGTGAATGGGTCTTTCCTAGGAGCACATATAGAAACCTGTATATCAGCTTTCTGCCCTACGGTTTATCCCTTCACCTACACGGGATCTGATGGAGAGTCTCTCCCAGAAGCTTGCAATGAACCTAGATAGCATATCTCCAAGTTAATAGGCCATAGAAGCTTTGATGCTTTTATGTCAAACAGAGTCAAATAATCTTCCATTTCATAGGACCAGATTGGTTTGGTTGTGGATGACACCATTTGGTCTCTCTAGAGTGTGGTTGTGAACTGAATGATGTGCCCTCAGAATGCACATGTTGAAGTCCTCAACTGCGGTCCCTCAGAAATAAGTGTATTTGCAGGCAGGGTCTTTAAAGAGGTAATTAAGTTTATGTAAGGTCCTTGATGTAGACTCTCACCCAATATGATCGTTGTCCTTAAGGAGGAAAACGCAGACACACATCGGGGAAAGGCCATGTGCCCACAAAGAGGGAAGGTCACTATGTATAGGCCAAGGAGAGCATCCTTAGACCAGCAATTTTCAACTGGTGTGCTGCGAGAATTTTTTAAACGAGCAATCGATACCTGACTATTGATATTTAGTCATGGGTACTGACATCTTCTCCCTTCGATTGTGAAATCAAAAAAAAAAAATGACAACAGCCAACACAACAATAGCTGTCCAATGCAAACGTGTCAAAATTATACCTATTTTTGTCAGATTGGCAAAAATTATGATAACATATATCGGTGTGCCACAGAATTTCAGTAATTAGTTTATGTGTGTCGTGAGGTTTTTTTTTTTTAAAAAAAAGTCAAAAATCACTCCCTTAGAGAGAAATCTGCTCTGCTGATACCTAGATCTTGTTCTAGTGTCCAGAACTGTGAGAAAATAAATTTCTGCTGTTTAAGCCATGTAGTTTGTGGTATTTTGTTTTGACAGCCCTAATGAACTAGTAGAAGTGACTTCACTCAGAAAGGTTTGAACCAACTACTTCAGGTAGTGTAAACTGTTTTGGTGCAAAAAGGAATTGAGAATTAAGCATCTGACCCGAAATAAAAACTATTAATACTTTAATGAATATTCTTTTGGCTATTTAATGGTGCAATTTAGTATTTTTCTTGTATTAAATATTCTTAGTAAAATGCATTATTGAGGCTATAAATAATCCATCCATAAATGTACATAAACCAAATGTTAATATAGGATATTCAGGACAAGTGTTTATTATTTGCTTACTATGTTACTATTATAATTTGAGCTGAAAAAAAAAACAGTTTATCATATAAATTCTCACACAAATTCTTTATGGTCTTAGAATAAAGTCCAAAGTGTATATTTACTGAGCAAATGAATCTGAAATGAAGTTTTGTAAGTTAACACTTTACTGTTGCTTTATAAAACATTTGTACCAATTTCTTCTCACAGGAGCTGCTTGAGCTAGTATCTGCCAAATTCACAGACATATTATATTCAACAATTTTTCTTAAAATTCATTTGAGAGTAAAAACCAATGTCTTATTTCATTTCTAGTAAAGTGTAACAATTTTACTTTTTTAGTTATTAAAATGTTTTCCTCTGTGGGTCATTATTCTCAGTCTTTTGTCAGTTTTCCAAATATACATTTAACACTTTTTCATATAAATAATCCTATTATTTGGAAATAATACTAGTTTTGTCCTCTTTCAAGTAATATTCCCTATTTCTAACAGTATTTCAGTGACCAGAGCTTTTGCAATGATGTCGACAAACAATGGTGATATCAGTCACCCTTGTTTTGTTGGCTGGTGTTCTCTTAGTGTCTCTACTGCAGGAGCTTATAAATTTCTGTTGAGCAAATATTAGTGGATCACAACCTCAAGTTAGTAGTTCATCCCTAGTTTTTATTAAATTTTTCAGATAAATGTAGGTCCAGATGCAGTTACAAAGAATAAGTCAAGAGCTCTTCACCATAGTTCTCCCAGTGGTAATATCTTGTACATTTGTCATAAATATCACAACCAGGAAGTTGATATTGTTGTTAACACAGTCCACCAACCTTATATGAACTGCTTACAAAGCAATACTATAGAACTGAATGGAACAAGGAATAGAACTGAAACTAACACAATTTGTTGTATTTAGAGACAAATATTGTTTCTGAAACTTGATTGGCTTATACGTATATGTTACATAGATATTTAAGTGACTACGCTGCATTTCCCCATTCATAACTATGCTACTTCTTAGTTAAATAGAAATACTCTGTATCATATGGAGGAATTACAGAGAAGTAAGGACTGAATTAAAATTTAACAAATTTATAGATAGTTATTAACATCTGCTTATGTGATTAAGCATGTTAAAGAACCCAAAGTGTTTAAAACAACTGTCATCAAAAAGCCATTGATTAAGTCATTGTCAAAAACAGCATACTGTTAGAAGTCCAGATCTACTACAGAGATCTGGACTATTTAATATTTTATCAGTGACTTTAACAAAGAATTGGATGAAATAATGCCATATTTCATCTAAATCATAACAGTTTTGTGCCAAACTAATGGATGGAGCTCATTAGACAAAATGTAACAGTAAAAAATTGTCCTAAATTTTGTTTGGAAATTAACTAAATATGGTCACAGGATTATGAAGGTAGGGGTAATGAAACCAGCTCATCCCCCTCAAATGAAAAATAAGTAAATATATAAGCCGAGAAGGAGACTCACAGGTTTCACTTAATTACAAGTTCCATGTGAGTCTAATCTCCAGAGAAGAAATGTGATCAGAGCTGTCTAAGGTCTAGAACTCAAACAACCAAAGTCACAGTTGTAGGAAGCTTATTTGCTTGACCAGAGTAAGGGAGTAAGTAGAAGAAGGGATTTTATATTTAAAAGCAAGATTTATAGATAGAGACCAATTCTGAAAAGTAAATCTAGGAACAAAAGGTAGAAAATACTGCCAACTTTGCTGGGAGAGCGTTTTGCTTATAGGCTATATAGAGTCTGTTTGGTTAAGCAAACAGATTGGGTTGGAAAGATATTAGGAGCTCCAAAATCTAAAGGGAGGCTAGAGGCTGGCTTAGTAAAAGGTTGCATGCAAGGCAATCTTGGGGCCAGCAGCAGAAAACTGCAGGGCCTATCTGACTAGTATGCCAGCACTAGAGTGGCCTTAAAACCTCCAACTATGTGTCTCATTATTTCATCCTTGTTTCACCCTTCACAGGACTTAGAGTCCTGGGGACAGTGAGTCCTGAGGTCACGTCCCGTGCCTCTCCCTGCGGCTGGGAGAGGAAGCATCTGGTGAGGGACACCTGCCGCAGCCTCTGGAGCGGGACTGAAGGGCACTTCGGTGTGCAGTTGCGTGGGACCCCAGGCAACAAGAGAGAAAGAGCATTCTCTGTTAGGGAAAGGTGAGGGGCATCAGGTGGGCAGAGAAACCATAAATATCCCTCTCAGAGAAAACAAATTTCCCACATTTAGAAAAGTCCCAAAGTAGAAGGACCTGTTGAAAGTATACCCAACAGGTCATTCGGTCTTCTATCGAAGACATTTAGTTCATCTGAACGTGAAACACGTTGCTTGTATATGAGAGGTGTGTCCAGAAAGTGTCCAGCTGTGTGCTGTGAAAAATAGAGACATTTGTTGAAAAGATATATGATACAAGAAACATTGTACATAGGACAATGACATCTCACTCCCCTTCAAAGTAGGCACCTTGGGACCTCACACAGTTCCCCCAGTCACCATCAGGGTAGTTTCCTGAATCTCATTGATGGACTAAATATCTCTTCCCTTTCAAAAGTGATTTTAGTTTTGGAAAAAGTCAGAAGTCACAGGGCGCCAAACCTGGGATGTAGGGGTCCGAGTCACCTGGTGATTTGATATTTCACCAAAATCTCTGCAGGAGAGGTGGTGCATGAGTGCGTCCATTGTCATGATGAAGCTGTCAATCAGCAGTTGCCCGTAGCTGCGACCTGCTGAATCACACGAATAGTTTCCGTGGAGGAATGTTCAAACATAATGGAAATTTGAGGCAGATTTTTTCACTCTACTTTTTCAGTGATTTTGAATGTGACAGTCACTAATATACATGCTCACTCAGTGGCATCTGCCACTCCTAGTGACCAGTACAGTAAAGTCATCATTGTTCACACATACACATTCCAGTCCACTCTCCTTGGCTGCCAGGTTACATTGATGTCATGCAAAGCATTCTCACTATATTAAACAATGGTTGGACTTTTTCTGGACAGAGCTTGTATGCTTGTGATAAGCCTGGTAGGATATGTGCCATAGTTTCCTCGGGATGGGAGCTGCTTCAATGACTGACTGGTCTCTGGACCCGGTTCCAAGTCAAACTTTTATGTGTAATAGAGGGCAGCAATTAAGCATCCAATTTACATAATAGTTATTCCATTTTCTCTTGATAACGTATTTGAACATAATTTGTCATTCGAGGCTGAGAATGTGTCTTCAGAATTGTGCTTTTGAGGAATTCAAAGCCACCTCATAAAAGAAAAAGTAAAACACTAGAACAATTACTTTGGAAGCCACTGAAAGGATTTCTTTATGCTTATGAGTATCTAAACCCATAATTCCAAACACCGGCTGTACAACCACATCGGCATCTCCAACTCTCGGGGTTATAAAAATTACATCCATTTACAAAAACAAAGTTTGCTTTAAAGCTACTTATCAGAACCTCCAAGGGTGAGTCATTACAACTTCAAGGAAATAACTTTAGATTTTCATATGAATTTTACTTTCTGTTTTTAAATTGGGAGGAAACGTTGTACTGATAGTACAGGTTTTCCAAACATGTTGACTGGTTTCCATATTTTCAACTATGTCTGAATGGCAAACTTAAGGAAGAGCAGACCTCTTCATCCCTATGAGTTAGGTGTGTTTGTATTTTGTGGGATGTGCCATTCTGGATAAATAAATCAAGGAGGAAGTAATATCTTGAATAGATTATATTATGTGTAAATTTTCTATGGCCATTGTTTAGCCACAGAAATTATATTAACAGAGATTTATCATAAGCAAATGTGTGTGTGCATAATTCCATTAATCATATGTAAAATCTAAAACATAATCTATACTCTGTTTCTGATTTAGGAAGGCCACCAGCTGGACTTTTCTTTTCTTTTCTTTTTGAAAATTAAAGCCAAACATTCCACTTTGGGTAATGTATCATGGACACTTTGTAATCAATTCTAAAAGATTAAGCTCAAGTTCCCAAAATGGCACATCTCAATGTAATATGGATGCTCTTTAATATTACGGAGAGCAAAGCAGCCTGTGGGAACGAGTCTGGTGGGCAGTCTGTGAAAGCCATTTCCACTTAAATGAATCCAGTATGGCATGCTGAACCATTATAACATGGTGGATTTGGGCAAAAATTTCCCTCATTCTATACTTCTTTTTTCCCCTATTTACTGATAACTTTGTGTGTTGAGTTGACAATGTCTACCTTTCTAGATCAATGGGAATGATCAAGGATAACTTGCATTTACAATAAAATTCAATTATGCTTCAAACGTACCAAATCAGCAGTAATTTATTTAAGACAGTCTAGCAAGTTCAGAGTGAGGGACTTTTTAAAAAGTCAGTTCTGGGAATATAGATGCAGCCCACCTTGCTTCATTCCCAGACACAATTCTCCTGACACTGTTTGACCGATGACGATTTGACAAATGGTGGTGTTTGTTACATCAGCTTGATATTCGGACAGTGTGATGGCGGTATTCCTTATTCTAAAATCTTAAGGCTTCTCTTTAACGGTCAAGGATTGGGATTCCCTGTTTTGGACACCACAGTTCTCTGGCTTCAGTCTGATTATACACAACCAGAGGAACTGTGGCTGATGCCGCTGCGAACCCGAGCTGTAGTGAGGAGCCACCCCAGATCTGAAGTGGATTAGCCCTACTACACACCTTTCAGCTTTCTAACACTTCGAGGGAAGACACAGAAGAATACATATGGGTCTTATTCAACTCTAAATGTGGGGTTTTCACACAATGATTGGCGCACAACCCTTGCTCCTAAGTACCATGAATCCTAGAATTGAAATTGCTCTCAATTAAAGGCATGGCCTTCAAACTCGAGTGTGTCCTCTTCTGAAAGAACAACTCAGAATAGCATACAAAACCTGAAGGTATTTCCTTGTGGCCATTATGTGCTTATAAATGGAAAATAGATTAAAATAAGGAATATTGCCAGGCCTAAAAGTGCTTCTGATTCTGCCCAAATAAACAGCCGGTAGACCACACGCACTTTTGTCTCTCATTCCAGCACTCCGCTTTTGTGTCTGAAATCAACTGTTAATCAGGTATAGTAAAATTTCATTAAGCCCGTGAATGTTTATATTAAAATAATAATTAGAAAAATCTCTTATCTTTAGCCAAGTGGAAAGCCAATAGAAATATTAGATTATATAAACATGGTTAATTTGTACTATTTTTAACTCTCCTCTACTAAATTAATATATATTTTTAAACTGAGAAAACACTTGACAGCATAGTTCATAGAGACTGAATTATAATTATTATAGCTCTTACAAAATTAAAGGAACGATATCAGCATTTGAATGTCTTTCTTCCATGTTGGGCACTTGTGTTGCGACCACGGACAGGTTGCTGACCTAAATAGTTCTACTGGCGGATTACTGTCTTTTACCATGGAGTTTTCCTGAGGCCTCAGAGAGATAACAACATAGGCACAAAACTTTTGGTGTAAAGTATTATTATTGCTATCTTTAATTACAGTGATTTATAAGATCATTGTTTTCTCTGAGTGAAAACCCAGAAAATTCTTTGAGCTTTCTCTGGCTTCTGGAACACCTGTCACCCTTGCTTCGGGGGAATCACCCTATTTACCTAATTTTTCTACCCCAGGAGCAGTCCAAGAAAGATAGATAAGCCCCACCTAATCTTTTTTCAACGATAAAACAATGATTGCGTTTTCAAGAGAAGCTTAAATAAAGGGAAGGGACTTACTTTATACAAGTAAATAAAATACTTCACTTGCAGTTTTTCTTGCCTGCCTTGGAGGGAGTCAAAGGTAAATGGGTACTCCTGATGTTCTGAGTGGTCGCACTGCAATAGTTTTCACCCGTCAGGAATGTTCAAAACTTACAGAAGAGCTTTCAAAGAACAAGGGTGCCCGGGCATCACTCCAGATCGAAGGAGACACATCAGTGAAGTGTTAGTTCCGAACATTCGTGTTGTGGAACCTCCCTCGGAAGATTCCGGCGACCAGCTGGGGAGGACGAGCCCAGCAAGCACCCTAAGAACACAGTCTGAGTGATGAGTTGTGATGCGCACGGCTACCAGGGTGTTCATTCATATTTCCATGGAATTGAAGTTCCAAAACAACATGTAACAGGAAGTTAATAGTTCTCTCTTCAGGCTAAAAGTTTAAAGAAAATTTACTTCAAGAGGAGACCTTTTTTCATAAAAAAAATCTGCCTCCACATTTGAAAAGGGTCTAGTAGTGTGAGATAGGGGTGAATCTTGTTAAATAACATCTTAAGGGGTTCAAAGTGAAGCCACGTGTGGAACTTCAGGAAGAGAGATTCAAATACAACTCCGTGTAAGGGAGAATATTCTAGCAGATTTCAGTCAGAATAGGCTGTGTTGGGAAGGAGCATATTCTCCATGACTGCAGGCATTCGGATGTGTTCCTGGGGCATGTTATAAAGGAGACTCAGGTTCGGAACATGAGTATACTTTCTAATCCTCCAGGTCCTTGCTAAGCCTTAGATTTTTTTAAAGATTTTTTATTTATTTATTTTTAGAGAGGGAAGGGAGGACGAAAGAGAGAGAGAGAGAGAGAGAGAGAAACATCAATGTGCAGTTGCTGGGGGGTCATGGCCTGCAACCCAGGCATGTACCCTGACTGGGAATCGAACCTGCAACACTTTGGTTCGCAGCCCGTGCTCAATCCACTGAGCTACACCAGCCAGGGCTTAAGCCTTAGATTTTTATACTAATAATTTTCTAACTTGTTTATTTTCTTCTTCACTTATCCATCGCCCTTCTAAAATCCCATATGGCTATCCTTCGGAAGGTTGTTCAGGGATGAGACCTCCCTAATGTTCACTGGGGAATTGAGATCATAGGGTGGAATCCTTGACTTCCTGAATATTTCCTAACATTCTCTTTGAAAAAGCAGAATCTTTCAGGCCTGAGGCGTGTGAAGCATTTGTCTAGTGGCAAAATTTAAGAAGGATCAAAAACTCAGTAATGACAATAAATAATAAATATTTTAAAAATCACATGTAATGCAAACCAATCCATGACAAAGGAAATGTCTCCATTTTGAGTAAAAACAAAATCAGCATTACTTATTTTTCCTTTTACCGCAGACTCAGAACAGCATACTGATGCTTACGTTGATGGACCTGTTTTTGGTCTCCCCTTAAATCCGGCTCCCAGAACAAGCCCCTCCCTTCCCACATCCCACGCTGGATCCATGCAAAGAAGACAGAAGTGAGGAGATAAGCAGTTGACCTCCATGTGTGCACACTTGGGAATACATTTCTTCACACGTCTTCTTGTGTGCTCCAGTGATTCAAGTTAGTAACATTTCCTTCATGAACGCAGCCATTTGCCTTTGGATCAAGAATGAGCTGAGTTTGCACCACACGTAAAATATGACTTTGACTTTTAAGAAAATTTGTCTTTAAAAAGGACATCATTACAGTCACTTGGTTGGCTATAAATTATGTCCTGTCCATGGATGGCTAGAAGGATGTATAGGTGACTGCTCAACGCTTCAGTGACCGGCCACATTCTGGCAGTCCCTTAAAGGCAGGCAGGCAGCTTTGGAGTGAAGTCTCTTTGTATCCAACTTTACATTGAATGCTCTCGTGAAGGGATTTCCAGGTCTTAAAACTCACTCTATGTGCCAAGTTTCACGTTGAAAAACAAGTTTCAGTGAAAGGAGAAATGGCTGTCGTGTACTCACGTAGGGAAATGAACTGCCTGTACACGTTCTGCTATTTCATTAGGGGGCCCCGCTTCCCCCGTTTCCTTTTCCCCTTCTTGAAATTGATGGTTTTGAGTCTTACATCTAATTTAAGGATTAGGAGTATGGTTTAGCAGGTAAAATTTCCTAAGAACCAGAATTTCTAAAGACACTGGCCTCAAAAGGCGCTTGTATCCTACGTACGATTGGAGGAAAGCACATTGCAGGCAGCGTTAAAAAAAAAAAAAAAAGAAAGAAAAGAAAAGAACAAATTGTGTTTGATTTTCTTTCTGCAGTGTTTCATTTCTTCTCATCAGCACTCCCATTTCTTTCCTTTCTTCTTACAGCCGGAGGGGAATCTTGCCATGCATTATTTTCTTTTTTATTAAAATGATTGAATTATGAAATAAAATGAGAACTTCCAACACCATGCTTGACACATAATAATTACTGAGTAATTATTTGAGTTGAATTTAAATACGGGGAACCTGTTGCTTGGATTAGGTGATCTTTCTTGGGCTCTCAATGAGATCTTTCTGATACTAAATGCCACACATTCGATCTCTTCCTTTACCTGTGTCTTAGCCTAGGCTAAGGTAGAGCCAGGCACCATCACAGAGGTCTTCTGTCTTTATGAGCCTCTACTTTCACCTTGGCAGAGGGAGACAAGTCATCCAGAAGACAAGGGAAGCTACAGCTCCTGTTGAATCCATGTGACTTACCCTTTGCAATGTTTCTAGGTTCAGTAGACAGTAAGGGAAGACAGATCTCCTCAATGATTTAGCAACATTGTATGGAGTATACTGTGTGTGCCAGTCCAGTACTCTTTGGCATTAAGAGTACAAATGGGAATTAAGTAGACTTGTATGTTGCTCTGCAAGGGTGGAGTGGCTTTGGATTTACATTTCCAAAGCAGGGGAGGGCAATATCATCCTCCCCTTCCCCAGTCTTCACAGAACCGTGGATAGACTCCAATGTGAATCCAAATAGGAAACATGCATTTCCAATGGTTTAGTGAAAAAAAAAAAAGGAATTAGTTTCTGAAAGTTACTGTGGTTTTACCATAATGAGATAAAGACATAAATAGTGAAAGAATTCTCTGCTTTCCAATACCACCATTGACACTAACTAGCCATGTGACATTAAGCAAATTGCTTCGCTTCTATGAATATCTTTTATTTTATCTAGCAAATGGGTGGAGTTAAGGAAGATGGATTAAATTATCGCTGTGATTCTTTCCAGGTCTAGAATACTAAATTTAGAATGCTATCCCACTTTAGACTTATTGTTTGCATATGTTGAAAAAGAAAGAGTGCTTAAAAAGTTTTTGGAATAATTCATTAGCATTTGATTCACAATAGGCACCCAAATGTTTGTAGAAAGAATGACCCTTTTGGAAGAGTTTACTTTCCCCTATTGAGATAGTTTGTTTGGACCATGCTGGAGACGTGGAAGTAAGCACTGACTCCCTCACTAGCCTGGGATCGCGGACTATTGACATCCATTCTTTTGGGGCATAAATTGTGTCTGTCTGCGTTCATGAGAGAAAATATTGATACCCATTTCAATTTTGGCTTGACATTTGAATATGGGTCTATAAATAGCTAGTAGAAAATTCTAGGAATACGTTCACCTTATTTAACAAATCTATTCTTTGATCTTTTTTTTCCTTTTTATTTGCCTGCCAGGAGCATTTGCCAAGCTTTTCTTTGATCATCAGTCAGTTAGCATATTTTTTTTTAAAGAACATTCTTCTAAACCTTCATAGTAGCTTTTTAAAATCTTTATACTCAGGAACCTATTGCCAGGAACTCAGTAGGACATAAAAATTCCTTTAAAGAATCAGTTTCTTTTTGTAGGTAGCAGGCTTGGGTGGTTTCCAAAACCATCAAACAGTCCTCTCAGATATGCGCTGTTCCTCTATCAGGATGCCATCACTCTGGTCCATCATAGCTGCTCTCCTTAATTCCTGCAAATTACTCCCCTGAGCATCACTATCATGATTTGTATAGGTAGTTATCTTTTTTAAAAGATTTTATTTATTCTATTTTTACAGAGGGGAAGGGAGGGAGAAAGATGAGAGAAATATCAATGCACGGTTGCCTCTCGAGCGCCCCCTACTGGGGTCATAGCCTGCAACCCAGGCATGTGCCTAGACTGGGAATGGAACCTGCAACCCTTTGATTTTTCAGACTGGCACTCAATCCCTGAGCCATACCTACCAGAGTTATGGATAGCTATCTTAAAACGGGTATTCCATTCTTTCTGTGATATAATTTCCCAATCCTTACTATGTCACTGCTACCACCCTAAACTAAGCATGATCACCTGTTACATGGATTGCTGCAAACGTAACTTAGGCTTACTGCCTCTATCCTTGTTCTCCTTCAGTATATTCTCAGCACACACAGCAGCTGGAGTGATCCCAGGAAGTCCCAATAACCCTTAATGTCTTGCTTGATCTGTGCTCACTCCCATGCATGTTAGCTCTCCATACCTATTTCCTGGTTCTCCCTCCTTATTTACTCTGCTCTAAACCCAGTGATCTTTTTTTATTGTTCCTGCCTGTGCATACCTCTGAGCCTTCGTTTGCAAATGTTTTTCCTCCAGCTGTAACTCTCTCACTGCCTCCAGGTGTTCACCTCTTCCGTAAGATCTTCTCTAAATCTCTATTCCCTCCCTTTTCCACCCATATTATCATGGTTGACTCTCTTCTTTGTTTCATTTTTCATTGTTGGTCTTTATCATTATCTGATCTACTCCACATTTTACTGATTTATCTGGCTTCATACATGCCTCCACCCACTAGAACAGAAGCTGAATGTAGGCATGAGATTTTGTTTGTTTGGTTCAGCACTATACTATAATTCCTTTAACAGGAGTAATACATGGTGGGTGCTTAATTGAGGTTTACTGAAAAAAACTAATCTAAAAACATGTACTATGCTGTTGAGCATATTTGAAAATGACATGAAATAATGCTTCCAATTTTTTTCTTTAATTGATTGTATTTCAAGTATCCTGAAGGCTAAAACAATGGTCTTTTTATCTTCTATAGCTGTATACCTTGCCTCCAACAAGGATAGCAGTAAATACAAATGATCCTCAGTCCTCAAACACTCCACCTCCCTACCATCCTCATTTTTGTGCATCAATCCTTCCCTTCTTCTGCCTATACATTTAGTCCCTGTAGTTAGGACTGTTAATATGGGCATTTAGGAGAGACAACAACACTGCTTACTCAATCTCTTTGTTAAGTAGCTTTCTCTTCTATAAAGAAAGGAAGACAAATGGTACCAACTTGATAGATTTGTGGAAGATGAAATACGTTAATATATTGCCCTGGCTGGTGTGGCTCAGTTGACTGAGTGCTAGTCTATGAACCAAAGGGTGGCTGGTTCGGTTCCCAGTCAGGGCACATGCCTAGGTTACAGGCCAGGTCCCCAGTAGGCGGCACTCGAGAGGCAACCACACATTCACATTTTTCTCCCTCCCTTCCTCCCTCCTTTCCCCTCTCTCTAAAAATAAATAAAGTCTTAAAATAAATAAATAAATACATTAATATGTCAAAAGGCTTTAAATAGTGCTGGCACATGAGAAATGTTATATAACCGTTGGATATTATATTATTAGCATTATTATTATATATGCTAAACTATGCAGCAGTGTTGCTGCCTGTCAGTTTCAAGAAAGTCACTATATTTGTCTGTGTGGAGACTGTTTCATAGGTTGTTACATTTGATCCCCATTATTTAAACAATTGGTTGGAAACAGAAAGCTGCAAATAGTATGAAATATGGATCTAGTTTTAGCTAGCCTCTAGGGTAATCCCCAGTGGTTCCCTTTTGGTACTCACACCCTTATGAGTCTTCCTCACCTCCACTGAATAGGGCTGACCCAGTGACAGAAGAGCGTGACTGCTGAGGCTAGCTCACGAAAGACGTAGCTTCCGTCTTGATCTCACGAATCTCTTTCCTTAACGGAAACCAGTTCCTATGGCATGAGGACATTCGCTACACCTATGGAGATGTCCCTGTGGTGAGTAACTGAAGCCTTCTGCCAGCAGCCAGCATTGACCTGTCAAGCATGGGGGTGAGCCTTGCTGGAATCCGACCCTCCAACCCTAGGTGTGCCTTTGAGTGCCTGCATCCTGAACAGTCAACAACTTGACTACAACCTCAGGGCATACCCTGCGTAAATGTTACCTAACTAAGCTACTCCTGAATAAACTATGCAAGAGTAAGCGTTTGTTGTTGTCTGAAGCTATTAGTTTGGAGTATTTTGTCATACAAAACCAAGTAACTAACACAGTCTCATAAACTAAATATATGCAGTTGAGAGTAAAATAGAAATCATTTAGCCAATGAGAAGCACCAAATTCTCAGCATCAATCAAAACGAGTTGGCTTTAAACTATATATGTTTTAAATAATGAAGAAAAGGAACAATATTTCAGATCACATTTAAAATGTTGTAAATATATTATTAAATACTGAATTAAAAATATCAGACCTAATTTGCTTTTTGGTCATTATTTTCCTAGCTTTTTGAAGATTAAAAAATATGTGTATTACTTAGGGTATTCTTCTAGACAATAGAATGTGAATCTCACCAGTTTAAGCAAAAATTATTTTATTGGAAAGTTCCTAGGGTAGCTTATGGAATTATAGGAATATTTGTATGATTAGTTCCCCTAAGGATATGAAGGAAAGTTGCCTTAGGGATTTCCTGGAAGTGTTTATAAGCGGTTTATTTTTAGGGAGTTACCAAGAGCTGTACTCAGAGTTGATGAGCGTAAGACTCACCTGTGGGCTTAGGAAACTAGTAGACTTTGATTCCAGGAGCCTGACATTCTGTATTTTTAACAACTCCTAGGTGACGCTGATGCTCTTTTTCCATGGACCTCACTGAGAAGCAAGTGCCAAGAAAAACAATTCTCTTTGTTCTTGACTGACTCTTACTCATTTTTCACATACCCCATCCGTGTCTTTGCTTCAGAAAAGCCTTCCCCGGCCCTGCCCCTCACCTCCTGGTTATCCCAGGGCCCCTGCTTTGTGCTCCCTCCGCATTCTGTACATCGCCTTCTCCGCTCCATCAGAGTTGACCTAACATGCAATTTCTGTATTCCCTCCGGACTCTAAGCTTCATATGAAAAGGAACGTCTCGATCGCTCACTGTTGTTTCCTCACCATCTAGCGGAGTACATGAACTATGTAGTTCAATAAACACTTAAAGACTATCAAATATTGAACATTCCCACTTCCCTCTTATTTGAAGAATAATTTTCAACCCTAGCTGCACATCAGAATTGTTTGGAGATCTTCTAAAAAGTGCCCACAATGAGGGTTCACTCCAGACCAAATAAATCAGAACCCTTAGGAGAGGGGCCTAGGTACTGGTTTAGAAGCTCCTTGGGTACTTACAATTGTAGTCTAATATATATATATATATATATATATATATATATATATGTAGATAGATAGATAGATAGATAGATAGATAGATAGATTTGGTCTTTTTCCTTAGTTCTTTTTTTAGAGATCTTAATGTCCTTGGAATTCCCTGAGTGACAGGGTGTGGTTGTTGTTTTATGAGCCCCTTTTGACCATACCTGAGTTTACGCTAATGAGGTGACCCTTAGTCGGCTTCTACGTACCTACAGGGTGGAGGTTGGTTTTCAGAGAAACAATCCACCTGATTAGAAGTTTGGAACTTTTAGCCTTGGCCTTGGGGAAAGCAGAGGCTCGGAAGATTGGGTTCAGTCACTAAAACCAATTATTTAATTAATCATGCTTATATCATAAAATAATCGATAGCACCTTTTGAACAAAGGAGTTGGGGAGCTTCCAGGTTGATGAACACATTAATGTGGGAAGAGGCGGAAGGTCCATATGGCTACCATCCCCTACATACACATAGCTGGCCTCTACAAATTTCTTCCAATTGGCAGTTCCTGGGTTGCATTTTTTATAATAAAACTATAATTGTAAATACAGAACTTTCCTGAGTTCTGTGAGTTATTCCAGTGAATTTCAAACCTGGGGGAGAGGATCCAGGCGGAGTCCAGAATTTATAGTCGGCTGAACAGAAGTACAGGTAGCCTGGGACCCTGTCTGTTGCCAATACCCGAAGTAAGGGCAGTTTTTTAAGACTGAACCCTTAACCTTTGGGGTCTGCTCTAAAGTCAGGTATTTACTGTCAGAATTGGATTGAATTGTATGACCCCCAGTCGATGTCAGAGAGTCAGAGAATAGTTGGAAAACAACATGCCAATGTTCCGTCAAGAATGTGATCAACTGGCTGAAAAGATAAATTAAGAGTGTCACTTGGGTCAAAACCTCTCCTTCACACAAAAAATTCCATACAGCTAGAACTGGCTACAGAAGACAGAAATGTCATTTATCTGTGAATGAGAAAGAACTTTAAATATTATAGACAGACCAAGGATTTTCTGTTAGGCCACCTACGCTCTAATATAGTTATCTTTTTGCTGTACCAAAAGGAACCCTCTGCCCTGGCTGGTGTGGCTCAGTGGTTTGAACACTGGCCTGTGAGGCAAAGGGTCTCAGATTTGATTCCCAATCAGGGCACATGCCTGGGTTGTGAGCCAGACCCCCAGTGGGGGGCACCCGAGAGACAACGCACAGTGATGCTTCTCTCCCTCTCTTTCTCCCTCCCTTCCCCTCTCTCAAAAAACAAATACACAAAATCTTTTTTAAAAAAGGAACCCTCTGTAAGACTACATACCTTTCAAGATTTGTTGTGAAGATTAAATGAAAATGCCTATATTGTGCTGTTGTTCAGTAATTATTAGTTTTATTTCTCCCCTTCCCTCTCGGGTATGGAATAATAAGTCAAACTGATAAGGCTCACCAACAATGGACTGAATAGTTTACTGGGTATCCTCATAATTACTTGCCTATTATTAGAACTTAGTTAAACCTGTCATTCACGTGAGAGAAAATTATGGAAAGAAAGCAGCCATTCTTACATCTTTGCGAATGGGCCCATTTTGGTTTTTGATGCATCCCAAATGTCTAGAAGAGGGCCTAACACATAACGAGTGCTGTAAGAACAAGAAAAACTATAGAAGTTAATGATCAGAAATGGCTAGATGAAAGATCTAGTATTTTGACTGTACTTCTTGGTAGAGAGACTGAGGAGGATACTTCCAAAGGGAAGTATGTATAAAGGTACAGGATATGAATGCACGAAGTACATTTGTGACATTGTGAGTGGCCAAGCCTGTCTCAAGTTGAAAAATCATGTGGGTGAAGAGCTGGGACTGGATGGATAGGTCAGGACCAGATGGCAGAGGGTGTTGAGTTCATTCCAGACTTAATGGGATTGAACAGGATAGTAGTCACCTGATGAATGTGATAGTCAAGGAAGAATAATTCTTAATAGAAAAGTAATTTAGAAAAGGTTTACTTAGGAGGAAAATGAAAAGAAGGGTGGGGGCTCTGGGTGAAATGATGTCAGCTCCTACCTGGTGAGTCTCAACTTCTACTGCCATGACAGTGAGGTCAACAGAACGTGACTTCTGAGACGGGGTGAGGTGTTCTTTCTCGCTCACTTGATGGTAAGTTGCAGTTCTGAATTTTACGTATAATTTTGGGAATAGACTTCATAATTCATAATCGTATCTTATACTTTCATGATAAAGAGGATTCTTTTAGTATTTGTACATGTGTTCTGATTTGGGCCCAAATCAAAGAAGCCGAAATGAGGAAAAGAACTGAGGAATTGTACCCTTAATTATGCCTTCTTACAGAATCGACATGCTCCTAATTTTTAATTGATTGCTCAAATTAGAGTGTTTATTTTAACTACATTAAGGTATAGAATCAAGAGAAAAATGAGATGAAACTGAACTGTCCCAAAAGATTATTTTAAAGCCAAGGTCTTGAACCATAAATCAGGAGCCTTCTATGTACCAGTATCCTTCTTTCACGATATTCCAGGAGATTTCTTTTGTAATTTGAGACTGCCAAGAATGATAAATTCCAGATTTGATATGGTGAAAATCACCCCCTGGTTATGTAAAGGTTAAATTCTTAGGCCATAAGCTGTAATCTTAGTGTTCTGGAACTTTGTGGAAAAAGAGAAAAACATGGAAAAGTAGACTTCCCTGCTAGGCAATATCAGAGATTTTAATTAAGAACCAGAGGCCTCTGAGGGAGTCCTGGGTTTATCAATATTAAGCTATTTTATCAATATAAAGGATAATTTGGATTGGCATTCAAATAAACGCGACATCAGTCTGTCCATCTTTCCTTCAAGTTTATGCTTTTTGACACATCCTTACACCAAGATATACAATGAAACTCTAAAATGAGCAAGGTGGAAATTAAAAACAACATCATAAAAAGATGCTGAGTAAGCTGCATTTTACATTGAAGTATAGATCAATTCTAAACACCTGAAATTCTATGAAGGATGGATATATTTTCCAGAGAGGTGTACAGGCAGTAATAGTTGTAATGAGTTGGCGTGGGAAGAGGGCTCTCACCTCACCACACCTATGAGAGAGAAGTGTGATTTTTGTTAACCTTTGAGATATGCTGTCCATCATCAAATTAAATATTACATCTGTGTGATTGGGTATTTGTAGACTCAAACAATCAGAGCTTTTTGAGGCAGATCATAAGCATTAATACTTTTTAAATGATAGGGAATAATACTATTTGGGTGGCCTATACTAGATGGCAGTCCTAAATCGCTATGCTGAAGTTAAGTGCCTTCAGTTGAATGCTTACTTCAAACATGGGGAAACTGAGATTGGGGAAATTATTAACCAAGGGCACGCAGGCAGTAACTCATAACAGATCTGACTCTGAAACTCATATTCAATGTAATGTATTATTCACATCATCTACATCTTCTACTCTAAAACCCGCTCCATAAAGGATAGTGTCTATCTGTCTAGGTTTAAACAAACAAACAAACAAACAAACAAAAGAAATGCTGCAGTCCCAGTGCTGGCCCAGACTAATCATATCAGAATTTATGGGGCTGGGAACCCAAGAATTTTATTATTTTTTGAAGGTCCTCAGGTAACAATTATGTGCAGTCTCATTTCTTTGCTTACCATTAGCTTTGTGGAACATCTTCTTATGCGACTAAAGTATCAGGTATCATTATCCCTATTTTTCAGATAAGAAAAATTAAGATAAAACTATATATCTAAAGTTATGTAGGATAGATGTGCAAGAGCCAAAATTTAAGTACAGTTTGCCGAGTTTCAAAGGCAATGCATATTTCCTAGCCACTAAATTATCCCTCCTCAAAGGAAATCAGTTGTGCTTCTGAATATTAATAATCCCCTTAAATTTTTAAGTGGCAAACATAAATATTATGAGTTTTTCTAATTTTTGAAAGTCTTGGTGGAAAAAGATCTATATACCAACCATTACTGCAATTAGCCTATTTATCAAGTTGAGTTATTGCACGTTGCATGATTTTATTCCTGAATACATTACTTCCAAATCTAATCTATAATTATTTCAGCTCTACTGAAAAATCCTAAAAGACCAAAATAAAGCTTTTCCCTCTAAAAAATCAGGAAATTATATTCTAGGATTTTTTTAAAGAGACTATTGCTTATTTACCAGTAAAGTGGTATCTCCTTTATTTTATCTCGTTAGGTACAAATCCTAGGCATTTAATTGTTTATGGCTCAGGGACTAGGGAAGTATTTGAAAGCTAAATACATGCATGGGTCAGATAAAGCCTGTTTTGAATCAGGCAATATAAGTTTCAGTTTTCCTGTTAAAGCCATTAAAAGAAAGGCTATAGGTGGAGGTTATGACGTTAAGCATTGCTTCCCATCGTCCTCAAAAATGCAAACTGAATCTCTTTGCCAAATGAAGAAAGGCTGTGGTCCAGGAAAGTGCAACGCTACCCCTTTGCTCACTAGCTTTCTCCAGTCTGTGGTGAGGAACCACTCTGCTCCTTACGAGAACCTCCATGGGGGGCCCCCTCGGTTGTGGTTGGGGAGGGCCTGCTTTTGCAGAACTGTAGAGGGAATGAAGATAGTGTAGCCATGGAGAAAAAAAGTCAGTAAGTTGAAAGGATGGGAGCTGATATTTCCAATATTTCCTGGCATTTCAACCTCCATTTGGCTTGATATCCTGATTTTTGCAGCCACTGGCCACATTCCTTTCAGAATCACAGTACAAAATGCTGGCCATGGAGACTTCCATTTACTGCGTGGAGGCACCTGTTCTGTGAGAGTGATCTGTAATCCACGGTTGGGGAGGGGATTTAATCATTTACACCAGTAACGGCAGTAACAGTTGCAGGGCATTGTGCGCTGCCCCGGTCTTCAGATGTATCCACTCCAGAGGGTCATTAGGACATAGGTTCCCTGATGAGAAAGATCTTGTGGGTCTTCTTGTCCCCCTTTGTATCCAGAGGAGAAGGCTTCAATGGGTATTTGTCAGTTACACCACATTGGATCTTTACAACACCTTCTCACCTAGGTATTAATTCACTTTACCAAGTCGCTTTAATTAACTCTCTACCCAGGGGGCACACACTTTGTAAGAGTGACCTTTGGAATTTGAATTCAGAACTCAGACTGCCTGGTCCTCTGCTCTCTTCTAACAAGCTGATCTGAATCTATTATTCTCTTCTAACCAGCTGATCTGGATCTGTTGGCAAAATATGCAGTAATAAGGTGAATTGCATTTTTTCCATTGTGCAGGTTAGTTCTGTACAAGTCAACTCACAATTACTTGATTGTCTGGGAATCGAGTCGGTGGTGGGCTGGTTAAGAAACCTTTTGATCTGTAGCTCTGCACTGACAATCTGCAATGGAGAGAATCTGAAGGACTTCGTATCTGCACAGTTAATGAAGCTTGGGCAGCCTAGCCTCTCAAATGACGTGTGAACTACCAAGTACCATTTCCTTACAGAAATACCTTCTCTTCTCCCATTCATCAAAGATATATTATAACCAAATAAAGGACCACATTCTAATACCTGGCCCCGAAGACTGGAAAATGTTATACAGTGTTTTGACCAATGCATTGTAGTGAATATATGCACACTCGAGAATAAATGTAATTGCCTGCTGGTTGCCAGGTACAGTTCTAAGGACCAAAAGTCCAGAAATTAATAAATATATGACTCCTGCATTTGAAAAGCTCACCATTTACAGAGTATAGAAACACATAAACAAATCATCAAGATAGAAATTCCAGGATTGATTATGTCTTACCCACAAAGGAAAGAGAGATGATTAGAGAAATCGAGAAGGTACTCTAAAATAATGACCTAGAGTGAAAGAACTACCAGCTCTTTCATTAACCTTCAAAATGGTTCTACAGGGAAGGAGATTGATTATTTGCTTGTTAACAAGGAGAAGAGTGGAAAAAGGCAAATGAGTGTTTCAGAAAAACTCTTTTTTTCACATGTAATATATAGGGAAAATGCTACTCTGGTTGACATATATCTATAGCATATTAATTTCTAATAATCTAACATTTAAAAAAGCAATGTTACTCATGGATAAGATTTAACTGTCTTGTGAAAAATTTAAGTAATGCACCAATCATGCTTAGGATTCAATGACAATCTTTTCTAAGTAGCTAAAATTTTTGGTAAACTCTTTAAATCTGTAAAGTTCAACACGGCCATCATTATCTCAAAACTACTCACACGTTTTAATCTGGCAATATCTTCTAAACTATTAAGAAAACTGGTTTGGATATTTCAAACCAGTCCCTGAAACTAGGCTAAACTACTCCTGTTCTTTCTTTGTACTTAGAAAAATTAGCAAATCAACAACAAAATAAAGTGGAATGTAAAAGAACTCACGTGACTAACAGAAAGTGCCACTTGTGAATCTCAAGAGAGACTATTTGGGGGGAAGTGGCAGTTGGAAGAAGTAGAAAGAGGCCTATAGAAAATGCTGTAACATCTAAATGGGAACAGGAAAGTCCCTAGGGACAAGTAGAATAAATAAATCCCTTAGTGAAATTGCTATTGTTTGGACAAAAGCGATGGATCAAAAAGTAATGGTCTCAAAGGGGCTTCAGGTTGCATCTTTACAACCTGTAACAAAGGTCAATTGAGTGGGAAAATTTGTCAAAGTAGTTATTTGAGTGTGTGAAAAAAAATCAAGCCAGGGTACTGGGTTGTGATAGCATTGTACAGACACAACCCAAATCTCTCTGACAAGTATTGCGACTTATCTATCTACATTTCTGTGCTCTGCCCACGAAGCTCTAGGGAAAGCTACATTGATCTCTTTGCCACTCAACCTTCTCATGCCTTCTTTCCCAGAAAGCTCTATTTTTATCCTCTTAGTCATTGTGCACAAATTTAAAAAAAAGAAGTCGTGAAAATATCTGCTGAATAAAGTGCAAACCTGGGACATCTTTAACACAGAGAAAAGTGACACTTTATTAGAAAGTATTTTCTAGGTTGGCCACAGGAGATGGCGAGACAGAAAAGAAAAATATTGAGTGGGGCTGTGAAAGGCTAGCTAATTCCCTGTAAGTAAAAGTGTCTGTAAATCTGTGCTACGCATGTTCATTTACATATTGTCTGTGGCTGATTTCACCATCTGCCAGCAGAGTTGTGACAGGGGCCTCCATACATGCAGTCTAAAACTTCACAGAAAGTCTGCTGAACCCTGCTCTAGGTATCATTTTTGTAGGAAAAACTCGCCTAAGTGTTTTAAAGGGCCACCATTTTAGATTCTGTGTTTGAAGGGGTCGTCCACCGCTTTACCAGACCTGTTCTACCCACAACTAATGTCACCTGCCAACTTTGCTGAATACCGGGCACTTTCTGTTCTGTCTGCTTTGCTTGTGTTTCTCTCTCGTTAATGCATCCTTTTCCTATTCTAGACCTTTTTTTACCCTAAAGTAAAACCCTAAATGTATGGGTTGGAAAAAAAGCAGGTAAATTAGGAATAAAAAGGGAGAAGTTAAACAAACACCTGGAACGTGGGAGCCCTTGAAAACAAGAGGGAGAGTGCTCATCCAGGTTCAAAATTACACTTTCTAAATCAGGGTTCCGCCTAGTTCCAGCTCTCTCTGCCCATCAGCTCTCTTTCAACCACCTCTACTCTTTTCCTCGTTGACGTTTCTTCAGGGATTATCGCCTTTCCCTTCTACCTGCCCGAGTCCTAAATGCAACTTCAGCTTTATCCTATCATTACTTCCCTTCCTTGTCTTTCCGTCATTATGATGTCCATCACTGAACTCAAGCTCAGTGTGAGATTACTCATATAGACTTGGTTCCAATTTTTTAAATTCTCTATTTTAGACTATTCTTAAATTTCTGTTATATTCCCCTCTATTGTCTGGGTACTTTCTCATGAATTACTCAGTGATTAATATTAAATGATTTGGGGTTTTCACTCCCAGGAAAATAGAAAAATAAATCATATATACATGTGTATATACACTTACTATTTTATGTATGTAAGATTTATTTATTATTTCTACCCTATATATGATTTATTATATAGGATTTATTTATTAACCTATATATCATCTATAACATATATGTTTGTGTATATTTGCATATATGTGTGTATATATATAAATTTTACATGTAGTTCCTTCCTTAAAACTTCTCTTAACTCTAGTGGACGTCTCAGCATTAACTAGAGAAACAAAACCAATCAAATTCAAGTTGTTTTCACTTTAATTTTTTCAAGCCTTTTGTTTTCTCAAAAGAACTGCCACCTGAAGTCAGCAGGCAGGCAGTAATGAGCTACTCACTGTTGATCTCTGGAGCTTGACCGCTTTAGGCTGCTTTGTCCTCCGTCCCTCTTCAAGGTCCCCTGAGCCTGCGTTCACTCCTGGAAGAGCCTGTCACTGACACACTGTCCTGCTACCTAGCACCGGGTGACTGAGACGTTCAACAAGCTCCCCAAGGGTTTCCTAAGCAGGTGCAATCACTCCAGTCTCTGAATAAAAATGTTATTTTTGTGGTAGGCTAACTATATAATGTCAGAATAAAAGCCGATACTTTTTAAGAACAATCACTTTAAAATTCATACATGTATTAACTCACTCTTTGACAATGAGGATCATATAATCATCATGCCAAACTCGGCTAGAACAACACCCTTGGATTCAATTACCTGTGCAGGGATGTGTGCTGTATGCCTCTTTTGAATTCTTTCCCACTTCTAGAAAGAAAAAAATTGTTAATTAATGAATTTTGACTGTTAGAAACCATGTCTCCATCTATGTGCTAAGGGATAGCTTCACCACTTTCCTTCCCCTTACCTCATTTCCTGTGGAACACTGAGAGTAGGTGACTCAGATACGGCCTATAAAGGTACACAGAGACTGAGATGGGGCTTGGAGCACGTTAGTTGGGTCAACTGGAGCCATCACTGGCTAGAACTATTGCTAGAGGTTCAATTTTCTTTTTCACTGAGATAGTGAATACTAAGCACCACATGAACCTGAAATGGCCAACGGCTATTTGCATGAGAGATTTGCATGCACAGCAATAAGAATACACTCTTCTACCATCATGGGGGTGTATGTGGATTGCTTAAGAATGAAACTTACACCAAGGAAATTAGAACATAGAGAAAGAGACACTGACAGAGAAAAGAGGTCCCGATGACATCAAATGCTGCAATAGGTGCAGGAGCGCCTGGATTTGGCAGCATTCCTGGGGTGCTCACTTACCTGAAATGTGAATGGCGTGTTTGTCCCTTCTAAAAAAGTCCCAGCTGATTCCCCTATTAATCCTGAATGTCTCGTTAGAGCCTTTTAAGTGGGATCTGGAATTGTTTGCATACAGTTTCTGTTAGCGAAGAATAAATTTGAGATAACAAAAGGAAATGATCATTATGCAATCAAACACCTAGTTAGTGGCTTAGCTAGTTATAAAAGTGTCCCTGTTTTGGTTAATCAGAAACTATTTCAACACAATTTGATTTGACATCTTGTCATGTGAAATATTTTCACGTCAATTTGTGTGTGAAATTCTACCAAATGCTCTAAAATTTCATAACTTGTTCTACTCTGACCACTAAATCTAATGATTGAATAAATAATTTGACACAAGTGACATGCTTTGTTTTGATAAATACTGTTGTTTATTTCTCATGTATTTTCTGTCTCCATATGTTCATATACCATTTAGTGCTTAAAACAGAAATAAAAAGCATATTAATGTAAGACATTCTAGAAAGCCATTTTAATGTGTGTGTACATGTGTGTCTTATTTATTAATGACTAGGGTTTTTTCTATCTTTCACTAGCCTTTGAGTTGGTTATGACTGTCAAAAAACAGTGAATACTAAGATGTTCTGAATTATAATTTCTATTTGATATAATTTACTAATAACATTACTCAGAACTCGAACATACAGCAATTCAATTCTAAGGAAATAATTGTCAATAAAAAATCAAAATATGATACTAAAAATATACACATGAACTTCTTGTTGCAACATTTGTAAGAGAGAATTAGAAATAGCCTCTACCACTAAAGAGTGTTTCACTTTTGGTCTCAGTCATAATTATAAAGTTTAATAATTATAGCTGCTTAAAGATAAATTTTAAAGTAGTTAATTTAATTAAAATAGTATGTTAAGGTTTTTAAAAATAAAATCAATATTGTATAATCAAGGAGATACAAAATTTATAAAACCAGATTTACAAAAAAGCAGTAAAAAGAGAATGCATAAGTAGCAAAATTATGGACAATTTTTACTTAGTTATTTATACTTCTGTATGCTTTTCACATCATTGACTATGGGTGTGTTGTTTAATAATTAGCAAAATATCTTAAAATTAACAGCTAGAGCTGATATAAAAAACAACACACATTGTTAGTTGCACTATAAATTAGTTAACCATTTTAGAACAATTATGTCTTTTTTTAAAGATTTTATTTATTTATTTTTTTAGAGAGGGAAGGGAGGGAGAAAGAGAGAGAGAGAGAAACATCAATGTGCAGTTGCTGGGGGCTGTGACCTGCAACCCAGGCATGTGCCCTGACTGGGAATCAAACCTGTGAAACTTTGGTTCGCAGCCCGTGCTCAATACACTGAGCTACGCCAGCCAGGGCCAATTGTGTCTTTTGAATAGGCTCATATTTTGACTAGTAAGTTATGCTATTCTGAAAATGGACAAATCCAAATACAAAAGTTTTATTTTTCATTTTCAGTGTCATTTGTTATTCTAAAAAAATAAAATAAAAAATAACTTAAGTATAACTTAAGTAACCTCTAGTAACCAATTGAGGGACACAGTAAGCAAATCTAATAAGTTGTAAATGATTACCAAGACAAGATTATGAAATTTAAAAATTCCTTAAGCTACTACTTAAG
This sequence comes from Phyllostomus discolor, assembly GCF_004126475.2. Taxonomy (NCBI): domain Eukaryota; kingdom Metazoa; phylum Chordata; class Mammalia; order Chiroptera; family Phyllostomidae; genus Phyllostomus; species Phyllostomus discolor. The sequence continues at coordinate 204,845,525 of NC_040903.2, forward strand.
CATAACATCTGTTATTAATCAACAAAAGGTATAAAAAATTCCAAACACCTATTTTACTTAACGAAAAAAGACCCCCCCAAAAGAAAAAGATTAAACAAGGAGATGTGAACTTAATAAACAAACTTCTCTGATCTATTAGATAAGGAATTTAGATGTATGAAAATAGTTCACATTTTCTAAATTTCTTTTACAGAAGATAGTTTCTCAAACTGTCTTTTGTGGGAGAGGGCAAAATACTCAAAAGAAAAAAAGGCATAAATGATACACTCACAGAAATTTCAAAATTGAGATTTAAAAAATTACCCTCTGTTTAATACTACCCTATTTTTCGGACTATAAGACGCACCCTCCCCCACCAGCCACCCCCACAAATTTGGGAGGAATAATGGTTGTTAATACTGCTGTTGAGTTCTGTTTACATTTACATTGGTGAAATATTATATTATTTATGTTATTAAATATTTTACCACATTTTTTGCTTTGAAACTTTTTTTCCAATTTTCCTCCTCTAAAACCTAGGTGCGTCTTATGGTCTGAAAAATACAGTATCTAGATATGTATCATGAACTGAATATTCATGTGTGGAAGTCCCAGTGTAATGGTACCTGGAGAAGGGACTGTGGGTCATTAGGTAATTAGGGTTAGATTGGGTCATAAGGGTGGGGCCCTTGTGGCAGAACTAGTGGACTTATCAGAAAAGGAAGATAGAATGAGAAGGCAGCTGTTTGCAAGCTGAGATCTCTCACCAGAAACGAAATGGGCTGGCATCTTGATTTTGGACTTCTCAGCCTCCAGAACAAAGAAATACATTTCTATTGGTTAAGCCACCCAGTATACTGTATTTTGGTATGGTAGCATGAATAAAACATGATCTTCAGATAATCCTGATATATTGTAGAAAGTCAGCATCTTTTTTTATTGAACCCATCGCTTGTTAAAATGCATGAATGACTAAATTAATAAACTTTGGTAAAAAGTAAGGAACGGTAAAAATGTAATTTTTTAAGAATATGATATTAGAGTATATGTCATGGCTCTTGTTTGCAAATGATAAACCAACTTATTTACCCAAACAAGGAAATTTGTTGGCCCCAAAAAGGAAAAGTACAAGCTATAGCTATAGATACAGCTAAATCCAGGAGCTCCATTAATATAATATGGAATCAGTCTTACTTTTTCTGTTACTCAATTCTCCTCTTTATTGACTCCATTTCAGGAGACTTTTTCCTCCTGGTGACATAATGGTTGCTTGGTACTTATTATGAATAATCTGGGAAAACCTGAGAAGCAAAGAAATGAAACAAATAAAGGGAGTATAAAACTAATGAGTGGTTATTACTATGGGCATCTGGGGACTTCTGACACTGTGCACCTACTGTTTAATCTGTTGTCAGGCAAATACACGTTTGTTTAATGAATGAATCAGCAAAGTATTGAATGGATGAATGAATGAATGAACGAACGAATCATTGAATTCATAAAGCCAAGAGTGAGTCTTTGAGTGAGTCAGTGAATGCCCGTATTATAAATGGGAATTTATTTATAGACTAAATTTTCACACAGGTCTAGTTTATTGTAAATTCAATTGTCCTTTTACAACCCTGGGTACATGGAACACACTGCTACACCAGGTGATACGCATGGTGTTTCCATGGTGGACGAGAGAGGGAGCCGTTCATTGGTAAAGACAGAGGTTGCACTTAGTACTCTAAGCCCCCCATCAGACACAATAACTGCACGTTATTCCCCAGGAGATGGGATTCACTTACTGAAATCGCTTCATAATAGGAACTATCCTAATGACAAGAGACATCGGAGAGCAAGAGAATTATCTGTTCTACTGGATTTGGCACTGTATACTAGAGGTAATGAACATATAATGAAAATAATATTAATTTAATTCCTTGGTTTAACTGGAAACATGAGATTATTGATCATTGGATCCAGGAGAAATTGAGCAATGTGCTCAGGGCCATGTCATAAAATAGTGGCTAAGAGGGAATGATAACCTTGGTCCTTCAGCTCTCAATCCAGAGTCCTGACTAAAAATTACTATTTAAAGTGCAATTCAGTCAATGATTATTTTGGTGGGTTTTCAGCCCTCATTGTGCATCAGAAATGTAAAAACCACCTGTAAAAAAATTCCTATGGCTACAATAAATCTCCAGGTAATCAGATTTACTTGGTCTGGGTTGAGGCATTGACATTTTAAGAAACTAATTTTAATTTGCGGCCGGTGCTAATATTCACTAAGAAAGTTGATGTCAAGGATCCAAAATAAAAATAAAAAGCCTATCTAGAGGTTTTCTCAAAAGAATCAGATAATCAATCACACTTTACTATGTCCTGCTTGTGTATTCAAACAGGGAATACAATTTCTAAACTTAATGTATTTTCCAAAAGAGATCAAGCAGAAGGAGGCATCAAAAAAATGGCTGATTATTAAGAATAATACACTTTTCACAGAGGCTGATACAAAATGACTGAGATTTCTAAACTCTCCAGTCAGATTTGTTTCACTGCACTGTGTTATGACATTGACATTAAGCCAAAGTATTCCATCTAAACAATGAAGTTGACCTTAATTATTTTTTTGGATTCTCCAAGTTTGTTGATCCTATTATGATATTTATCTTATTTGCACTTCAGTTGACTGTGAGATGATTGCATATTAATTCATATGGCACTTGCTACCTATTAACAACTTGGAAGGTTTAATTTAATGTTAGCTTGTTCAAGTGCCTGGAGATGCACAGGTGAGAATGCACAGGATTCTAATCTGTTTTCATAAGCCACGGTTGAATTAGCATTGCACATCAGTGTATCATCTTTTCACAGTTTATCCTTTTTCAATCAGTTTGCTGTTTCACCTTGTTAGTTCTGACAGAGGCGAAGTAGAAATGCCAAGAGCTATTTAATAAATGCAGCACTGAGTCACATATATTTCAGCTGCAAACAACAAAATCCAATTGGTTTTCATGGGTAATGTTGCTGCTCATTTTATAGGCCTTAATTAGAACTGATGTTGCTTTTTATCTGCAAACTTTTAGTGTAAAATAAATGCTCATTTTTAAAAAGGGGGGGAACCCTCTTGCATTTAATCATGCTAAACAAGCACTTTAGGCCATTTGTTCAGAAATTTCTCTAATTAAAGCTTGCCCTCCAGGTAATGCGGTGATCAGATCTACCAGCGGGTATAAATTAGGGACATTATGCAATTAGCGCTAAGACCACAAATGGAAGTAACAGCTGGGTGACTACGAGGGAAGCAAATAAACAGTTCCTAGGTGGCTCCTTAATATGAAGGAGAAAGTCTTCTGTAAGAATGTGCTGCAGTGACGAGCTCCTTAGCTCAACCAAAGTAGCATTTTTCTATCAGTTCATTACGAAAGATTAAATGTGAATATAATTAAAACTTTGATGAACAGAAAAGAATATGTAGCTTTAACTCAGAAATGAATATGTTCCGATTCATCTGAAACCTTCTGAGTATTGTGCGAACTAACTCACCCTGATGCACACACACAAAAATAAAGTTAGCAGATAAAGCACAAGGTATTTCAGTATTAACAGACCATTCCTCTGGGAGAATTAAAAGCCTTATTTTGATAGGAGCCAAGAGCAAAGCTAACTCTATGTGATTCTCTGCCTGAATCCAAGTTTGAAAACTAGCCCAAGTTAAAATACATTTGGAATTTTTTGTTGAAACATCTATCTCATAGGATTCACCTGCATGCTGAATTGAATCCACTCTCTCATTCGCACCCCTCGTGTGTTCTTGTTTTACCTTATTAATATAGCTTCCAAAATTCAGTTCAAACATCATTACTTTTGAGCAGCTTTTTTTTTTTTACCATTTTCTGAGTTAGAGGATGGTCTTTTCTGATTTTATACCTCCCTTCTCACCTCTAATATCACACTTTGCGTCTAGAACACGTAAGTCCGTGTTCTGGAAGACTCTGAGGATATACAATATAGAGGGGCCTGGGTGTGGATGGTTTGCTGGCGGTAGCTTTGTGTTTCTTTGAGCATTTCAGATGTGAGGGAGAATATGAAATTGGGACCGGTGTCACTTCTGACATTGCCCAACATGGAATGTTCTTTCCCAATAATAAAATGAGGAGCAATATGTAAGGAATCTCATGAAATATACCAGGTCTGAGTGAAACTTAAGAGGAAATGTTTTAAAAATTAATGCTTCTTTTAATCTTTCTGGAAAGCATAACGTAGTTCATTTGCTGCTATTTTCATATATCAGATTCCCTTTTTAAGTAACATTTCAACCTCAAATAGCAGTTTGATCTCAACAGGGCACAGACGCCTAAGCTGTTTTTAATTACAACTAATTTGACAAGCCTCATTTCTTCATGGCGTCATCCTCACCCCCATTGGGCTCCTGGAACACCCATGTGCATGAGCTGGAGTTTCAGCTAATTAGCCCAGGTGAGATCAGCCTGTAAGGGGCATTAAGATCTAAGCAACCAAGCACAGTTAGCAAGTCAAAGTGTACTTTAGAACCTCCGTGGGAGGAACTCACTCATGACAGCAACACTCACTTTGGGGGTTCCTGGCCCAGGCCTCCTTCCAGTGCCAATTGCTGCTTCCGATAAGCCAGCAGAACAATGACATGGGACCAGTGTTTTTCAACAGCCACACAATTGACATTTCTGGATCAGTGATTCTTTGTTGTGGGGTCTGTCCTGTGAGTGGTAAGATGTCTAGCAGCATCCTTGACCTCTACCGACTCCATGCCAGTAGCATGCCCCAGTGCGAAAACCACAGATGTTTCCAGACATTTCCAAACGTCCCCAGGAAAGCAAAATTACCACCGAGTTGGGAATCACAGCTTCAGGCAGATCATATATAACTTTCTTAGGACCAGAATATGTTAGAGCCTAAATCACTTGAGTCAGAGCACTTAAGCTGCAAACCTCAGCAACCCTGGACTAAGCTCATAACGTGGCCTAAATCCTTTAGTCGAGGACATGGGCTCATCTGAAAGACCCATTGGTCAATCACAAATACGGGAAGATTTTCCATTTTGTTGAGACCCAAAGTCCCATCATAATGGGTTTTATTAAGTTGCAAGAGAGATTACTTAGCCAGACTAAGCCTGGTTCTTTGACAGGGCCCATCTGCTTTCATCTAATTTATAAAACTCCTCTTTGTGAATCCATTAGGGAGGGCTATGCTGGAAATTGAAGTGGATGGGACATGGAGGAGTAGAAATTAGGAAAATGAATCAAAAGTTTTATTGCAAATTTTAAAATATGGCATTTATGGCAATTCTTTTAGATCATTTTGACGTAAATTTGAGTGAATTTGAGAGATGGCACATGGTTGACCTGGAGCAGCCTGAAAGTACCACAGTGGAACACAGGCCATGACCTCAGACCCCATCCATGTGCTGCGTGATGGGGGTCACTGACACCCTCCAGGCCCTCGACTGCTCTTGTCCCCAAGGGAAATGGAGTGGAGACAGGGTTTCCAAGCTCCATGTCTGGTGGGCATAGTTCACTAGGGAGGGCAGAAGCCCCCATATTGTGACTTAACCCCAGTAGGTTTTTCTAATGTGTAGCATCAAAGCTTCATGCTGTTTGGATTCATAATATATTGAGCTTCAGTGTATGACGCTGTCACAGGTGGATGCTGAGATGGGGTTTGGGGTACAAGGAATTCACCAGGCATGAGCACCTGTACAAGGAAGTTAATGAAAAGATGAAAGAGTGGGTGTTTTTGGTGATTATATACAAATATATTTGCAATTTTGTGAGGAGGCTTTTTTCATTTTTGTTGGTGTTTTATTTTATTTGGTTGCAGTGAAGTCTTTTGCATGTTTCACCTGGTTCTTTTATTCATATTCAGAATTGAAAAGGTACTTATGAGAGAAGTGAAAATGTTCAGGAAAACAAATTGATTAATATAATACTATCCTGGCCCTCCCAAATAATCTTCAATCTCTAAATCTGATTCCTTGTTAGCTTTCCTCATGTAACCCAAAAGTTAGACTCCAGTATCTCAAATATTTCAGTAAAATAGTTACAAAAGTATTCATTCATACACAGGGCACTCATAATAAAAATATAATTAAACACCGAAACACGTGTAGGGATGAAGGTAGAAAAAATGTAATTCATAGCTTGCATTGTGTTGGCCAATTGCTCATTCTCTAACACTGTCCACAAACCCAGCAGGATTAAAAGCTTTCAGTTCTTTCTGGGGTAGCTTCTTGCCAGGCAATAGCGCTCACGAAGTCCTGAGTCTTTAAAGGGATTTCCTGTCACTTGCTAATTCAACATGGGTCACTGGATAGCTTGCAAGAGATTGTGAGAGTGAGGCAGAAAGGCTGTGTATGTCAGAAATATGATATACCAGTTACACTGAAATTCCACTAAAATAAAAACATTCAGATTACAGCACAGACCTCACACTAATAGGATTTAAATAGCAGTTTTAGCCTCTTCTCTAATTGAATTGACTTTGAAAAAATACTAAATGACATTAAGTGAGCACGTTGAAGTTCATGAATTATTCAACTCAAAGGCTAAATAAGTTAAGAATGTAACCAACAAGTATGTGTTTGTCTCTGGTTAACTCAGAGACATTATTAGATCGTCCGAAATTTTAGTTTGTCAGTCAAATATGTAACAACTGTGGTTTTGTAAGGAAACTTCACTTGTCAAATTCTGAGTTCCTAATGTCTACTTGAATGTCTTATAGGCATGGCAAACTCAACATGTGCTAATGACTTTGCTCTGAGCCTTGTCTCCTTCTACCTTGGAGAAAGTACCATGACATATCCATCTGGACAACCAACTCTCCTCCATGTTTATCTCCACAATGTCATATATCAGATAGTGTGGAACCTGGAGTCACTCCCTGCATGTGTTCAAATCCTCCCACTACCCTCAGGAGCCCACATAATCCCTGTTATACCTTCCCCTTTCCCCTTCCTGTCTTCCACCCAAATAAATATACAAGAGTGTTTTCTAAAGTTGAATGCAATTTAAAATTCCCTGCAGAGTTTCCTACGAAACTTCATTGTAAAGGCGTTTGCACTTACAAAGAATCTTAAGTCTGATGGCTTTCTCTGAGGAGCATGCCGAGCCTTTCCCCACTCCCCCTCCAGGCGTGTTTTCTTTGCCTCCTTCTTTCTCCTAAGGTCCGAGGGCCCTTCTGTTGCCTCTATATCTTGTTTCCTAAGCCCATGTATTCTACAGCTCACTTCTTCTACCTCTGTGACTTTGTAAATCAATTTTCTCTTATAGCTGAGTCTAGGCTCTGAATTCTTCCTCAGCCAGAACTCCAGTATCAAGGTTCCTGAACTGAGGTGCAGCCTGGTGCCACGTCACAGCCAACAGAACCACAACAAAAACAACAACAAAGAACTGGAAACCTGCCTCTCCCCGCAACAAAAATACTCACGAGAAGCAAAATATGTATCAGAAATTCAACTCTTAACGTTGATTAAGGCAATTAAGTTTCTCGTAAGAAGGTTGTTTCCATGTCCATTTGTTTTTTGAAGTCTAAAGTGATACTGTACAAGAAACTGTTCATGCAATCTATAAATGTTAGCAGAATTGATGATATTTTGTTTGAGGGCCTTAATTTCATTGGACAGTCTGCAAAGAGATTTTAAGTAGCAAGGCCTCTATCACCAACAAAAGTGTTTGGGAGTGCTTGACATAGAAAATATGTTAAGTACAAGCATTTTTTTATTCCTAAGTTCCCTTCTGGAATCCAGATGAGAATTTTCTTAAAATAAATAAATCAGGTTCTCTTGACTTTTAAAATACTTGGCATCAGCGGTTGAGGAATGTGGGTGGGTATTAAGCGGTTCTTTAGTGGCTGATATTCATGTCTCTTCTTCTACACCAGTGATTCTCAACCCTTTTCATCTCACGGCACACATAAACTAGTTGCTAAAACCCTGCAGCACATCAAAAACATATTTCTTGCCAATCTGACAAAAATAGGTATAATTTTGATTTATTCACACTGGACAGCTATTGTTGTGTTGGTTATTGTCATTTTTTAATTTGACAATGTGAGAGAAAAGAGGTCAGTGCTCCTGACTAAATAGTTGGGTGTTGCATGTTTTAAAAATTCTTATGGCACACCTAATGAAAATTGCTGTCCTAGACCAATCTACTCATCCTTGAACTTCCCATCCCATATGTCTAAACAAATCTTAAATATTATCTTCTCCCTAAACTAACAACAGTTTTTTTCCTTTCCTTTTTTTTTTCAAATCAGGTTCTTTTTTTTGAGAGAAAGAAAGTAATTTCCAGAGGCAGAAATATTATAAGATTTTTGGTGAATGCCTTTCTTGCCTTGTTGGAATTCTGATTACCATAGAAACCCACAACCACAATACTTCAAAGAGTTTGGCTTAATCCCATCATCAAACTGCTCCAACATGGCCCTACCATGGCTCCACCATGGAATACCAAGCACTTCGGGCTCTTTTTCTTAGCCTGGGTGAGGTTCTCATACCAGAGCTGCTTTGCGGCATGGCAAGGTGGACACTCGGGGGCCTGTTGTGTAGTGTTGCCTGTCCCGCTACAGGATGAGCCTAACAGCCCTTCCGGAAAGAGTTTTGCTGACCTTGTTATAGATACAAATTAGTACTTGTACCATTGCCCCACCAGTTAGTTAATCAATTTAAAATAGAGGTGTCATTCTTCTGAAAAAATCTAGTTCACGTGTATAGCTTTGCCACTCATATTAAAATAAAAAGTTCAAAGGGTTTATTAATTTTAAATTGTTTTTATTTAAAAACTGATACAAATTCTTCCTGTCTCCTGCATTTCAGTGAAAAAAATTAATCTATATATTCCAAGAAGAGCCCTTTCTTTATAGCCACATTATTGGGAGTACTCAGGGTATGAAATAAGGAGTTGAAAGCCCAAAGAGGAAACAGAGTTCAAGATAAATAAATATAAGGATAATGAAAAAAGGTATAACTACCCTGCAATAAAAACATGCAGAAATGAAATCCAAAGAATGTCCAGAAAATAATTTTTAAACTCTAAGTCCCAAGAAAATTCATCAATATATCTGTATGCTCATTTAAGGATCCTAAAATAAAAATTTGAAGGGGCTTTTAAGATTTTGCTTGATCTTTTTTATCAATATTGCTTAGAATAATCACAAGTCTCATTTTTTTATGTTAGATTTCCCAGCACTAAGGAAATAAGTTGATTTTTAAAAGTCAAAAAAAATTAATTACTTAACACACTTAAGAATAATTTAGGCCTCAGATGTAAGGCATGGTAACTGCTTTATTTCAATTATCTTTTTTCTGAACTATGATTAAAAAAATAACATACTAGAAATATTTGACTTTTTATATTCTATTTTGCAAATCAATTATAATCCTCTCACATATTTTTACATAAATCAAATAACAAATATTGTCATCCATACATTATCCTTAAATAATTATCAAAGTACATAATGAAATTAATGCTTATAAAATTAACTTTTATAACTTAAATTACATCTAATTATCAAGTCACTAAAAGATGCTACAAAGATAAATGGAATAATAGGGGTATCCTCTCCTTTTTGGGAAGAATACGGAAAGCCATCACATGTTAGAATGTTGTACTGAACTGAGAAAGCCTCACAAAAACGTGCAAATAATCTCTTCTTACATCCTCACCAAATTGAAGCACAAACTAAGGCTACATATCTTTAATATTCCTATTAAATGAATCTGACTTCTCTACTAGCCTTTTGCACTCCTTAGATTTCACTCACCCAGTTTCCACAAAAACTTCGGGGAGCCTTATCAGCCAACAGAACAGTCCTGGTTACTATAAATTCATAGAAAATAAACCATGAATCCTGTTCTGACCACCCGAAGGCCATCTGCTCTCGCAATGGCGCTTGCTGGCTCAGATTGTTGAAATGGACAGCTCCGTTTATTTAGTGCAACAGTTGTCAAAACGTTGTTGCGTATACCGGGGTGTGTGTGCATGTGTGTACACAGTATGTTTGAGTACGTAAGAAACTGTAACAGACCAGATATATCAGCTGGCAAGTAGTAAAAACATAGGCAGAGAAGGAACCAGATTGTGGGTGACCTTGTAGGCCAGGTTTACAAGCTTGGACTTCGTTATAGACAACAGGAAGCTTAAAGCAGGGGGATAGAAATCAAATTATACTTAGGTAGCTCACTCTGTTGCAATTTGAAAGGGACACCTCTGGGGGAAAGATTTAAAATACAGATACAAGTAGGGGAGCATTGTAAATACCATAGGGACCTGTAAATACAATAAAGCAGCTTTAATAGGAAAAGGAAGGAGTAGAAAATACCTAAAATTTTGTCATGATTGAAATAGTTTAGAGTTTTTTGTAGTTCACATACATGAACTTGAATATTATCTTTTAAAAATATATCATTTTATGTAGGATTTATAATAAATAAAGCTGCGGTTTTAAAATTCAACTATGATTTGTCTATAACTCAACAAAGTACTTCTTACAATCCTCTCCTATTCACTGGTCTCAGATGGATGTACCATTTTATTTATCAACTTTTACTTAATCACTTGAAACTTCATATTCTGATGAAGACAATCAATAAACATTTGCTAAAGTTAAAGAAACTAAATAATGTGAATAAATCATCTGGGATATTTACAGTCAGATCACTTTGATAATGTTTCGGGCTGATGTAAAACTTCCTTGTCACCATTATAAAAGTGGGGGAATGACAGCTGTTCACACGACACCCAAATGAATGAACTAGCAGAGTGATTTACACTCTTACTTTAGGTCATCCCAAAGATTAAGGTAGTCAAGAGTATTAACCATCCCAGGATTGTTAATCAAGCGACACGATTATTTGAATGACTCTAAAAATGCCCTACTAATTCACCACACTATACAGTTTGAACATACTGGTGGTCCCTGCATTGGAGAGCTGAAAGAGAACAGCAAAGGGTTTCGAGTGGTCAGTCAGAACTGGCTCTGTGCCAAAGGGTTGAATGGTTTGAGGAAGCCCCTACTGCCACCACACCCTGTGCGACCAGACTGCACAGTGACAGTGCGTGCCGGCCTCCTCCAGGTTCCCGGGTGTGTGTTTGGGGCACAACCTCCTCATTACTTACCTCCTTGAAACTGAAACAGTGACGACTGTCCCTTCTGCAACAGTCTTCTTTGCCACCCCCTAAAAAAGAGGCAAAAGAATTCATAAAATGAAATCCACATAATTATATTGCCTAAGAATTACTGAAAAATACAATAAAGAATGCTGTTCAACTGAAGTGCTGTGGTAAAAATAATAAAAATAGTACAAACAAATCAAAAAGGAAATGGAATAACAATGATTGCTCATAGATTTCTTCCTTCATTATTTGTTTTTAAATATTGAGACTGACTTTGACTGATTGTCATGCTTCTCCTTTCTTAGAATATTAGTTTGAGAGCTGTCTTTTTTTAAATCAGTGAAGTATGGCAGGGGGAGATTATATTTAAATGTATTCGATTTTTATAGAGGTGAAATTATTAGAAAGCCTTGGAAAGATAAATTGTCAGATCATAAGAACATGTCTTTTTCCCATAGTGTGTAGGCTTCCCTTTCTGACTGTCTGAGAAGCCTGCAATTCCAGGTAAAAACTCAGTGAAAACAAGACTTAATTTGCATGCTCCTGTTTCCAAAGTGGCAAACAGTGTGCAAGGAAAGTGTTTGCTTTTAACATTTCAAGTTAAATGTACTCTGAAGGTATAATATGAATTTTCTCAAGTTCTTTTAATTTAATATTTAATACTGTACACTTGGTTTTAAAATTGGATTGTAATATGGATTTGTGAAAAGGTAATAAGTAAAAAACAGAGAGAACACATTTCACCATTGTCTTGGCCCTTGCTTCCTTCTCTGATTGTGAGGGGGCGTGAGGCCAGGCCTGCTGATCAGTTGCTAAAAGAAGATCCCCACCGTCTCTGTGCCAGTGTATGGCTTGCACATGGTTTGAAATCATCATCTCCACATCTGATAAATTGAAAGATACAGCAGTATGAAAAATAGTTCTAAAGGAATGAGTTCTTTCAGTGGTCATCTGGAAAACAGGGCAGACATGCTCAGCTTACAGTTGACCTAGAAATGAGGATATTGATGGATAAATTTCTGTGGATCATGGGCCCCATTTGTTGCTTGCATTGATTAGGCTAGAGACAACTTTTGAGTCTGGGAATGTTTAATACAAAAAAAAATTCATTCAAATGCAAAGTTCTTCATATTTCCATAATGCTATTTTAACATTTTCATACTGAGAATAATGATGGGCCTACTCAATGTGTTTGGACACATGCTAACATATGTATTTATTTCATTATGTTTCAAAATAACTTGAGGTAGGAGTTAGATTATTCATGTATTAAAAGGAAACTCAACATTAGGTAGTACATGTAGGAAACATATGGTGAACTGGAAGAGTACTGCCATTCTCTGCATGTTCTCCTGCATTAACCCAGGATGAGGCAGGACAGAATGAGGTACATACTCGAAATCGGTTGTCATTTTTTTCCCTTTACAACAATGGCCGCCTCCGTAGAACGAACATTTATTTTAATAAACAGCTTGATGGTCCAGATACTGATTGTAACCCCTCAACAGACATTTGTTCCAGAAAGTCTCCCATTTTAAGAGTTTTTACTAAGATGTCATTTATTTTGGGATTATTTAAATTTGTCATTTATTTTAAATGCTAGATATGCCTTAGTCCACAGCTACTGATGAATTTATCTTAGTATACCTAAAATGTGACACAATTTCTATAGTGTAAGAATACTCAATAAATGTTTTGATTGTTTTATTTTGGAATGAAAAAATGAATATTACATTCATATTCTTATTCATGAGATCCAATATCTTCTGTTGAATGTAAATATTACCCACACCTTGTAAACTAATTCTATTTCAGCATTCATGCAAGCAAGAGACAGATGAGTGAGAGAGAGAGAGGAGGAGTTGGAGAGGAAAGAACAGTGACGAGCTGTTTGTTCTTTTTTTTAAAGATTTTATTTATTTATTTATTTTTAGAGAGGGAAGGGAGGGAGAAAGAGAGAGAGAGAAACATCAATATGCGGTTGCTGGGGGCCGTGGCCTGCAACCCAGGCATGTGCCCTGACTGGGAGTCGAACCTGCAACACTTTGGTTCACAGCCCGCGCTCAATCCACTGAGCTACGTCAGCCAGGGCTTGTTTGCTCTTTATATTTGATAACTCCCTACTTAATGAACTAATATATCCTTATTCTCTTACCTCTTTTACCTCCTCTCCTTTTCTATCAACTTTAACATATGAATTAGTTCCCCTAGAACAAGTCAATCAAAATGGAAATTTGAGTAGAAATATATGGAAAATAGTTCTCTCTCTCTCTCAAACACATACAACCTTTATGCACTGTTAGAGACGTGTGAAAACTTAGAGAACCTTTTCCCTCACGTGCACACCCACTCCTCACAGGGGGTTACCTAGAAAGTGCTTTGATTGAGGAAATGGGTTTTAGAGACAAACATTCCTAGATTTAAATCTTGGAGCACATCTGCTGCTTTCTTGCTTTGTGATCTCAGGCCTGCTTAACCTTTTTAAATGTGTTTCCTCATCAATGAAATTGACATAATAATGGTAATTTATATGGTTATTATTTATGTTAGTGGAATGAAATGCTGAGGTTTATGTGTTGCTGTGCATAGAACAATAATGTTCAATAATTTTAACAATTATTTTTATGGTTTACATATGATAATGAGTTTGTGTTTTTGTTTATGGCTTTAACGTGAATGTGTTTTTATAGACATGTTCTTACTCACTTTAAATTTCACAAATAATTATTATCAAAGCCAATGAAATCAAAACCCATTGGACTTTGGCTTTTAAAGGTTTAGGAGGGATGAAAAAGGAGCAGTATGAAATTACAAAAGAAACATTGCATAAGGAAAAGGGTCTCAAGTTCAAATCTCTTATCTAACACCCTTTCACCGCGTGAATTCTGACCAGTCACCTGATGTTTCCTGACCTCAGTCACTTCACCTTGTGAGCACAAGTGACATGACGTCACCTGCAAGAAGGGCACACATCTGGGGCAAACCCTGCATTTTTCCTATTCCTCCAAGACCCAAACTTCATGTTTCTGTGAGTGTTTTTCATACTTGTTTATTTTATTCATTGTTAAGATAAAATCATCATGAACCAAGTGGAGAGATGCTAGACCAGCACTGCCCAACACAACCTTCTGTAATAACAAAAATGTCCTGTGACAGTAATCAATGTGGGAGTCACGTATGGATGGCTATTGAGCACTTGAAATGTTGACAGTGGAATATTGACTAAGGAGCTGAGTTTTACCCAATTTGAGTCAATTCAAAATGGCAAATTTGAAAACTGGCAGGTGTCACGTGCTTATAGTATGAGCACAGACTAGAGTTTGAAAAAGCATCAAGCCAGACATACCTCACAAGCTTAGTCATTGCATGCAAATAAAATTTATCGATTATTATGGGAGTTCATCCCTTTTAGGAGTAATAATTTATAGAGTTATTATTGCATTCGCATTCTTATTCATAAGATCCAAAATCTTCTGTGACCTCATGAGGACAAATAGAGTTTTGGGAAGGGAACCCAGTTAGTTTGTGATAGAGTCTTGACATGCAAAGTGGTTACTTCTTTTATTCACTTTTTTAAATTTAGCTTCTTCTAAAGCACTTTTTCTGTTGTATGAAAAAGGGTTGTTTCTGAAATTCTCCTGATTGTAAGCCCATGGATTGAGTTCCCACTTTATCCCAACTTGAGTCAGATTTTTAAAAACTGTTTGTAAAAATATAATTTTTATTGTATGGCTCTGCCTATGATGTCTTTCTTTCAACACTCAACCCCTGGGAATGTCCACTGTGCATGAACTGGGACAGCTTTTAATGACATTTTATTGGGGAGGGAGTTAAATTCACATGCTTTTCACCTCGCAGAAGTGTAGAAATTCTGCAGCATGATGTAATGGTAAGCACATGATGTTTTCTTCAGGTTTTCCTTGTAAAAGCAACAGTCCTTAATGGAAAACTGTTTCGAACAGATGTTTTTAACTCTAGCGTTGGTACTGCTTAAGTTAAAAGTATGGTGTGTCTTTGAACATTCTTCACGGAGTGCCTTGCTCAAGGTTCTTGACTTTTCATGTGTAATATATATGTTCAGCACTACAATGACACTCTTAATGGTACCTCATGCACAGGGTCCCCAAGTTAGAGAGTGTTTAATGCATCAAGCTGTCTCTGACCTCCACATACATTTTTTTTTAAATAGCAAAAAATAGAATTATGAGAATAAATAAAACCATTATATCTGATAAGGTTATTGGTATTCACCATTTCCAAGATATGATATACAAATATATCAACAAATTATGTATATATATATATATACTCATATAATATTAAAACAGTTACACACAGGTCTGAGTTTGAAAATGGACACAACAAATATATAAACTGAAAAAGATTTAAAGAAGATAAATTATTACAAACTCGAATCTATTGATGTTGAGTCTATGAAAAGACCTTTTATGCTATTGTGTTACGATCTGTGAAAAAAACATATTCTGAGTTGAATATGTTAAATCTGCACACTTTAGTCAGAGTCAAGGGGAGGACCTAATGACATGGCTATTAGTTACATATTTTGAAGAAGACATAAACTGTTGATTCCAGAGGCTTTAATAAAATTTATATTCAACTCTGGCTGGTGTGGCTGAGTGTATTGAGCACCAGACTGCAAACAAAAGGATCACTGGTTCAATTCCCAGCCAAGGCACATGCCTGGGATGTGGGCCAGGTGCTGAGTAGGGGCACTCGAGAAGCAACCACACATTGATGTGTCTCTCCCTCTCTTTCTCCCTCTCTTCCCCTCTCTCATGAAATTAAATTAAATTAAATTTAAAATAAAATAAAATATTTTAAAAATTATATTCAGAAGGAAACATTCCTTAAATCAAGTTATCAGTTATATATTGTTGAACCTGCTTGGTAAAGGTAAAAAACACCAACATGAATTACAAGGAATTGAAATGAGGTTCCCAAAGCAACTGGGAGAAGGGTTGCTCAAATTTTTGCTGTGGAAACCCATCTGGATGAGTAATAAGAATCTCTGTGAAATGAAGTCACAGGGGAGCCAGAGTGGTGGGGGCAGGGAAAAATAGTGGGCACACAAGAGTTCCCACGTTAGCCTTGTAGAGCCTATGGGTTGCCTTGCTCCACTTTCACCAGTGTCCCCCTCCCTTCTCTGCAGTGAAAGGTGGGGGCAGCTTAAAGCCAGCCTTCCAGATCCCTTGGGGATTTCTGGGAAAACCTTTTTCCTCCTCAGATAATCACCAGCTTTTCTTCCTTCTTTCAGCATGGATCACGGTCTTGATGGCTGGCCTTGCAGCAGCAATCACGCAAGCATAAAGGAAAGACAAGGAATCAGCGGTCATGGCTCTGACTGAGTCAGCCAGCCCATGGACCATGGTGAGCCCACGTCTACCTCCAGCTTTCATGGTGTGGAGCAAATAGCAAGCCTCTCTTCACTTAAGGTGCTGCTGACTCAAGCATTCTGTACTTGTAATCAAATATAATCTCTGACACAGTCCTGGGAACAGATGAGAGAGAGAGTGTGAGGGATTGAGAGGGAGAAAAGGAGAGAAAGGAAGAGAGACAGAAGGAGAGGAAAGAGGGAAGAAGAAGAAGGGAAAAAAGAATAATATGCAATTTGGCATGTATCACACTAATTTGACAAATTTGTGCCATTCAATCTTCATAAAACCCACTGTTTCCATCCCCATTTCACCGATGAGGTAAGGAAGGTCTATCAAGTTAGGAATCTTGTCCACCTTACCCATGTAAAATGCAGTGGCAGCTGCTCCATCTGAATCCAAAGCCCACATGCTGAATTTCTTTGTCACATCACCTTGACTTACAACAAAGTGGAAGGAGCACAGAGGTAGACTCTGAATGTGAAGAAGGGGGTGTATGTTAGGGGCAGAATACAGATCTCATCAAAGAACAAACGGGCATAGTGCTTCCCAAATCAATGGGCAAGGGAGTGTTTCCAGGTACCTCAAGGGAGGGTGGACCTGTGGCAAGCAAAAAGAGGATTTCAAAAGGAAGAATAGTAACCTAAGGTGCTGTTACAGATTAAAAGACAGGCACCCCACAGTGAGAACTAATAAAGGACCATCCGCACTTTGGGAAGCAAGCTGTTGAAGAACGTGCTCATAGGTTCATGGTCGGTAGGGCGATGATATGAGCAGCACCAGGAGCTCCTTTTTGTGTCGAGGACCAGAGAGAAGTGGAGTTTATTTCATTTTCTAGAACAGCACTGTCCAAAGGAACGTTCTGCGACAAGGACGATGTTTTGTGTCTATGCTCCTTATTCAGGAACCGCAGCCACATATGCACTTGAAATGTGGCCTGTGCGACTAAGAAACTAAAATTTCAATTAAATTAAATTAAATTAAATTAAATTTAATTTAATTTAAATTTAGATAACCGCATAAGACTATCCTATGGGGCAGCACAGACTACAGCAACAGGACTACAGGGAAAGGCGAAGTGTATATATTGGCCTCAGTTTAATGTCAGATGAAAATATGAGAATCCCACTGAAAATATACATGTTGAAAAATCTAAAGACACTCCTGAGTTTTAATCATACTTAAATTGTGGACCAGCATTTGCCCATGTTAAACCCTACCAGAAGAGGTCTCCTCCACTGGCTTCAGTAGCACAAGGAACTATGTCTCCTTATTGTCTTCTCTTTCTGTTTTATACATTTTTTTTGTCTGCTCGTTCTCCTATTTTTGAATGCTGGGGCTCTCCAGGGGTCTTTTCCTAATACTCTTGTTTTCTACCACTAAAGACAATTTCTGGTGTCTCTCATTCATTATTATAATCTCCATCAACACTAACACTTACCTTTGGGTCACGCAGTAGTCCAAGCACTTTGAAAGTATTAATTTACTCAATTTTCACAACAGGAAGATGAAGTAGATAATGACATTGCTGCCCTTTTACAGATGAAAATACAGAGGCTCACAAAGGTTAAATAATTTTGCTCAAGGTTACCAGCCGGTAAGTTACAGGGATGGGAATTGAACTCAAACAGAATAACACTACGGTCCAATTTCTTATCCTGTACACCTCACTGCCTACGGTATGGTTTCAGGTGTCGCTTGATTTTAACTTCTACAGGTATATTTGGGGTACATAGACTGGCCCATGTATGTCCATCCTGATAATGCAATATTTGGCTTAATACCTTCTTATGAACTCCACTCTGCTGACTATGTGGATGTTCCAGAATTTTCTCAAACTGAACAAGGACAAAATGAAACTATTATGTCCCAGCCCAACTCATCCTTCCTGTATCCGGCGATGAGCATTACCAGCTACCTGAGGGCACAGATGACGATCCCAATGATCACTCTTCTATTTCCAATTGTTTATTGGTTTTGCTGTTTTGGGGTCTTCACCTTTACATTTGTTGTTCCTTTGCTTAAAAGTACTTTGCCTCTTTTGCACATCTTCTTAGAACTTTCTCTTCTGTATCCTCCCCCCATCCTATGTATTTTGAAGATTTACCATCATGCCTCATTTCCATAGCTTGGCTTTCCCCCACTATCTCTAAGGGAAGAAACTACATAGCATGCTTTCGTTGCCTCAGTGCCCGTACCCTGTACTTTATTGCCTGGTCCATAGTGGGTCCTCAGTAAAAGTTTGGTGAGTGGCTGAATAGATGCAGTTTGCTCTTATTAGAACTACCACACCACTTTGATAAAATGCCAGAATGGGGAGATGCTTTGGGAAATTCATGGTAGGAAGTGCAACACTGTCCCTTTCCTTCTTGCCAATATAACTGAAACTGTTCTCTCCTCGGCATGCATTTTCTCACATTTGGGGGAAAGCAACGCCACTCGGGAGATTATTTTCCCTTGGTAGAAGGCAGTTGGCAAGTCTTCTGGAGGAGAAGGGTGGGGCCCCGGGGAGAGGGAAGACCACACACAGGCAGCAACACGCAGAGACTTTCATTCCGGCTTCATCCCCCTACTGCACCCTCTTCAAGAATGTCCTTAAATCTGGCAGTTATTTCTGAGGCAGTTATTAGAAAACATGTAAAGTTCCAAGAAAATGTATGATTTCCCATGAAAAATCCAGCCTCTGTGTATTTTCTGAAGTTGAGGGAGCATTTAAGAGCTATTTTCTATTCTTAGGAAGAATGTGGTGGGGGAAGGTGGGGACTCTGTTGATTCCTCACAAGTTATGAAAAATAATTTAAAGGGAAAAGCACAAGTTCTTGCAAAAACATGTGGAATTACTGTGAACCAGGGAAGTAAAATCCTGCGTATGAGTCAGATGTCTTCCTATTTAGTGAGCAGCAGCTATTTTCAAAGCGTGCCTCTGCTTGTGCGGACAGCACGCACAAGGAGCTAATTCAGTAATGATAGCACTGCTAATGATGATGAAAACTAATATATTTTATGACTTGTTTGTTCCTTTCCAGTCATCGTTGTAGGTGCTTTGCATACACTAACCCACACAGTTCAAAAAATCAAACATGAATATACAGAGAACTTTTCAAAGAAATCATATAGTTGAGGTAGTTTTTAGTACTTAGTGTTGTATGAGTGAGAAAACTAAAGCTCAGAGTGGTTAAAGGTCTTCCTGTCAAGGCCCTGCAGCTAGTGGGTGTGAGAACCAAAAATCCCAGGGCATCTAAACCCACATGGGTGGGTTCAAATGAGTGCTATGGGTGAAGATCCCAGTGCTGACCGGGTCGCTTCACCTCCCGGACTTCTCTTGGAGGCCGAATCCCAGCTTTGCGTGGATGTAATTTTCTTACCCATCCATTAAAGTGCTACTTTTATTGTGTGGATCTAAATGACTATTATGATATATGGAAATATATTTAATTTATTTCACAGGGATAGAAACATTCCATAAGCTGGCCCAAGTTAAGGCTCAATGTGAAATCATTTCATGCATGGCAAGCATCACTCTGTGCCTGAGTCCAGCTACGATTTTAAGGAAAGAGGAAGAGTCCATCTAGGCATCCAGTAATCAGATACGAAGCTCCTACCCTGTGTCGGTAGAGAGGTGGACATATGACTAGAGGCCTTCCGCAAGGGTGTTTGGTGTCAAAAAGAGTATATTTTTATTTCTAGATTGAGCTAATACTTTCCACTGGTTGTCATTCTTTTTGCAACTCTTTTTGTATGGATCTTAAGTGTTTCTGTCTTTTCCCTTGACTTTGTGAGAAGTACAAGCATATATACCCATAAGAAACAAGAAAAAAGTGACAGAGTTGGAAAGACATGAACTTTAAAAAGTAATTGTGACAAAGGGAAAGAAAGTAACTGTAAATATAGGAAATGGCTGAAAAAATCTAAACTCAGCTGAAAAAGAGGACAGGATATTGGGGTCACGCATGGGCCCACCAGGTCTCTGTGGGGTCAAGTATCGACAGTGGTATTAAGTTCCTGCTTAGGAGATAAAGTCACACCTGGTATGCGCGCTGGCCCTGGAGAAATGGGGAAAGTTCATGTTCTTAGTACATGGGTCAGGCTAGACCTGGGTCATTTAGTTCAGTGACTGGATGTAATTTAACCAGGAAGAAACATCAGATTCTTTTTTAAAAAATGTTAAAGCCAGAACTGCACTTGGGAGTCGTGACCACGCATCACATACGCAAGATGAGAGGAGCCTGGGGAATATGAGAAAGCAGAGCCTCCGGACGGAGTCCTGGGAATGGGATAGAATTAAATGAAAGGAACCCCTTCCCATAAGTGGTTTTCTTTATTTGTCTGTTTGTTTGCTTTTCTGTTTGTTTGTTTATTTTAAACAATGAGTGTACTAAGGATCACACAAGTGCTATGTGGGCTTATACAAAGGGGTGAAAAAGGTCGAGAATAGAAGGAAAACTCAACCCTCAGAGCAAAGGTAGGACTGGAGAGAAAGACGCTTACAAAGGAAAATAAAACTGCATATTGTGGAGGCTCAAAATTAATTAAATATCTGCAGTTTATATGTGCACTAGGACAAACAAAAGGTCAGCATTCTGTGGCCTGATTGACTTTGGAAACCCCGTATCTAATGTGGGCAAACCTTATACACTCTGCATTCAGTTAGTGCTTAGAACATTCTCTGACCTTCCAAACAAACAGGGCTTTTTATAGAGGTCTGGAAAATAGAGAGCAACGGCCCCTTGTGTTCCATTTGACATTACACTAGATGTTCAGCCATATGAGTCCCTCTATCAAACAAAAGAGCCAGCTGCATCCGTGTCATCCAAAACCTGGAGTTCTCTTCAGTTAGAAGCCTCGGGAAAATCACACCAAAAATCAGTTTATTGTCAATGAAAACAGAATTCAGGCTAGAAGAAAAAGCCTCTCGCTCTGCACTTGTTTAGAGACATGTGTAGATTAAAAGGGAAATCATTTTCCAGAGGAATTCATACAAGGAAGTACCTCAAAGGGATTTATTTCAGGGGTGGGAAATGACAATAAATATAGTGGGGGGGAGAGTGAGAAGAAGAGGAAGAAGAGAAGGAACAGGAGGTAGAACAGTGAGCAACGGGAGAGGAGGTGGAAAACAGAGGACAGATTATAAAGACATTTCCTCCCCGTGCCAAGATTTAAAAAAAAATATATTATCAAGTTTTGCCTCACAACTCCTTTGGGAGATAGGTTTGTAATTATATGCATTGCACAGAAGAGGAGCACAAGGCTTTGGAAAGTTATATAAGTTGCCCACAGTCTCATATTTAGCAAAATTACAGCCGGACCTCCCACCCAAGTCAATCTGTCGCCAAACCGCACGCATGCCAGACAAGACCAGGGGGAATTTTTAAGTGATTTCATCTATGTCCCAACTACCAAAGATAGGTGTGTGGGTGCCAAAAGCTGAGCATACACAAGTGGACCCAAAGAAGAGGTTTTCTTCATGGGAGAAAGTTTGGAAGGTAAGTTTAAACTAACTATTTCATATACCAAATGTGAATAAAGTAGATTATTATTATTTTTTAAACGCCCCCTTTTCGCCCAATCTCACTCAATTGTCTCCGTAGTTGATGCAGTCATTTGAATTCTAACACAAAGAGATGAGAACTGCACGTGCCCTTGAGGAAGCAAGAAGAGGAAGGAAGGAGTTTCTAGGCAGGGAAATATCACCTACTAGCTTGAAACTGCAAACAGAAAGGACTGGATTTCCAGGGGCTTCCAAGACAGGAGTCTCTGCCTCCCACTGTTTGAGCATGATTAATGAATTGACGTCCTGTGTGCCACTTTGAAAACACACCAAATGTGCTTAGTTTGGCAGGCTAGTAAAGGAAGAACTGTTCATACAGAACAAAAAAGCCTGCTGTTCGCCAGCAGCTATTAACTCGTGGCTATATCAACACTTGTGCTGTTAACAATAATCTTATCCAAGAGTCTATTCTTGTAGAACCTCAGGGGTTGAAGAAATATTTTATTGGCAGCATCTCTAAGCCTATAAGCAGCAATATGTCTTGACAGAAGGAAGCCACGCAATTCTCACCTAGTCTTGGGTTTACTTTCTTATGAGATAATGTGACGCTGGAAATGAAAAGCGTTCCCCCTTCCCTTCTCCAAACTAATAGGTTTTACATTGAAACCCTGGGTGTCTTAAATGTTTCAGTACTCACAGACTCTCTCAACTTGTACGTCCTAGGCTTCTGATCCTAACCTCCCACACAGAAGCATTTTGATCCTATGCTCACAAGAGCACTTGACAAT
The DNA here is from genome assembly GCF_004126475.2 of Phyllostomus discolor. Classification (NCBI taxonomy): domain Eukaryota; kingdom Metazoa; phylum Chordata; class Mammalia; order Chiroptera; family Phyllostomidae; genus Phyllostomus; species Phyllostomus discolor. The sequence continues at coordinate 204,868,311 of NC_040903.2, forward strand.
ATTGAGGTGGTCTCAAGATTAGATCTATCTCATGACCAAATACTGTTGAAATACCTCGTCTTGTTGTGCAATACTGGCTCTTAGTTTTGGGAGAAACTATAAACCTCCACTTAAAGTAAAAGTTTTGTTGTCTTGAAAAGATGCTTAGTGCTAGAAAAGGGAAAATTAGAAGTGGTGGCAAACTAAGTTTATATAATAGAAAGCAGAAAACATAGCTTAGGGCACAGGTAGAAAAGTTCTACAGCCAAGTAATAATTTCTGTCTCCTGGGTGCAGAAGGGAGTGTAAAGAGAAGAAGATAAGTGTATAAACAGGCAACAGTGGGTCCTTGGCAATAAGGAGTTACCTGCGTCTAGAAATTTGTTGGTTTACCTTATAATTTATCTTTATAGTTTCAACTTCTTGGGACATTTGTGTCTTTTGTCCCACATATTTGTGCAACAAATATTCACCGAGTGTTTATAATTTGCTAACACTTCTTAGGTCCTGGGACCATAAAACATAGTGGGACAGTTCTCTGCCACCAAGGCGCACATGTCTTGTGAGTGGAGATAATAGCAGGAAGTGACGTAAGAAGGGTATACAGATAGGCTGGTTATGGAGCCAAAGACACGGGTACCTGACTAAACGACAGGCTGCTAGAAGGTGAGATCATTCAGCTGTGTTTTAAAAGGTGAATAGAAATCACAGAAAAAAAATGAAAAAAAAATCTTCCAGGATTGAAAGAAGAGCATGTAAAATCTGAATTTTAAGAGATGCTTAACAAAACTTAACTGGCTCCGTAGAATTGAAGCAAACCTGTGTTCATTAGTAATGAGAAGCCATCCAATCATGAAGTGTGTTCAGTGGATGCCAAGAAGAAAACTCAGGAGGTGCTACCTTCAAATAGTGTTTCCATATGGCTATTCAACCTTATACGTATTACTTGTACTTGATTATTCATTAGGCAATTATTTATTGCATGCATACCGACTCAGATGGTGCAGTGATAAGGAGGGAAAAGGAAGTAATGGGATAATATAAGAAAGATGACTTACCGAGTCCCCCACACCAAAGATGTGCTGGAAACCCCAATAATGTGGCTGTCACCACCATCTTCTCCCTCCCATGTGCTTCGGTGGCAGTGGCTTCACATGCACAGCATAACAGCCAGATGATTACCTTCTAGGAGCCCCGCCTTTGTGACAGCACTGTCATTTGAATGTAGTCGCTCCTCACACATATATGTGTATAAAACAGAAAAGGAAGCACAAGCTCAGAGCCATCACATTGGCAGCCTGGTCCATGCTCTGGTACATTAATTGTCCTTAGAGAAATTATTTAATTTTCACAATAGTTTGTTTGTCTTGTTTACTTTTCCAGCAAGTAGATTGCGCATGATGCCCTTCAAGATTAATTCAACTCATAATTATTTGGTTCATCAAAGAATTCACTTCCCTTTAAGTCATAATCTTTTTCTAAACATCGAGTATTTGTACAGCACTCAGCTAGATACTTGATACTCAAAAGATAAAATGAATGATGAGTAAAATGGTTGGTGGAAAATTAACAACTGCTAAAATTCGCTAAACACCATGAAGTGTTTAAAGCTTCGTATACGTTAACTCTTTTAAATTCTCATTAGGATCATATGAGGTAGGCATGATTATCTCCACTTTACAAATGAAAAACCTAAGGCAGGGAGAGAGATTAGGTGATTTGTCCAAAATAACAGAGCTGTCTGGGTCTAGCCTTTACTCTAAATCCCTGGCCCATGCGTGTTCTGGGCTCAGAAAGCAATTTGATGTGGATTAAGCACAAGGCGGGCAAGAGAGAAAGATCAAATGAAAAGAGGAGGATGAAGCCAGCCTGAAAGGGTCTAGAATACTGTGCTAAGAGAGACATGGACATTAGCATACAGTGGGGGAAGTAGGTTGGATATAAGAGAACTCAGTAAAACAGTTAAGATAAACAATAGCTGAATGATACTTTCATTGCTCAGGAGACATAGAGACAAAAGGGAGAGGTGGGGATTGTAGTGAAATGGAGAGACCTTGCATTTTTGGCAAAGGGTTACAGTGGGAGCAATGTGGAGACAGCCAATTAGCCCAGCAGGAGAAATGTCAATGCAATTTTGCCAGTTGCTCTTTTTTTTTAAGGAAAAGCAGTAAATATCAGCTGACAATTCTCCAAATGATGAAATGTTGGCCAATCTATTCTTTTATACACCATGGACCAAACAACACATGCTTGCTGACCAGATGTAACCAGTGGGTGCCAGATTGTAATTGGGTGACATAAGCGCTTTTAAAAATAGTTCATTTGAAATGTTTTCACCTGCAAAGCAATGTAAGCACATTAGTGTTTTGGGAAAGATAAACCCAGTGGTTTTATAAAAAACAGAGTTAAGAGGGGAAGGCCAGTTAGAAGATTACTGCAGGAGAAAAGACGATGACAAAGACTGGAGCCAGTGACAGTCAGAAAGGCCAGCCAGGACAGAGTTTTCAGAGTATGACTGATCCGCTGAATGTGGCTGGTGCTGAGAAAGAAGGTATCAAAGATAATCCGGACTGTCTAGCTTCAGTGATTAGGAGAATGGTAATGTATTGATGGGGACGAGAACCATAAAGGAAGAGGACACGTCTGAAGCAAAAAAGTGAGTTCAATTTGAGACGTGTTGAAATAGGGTTTAGGAAGCATTCAAATAGTATCAAGCTCTTCTTGGCTTTCTATTGTGAAGAGTAATCATGCCTTAGATTAAGTCACATCCGATCCACTAATCCCAGTGACTTCCTTGAAAACACTGAGAACTTCAAGCATTGCTGAAAGAAACTTTTTATTCGTGAGAGTTTTGAGCACCAAATCAATTATCGACAAGATTTAGTAACAACAGGGTTGTAAAAAAGAGTTCTTTTAAAAGGTTTGCCTCATGCTTTCTTTCCTGGAAGTTTTTATTTTCGTCTCTTGCATATAGGTGCCATTGCTGCAGGCAGCAAATCCATCAGAGGGAAACAGTGTTCACCATGGACAATTTTGTTTTAAAAAAAACAACTTGGAAATTTTACTTTTAGTTCAGTATTACGTTTCCTACAGGTGGGCAATCGAGTTTCGGGAAGTTTTCTCCCTTTATTTTTATTGTTGACACTCTTTAGAGGTCCCCATTGCCCCCACTTTGATCCTCCTCCAGGCCCTGCTCCCCTTCCCTCTGTCCATCACCACGCTGCTTTCCATGTCCATGGTTTGTACATACCTTTGGCTAATGTCTTTACCTTCTTTCATCCAGTCCCTCCCCTCTAGTAGCTGTCCATCTGTTCCATGTATCCATGCCTCTGTTTTTATTTTGTTCATCAGTTTATTTTGTTCATTAGATTCCACACATAAGTGAGATCATATAGTATTTTCTTTTCTCTGACTGGATTATTCCACCTGGCACAGGAATCTCCAGGTCTATACATGCTGTCACAAAAGGTAAGATTTCCAAGCAGCCTGAGTACCTATCAGGAGAGGAGTAGGTGTACATTGTTACTGGCCATCGTGCTTTACTTGTTGCTGTTGATACATTTTAAAGGACCTTGTAATCAAATACAACAATAGATTTATGAATAGTAATTAGAGATTGAAATTAAATAAAATTTTAGTTCCCTTGGTCACTGTGAACTTTTATTTGATTAATTCCTTGAAGAGAAAGGTGTGAGTCTGAGTGTGTGTTGCTGTGTGTGTGTTAACACCTCCCCTCCATTTGAGCCCTTTGAAACAGGGCTCAATATGTCCCGGCTGGTGTGGCTCAGTGGACTGAGTGCCGGCCTGTGAACCGAAGGGTGGCCCATTGGATTTCCAGTCTAGAGCACATGTCTGAGTTGCAGGCCAGGTTCCCCAGCAGGGGGTGTGTGAGAGGCAACCACCCATTAATGTTTCTCTCCTTTCTCTCTCCATTCCCTTCCCTAAAAATAAATAAATAAAATCTTTAAATAAATAAATAAGCAAAAAAAAAAACAGGGCTGAATCTATTCTAAGAGAAAAGTGGAATCATATAAACTGAAATATATATTGACATCCATGGCAATTAAGTAGGTAATATCTTGGAGTAAATATAAACATACATATGTATAAGGATACTTTCATTCATTCAGCAAACATTTATTTTTATGTCACAGAAAAAGACTTTGTGCTAGCCAGTGCTGAGAAACTCGGGAAGAAACACATAATTTCTGGCGAGAAGCAGCTCGGAATCTGATGACAGATATGTAAATAATTGTAATGTGAAGCAAAAATTACCAGAAGAGAAGGTAAAGGCCATTGGAGGACTCTGAAAGTTACGAAGTCGATGAGCGACAAATGAAGGTCGTGTTCACAAAGCGCGGTCCTCGTGCTGCTCTGCCAGGATATTCCCCGTTGACCTGGCTCACCCAAACCTAGAAGATTTCTCTCCTTCTCTAACCTTGTATACTTCAGCACAGGTCCTATCTAAGAAGCAGTTTCAGCTTTTGATCAATAAACCCAGAAGCTATTCTAAGATTAATTTTAAACCGTGTCCTACGCACAATCTTGCCGTTGTCTAAGGTATACATATGTTAGAGAAATACTTGTTTTTTTCCAGATCTTTAATGTCAAGAGCAAGTTGTGACTCACAAAATTTGCTCTTTAAAGCCTACCGCATCTCTCCCCCGATTGGTGCATGGGAGTTCTAATACGCCCACAGATGTTAATAAAGGATCTTTTCTCTCTATACTTAAAATAGCACTGCACACTAATTAATATTTGGCCAGGACCACTTTAGTCTCCTTTATAGCCACATCATTGATAGAAGTCGGTGTGCTGGCACCTCTACAGGAGCTCATGTCCTTTGTGACTTCCCATTGCTTTACTTAGACCATAGATACCAACTGTGAAGATGGCCCCGGGTCACCCCCGGGTGACAGAGGGTCAGTGGTGGGGCAGGATCCCGTAACTTTGTCTTGTCTTTTGATTGCCTGCAGGGTGGTCACCCTTTTACTGCATAGAACGCCAAGTTTAGGAGTTGACATTGTTCTAATAAAATGAAAATGTGGGTTATTTTGCTTCCTCAAAGACATTTAGGTGACTCTCCCACAGTCCCAGAGTTAGTGGGGAACAGACTTCATTTCAAACATCATGGTGTCTCAGTGAGAGAGCCCATTATAAATAAAGTTTAACTTCTTGCTCCTAGCCAGTCCGTAGCTATTTTGTGACCTCTGAAAGGTATTAAACAGTTCTATGTCTCAGTTTTCCCAGATGTAAGTTAGAATTGATAGTAATCTAATTATTTTAAAGTTTTTTTAAAAGCAAATTAGCTTTACCTATAACCAAAAGATACATGCTGGGAAAAACACAAAATGTATTAAAAGAGCAATGAGGTTAATTGCCTTTATATGCTTTTCATCTGGGCTGATATGAAGAGTAGCTCAGGTTTTGCTGGAAACATGGGTCAAGATATCATCTACATATAATGGCCAGCTGGGAAAGTTGTTTTACATTTACATAATAGTATCCAGAGGTGCCAGTTAAAAGAAACAAAACATTAGAAACACAGGTGACCTCTTTCATATTATGATGGTAAAATAATGAAGTAATCATGGGTTGAATTTTCTGTTTTAAGTATTTTGAAAAGGACGTTCCTCCTCGAACTGTTTTGTTGCACAAATAAATAATTGTATAAAATGAAGAGATTGTCTTAGGAAACCGATCCTGGCATCCTGGTTAAAATGTAGATTCTGACTCAGTTGATCTGGGACAGGGCCTACAATTCTGCATTTATAACAAGTGCCTAAGTGATAATGCTACTGTTGATCTGCAGACCATTCTCTGAGTAACAAAGTTTTAAGATTCAGCCTTTTCCTTACAAAATTCATAGCCGAGAAAAGCTTTTGTACATAGACACCAGGAGACAGTCACCCAACTATTCTTAGCAATATTGTACACATAAAATGTAGAAATAAATCATTAAATAATCATCATTTAATAATTATTAAAACAGTAATAGTTTAATACAGTTTTTGGCCTATTCACACAGTGGAATAGTATGCATCAGTGAAAACTAATGTTCTATTGATAACATAAATGTACCTATAGAGTAAAATAAACAATGTGGAACTCTACGTAAAGAATAACAGTTTTCATATGTAAGGCACAAACAGTAATGAAACTAGGCAATAAAAACAGTAATAAAACTAAATATTAGAAACATATTTAAAAGTAGCTTTAAATAACTAAGAAATAATATGTAAAAAGTCAATATGTGGCATACAGTATATTCAGTGTGTGTTAGGGAAGCATGAATAGGAGCATGCTATACAGGTAGCTTAAATAGTTTTTTGTAAAATTCTACCACTTAAATTAGCACGTGAGTTCACAATTGTAGCGACTCTGTTTCTTACCTTAGGTATTGCCTATCATCTTTTATTTATATCACACACTAAAAGAGAGCTAACAAAAGGTCTGGGAAAAAATCTAAGCTTGAAGAAAGGGTAGAAGAGGGCAGCAGATGGGAAGAACAGCGATACCTTTTGCTGTGCATGTAGTTAAATAGTTCGATTACTTTCACCAACGTGTACTGTGACCTCATGAGACGGGAGAGCAGTACTGGGACAGGTGCCAGCCTCTCTCTGTCTGCTGGTCAGACTGCGCTGTCCCAGGACGGCACCTCCTCTTCCGTGAGAGGCTTCCCATAGAAATCCACGCGTTGTATTCTGCATATGGATGTCTTGGTTTGCTGGCACCGCATTTGGTTATTTTTTAAACATTAGGTGTAACTTTTCTAGTGGGAAATTTGACACTCCAAACCTTCAGATTTCTAGCTCTCTTGGCTTATCAGAAACTCTGACAAACACTGAGCCCCTCCCGATAAACATGCACAGCTCCCAGCTGAGGCAGAGGGGCGGCTGCACCGCCTTCATGAGCGTGCTCACCACGTTGCCAAATTCTCCACCCGAATGCTCTCCACTAGACTCTGATGTCATGCCTTGCCCCACACCGTAGTGGCACCTAACAGAAGTTTATACAGGGGGGAAGGTTCGCTCCTGCGGGGTTTTAATGTCTGGTTAGTTTGAATCCTAGTTCAGTCTGTTACTCGTGTGTGACTGTCAACAACCTAGATTTTAACTTGCCCAGTTTCATCTGAAAAACTCAGTTTTTTCCTTTATAACTTGAAGGGCTAATAGTATGCACTTCACAGAATTTTGTCCAGTAAAACACTTTGCAGAAGGACTTGCATAGAAGTAAGTGCTCAATAAATATTAGTCAACAGTAAAATCAGTAAGCATTCAATAAATATTAGCTGCTGCTGCTCTTATCGTACCTTACAGTCTTTGTGATGAAAGATTATCTTTGCAGATCTATGCAAATCTCAAAGAAGCACATCATAATAAAAGGGAGGCATATACAGTTATAATAATCTCAGTTTCAGACTTCAGCGGGACTGACAAATCATTCAGGAATTCTTAAAGGGAGAAGGCAAGTAACTTCAGGTAAGATGAAGAGAATATTAAAAGAGAATAATTTCAAGCTGTGGTGGTGAAAGAAAAAAGAAAAACAAAGCGGAAGAAATATGCAGTGATGAAAAATGGGTGTAGAAAAAAAATGAAAAAGAAAAAGCAGAGCTCCTGGCAAGGGAAGCCGAATGTTATGCCACATCAGAGACATAAATGTGGGGGATGTTTCCAGAGAAAGAAAAGAAAGAGAATAAGAGAGAGCACAAAGTTATGACTAAATAAATAAAAGAAAGGAAAACCAAAAACATTTTAAGCCCATAATAAATGAAACTCAAGTCCAAACAAGAAAAAGAAACTAGAAAAAGATATTGTGCTTCATAAATGTGAGGGATCTCTTGGTTTTAAGGAGTCACGCGTGGAAAGGGGGTAAGAGGTTTTGTGTAAAATGTTGAAAGACAAATAGGATGACTGTGAACATACATAGCCAAACAAATAATGAGAGTAAATAATTAAACGCAGAATTCAGAGTTACAGTTTCGGGGCCCAGAGTAAACAAGGTTGTCTTGTTGTGAGTGTAGGAATAGGGCAAGAGATGCCCCTGAAGTAACCACATTTGCGGCCATCGCATTCACTGAACAGGGCAAGCAGACAGTCAGGTGATTGTGGATGTGAATTGCTGAAAAGGGAAACCCGGCTGGACTTCCTCTGCTGTGGCCACACTCTCGCTCCTGCCAACGGCACTGAGAAGCACAACAGATCAATTACTTAAGGGTATGTCTCCTTTCCTTAAAAAGGAAAAAACGGTCACCTTGGGGGGGAATAAGAGATTTGTTTTTAAGAAATAATTTGATAAGACTAAAAAAAATAAAACCAAACAAAGAATGTATATACATAGAGTCAGGCTGAAATGGACACGGGATTTAAAATGTTTACATGTAGCCCTGGCTGGTGTAGCTCAGAGGATTGAGCATGGGCTGTGAACCAAAGTGTTGCCAGTTCAATTCCCAGCCAGGGCACATGCCTGGGTTGCAGGCCAGGTCCCTAGTGGGGGCCATGTGAGAAGCAACCACACATGATGTTTCTCTTCCTCTCTTTCTCCTTCCCTTCCCTTCTTTCTAAAAAAAAAATTAAATAAAATGTTTACATGTATACACATGCTTAAAAACTGGGAAAATACCTGTAGAGGGTCACTCACAGGATGGTTAGGTTTATATGTAAGAGAAAATAAAAGAGTTTGCCTCCTCAAATGATTACTCTGATAGCTTCCCTGAGAGCTGGATACATTGGAAATGCCATTTGGAAGATGATGGCATTGTCAGAGAATAGAGACGTGGTTCTAACACCAGGGGAAAAGTCAAGGTGAGAACACGTTTCCTCCTTTGTGAGGATATCAGACCGTAGTGGAGAAGCGGGTGCTGGAGGAAGCCCTCTGAGGAGAAGGAGTGAAGCTCAAAGAAAGAATAGCAGCCAAGACATTCCCAGTTCCGAATCTATGTAAGGAGAGCAGTGGGGAGAACACAAGGATGGAAGACTGGAGCACAAATCAGAGAGCAAAGCGAGGGCCATTTGTATTGACAGGGTCAAAGAGAAGAAAAAAGAAAAGAAAGTCAAGGCTAAAATAACGACTCCCTGCACAGGCGTCTCATGTTGTTCATGAAGAGAGGAGAGTGTATTGGATTTAGAGATCAAAGTGGACAGGGGAAGAAAACATGGTAAGAGAAATCGGATAAACTGTTTCAACTTTAAAGAGAGTTTTATTTCAAGTATGTGGATTTCTACCAGGAAAGAGATCAAAGGTACAGAACTCAGTGATTTGGTGTGAGACCTCATTCCACAACCTGGACACATGGAAATCAGTGAGCTGATGGAGAGAGATGTGCCGAGGCTCAGCCATCTGACCTTAAACTGGATGTCTTGGTTCAGCTTAAAAATCATACGAGTAAAAGTGAAACAGCTAATGTAACAAAGGAAAGAGTCCTAAGACAATATTTTTAAATACATTTGAGAAGTTACCATAAGCTGGAAATGGCAAATGTAGCTGTGATGATGAAAACGGTTTTGTCGGGAAAGAACTGAGTCTAGCAGAAGGCGTGATGCAGCCCCTGCATTCCTGGGTCGTAAGGTGCTTGGTGGATTGCAGTCTGGTTCACAGCAAAGGACGGCACTGCTAAGGTTATTTCACACCATTTAGGTTAAGAAAACCTTGCAGGAAGGTGATGTCCGTTAAGTTGAAAATGCATAAGAACATGATATACATCGGGTCTATTACCATTATCCAGGAGGGTGGAAAATAAATTCAATTGATCAGGTGCTGAGGTGGAACTATTTTTTACCCATTTCTATTGTGAAGTCTTCAGAATTTTTCCAAAGGAAAAAAAAACATGTTTGATTTGAAAGAAAATAAATGTAAAGATGGAAAAAAAAGGCAAGGATAAGCTGCATGGGCCCTGTCATGTCTTATAGAGCTGAGATTGTTCTGGAAATAATGAAAGCAAAAGAGATGAGTAAATTTAAAACATGTGACAAGTATATAGCAAAACATGGAGAAAAGTACAACGCCATAAAAGAAAAGGCAAGCAAGATATATTGAAACTGCATAGAGTGACAGATGATCTTTGTATCTGCTATTATTCAAATTTCACAACCAAATGATTTAAAAAAATCTTCATGTCTATTTTACAAATTAGAACATTGAGAATTAAGAAGGTTAAGTAACTTGTCCAAGGTCACACAGTGAACAAATTTAGAGCTAAAATTTAATTCACTGTCGTTCTTACTCCTCAGCTTTTATCTACACACCATTGCCTTTCAAAACAAAGACATAAAACTGAGAAATAAAGGGAAATACAATTATATGGAAGCTGTATAGTTGAAGGATGAGTGTATTGTCTGCAGAGCATGAGACAGCAACAAATTTAGAAAAAAAGGAAAACGAAAGAAATGTTGGCACAATTTCCCCTCACTTGTCAGTTAAAAAAGGATCTTTTACAGTATCGTGCTAACGTCTATCTGACCACCTGAGCATTTGGGAGCTGAGCTGTGGGCTAAGCAGCCATGCTAATGGCACGGAGCTGCAATTTGGAGCTCGAGTTCTAGTTAGGGAAATAATTCTTCCTGAATAATACATAATTAAAGTAGATGAAGTGTTACTTGACTTCTCTTTTGCTGCTCTTCAAATATATCATTGCCACTATGCATAATTAAAGAAGCAGTTATCCTTAACGTACGCCATCAGGCAGCTCCAGGTAACACTTACTCACTGTCCTCACGCAGAGATCACTGGGAGAATGGTGAATGTGGAATCTTTTCACTCCTTAAGAAATCCTGGAAGGTCACATTGGAGGATTTACATTAAGGCCAGTCCTTTTTTCCCCTCGATGAAATGGTGCCTATACTTTGGTTGTAAAGACACATGATCATTGCAAGTTCCAAGGGGCACATAGTTAAGCAGTCAAACGGATGCTATGAAAACTAACATAAATTTTTTACCTATACTGTATTAGAAATAAATTAACAAATAATAGTAAAGTATGATGCTACTTTTGTTGAGGTCCACTTTCATAAGGTTTTTTATGAAATAAAATGAAATATTTAATGAAAAATATTAATGAGACACATCATAATATTTATAGGCAATGTTTTCCCTTATTCATTATCTGATATTTCTAGAGTAAAAAAATCCATGAAATATAAATTCATATAAATATATATTTATAAATATTTACATATAAGCAGCTTGAATTCAAAAGTAAATACCAATTGCAAGTCATTCTTAGACATAGAAACTAACATGATTATCACACTGACTGTAGCTGACTTTAAGTGATTTGTATGATATAGAATGTTTTTGTATCAATGAACCCAGAAGTTGTGGAAATTTAAACATCAGTTTCATACCCACAGCAATAACTAATTTAAGCAAATTAAGAATGCAAATAATCATGAACAAAACTCTAAATGTTATCTAAAATATTATTTATATCAATATTATATTAATTATAATCATATTAATATTTTAATTATATCGCTATATCAATAATGCTAACCCCTAATGTTTACTGAGGTTACTATAGACAATATACTTTTCTAAAGTGTTTTATATCACTCTTTAATTGTTGGAATACTCCTGTGACACAGATGCTGTAACTGTTCCGTTTTCATGAGCAGAGAGGCAGAGGCAATGTTGCCGCCACATCCATGTGGCTGAGCAGTAAGCTCATCAACACGGTTTCTCGTGAACACACAGATAATCAGGCAGGACTGCTGTTTCTCACACCTTATTGCTCATTAATCGCTAATCCTGAGGATCTTAAAAATAATTTTTAGTTGTGCATCTACTGAAATGAAATAGAGAATTCCTTGCTCTCTATCACCATTCTTCAAAGTATGTCCCCTTAAAAGTATGTCCCCAAAATATGACCCCTGTCAGGCTGCAATGAGGATGTACCATACGTTATGGCTAACCAACAAAAGAGATTCATGACTCAGTGTTCTGGAGGCTGGACGTGCACGACCAAGGTGCTCGGGCGAGGGCCTGGTTCCAGGCTGCAGGCGGTCCACTTCTCCTTGGCCCCTCCCGTGGTGGGGAGACAGCCAGCCCACTCGCTGACCTTTGATGAGGGCACTGATTCCATCCATGAGGGCGCATCCTCATGACCTGGTCTCATCTCCCAAAGGCTCCACCTCCTGAGACAGTCACTTTGGGGGTTCGGATTCAACAGAAGTATTTTAGGTAAACATAAGCATTCAGTGCATTGTAACTACTGAGTGTGTGTGCAAATCATAAATAAAGAGATTCCCCATTTTTACTTTCCAGTTTAATCCAATTGCATTTTTTATCTGCCATTGAAGATGGAATGCTCATACCTGATTTTTTTTTCATTCATGTATTCTCAAAACTGTCAGCCCCTAGAATACCAATGTTTCAACATTTCTTTCCCTCCGTTTCCCTTTCCCTTCTTGCATCCTTGCAATTTCTGAGGAAACTGTGACTGAGGCAAGAAGTACATTAGCCCTCTTGGGCCTAGTATTGAGGTATTTAGGTTTAATTTACACTTCCATGCCTAGGATCCAGTGGCCATCTCCATGGCAGTGGAATCAAACATTTCCACATGGGGGGATGTGTTCTTACCAAAAGATCAGAAAGGATACATGGAGAAAAAAGAGACTACTTCCCATTTTACATGGAGCCAACATTCTACTGGTAGAGGCAAAACATATAATAAAAGAAAATAAAATAATGAAAAGTAAATACATATAATGAAATGTCAGGTAAACTATAAGAACTATGTAGAAAAATTTAGAAGGGCAATATTATATAGCATGACAGAATGGGGAAGGGGGGTTAAATTAGATTTTAAGTGGCCTCCCTTAGGAATTGACATTTCAGCTAAAACAGGAAGTAGGAGAGAGAACCATCCCCAAATCTTGGGAAAAGCGTTCCAGACAATAGAAATGGAAACAGGAAAGAGAGAGTGTCCACGAGGATTAGCATTCATTTGACAGGTCACATCAGTCGGACTCCTTACCTACTGATGAGTCCTGCATAAGGGGCTCCCAGAACCTCGAACACCCAGGTGTTTCTCATCCTAGGACTCTCCTGCCCATCTGGGAGAAATCCCCAGATCCCGAGAGATCAGGCTTCCTCTGGGTGATCCATCCAGGCAGCAGTGTTTAGGGCCCAGTGCCACTATCCTCTGAGCTGCCCCTGACACTCAGTGTATCCCAGTTCATCCTCTCCCTGCCCCTCTGTCTGGACCTGCACTTACCTCCTCCCGTGCACCGAAAGCCACACGGCATAGCCTGTGGTCTCCATCTGTGCCTTGTTTGCCTTCCTGAGAGACCCCAGCCTGCACCCAGTAGACCAAGGTAGGAATGGTCAGGGTGAATAGAGCCATGTGAGCCAGGAGGAGGACGGAAGGAGGTGAGCACAAGGCATAGACAGCGATTGGCTCACAGAGGCATTGTAGCACATGGCGCTTGGGTTTTATTCTGAGTGTGATGACAGCCACTGGGAAATTCTGAGTAAGAGTGTGAAATCATCTACTTTAAAAATATCATCAAAAATTACTATAGCTGGTATTTGGAGAATTGAGTGCAAGCAGGGAAATCCGCCAGTAGCATATTTCAGTCCAGGTGAAAGGTGTTTGTGGCTTAGTCCAGGTGTTAGCAGAGTAGATGTCGAGACACGGTCAGATTCTGCGTGTACATGTTCGTATTGTGAAGGTAGAGCCCATCGGAGTTACTAATACATTAGATGAGGAGTATGAGCGAGAAAAAAGAGTCCAGGATTCCTCCAAGGTTTGGAGGAATGTAAGTACTAAATGTTGGGGCTGTGGACTGAGGCACGGTGGGGGGACAGGATTCAAGTGGACTCAGGAGTTTTACTTTGGAGGTGCCAAGTGTGAGCAGCCAGTTAGACACTTAAGTAGAGATGGCAATGCTGTGGGCCCTGGAATTCAGGGGGCGATCTGGGTGGAGACCCAGACGAGGGGGTGATGGGCACACAGACGGGATGTCAGTTCATGACTCCGGGTGAGATCACCCGAGGGAGAAGTACAGACATCAGGAAGCCTAGAAAACTTGCTCAAGCCTGTTTTCCTACGCCAAAAGGTGTGGTTCTTTAACTGCCTGGAAGTTACGGGCCGCGGCCATTTATCTGGCAGCACGACCGTGATTTACAGAAGATGATATGTGCGCTGCTATAAAGAAACCAGGCTGTTAATTCTACCTGTGATTTTCGTACAACCTCCCCCAAAAGGCGATTATTTATTTTTCAATAGAAATTCAAGTGAGAACACATTAATGCCCTACAGGATATATGATTAATTTTCAAAAGTGACTTCAGGGAGTCCTGAGAGGCTGGCACATTCACTTAGAAAAACTGGTGACAACATTGGGAAGAAAAACTGCTCTTTTGAGTAAGTGCTTTATAAAGGCAATTAAGGCAGAAAGATGTGTTTATGGGATTTCACCCTTCAAAATGGCTATAGATCAAATTTATTAAAAATGTAATTTGGAAGAGAAGCTGGCAATAACAATAATAAAAATAAAAATGAAACTAATTTATCTTAGAAGTCTGTGATTTTTTGGTCCTAACCAAACTAAAGGATTTATTATTCAAGTACAAGTAGGAATTGAAAGCTGCCTCTTAACTCCAAAGCATTTTGAATTCTTGGAGTTTTTAATTCCAAGCCAATTTGAATTTCATATTTTTTTTTGAAAAGAAGGTAGCTAGTTGTGTGTGCATGGTTATACGATCAGTCATTCTGACTGTTTAGGACCGAAAAATATAATTTGTATACATCTGAAACAACATAGGCAGAATTTAATAAGAAAAAACAAACACAATATTAAAACATATGCATACAAGTGATTCAAAGAAGCAGACTTTTCAGATATATTTAAATCGACATTTCTCACTGTTTTGTGAAGTGACTTGCTCTTCTTATAACTGTTTTTGAAAGAAAATTTAAAAATATACTTTATGTTTATAAGACATTAGAGATACCCATGCTGTGAAAATTCAAAGAATACTCTTTCAGCCCTGGCTGGCGTAGCTCAGTGGATTGAGCATGGGCTGCAAACCAAAGTGTTGCAGGTTCGATTCCCAGTCAGGGTACATGCCTGGGTTGCAGGCTATGACCCCCAGCAACTGCACATTGATGTTTCTCTCTCTCTTTCTATCTCCCTCCCTTCCCTCTCTAAAAATAAATAAATAAAATCTTAAAAGAAAACGTAAAAAAAAGAATACTGTTTCTTAATATTTCTCCTCTCTAAATGTTTAGAACATTTCATCTTATTTTTAGGAAGATAAATATATAACCTGTTTTTACCTCAAAAAAATAGTGCCTGAGCAGACTGTTCTATACACCAGTAAGTATCATTTTTGACAGCATTTCAAATATTTTTATATTCTGTGACGAAATGATCGAAAGGGCCTATCTGGCGCTGGACACAGTGTTTCACCAGCGAGGTGGCTTGCAGACAAGAGTCATCCTTGCTGTGTTCACATAAAAATGCTCTAAAGAGTTTGCAGGTAAAAAGGAAGAGTAGGGGGAGAAACTGCAAGGCGATGGGATGCAGAGAGAGCCTTCGCCCCCAATGGGATCGGTGGGAGGGACTGTAGGGGAAGAACATTCTAACTCCTGGCGGCAGGTGTGCTCCAGGCGTGTCCTCTGTCTTTGCTTCCGGTTAGTCTTCCCAGGATTGGGCAATATTTTGAAATGCAAATCCTCTCATTTCCTTTCTGGCCTCCTCCTAACATTCCTGAAAGATTATACTTAACTCTCACACCTAGAGAGTAGATTTTTATCTCCAATTCATTTAGCACAGAAAATTGTTTAACATACAAACCTAACTATATGGCAATCTCAGAAGGAGAGATGGGGGGTATTTATTTTAGCAGAATTCTAATCTGTACTTTCTTGTCATTTAAACTCTATACCATCATTGTATTTAAAATCATTACATGATAGTACAATGTCTGTACTAATCAGATCTTGTAATTGGCCTGAACTATCTAGTAAGACAATTATTTGTGAAAACCAAGTAGGTTTTCTTATTAATTAATATTGCAAAGTAACATCCAGTCACTTTAAATATTTGTAATTACAGGTCTTTAGTAACATTGATTTAGAAATAACCACCAAAATTTATATCTTCTCACAGTTTAATGTTAGTTCAAACTACTTATAAATTAAGTGATGAAATGTTTCTACTGGATTGTTCTCCAAAAAGTACTTACTAGGCACACAGAGCAGGAACCCAAAAAAATCCATTCTCTGTGATATTCTGAGTTCAGAAAAGTGGCTATGGCCATGCAGCAAATAATAGTGGTTCTCTATGCATAAACATTTGCTATTCTGCTGTTAGAAGCAGTGGAAGGGCATTTTAAAAGCAACAAACACCCAACTCACCAGTTAGCTTTGTATTCTCAACTATAAAAATATAAAATCAGAAGGTGTTTATGTGATCCAATAAATTTCCATCTCTGGGCAAAGAAGAGAAATAACTGATTATCTTTGTGAATATATTGCACCAATGTCTACATAGAATGTGACAGTCACCTACTGCACAAATTGTATCTTTTTAGAAACATAGCAAATTTCAGGTTTTTTAAGAGGCTGTGTGAGTCTGTGTGGTAGCAGGAAAAAAGGCCTGCTGAAAGTTTATTTAAGCATCAGCGTCTGGCCAGAGGTACAAACCACATCTTTGCCAGGGTCTATCTAGATGAAGACGGGCTAATGATGGGGTCATGTGATTACAGGATGGAGCCTCCTATCTGCTCATTTGTGCATCATTTTTACGTGAAATATTTAAGTTAGGACAAGAACATTGATCACTGTATGCTTAGTTCTCCATACTAGTATAAAAATGTCCCTACACAGTGGAGATTAAATGATATGTACGATGTTTTTATTGAATGATGCATCTCTCTTCTCTCTCTCTCCTATGGATAAATAGATATGAATGTAGATATAAATATATAGGTCATAGTGGTATATAAGTGTGATACGTAGATCATGGATATATAGATATAGATAGATCTATGATGGGTAGATCATAGGTAGATCTACATAGATCTCTGATACATACAATGATGGATGTATGCCCGATATGTTTATGTCAATACATGTATAGGAAAGAGAGAGAGATCAGAGTTGACATGCTTTTTCTGTTAAGGGCCAGATGGTTCACATCATAGGCTTTGTGGGCCATACATACAGTCTCTATTGTAGCTACTCAGCTTTTTTTGTGTTATGGCACAACAGTCATTAAACAATATGTAAATAAATGAGTATAACTATGTTCTAATAAAATGTTATTTATGGACACAGACAATTGAATTTCATGCAATGTTTGTCATGAAATATTCTTTTTTCCATCATCTAAAACATAAAAAGCTATTTTTAGCTTGAGGTCCATGCAGAAAGAATTCTCAGGGCATATTTGGCCTATGCAATGTATTTCATGTGCCTTAAACAATATGTATAATAACCAATCATTACCTTTATCTCAAAGCACCTCATAGCCCATTGTACGGCTATCATATTTATCTGACCTGCAGCCATCTCTAGAGGAAATATGAAGTCTAAACAACAAAAAGGAAGGTACTTTGAAAGCAGAGACTTTTTTTTAACAAAAGTAATCTTACTGCACAAATTCAAACACAGTTAAGAGAGGAAAACTCACACGTTCACTTAAAAAAAAAGTGCAAAGCAAGAATATGTCTCAGCTAAATGTTTTATTATAAGTTGAGATACATAATTAGTCAAAATAAGATCCGAGTATTTTCACAGTGTTGCAAACACAGTACAATATTAATCTTAACATCGTATTTTATATGCAAACAAATTGGGTTTGTCTGAAAAAAGTGTTGTTTTCCTCCCAAAAGTTGTCTTTGATAATAAATAAGAATTCCGGCGAAAAATGAAGCTTTCCATCTGTGACAAACATCAGAAATACAAATAGAAGAGAAATGTAACACTCTTTGGAAAATGACTTGGTTTTGCAGATGGAGCTTCTTAAATTAATTTTCAAAAATACAAATACCCAACCCTATCACTTCACGACAAAGAATGGATGGATAAATAAACAAATGTTTCTTTTGTAAATGCCCTTTGCCACACAGGTTACTGATGCAATGCAGACAAAGGGAGCACGTCTCTGTTCAATTCCATTAAAATTCCTAATCAGAGAGCTGGATTCATCAAGTGCCTATTTCGAGAGACGATTGCAAATCTTGCTTCCTGTTCTATTTTGGTATCCAAAATGTTGCCAATCTTTGTTTGGTTTTGGGGAGTGGTAGGCGTGCAGGTATTTCTGGGAAAGACTGAAAAGGGTGGAGAACTGAGGACTCGTGCCTTCATCAAAGGCATTTCTCTCTTTGCCACCAGGAGTTGGCAGCAGGCCAGTAAATGTCCAAGCGCTTTCTGGAACTTAGTTGTCCTGTTACCGACAGGCACAGAGCAGACATCTCTCTGTCTTTCATCAGGAGAGTTTCAGGAGAGTTTCAGAACAGAAAACAACAACCCAAAAAAACCGAAGTCATGTGGCTTCATCTTTATTCTCTTGCTGCTACAACAGACAAGCAAAAACAATACCTTTCTCACTGGATGAAGCAATTAAAGTTTTGTAACAGATCTGTAAAAGAACAGAAAGTAAAAATCTACTCCCAGACTAGTATAAAGCAAAATGTATAGCCTGTGCTTTGAAAATAAACAAACTGTGTGTTTAGAATGATCACCTCAGTTTACATTAAAAAGTGTTAGCCCTGGCTGATGGAGCTCAGTGGATTGAGTGCAGGCTGTGAATCAAAATGTTGCAGGTTTGATTCCCATTCAGGGCACATGCCTAAGTTGCAGGCCACCGCCCCCAGCAACCACACATTGATGTTTCTCTCTCTCTCTCTTTCTCCCTCCCTTTCCTCTCTAATAATAAATAAATAAAATCTTTTAAAAAAAGTGTTATATCTTTCTTGGAATTCATAGGTTAGTATTAATCTAACCTTAAAAAAGAGAAGAAAAGAAAGATCACAGAAGACAAGCGTTGCTTTCTCCTAACATTTTTGAATCCCTAAATTTGCTATAATAAACTACTCTCAGATCAAGAAACAATTATTTCTTTTTTAAAAAATGATCTGCTATGGTTTTTGAAAATGCTTATAAAACAATATAAACATGAATGAGGAAAAAAAACAAGACAAAAGGAAACTGAAATTGTGTCATTATTGAAGGCATCAAACATAATTTCTTTCTGCGAGTGGTTCCATTAAAATTTGCCATTGAAATCAGTTAGTTCCTGGGGAAATTCTTGCCTGTTGTGATGAGCCAGAACTCCTCTCTCCATACTGATTTTCCCAAGATTTCTTGGCCAGTGCATTGTCTTATTAGCCCTGTGAAATTCATAACAGTCTTAAATACCATCTCCCAAGTGACTGCAATCTAACATACAACATGGCCTTAGAAAAAGCTCTGGCCGGAAAATTTCACCACAGCATCACAGAAATTTAAAGAGCCTATTGTGATGAAAGTGCTGCTTATAACATGCCTATAAATCTCCTGAACTCTAGCATTGAAGTCAAGATACACATTTCCTAGTAAGTCTGCAGGTAAAGGCAGCTTGTCCCAAAGAGTGCATTCATGCTTTCTAGAAATAAAGTGGCATGTGTTATTCTTCAAGAAAGGTTATTATTCATTCATTCATTCATTCATTTCACAAATACAGATTGAACATCTATATTCTATTCATCAACTTGAATCGCAAGACTATAATAATTGCATTGTAATTAATGAATTTCTAAGATGGTTATATGAATACTACTTCTGCTTTTCAAGTGTTGGCCATGATTATGGTGCCTTCCACGGTACTTCACCGTGAGCTTTTATTGGCACCCTTGAACCATGCTGAACCATGTAAGAGATGATGGTGGTGGTGTTGCTGTTGATATTGCTGGGATCCCTGTTTGGAATGCAGTGCGCCTTCTCCACAGGGGCAATTGCACTCATTACCACAGTACAAATGAGGATTTAAGAAACTCAGGTCACTTCTGACAGAATGCTGACTGAATGCATGTAGCCAGCAGGTGGAACCAAGGCTGTCTAAGGCAGACCCGTGTGCCCCTGGGTCTCACCATGCTGGTACCTGCAGGGCTGATCTCCAGCTGCCAGGGCTCTGTGTCTCTCTGAGCCCATTCTGTTCTGCCTGTAGAAGTACCAGGAGAGGAAAGTCCCTGGGAGCATCCCTCAGTAAGTGACTGACCAGAGTTGGCATGAAATAGCCCAGCTGCCTCCTCCCCGGGGTGGGATGACGCTGAGCCTCACAGACCACACTGCCCCCGCAGAGAACCCCGTCAGAACTACATTGCACTCCATTTCATTGGTAATCACTTTGTGAGGCACATTTCCTTTGTTTTTCCTGGCCTTCCCTTGCCTGTCCCACTTTCTCCCTTCACTATTCAGTATTTCCAGGGACTCCATCCCAAATAAACAACTTGCACTTGAAATTTTTTGCCTGGATCTGGTTTGTAACTTGTTGAAACCAGACTAAGACCGTAGATTTCCCAAAATATTTTCTGAGAACTAAGAGTATGTGGCATTCTTCGTCTCTCTACGAATCGCACCTTACTTTTAAATAACCCCTTGAATTATATTTTCTCTCTCTCTAAGATAATGAAATGGAAGAAGAGCCTGAGTATCTGACCAGTTTGCTTACATCAGATACGCACATCCTGGGGTAATGATGAAAGGTGAGAAACTGGGGACACTAGGGTGGGTTTGGACACAGCACTCAGAAAGTACCCCAATCCATTCAAACTCTGCTAGCCCATGTTTGCTGTTTTTAACAGATAAATGGAATGGCCAATGTTTGTTTTGCCTAAACTTTCGGACAGCCATTTATTAAAGTTTGTTTGATGAAGTGGAGGAACTTGGAGCCAGGACGGCAGTATAAATTAGACTCAGTCTTCCCTACCCCTGAACCCCTGTCCCCCTTACTTCTGTACTTGGAAGCAATTTACTGGACCTCACATAAAAATTTTGATACTATCTACCCCTGCCAAAGGGTTCTAGCTAAAAGAGACACTTCTTATAAAAATATATAGTCTACAGTAGGGGCTTACATTATTCTAATACTGGGATCACCAAATAATCATCACTTCTCTAGCAACATTCTGAGGATTTCCATGATCTCTGTAATTTTCCATACTTTAAGGAGACCTTGATTTCTGAAATTCCACTTGTGATACTAGTCATTTGTGTGCTGGTTCTGGCTCTAATACAAGATGCACTGAGAGAGTCAGAAAGTCCTAAAACACGTAGATAGGCAAAATGCTTGAGTGAGTGAGAAAATCATGAAATATAAAAATATATGAATGCTACTACCTTGGTCCACAGCATCCGCAACTGATCTTAGAAGAGGCTCAGCTCTGCACAGTGCGCCCGCCCTAGTTTAGGACGCCAGCTTCATGGGGACGTCCCGTTTCAACTGCAGGCAGCTGGAGGCTCGAGATGGACTCAGCCACTCCATCAGTTGCTGCACAAAGGAAACAAGAGCAAACAACAGAAACAGAGCATCAAAGTTAGAAGGCATTTTCTAGAATAGCCTGCAGGGAGTCGTTTTCAAATCTGAAGCCGTGAACTTATTCACATACATTGAAAACATTTTAATTGCCACTTTTGCTTTGCTTTAATACATTTTATTTTTCTCACACACAGAATCAGACAGGCGAGCAGAGAGCTCTGAGAAACATTTTGGTCACATACCATGAACAATATTATTCACAATAACAATAAACAATAAGAGAAATTACTGAGCATTGAATTGTTGTTATCACAAGTCACAGCATTCCTAAAACCCTTTCTATTTGGGTCTTTTCAAAAAATCATTTATCATGTATTAATTTCTATTGATTCCAAGCCTCTTTAAGCTTCTGTTTTCTTAGGAAAAGGATACATCTCTACCTAAGAAACGAAGAAATCAGGCATACAGCCCTGAAGTCCTTTTGCCTGCATTCAAATTCCAGGTTCTATATATTTGTTTATTCACCAAACTTCCAAAAAGCGATTGCTGACTTTTCAGTAGGCATGCTTATAGTTACTGGGTCTATTCTACCACCTGAATCATGGCTGATGATTTTTAAAAAGTACTGCAAAGATACTAAACTTAAAGTATAAATAGAAAGTAAGGTGTGGCCAGAAAAGAGAGTAATCAATTCTCCTCGAGGACATGGTAGGCTTCACAGAAGAGGTCGTGTGTGTTTACGGACGGCAAGGAAACAGAGATGTTTGTTAGATGAAGAAGAGCCAAGGGGGCAACCTGGTCAAAGGAAAAAGTAGAAACAAAGGGATGAAAGAGCCGAGTGCATTCAGGGAGCAGACAGTCACGAGGACTCAAGTGAACTTTGAACGGCAATGTTGGCAAAAAGCAAGAGTGAAGAAGCAGAAGAAACCAAAAGATGGAAGGAAGCCCAGGTGTCTGGGATTTTAACTTGTAGGCCGTGGGGAGCCAATGGAGATATTGGCGTGAACAGTGGCATAAAAACATTGCGTCTGCTTTTGAGAAAGGTTTCTTCAAGACCAATGGGAAACTTTTAAAAAATGTAAATGTTATGATTGGCATGTTGCAGGTAGAAGAGGTGGAAAATGAAAAACACAACTGCCACATGCATTCCATCCCCCATGTACATGCAAGATATCATCATAAATATTTCTATTATTAAAAGCAAAGGTGGGAGGGGAGTGACAGTGACAGGAGAGAACAGAAGATCCACAGACGAGAAAGAAAGAATCACGTCTTGTCATCTATGCTCCAGTCTGGCAAACGCTGTCTCCGTGTTCCCTTCCCCTCCCATTACCCACTACTCACCTCTCTGCGACTTCCCACCTCCATCCCTAACCCAGAAACACATTTAAAAAATTAAAACCTTTTGCCCTGGCTGGCGTAGCTCAGTGGATTGAGCGCAGGCTGTGAACCAAAGTGTCACAGGTTCGATTCCCAGTCAGGGTACATGCCTGGGTTGCAGGCCATGACCCCCAGCAACCACACATTGATGTCTCTCTCTCTCTCTCTCTCTCTCTTTCTCCCTCCCTTCCCTCTCTAAAAATAAATAAATAAAATCTTTAAAAAAATATTTAAAAAATTAAAACCTTTTGATCTATTCAGGAGCACTCATCCATCAGAAAGATGAGAGCTTCTTAAAGCTGAAACCCAACTGACATATAGAGATAACATTGTTATTTGCACAAAATATCCTCAGCATTAAGAGTTGTGCATGATTTGAATTATTAGATGTCAAACACTTTAGTAAATTAGCCTGTGCAACCAACCACTGGTGTGCTGTGCCTTCACTATGATTCCACCTGGGATAAAAAGTCTTCAAATTCCTAAGCTCTGCATCTGTCACTAACAATTTTAAACAACATAAATGACATTAGAATCTGTATTATGCTTTCAACCTGGTTTTACACCTGAAATGCTTCTTATAGAATCTGCCTCATAATCCAGTGATCAGAAATTATAGTAAATCAGATTCAGCACCAAATATACTCATTTCTCTAACCACCAAAGGAAACATCTTCCCCGCCCTGAACATCAAGCATGCCCACAATGACCTGCCTGAAATAATGCTACAAAAATGTACAGATCCCATGAGGGAAAGCATGAAGTACATTTTAGCCCATGCCATCGCTTTAGGATAAAACTATGAAGGAAATAAAAACGGTTGTTCAGTGGGTGTAAGAGAGAATATGGAAGAGATACTTCTATCCAGGCTCTGTTTCTCCTTCCTTGGTCATTTCTCTGTCTGCCGGCCTCCTAGTCAACCTGGCTCTTGAGCTTCGTACCTTCCCCAAATGTGTTTTCCCTTTTGCCTTATCTCTTCAAAGCCATCAGTTGCACAGAAGATTTGTAATGAGCCTGCTCTCTGACAAAGCAAGAAAGAAAGTGACATCGTTTTCAAAAAGGGGGCTATCAGCACTTTAATCTCAGTGAGAGAGAAAATAGAACAAAGGAAACATCTGGCAGAACTAACTGGATGGGGATGGAGCTCACTCTTTCTTTCCCTTCCCGGGCGTTGTGCACCATGTTTCAGAAATTTGGAATGCATTTGTTTCCCATTCGCATGGCATCCTGGGAGCCGTGCGAAGTCTTGCCTGGACATAATTACTGGAAAAAAAGGCACAGCCTTCTCTCTGAGTGCTTTTGTGAGTTTGGTGGAACGGGGGTGAGGATGGAATGTTTAAAGGTTTATTACAAAGTTTGAACATGTATGCGGCACTTTAAAACTGGATATATAAAGTAGCTGGCTTGTGCATCTGGTCAGGCAGGTGTAGTCTAGCTGTATCTAAACTAAAACTAAATCTGAATAAAAAGAGATGGCGTGGAAGAGGCACAAGCATTTCTTTTAACCACCGAAGAGCCCATCACGCTAAATTATAAACGTGGGAATCTAAAGTAATGCAAGAATCAATACTGAAGGCTCAGAGGCTAAGATATCAAAACACCTGCTTACAAAAACTTGTGATATATAATCAGAATTATTTTATGAAAAATAAAATCCTCAGTGAAACCTAGCTGAAAAGAAATGTGAGTTTTCTCCAGTTACCATGCTTTTAGTAACTTTTGGGACCATGTGCAGGAGATTATCAAATATGCACCATTTGTCAGAGAAATGTGATGAATCACCCTTGATAAAGCGATAGCAAACACTTTCTTTTTAAAGTGAAGCTAGTGTAGAATTGGATGTGTGTGTTGGGTATGAACTTCCCAGGTCACATGCTCAGGTGTGGCAAGAATGTCACTTTCTTTATTTCTCTATGAATTTGCTTGAAATCTTTTTCCTTTTTTAACAAAGGTTTTATTTATTTATTTTTAGAGAAGGAAGGGAGGGAGAAAAAAGAAAGAGAGAGAAACATCAATATGCGGTTGCTGGGGGTCTTGCTCTGCAACCCAGGCATGTACCCTGAACTGGGAATCGAACCTGCAACACTTTGGTTCACGGCCAAAGCTCAGTCCACTGAGCTATGCCAGCCAGAGCTAAAATCTTTTTCTTATCAGCTACTTTCATATTCCTCCACATGGTGGAAATCCCCAAGAAACCTCTGGATGTTCTTTGGTTCCACTGTGTGGTAAATGGAAACGTGGGGACCAATATAGAAATGTCTGCCTGGATTGAACAGGCCACACTTTCTACTCTACCGCTGCCCCGTCACTCCGGCATGATAGCAGTTGAGGAAAGTGGAGTCTCATGGGCTTTCATCTTCCACATTTCATTCAGCGAGGTGAGGCCCGGGCTCCTGGGTGATCTGCTGGTTCTGGTCCTCACCACATCACTCTGAGATGTGGTCCCTAGAGGGAAAGGGGAACAGGGTTCAGAGCCCTTTCTCAACTACCCCACAACTGTCTTCTGTCCTCACTGACTCCTCTCTTCCCTCCCAACCCAAATAGATCTGGCTCCTCTGTGATCACAAAAACAGAGAGAGCACTTTTACCTCCAACCGAATTACTTAAAACCCAAGTCAACAATGCCCATGGCTTTTGACACATTGAAAACCCTGAGACTTGCAAACACAAACCAAAATTCTCTTTCCTATATTATTTCTAAAAAGAAGTTTTAAGATTTTTCTTTGAAAATAAAAAAAAAATGAGTTTTGACTTTTTTGGTTAAACATATATATCCTAAAGCAAAGGGTATCAGGAAATTTCAAGGAACTATCATACACTAATATTTCCAAATTCTCTCCATGTTTCTTTCCCTCTATAAATCTTAGTCTACCAACACTTACATGTGATTCTTGCCTCCTTGTCTTGCTCCCCTTCAAGAAAGAGGGAGCTGGTTCTTATCTTTAATCCTCATCTCCAAAACAATAACTGCCACACAGAGAAAAAGAGCGTACCTTGTATATATCTAAAGCAGAGTATCCTATATTGAGCTATTCCAAGGCTCAGTAGATTAATCCACACGATGAAGTAAAAATAGGTAACCAGTAAAGAATCCATCCACAGGCTAAACAGTATCCTGTGGACAGACACCGATGTAGCAGGGCTGTGTCCAGACAGAGTCCGACTGAAGCTGTCAGAGCCTCTCAGGCATGCGTACTGAGAGACCCCCGAGTTAACTGTAGTAAGCAGTAGGCACTTGAGTTAAAAGACCGCATGGAATAGGGCCAAGTGGAGGCAAGATGAGTATACAGCAGGACACATAGACACAGCTGGAACTGAGGGGAGGGGAGGGGGAGAGAAACACAACGATGCAGAGGGAGGGAGAACAAATGCCAATGGCCACAGAAATGAAGGGAGGGAAATCAACGTGACAGACCGTAATTGATGACTGCCTATTAATAAATGCATCTCCTGGCCCTCCTACTCACCGCCTTGTCTTCCTTTCTCCATACAACCCATCAGTAACCTCATGTTATATTATAGATGCTTATTTATGCTTTTACTATCTGTTTATACACACAAGAGATTATAGAATCCATAAGAAAAATGATTTTTCTGTTTTGTTCACTGGTGTATTCCCAACAGCTGGAGCAGTAACAGGGGTTTCAGTACAGATTTATTGAAAGAAAGAAGGGAAGGGAAGCAAGAAGGAAGGAAGGAGAAAACAGAGGAGGGAATAAAGGAAGGAGAGCAGGAGGATGATAAAAATTGCTTGGCTGGCCATTCTCCAGACACAGAGAATGCTCTACTGCCTGCTTCTGGATTCTGGGATGTTTCCCTGTTTTCTTGCCGTAACATTCCCCTTTCTTGACTTGAGCTCATTTTTCCCCTTGTAACTGAATGAACCCTGACAAACCAGGTATAGTGAGGGATCCTAGTCATTTCCTAGGCACCTTTTCTTTATTTCAGACAATTAGAGTAGTAAACTTTCTCGTCTTTAAATTGTCTTTAAGCCTCATATTGCAACTGACCACCTGGTGCCATTATCTTTTTGGAAGAGCGTGGCAAAGGGTTCTGATCCGAATCACAGATAATTTTAGAAAAGAGTGGGTAAGAGGGGAAAAGGAAAAAGATAACATATATCCATTACATCCACAGGGGTAGAATAACTGTAGGCCGAAGAAGCAACAGATCTTTCTGTAGCTACTGCCCTGGCTTTAAGGGCAACGGATACTTCTTTATTGGTCCCTGAATGTTAATGAACATATTAGCTGAGTGCTTGTTAGAAACGGAGAGTCCATCACAGATACAGAAAACAGACGTACGGATGCCAAAGGTGCATGGATTGAGGAGCGCAGATCAGCAGTTATAAAATGGTCATGGGAATGTAAATCATAGCAGTCAATTATACTGTAATAACTATGATGGTGCCAGGTGAGTACTGGGAATATCAGGAGGACCACTTTGTAAAGTATATGATTATCTAATAATGATGCTGTATACCTGAAACTAATAAAAACAACATTGAGTATAAACTGTAAGTGAAAAACTAAAGCTAAAAAAATAAATTTTAAAAACATGGAGACTCCAAAGTCTAATCCCTAAAATTCAAATTCTGTCAGAATGTGTTGCGGGCCAGGTATCTAAATTATTAAAACCACAGATGATAAGTACTCAAGTTTGAATATTGGTGTCTCTCCAAAATTCATCTTGACATCCTAACCCTTAAGATAATGGCATCAGGAGATGAAGCCTTTGGGAGGTACTGAAGTTGCAGTAGAACTTGACCATACTGAACACTTGACTTTGAACTTCCCAGCCTCCAGAACTGTGAGAAATAAATCTCCGTTGTTTACAAGCCACCTAGTCTGTGGTATTTTGTTATAGCAGCACAAACGGACTAAGACAATACAAATGCAAGTGGTCGCCTAAATACACATTGAGAATAAAAAAGCCCTAAAGCACCATGTTCCTAAAACTTTAGCAGGGGACCCCACTTCTGATTTCCATCTTCCTCTGAACCCTGCATGCCATTAGAAATCTACAATTAAAAGACAGAGTATAAAACTGGATGACACGGAAAAGGTTGGATTTTTTTTAAATACTAGATTTTTGTTTGAATTTTCTTGTATAAAATATTCTACCTTTATAGCTGTATGGGTACAAATTTAATTAATTAATTAACCTCTTACCAATACCTGAGATATCAGACTAGTGCATAATATCCTGAGTGACACCAATTTCAACCCAGTTCCAACAAATTGTATTATTTTACTATCTTAACCTCTACTACAAATTATGGCTTTAATATACCTTCTTACAACTACCTAGACTGATGTTCTTGGATTGAATACCTTTCAGGAGGTTAAGGTAGACTTCTTGAGAGACCAAAGGGCACTCATAACAGAACAATGCAGGAATAAATTTAAGGTAAACATTGGGTCTTGAGGGTCACTTTGCCTCAGGGGCAGTAAAGCAGGTCACAATGTGTAAGCTGGGGATCCATTAGGACCTTCATGGCCCCATCCAAAAGCTCCCCTGAATCCGGGGTCTGGATCTAGGAATAAGTTTCCCTGAATCTGTGTGGTTATACAGATTGCTGGTTCAGTCACATCCCTGGTCCTATGCTTAGACACATTCCAGGTTTGAGTCTTCTCAGCCCTCTCATTCCTGATTATCTTTCCTAACATACAACCTGCTGAGAGGAAAGAGTTCAATTTGTCCTCAGAAGGTTATGTCTGACTCTGAAGACTCCATCACTCGTCCTTCCCTGCCTACTTAATGGAAAGTAGTATATTAGGCTTCTAGATAGAGCTGCGTACATACGGAGATCAAATAAAGAAAGAAGTACTTCCCACTTGTAAACTTACAAAATATATGACCTTTTGCAAAGTGTACAAAGAAGAATTCTCAGACTTACGAGAGGTTTGGTGCTCCCAAATACAGAATATCACTTCTAGGAACTTGAGAAGATGAAAGATTTAGTTAAGGTCAAGCCATAAAAACAGAGGGCTAACTGAATTCATTTTGCATTTTTTTTATCACCTCAGAATTATAGAATGTGGTTCTACCTGACACACAAATATTTTTTTCTTGTTTGTTTGCTTTTGCTCCTTCTTTTACTTTTCCCTTCTGTTTTAAACTTTCAATGACTGGTGACCTTGGAAAATGCTGAATTAAGACGTGGTGAGGTCAAGTTCTATATATTTGGATGGTCTCTACAGTTCTTATCGTCCCACAGCTTGGTGTCTCAACTTGTCTGAGATACTTAAGACCAAAATAGCAGCAATCCACTCTCATGAACACACTCACTGGCACACGAGCCAACACACGGAGGCATGGACAAACACACAAAAACTACCACCCTTTTGTGCTTTCATGTGATTTAGCCTGGGAGGGCCTGTTTCCATACCTCAGCATTTTTTCCTTGTATTGTAATGTTCATATATCCTAGCAGAATGCAAATCCAAGGTAGGATTTATTTTAAAAGAAAAAGTAGAAATTATCTATCTTGATTCAGTAACACCCAATAACAGATTTGTCATACTAGTATCTTACTAGAAAATAATATTTTCATAGATCTTTAGACTTCACATTCCGTAACTACAAGTACCCGCCATGTCCAGGCACGGTCCTAGACCCCTGTGGTAGAATGAGGGCAGAGATCCCTGCCTCATGGGGACTATATTCTAGAGAATCACCTCATTCGAGACCCCGAATAATTCTGTTATGCCCTTTCTTTTGTGGAAGACATGACTTCAACCCGTTTTAATCCAAAAAAGCTGTGCTTTTACCGGAACATGTTTCTTTGACAAAAAGCTAATCAACTAATAAAAAAAGAATAGGGTAATTACAGGAATCTCAGTGAATGCCCTTATCTATTCTAGGGAACACACAAGTACATTGATAAGTTTAACAAATGGGTAAGTGATTTGGTGGGTATCCCATTAATTGAGTAGTAAACTCAAACATCCCATGAAGGTACTCAAGAAGAAGCCAAGTAATAGTCATTCTTTATAATATCCATAGAAAGTACAGAATGTGACTTTGCAGAGTCTGCCAAGGAGTTGTAATTAATTTTGTTTGGCTCTACTCTGACTTAAAACTGGGATATCACATAAGGAAGAATTTCTGTTTCCCATTACAATTATACTTATTTAGTCCCCACTGGAGTGCAAATGTGTGTGTGTTTTTTTTAACCAAAGTAATTGATATTACAGCTTTTATTTCCCTTGATAAACATTGATATTTTCCACAAGATTTAGTTTTAAATATTTTTCAAATACTTATTGATTAGATTCACATCTCAACTGATTACACTAAGTGGAAATCCCCAGTCTATCCCTAATTTATTTTTAACCATGACACACGAAGAGTACATTTCCATCCCATAGTTGGCTCCACTTGAAAGATTTGGGTTTTCTGACTAATTCTGTACGTAAGCTATTTAAGTCTGAACTAACTAGTGCATACCTAGGGTAGTCTTAAACTCTTGTAATATTAGGTTTTATTTGAATTTTGTGAAAAGAGAATCTCATTTGATTTTAAGATCAGTCATTCCTCATGTGGGTAGCTTTTGGCTCACTTTTTCCTCCATAATGTCTTCCAACATTTGCTATGCTTTTATTTGTAATGCTGAAATCATTACTCTTGCTGTAGTTGCCAGATTAACATTAGGTTTTTAGTTTCTAACAACACAAAGACCCATACCAGGAATATAGTTTAAAAAAAAAGAAAAGAATCTATGACTCTAAATTAAACTGGGGCGGGAAGTGGGGAAGTGAGAGAGACAACAATAAACTCCAAACAATGTACAAATAAACCTAGGAAAACATTTCAGAAAGGACCCTAAGTCTCCAGCACAATCGCTTAGAAACTATACATTAAACTTTAGTGAAATCATTACAAGGGAAAATGAAAGCCTTCACCTTCATCTTCTCGACAGATTTTAAGTTAGAACATGGCTTTTTCTTACCGCAAGAGTATTTGGGGGCACTATAAACCTGAGAGAACTTGCCTTACGTTGTAAGGTGCTAAGTGGTAGACAACTTAGAGGATCGTGAGATAAGCATTCACACATTCACAATTGTTCGAAAAACAGATGTAATTTTTAAAGACTCTAACATTCTGTAAGCCTATAGGGCACCATTTAGAATTAGCTTGCACATAATACAGGACTTTATCACCCTATGCAATGCTTGCTATAAGGACATCATGCCCTGGGAGGGACATGAGATGGCTTATCAGTCAGGGTGTTGTCAGGGGAAACTCCACTCTTTATCTTAACAGAGAAATTTTATATAAAGAATTGGCAACCAAGGATTGTGGAAATAAAAGACAAAATATGGATGCTGCACTCATAAAAGTAATTACTGAGGCAAGCCACTATTCCCCCTAGGTTCAATGAGGAAACAGGAGAGGATGGTATCATTAAAATGCAGAAGTTTAGGGGGATTGCTGCAGAGCTTGGACCCAGAGCCCTGCAGAGGGGATCCTGCTTGGCTGGGGTTGGTGTACCAGGAGCTTGGAGGAGGGACAACGTGGATTCAGAACCTAGATTAGTTGGTTCTGATACAGCTGAGGATGCTCAAAGACTGCTTCAAGGACTGCCGCTATTGGACCTACTCTCAATGCCAGTGGAAAGAGCTATTTCAAGGGCGACTCTTCTGAGACCAACAGCTGAGACCATGCTCTTTCCTCTTCCTCCTGCCTTCCAGTCTCCCTCTCAGGCCCCATATTGGCAGAGCACAAAAGAAACTTGTTGGCAAAGAAGTGTAATTCTCCCCAGAAACACAAAGCAAAATAGAGCTGGATGAGTGTCAACCTAAGGGAGACAATAGCTTAAAACCTGGTACAGAAGGAAAACAACCTGCATTAAGTTGTCCGCCATATATCATTACTCTTTACAAAACTATAATTGTAGCTCTATAACTGAGCAAAAGTTTAGTAATTGCTAGCATTTAATAGCATTTATTATATGCGAGATTCTATGCTAAATGTTACACATATGTTATCTTTTTTGATCATCAAGACTTCATGTGACATGGGGATCATGATGAACCATGAAAAATTACCTAAACTGATTAAAATCATGTATTTCATGATAAAAGTTCCCTTAAGCTATTTTTTTTGGTCCAGTTCTTTCTTTATAAGCACATTACCTTAAAACTAAACCTATTAAGTCAGTATTTCTCCAGGTCACCTGTAATAAGCAGAAACACCAGGAGGGTTTAAGAATCTCTTCATCAGGACTGTAAGCCACAGCTTTAGATACACTTCATAGCCTTTTCTTTTAGCCACAATTTGAGAAGAGATGGTAATATTTCAGGGGAAGTAGTAGCATGCTCCTCCATGACTATACAATTAATAAATTCCCCCAACTGGAAATGAAGGAACAGACATCATTGAACTCATAGAGGGGTCATTAAGATCCAGGCGAGATTGGAAAGTCATATGAAGCAATGAAGTAGTAATTAACAAGCAAATAGTAACTACCAGTATCTGATATAAAACTATTGCATAGTTATGACTAATGTGAGCATATATTTAATGTAACCATTGTTTCATCTCCGTGCCAAGCAATTTCCTTGATAAGTAAACACACAGACACAAAGATATATTACTCCCCTCAATGACACTATGCAGTAGACGTTATTATCAAAACGTTATAAATAAGGAAACCAAGACTTAGCTAGAAGATGGTGGAGCGGAATTTAAACTCTGCTGTCTCTGCTTCTAAATATTTCCTTTGTCATATCTCCAACATCACCAAATGTTCATGGATGGCATGCCAGGTGCCAAGGAGAAGGACCGACTTGGTTTCTCTTTTTAACTCCTTCTCCTTCAGCCCAAGCTCGCACATGTGCTCGTGCAAGCTTGCAGAGAAGACACCGGAGCAACGCCTCAGCTGTGTCACGCAGTGCTCCCACCTCTGATTCCTTCCTGCCTCCTATCCCAGTCACGATTGCCGTCCTCGAACTCCTTTCATTGATAAGATACCCCAGATCTTCAAGTTTTAGCAACACTCCCAAGAGCATATAACGGATCATTAGAGTAACTATTTGTGTGTTGTACAGGCAACACAGGAATGCTTGGAAGTTGTATAATAGTTATAACTGGTGGCAGAGCCTAGAGGTAAAGTCACCCTGCCCGGTCTCAAATCCTGGCTAAATTCTACTTAGTAGATAGATCAATGGTGTTCGACCAGTTGTTTCCCGACTTCAAGCCACCTGACTTCACAGGAATAAAGGGGATACTAAGAGTCCTCTCTCTCAAGGGTGTGAGGCTCTAATAGGGTAACACATTCAAAAACGTTCAGCACAGTGTTTGGAAACAATAAGTGCCTAAAAAATTTTAGCTTTCATTAGTAGCAATAGATGGGTTTACAGAGTGCCACATCTTATTTTGCGTTCTATGAAGACTCTTTATGGAGCAAACCTAACATTTATGCGTTAATGCTGGTATCCTTGGAAACGGATGTCTACA
Source organism: Phyllostomus discolor (assembly GCF_004126475.2). Classification (NCBI taxonomy): domain Eukaryota; kingdom Metazoa; phylum Chordata; class Mammalia; order Chiroptera; family Phyllostomidae; genus Phyllostomus; species Phyllostomus discolor. The sequence goes on from NC_040903.2 coordinate 204,901,600, forward strand.
AACTGCTCTTGATAGAGCGAATGCAGTGGGATTTAGTCTTGCACCACTTCTTCCATCGTGGGAAACGGAAGCCCAAGTCAGTCATATCACGTAATGCCCTCTGAGGACAGCCTGAGGTACACATTCTCATTGACAGAATCTTCAGTTCCTAACACCTCCACCCTGGACCCTTGGCAGCTCTGTTTTCCAGTACCTGAACTTGACATTGTGTTGTGAAGTGAACAATTTTATAACAAATCCCCTAGCGTTTCTGGTAGCAAATCATATTGTTTGTATAAATCCGCCACAGCCTCCTCATACCTGGGTCTTACCACCTAGAATATGGTCAGCTTAGGTTTATTTTTGGAAGGTTTTATAAAAGACCTTTATTTTATTTCTCCCATCGTTGTACTATCTTTATTTTTTAGTCTAGCAGTTAGAACTTTTTGTTACAAATAAGAGAATTGATTTAAATAAATAACAAAGATGCAATTATTGCATGGCGGGAAGATTACTCGGGATCAGGGGCCCCAGGATTGGCGCACGGCTCGGGGCTGAGATCAAAGACCCAATGCGCTTCCATTCCTCTCCCCTGATATTGAAAACATGGGTTATTCTCAATTTCAGACACTGAAGCTGTATGAATGGTACCTAAAATGTACAAGGTAAACAAGGTTCTCAAACGCTAGAGAACAGCAGTCAAAGTAGGGGGCAAAGCCTAAGTAAAAATTTAATGGAAAATGTACAGACGCTGAATTAAATTTAGTACTTCTTTAGCATAAAACAGCAGTGTGGCTCACAGAAAGCTTTTTAATCTTTCTTGGCCTTTACTTGCTCATCTGCAAGTAAGTATAAACATTCCTAACTCATCATCGAGTGCCTCTTTTGGCACCTGTCACACTGCAGGCATTTAATAAGTGAATAAAACAAGCACAGATAAATGTATGAAAATATGTAGCTAAAAGAAGTACATTTTAGTTATTGAGTCGTAAATGCTTTTCCTAGGAAATTTAAATGAATAGCATTTCAAAGGGGAAAAAAGCAGGGTTTGCTTGACGCAATCACAGATATTTGCTCTTCCTGTGCACTGTTTGGATTTGGCTGATCCAGGCATGCTTATGTGTGAATAAGCCTCAGAGTTGATCTGTCTAGGTCAACCCAATTGTGTCTGAAAGGTAGAGCCAGAGGGCTGAGCCCTTCTCTAACAATTGCCAACTGGGGGTGGCTTTCCCGAACCAGACCATCCCCTGCTTAGTCACCCCTCTTTTTTCTTGCTCTCTTTCAAAGATCATGATAAAGCATACACATAATTTTCCATCTATTGTGTCATAAAACAATGATTCCAAATGCTGGGGAGATTGCCGTGATTTCTTTAAAAAAATAACCTGTAAGGTAGAGGCTAGAATAAAGACGCAGTTTGGGGGTAGAGGTGCCCAAAAAGGCACAGGAGACCAGAAAGAGCACCAATAACAACCAAAGAAGTTTACGGTTACTGCTGGGTCTGTTGTCATTTAAACTCGAGTCACAGAGAACTGACTCCGCAGCAAGAGACCAACTGCACTGGGCCAGAATCACACTGGCATTCGCTTGAATTTTCTCACACTCAATTTCTTCTCCCAATGGCCCTACTCATCTTTTCTTGGAGAGAAATGTAGGTTCAGTTTCCCCGGGTCTCTGCCAGAAAACTCAGCTGCTAGAAATGTGCTGGCTGATGGTCTTTCTGGCTCTAGTTCTGTGCTACTTACTTGGGTCTGTCAGACCTGGCAGAGGAGGGAAGCAGAGAGGGCCTGAGTTGTGAAAAGCCAGGCCGTAAGCACTGGTGACAATCAGCCATCAATAGTGATGCTCAAGTACTGCATTAGCATTCATTAGATTCCTGCGCGGTAGCATTTATCTATTATTACCTAGAGCTCCAACTTGGATATCTTTACGTTATAAAGTTGACCAAAATGTGTTATTTTAATAGAGCTCTTCAGTGTTTATGAAAATGCCGTCAGCCAGGAATTTCCTATAGATAACAAGTAATTAATGCTTTGTCTAATTTACCTGCAGGACTAATGGCTGTGAGATACCATTAAGGCCAGTAGATTACTTTGTTTATAAAGACATAACAGCACTTCAAATAAAAATAAAACCTCTAATCAGACTGGTGGTTGCCAGAAGAGCAGAGGTTTGGGAGGATGGGAAAAAAGGTAAAAGAGATTAAGAAGGGCAAGTTGGTAGTCACAAAATAGTGAAGGGAATGTAAATCATAGCATAGGAAATATAGTCAATATATTGTAGTAATTATGTAAGGTGCCAGGTGGGTACTGGGAATATCCATTGGACCGTTTTGTAAAGTATATGATTGTACAGCCACTATGCTGTATGCCTGAAACTAATGCAAAATAATATTGAGTATAAACTGTAATTGAAAAATAAAAATAAAATCTCTAGTCATAACAAAGAAAATAAAATGATAGTTTCATTTGAGGCTTAACATAAACACAAGCAGATGATGAAAATTATATTGAATACAGACAGACTTGAGAAGGAAAATAGAAATTTTCTAAAATAGATTACTATAAGGAGTTAACCATAGTTCAGCATTTACTTGCAGACTTTCAGAAAGGCAACTCACTATTCTTTTTATGTGATGAGTTGTTAATATTACATGAAATAACAAATTGCCATCATAACTAAACAGAAACTCTGGGAAGTTATAAAATGAACAATGGGAATCTAAGCATGGGAGTTAGGGTTTTACCGACAAATGGATAATCCTGCACAATGGAAATTAGTCATTATTGCTTCCTGGTCGAAGACGCTTCCATCTCCGTTTTAAAAGTCATCATCACACAAATCTTTTTTTATTATAACTGTGTGCAAGACTCAATTTGTAGCATGAGGGCTTATGATATCACTCTGTTATTTTTAAATGCTTAGGAATTTCACACTTACCCAAACGAAGGGCTGGTGTGTGGCCCTCGAGCCCTTCCTGTGCTGGCAAAGCCATTCCAACAGCATTCTCGACATGCTCGGAGCCTGTGGCGTGTTCAGACAAACCTCCTGCTGTTCCCCACTCCCTCCAGTTTCTGAATCCCTTACTTCCTGGTATCAAGCAGAAATCACACTCCCTGGCACCAAGCAAAAATGTAATGAAGTCATAGAAAATACCATGGAAATTTCTGTTGAACTGTGCTGGAGGCAGGAAGACATATTCATGACTGGAATTCTAAACAGGAGCTAAAGTCATTTATTTAAAACAGACATCAGAAGACCACTTAGAAACCTCCAGTGACATAACCCAAGCTTCCCAATTTAGATTTTTATTAGTGTCCCCAAATGATGTTTTACCTTATTATGAATTGAATTGTGTCTCCCCCAACATTCATATGTTGAAGCCCTAACTCCAAATGTGATGGTATTTGAAGATACTTCCTTTAAGGATGTAAGGAAAGTTAAATGAGGTCATAAAAGTGGGGCCCTAATCCCAAGGGATTGGTGTCCTTATAAGAAAAGGACGGGACACCGGGAGTGTGGGCACACAGAGGAAAGGTTATGTGAGGACACGGTAAGAAGGGGCCATCTGCATGGCAGAAGGGAGGTCTTATCAGAAAACAGCCGTCTGTGGTCACGGTCTTAGCCTCGCAGCCTTCAAAACTGTGAGAAAATAACTTGCTGCTGTTTAACTCACCTAAGGGCATTCTGCTATGGCAACCTGAGCAGACTAATATACCCTGTAGTCACACAAGATAACCTGACACATGAAAGGGGATGTTTGTCATTCCTCAAATGCTTGTCTATTGATGAGATCACCTTGCTTGAAGCCAATAATAACAGTAGCAGCAATTTATTTCTTTCCTTTCGTGGGTGCTGTTTTAAACATGCTAATGTTATAAAGTCATATCATTACCCCTGTTTTACAGATAAGAAAAGGAGTCAAGATGTGAAACTGGTCCAAATTGAAAGAACATACTCTGGAGTAGTTACAACTAGTAAAGTGAGCTACAGAGACACGTTTATGAATCTCGCCAGCACAGGTGTATCACTGCACATTTGTGTTTAAAACTATTGTGTCTAAGAGTGTTTTGTTAACAAATGTGAACATTTTAAACTTTCCCCCACTTAGTAATGCTTTCTGGTCATAAATATTACAACATAATATGTTGAAGTCTAAAAAAAGGAAATAAAAGAACATTTCTTAAAAAGCTACTATCGAGATGCACTGAGTTGTATCCATTAAATACATTTATCTAAACGCAAAGGAAATTGTTTGGATTTGAAGATAATTGTAGGATTACATAGTTAAAGGATTATTTTTGTAAATCTTTAGTAAAGAAGAAAATCACTTTTTTGTTTGTTTGCTGACTTTTATATGTCCCTGCTTTAAAGTTGAGTGCAAACAACTTCTTTAGAATCCCAGGATGGGCTCTGGGGCCAGCATATTTCCAGGAGGTAGTAAAGCTTCTATAAACTTATTTTCAACTTGTCAGCAAGTAAAATTGTAACTAATGTTGATCTTTCAGTGACAGCAGTTGCTTGGAAGGCTCTATGGCTTTGATTAATATTTAATCACTAGGGATTTCCAAGCAAATTTACAAACTCAAATTACTAAAGCTACTACAAATACAGAAACATGTTACTGCTTTATTTTCCACATGAGTGATAAAAAAAGCTATTAGAAATAAGCAAATACAGAAAAGGGAAATTTTGTTTTCAGTTTACTCTTTAATTGACCACTAGACATTTATACTGTGAAGGGGAACAGTATGGAGGTTCGATTACTCACTCTTGTGCTGGACTGGATGCGAAGGCTGGCTCCACCTTTTGCTGCCTGTGTGACCTTGAACATGTTGCTATTTCTTTCAGTTCTTCACTTACCTTGCCTATGAAATGGGGTAATAACAGTATCTATTCCATAGGGACTTTTGTGTCTTAAGTGAGGTGCAACAGGTTTGATGCAAAGAACATTGCCTAGCACACAAGTGTTCTCTGTGTGCTAACAATTAATGTTTCCCATAAATGTTGTATTTAAAGTCATAGTTCAATGGTATTCTCCATTTCATTGAACAAATATTTATTAGGTCCATTCCATGGCCAGGAGATGGCTGTAAACAGTTAAATAATTCAAAGGAACTCTTGTCTAGGTTCTAGACACATAAATTGTTAATAGATGCTGTCTCCCAAGCTATCTATTAGGACATCGAACTGGGAAATTCAAACAAGTTCTGAGAAGGGTGTTCTGGAAGGGGTGTTGCTGAGTTTTGCAACTTTGATGACTCAGAGTGAGTTAGAAGAGGATACGGAGACAGCCTTTCCTAGCAGGGAGACAGCATGGCAAAGACATAATGGCCTGAGAAGCTGGAAGGCTAAATATAGTTGTAAACAGCATATGAGCTTACATAAGGACTCTATGAGGAAACCAAGCTGAGAATTCAAAACGGATCCCATAACATCTCACTATTTCTAGTTTTCCTCATCACCATGGTGGTGCCTTTCTTTGGAGTCAATCATTGAATCTGACTATGAGCAAAAGAAAGCATGATAACACTTCCTCCTTGTCTAAACTGGAACCACATGCTAATGAATTATCAGGTCAATATCATCTCAGTTGAAAGGACATGGTTAATTAGACACAACCCAAAATACACTAATCCTGGAGTAAACTAATCTCACCTGGACTCGAAAATATTGTAACATGCTTCACAGTGATGGCTAAGGTTAGTCCAGAGACCATCATAACATGTTGAAAATAAAACTCAGTATTAAATGGTGCCGTGAAGTGCAATACATCTCACATCTGCTTGAGGAATACACATTGTCTGAAATACGGGTTTGAGAAATTGTAAACTGAGCTTCAATTAGGGACAACGATTTACAGCCTCGCATGCTCTTTGGATGTAGACAAAATTATTGAGCTTGTGGCACACAAAAGCCTGAATAACTGCAGAAAGATTCGGGGTGGAAGAAATCTTTAATCATGCCATTTTTATGGTAGATCAGCGAGGCCATCTCCTCAGGTGGGCCTAAATCAACAATATTAAAATGAATAATTTACCCCACTCTGACCTGAAGCCAACCAACTGTTTTATGCCTGGGGAAGAATAACATGGGGCTTTGTAGCTCTTTACCCTGACGGCTTGCAAAGCTCATCGATTCGACAACAGGCAGTGAGTAAATCTGTTCTTCAGCAACAGCAGCGACAACGACGTCAATTAAAAATGACTGAGCAGAAATTGGAACATGATTACCGAATACACAGTTCCCAACACCATCATTGATTCATACGTAATTACTCCATTGAGAAGAATGAACTAAATGAAATACTCATTCCAAAAATGAACTGTAAGGGACATTTTGTGAGATATTTGTGTGACATTTTTTTTTCCTGGGACAAAAGGGTGAGTTTCTAACTGTCATCCCGAGAATTCAATCCATGCCCCTTCGAATTTTTTCTTTCTTCCCTTAATGAACAAAGAGCGGAGAGTCAATTTCATTTGTCAGTTCTGTTGACAACTTGGACAGTTAACTTCTAATGCTTCTTTAATGATACAAAAGCTCAAGTCAAGAGAGCAAGCTTATGTTCCTAGGGGGAAATAGGATACTCTCATGTGGCTATTTAGGACCAAAGGGTAACATAGCAGCAAATGGTATCTGTGAGATGAGTTCTACGGTCCATGGTTTCCCAGACACCACTGGAGAAGGATGAATTCTCTCCTGCTATGGAGGAGGAAGGAGAGGCACTGATTGGCTAAGCAGCTAAGCCTCTTGAGCAGAGTAAGATGTATCACTAGTGAGTGTGCAAGCCCTCAAACCCCAGTCCAAAGGGCTCCGTGGGTGTCACTGGTGCAGTTCACCAAAATTTATGGCTCTCCACCTTGCAGGCACACAGTAGGGTGCCTACTGTAGGGTTGTGCTTCCTGGCTCCTTTGTGGCTGGGAGGTATCATAGGTGCAGTGTTAGCCCATCAGTTGTAAGCACGGTGACATGCGCCCCTTCCTGAATAAAGCATACCAGTGCTAGTGTCAGAGCTGTTCTGTCCTCTGCCCATGCAGCTGGCAAGGTTCCAGCTGATGGCTTCGCTGTCAGCCATAGGCCACCTGCAATGCAGCATTAGAGCAAAACAAGCTTTTCTAGTTTATAGACTCTGACATGTGGGGTCTTTTCCTTCCCACAGTCCAACCTCACCTACCCCGATGGATGAAGACCACAAAACTTATTCTGCCCCATAATGGAGCCCACCAGTAAGGGCAGCATCATAAAGCCAAGTCACAAGGGGCACAGATAAAGCTTCACGATGGAGCTGGGATGAGACTCGGGCCTTAAATAATGGGAACATTGGTTAGAGAAGAGCAATTTGGACTCCCAGGACAAATCGTGTATAGACACTAATGCACTTGCTTTTTTTATTTCATTTTATTTTGTTTGGAGGACCACAAAGAGACTTCCCCCAAAATCCAAAGTGTCAGGAAGCAATTGGAACTTAAGAAGCAATGAGCTACAGAGTGGAAATAGTAAAACAGGAACCTACTTGTAACATCTCTTCGCAATATTACAAGGCCCACTTATAAATAACTGCACTTTTATGAACATAAGATCATCGTTGGAAATAACATACAAAGCTAGAACCTCCACAACCATCAAGATGAGGACATATTGTTACGATCTCTTTTCTAAGTCTCTGCACGTGTTTCTAAAATAACATTTTTGATAGTAAACCAAACACATGTGCTGTCTTAGGGGCCTTCGGTGGGCTATAAACCCTCTGAAGGAACACTGGAATGGGAAAATGTCTACTTCGATTTTTTTAGAAAAATCATCTCACTCCAGTACGTGTCCAGCAACGGTTTCAAAGGAAGATTTTGGGAAATGCTGACACGCTTTGCGTTGGCCCTCGCATGCAGGCAGAGGCCTCGCTGTCTTTGCAGTGGTGCTGGGAACTAGTGAAGAGCCACAGCCCTGGAAAGGCGGCTCCTGGAAGGTACACAAGGGCTTCTGCAGTTCTGGACTGAACTTGACCCTGACTTTAAGTGTTATGGAAATGGATCTGGAGAGGGTGACCAGAAGGAGGAAAAAAATAATGGTTAGAGATGGCCCTATCCACTTGTCTGATTAACGGAATATGTTAGCAGAGGGGAAGGATTAGAGTCTTCCTCCTCTAGTAACCAATTCTGCTCAGCTTAAACTAAAGTTTTGCCAGTACTTGTTCTGGCAAAATCTGGAGGCATCCCCATTACTATACTTTTTTTCCCTTGAAGTTGTAGGTCAGAATAGGCCCCCTTCTTTGGGGCTTCCAGAATTCACTATACATTGCACGGTCAGAATGTTTGACGTATTGTATTATAATTTCTGTTTGTGTCTTTCTGGCTCTTTCATGAGACTGAAAGTCCTCTGAGGAAAGGGACCTTTTACTCTTCATCACTTTGTCCCCAGGACCCAGGGTGGTGATAGACACAAATTAACCTAAAACAAGTTTACAACAACAAAAAAAGGATCAATGAAGAAATGAAGAAATAAACTTGAGGCTAAATGATACACCTGTTGAGAATATAGCATATACTCCATTGTTTTACAAGTGAACATCTCACTTACATTGTGAGATTGTTGCAATTGCCTTACTTTGTAGACTCTGGTTCATAGATTACATTCTCAGCGATGCACACGTCACTAACCCAAAATCATCTCATTTAACAAGATATTGTCTGACACAGACTCCATCCAGCAATGTCCACGGTGTTGTGGATGCAACAAATTCACACAGACTGCAGAAGTCCTGTGGAGAAAAAGGGATGGCATGGCCACTCTCTGAGTGAGAGAGCACCCCGACCCTGCTCTGCCTGGACCAGCTTTTATTGCCTTTCTGGGAGCACTACCTCAAGGAAGGTCTTCATTCATCATTGTCAGGTAGTAATGATCAAACAATAGATAATACTGAGAGAACCGTGAGGGCTTATTCTGAGTCAGGATCAGATAGCTAAAGGGCCATGAAACTTTGGGAAACAAACTCATTTTATGCTTGGACCCTTATCAGAAAATTGAGGACATTCGTAGAAAAGCAGGTTTCTCAGGATTTTATGCATTCTTTCTGAGGCCCGATAGCCCCAGGGAACCTCCTATTCCTGCCCAGGAGGCTGCACCGCCCTCTGTCATTGTTTCAGGCTTAAGTCAGGCAGGCGAAGTAAGGCAGCCAAGAGATTAGGAGACTTCTTACTGACAGAATGAGGACTCAGGCTATGTCAAAGCCGAGGGGCAAGGGTCCCTTTTTCTATAGCCCCCCAAGCTCTTCCCTGAAAGCCCCTCCGTGACTGTGCCTGTCTTAGGTCATCCTTCCCTTGATTAATCTTACCCGTCATTGGCTAACCAGTCATCCCCCTGGGGCCAAGCAGGGTGAAGTAAAAGGGGGCAGAGGTGGTGCCCCTGCCAGGGAGATAAGCTTTGTCTCTTTAGTGGCTTATGGTCCCACGACCTTTTTACTCAGCCTTAGCCAGGGTGGGTTATAGCTTCTGAAACCAGGCAGGGCAGTTCCCAACAATTATCATCTTTGGTGTGTACCTAGATGAAAAATTCAAGCTTAATGTGGTTATGTTCCATGAAGGAGATAATCTTTTTAGGAAACCAGGATACATGGTTCATTATTGAATGGCTTGATTATAGTAATAGTAAGCTTGATGATTCTGAAGCATGAGTAATGTTTCTGCAAATCCAAACTATTCATAACAACCTAATTCACATGAACTCAAAGGGCCAATCTATTCTAATCACAGAGATGTCTTAAGTGGAATTCTGTATCTTGAATATAGTATTACCTGTAAGAGCAAAGATTTGGAAAGTAGACTGCATAGGCTCAAATTCCAGCTATATAACCTAGGACAAGATTTCTGTCTTAATTTCCTCATTTGCAGTATGAAGATAATACTTACCTCATACAGTTGTTGAGAGGATTAAATTACTGAATAGCTCTAAGTGCTGAAGATAGTAGGTGCCACACAGCTAATAGTTAATAAGTATTAGCTATTATTTTCATTCTCATTGGAATAAGTTGAGCCAACTTTTACACTATTAGCAGTAATGTTATTGAAAACAGCATAGAAAAAATCTATTTTTCTGCATATTACTACAGGATTGTGGGTTTAGCATAGAAGGCCCTTTGTGATGGATAAGTCCATACATGATGTGGTCCTTCCTTGCCTGGTCTCTAAGCTCTGATCACCTTGAGCCTACTTTTCAGCTGTCCTGAAGTGTCTGCATGCCCTAAAAAGAGGGGGGCCTCTAGGGTCTTCAAGTCTTTGCAAAGCTACTCATTCTGCCTGGGATATGGTCTCCTCTCCCCTCGATGTCCCTTTGCCTGGAAAATTCGCTCCACATTTACACTTCAACTACAATGGTATCTACTCCGAGAAGACCCCCTTATACCCTCTGCAATGAAACCCGGCTAAGGGCCTTTTCTAAGTCCTCCCACATCTCTGTACCTACTTCTGTGAACCGCCTTATCTGATCTGAGTTTGCCGCTGTGCTTGCCTGCCTTCCAAAGTGGACAATAAACTAGCCAGGGGCAGGAACTGAGTCTTTTCATCTTGTTGTCACATCTGACACCACATCTGGAACACCAGAACCCTTAACAAGGTGAATAAATAAATGAGTGAGAGACACCTTGCAAGTGGATTGACGTGTCTCTGTTTGATGGCTTAGAACCTTGCTTCCCAAGCATTTGCACATCAGAGCATAGAGCACAGTGAAGACAAGGGTGGGCAGTTTGTGCCCCTGAGGCTAAGGCTGCAGCTTTCCACCAACTGGGTAACTGAAAGAGCACCCATCCGCTACACCCATGCATGGAGGGATAACCACCCCCTGACTTAGAAGTTCTGGTTTAGAGCACAGAGTATGACAGATGGAACGTCCTCCTTTTACTTTTCAGCCACATTCCCTCTGTTTTCCTCAGGCTGCTCTCATGAATTAAAGGTGAGATTCCACTTTGATGAATGTGAAGGTGGCGCGTCTGTTTCATGGGTTGGAGTAATCAGAAGGTACACGGCCTCTGCCCTCTCGACCACCCAGAGATTAACATCAGTATATCCTTGTCAAGTAAAAACTTCTGTACTCATAAAAAGGAGCTGAGAATGCCCGTGGGGCTACTGCCAGGGTGATAGCATATGCCATAGATAAACCCAATTTGTGGTAAACAAAATTCTATATGAATATAGCAATGAATTGTAAATATCTACTCCACCTATGTGAAATACTCGTAATGTTATTCATTGTTAGTGTGTTGACATCATAATTGATCTTGTAAACCGGGACACAGATGACGGTGGAATGAGATGCTGTTAAATATAACAGGATGATGTTCAATCTTCAGAATTTCTTCAGAAACACCACCTCCCAAATTGTAATGAGTATTCTGCAAGAGGCTAGAATTTGAAACGCTTCTTTTAGCAGCATGTTTTCGACTGTGCAGTACTGGAACCCTTTTAAAAATATATTTGGAGCGTATTTTTAATTTCAGAGGAAGTAGAACAAAATATCTGTGTTACGTCCCCCCTCCCTTGCCTGCAGAAGAAGCACAGTCACGGCACCTTGGCCCCGTCAATGAGGCAGCCCTGGGCCAAACTGGGGACAACAGGAGGCAGAGGCTGTCCAGTATCCTTGGAGACAAGTGTGGTGGCAGCTGTCACAGCCACACACTTTCCAGGGGCAGCAATGGCCATGCAAGGTGGTAGAATTCATGCTGAGAGACAGCGGAATGTTATCTTCAAAGGGGCAGCACCCCAGCCTGATTGTCAATATTGTTTCTGCTTCTGATTTCCAAGGCCAGCTCTGTGGCCATCCCTACGGGTTTGTGAACTACCTGTAATCTGTACCCTCTAATGCATTTCTTTTCTGTTTAAATGACCCAGGGTTGGTTTCTGCTGCTTACAGCTTTGATCTGGAAGCACCTTAATAACATAAATTAATTTTACAGATGAAGCAATCGAGAAACTGAAAGGTATTTGACGTGCTTACAGTTAGATAGCTAGAAAGAGAATCAGAACTAGAAGCCAGATTTAGTGATCCCGGTTCAGAGAGCTTTGTACTCAATACACAGCCCAGCACAGGGACAACCCCCAATAAACATCAACTTAGGTCACTATTTGCATGTTGTTGTTATAGCTTTTTAAATCATTGTTTCCACAGAGTCACAATTTTATTTGATTGGTGTAATTTGTCAAACAAAAAATTTGGTAAACTTTATAATGATGGTTAAAAAGCGAAGAACCACCCCCCCCCAAAAAAAAATCTGAGGTACTCGTTCTACAACATTTGTGTTTCAGAAAATATGCATTCTATCATACAAAATAAGGGCTAAAACTAAGCAATGTGCTGAAAAGTAATTATACAGCTGTTAAATGGGAAACAGTCTAACTTTGTTTTTCCTATAGAAGGATTTAGAGGTCTCAGAAAAGCAACAATATTTTATGACGTGTTTTAATTGAAAAACTTAATAAGAACTGGGTACTTACCTCGTTGGAAAGAAATGACACTGGCATGAATTTGATTTTCCCTCTGTTCCTGAAAAACACACCTTTGTTATGATGTTTTTAGATCATTCATGACGGGTGGACCCATCTCGCTGAACAAGCCCTTCCAAGCCAGCACGTCATTCCAGCAGGACAGCGGAACCGTACATGTGTGGTTGTCTGTACTACCACATCTTCCTTTCCTTTTCCTCTTACTTACTGGGTATCCGATGTGCTGCCCTTTCACACACGGTTGCCAAAATAACCCTAATAGGCCAGGGCAGTGAGCATGTGGAAATTCACTTATTGGTGCTGTTCCCATTGCTTTGCCTGGCTTAGCTTTTCCAAGACCCATTAATGATCTGAATCTCCCAGCTTTTAAAACGAAGAAGTCCACTCTAAGGCCAGTACATCTGCCCCAGCTGCATTTCCCATTTTGGCCCCAGACTCCAGGAAGTACTTGAGTTTGCAAAGCAGCCAGGACATATATTCAGAAACTTGGAACTCCAGGTCCCATGGAACAGCTTCCATGGCAGTCTCCTTAGACTTCTAAAATCTTCCAGTATCAGCAAAAAAGAGAACGCATGGCCATTAAACGAATTAGCCTGAAATCTGCTTAGAGACCAAGAAGTGGTTGTCACACATCTGGAAAAAGAGTATAGAGTGGGCTGGGTAGGGAGGGGAAGCCTAGGAAAAGGAAAATATTAATTGAGCAGATCGAGAGAAAAGGGATAGAGGAAAATATCAAGCCAACGTGGACACACAGTCATCCGCGGTTACTGCTTTGTTTACAGAAATGGCAAGCACGGCCCTGGCCGGAGACTGGATCCAAGGCACAAAACGGTTGCGCTGTGTTTGCCGAAGTCCTCCCCATGTGCTGCTTCGCTCTCACACTCACCAAAACCTTGTACTGTAGACCGACCCCTCTGCTTGTGTAACCAGCAGTGCGGGCAGGGTGACATAGCCTCAGCACTGCACAAGGCCCCTTCTTTCCTGGTCTGCTTATTTTGGGTCCCAGAACCTTAACTATGGCCCATCGGCTGGCTCCAACTTCTACAATGTTTACCACTTATTTAGTCACGTTGTGTAACCCAGGCGACACTGATAAAGAAATGTAGAGTAGATAGTGACCATGAGCATTTTAAAGGAAGGCTTCCTGATTGTGAATGCAAGTTTCATCCCTTTCCGCTCTGTTTCTTTTTCTGTGTGGGTCTCAGTGCTTTACCTGCGACACGGGATGGTTGCGGTGCTACCTCACTGGGTCAGTGTGTGCACTGTGTAAGTGAGCCTACGTTACGTGGTTAGGACAGCGCCCAGTCTGGCGTTAGCGCCTTGCAGAAATTAGCTCTCATTTTTATCCTCTGGGAGTCCCATGAAGCTTCAGCCCTTCCTATCTTCTGCATGGTTACTTATCAGGGATTAGAAATAATTCTCCATCTCAATCCCCGCAGTTGCTCCTGATTCACTGTAAGTTTACTGTCCAAGCATTCGCCCTGTCCATTCCACACCCCTCAAAGTGGCACCGACAGACTTACCAGAAGTACCTTTTGTTTCCTCTTGGCCTTACACTCCCCAGGGGGTTGTTTAGAAATAGACTCCACAGAATTTTGGAATATGATGGATGTACGCTAAACCTTAATTATGGTGATGGTGGTCACATGCTGTGTACACTTATTTGAAATCATTGAATTGTACTCTTACAACGTGTGAATTTTATGGTATGAAAATTATATTTCAGTGAAAATGAAAAAAAATAAAGATAATGATTGCTTTAAAAAGTTCTCATTATATCCCTTAGGGAAAAAGAGTCGTAGATCTAGCAAGAGTCACTATCGAAATGGGAAGGAAGGAACTACTACATTGTTCTATGTCTCTCCACATTGTTTTTTATTTGTATTTTTTGGATGGCTCAATTATTTGCTCACCATTCCTTAGCTACCAAAGATCTAGCATTTAAGAAATCAGACAGGAATTCTGAATCCATTCCATTTTCCTGTTTAAAGAGCAGGGTGAGAGGAAAGAGTAGTTGGGTATAAATTTGAGAAATCTTGAACTTGTCACCATTTAGCTGAGTAAGAGTGCCAAGGAAAAATTTTAGCAACAAATGAACAAATAAGACAAACAAACAAACAAACACTCATAGACACTGGCAAAGGTAAGGTGGTTGCCAGAGGGAAGGGGGGTAAGGGGTAGTAAAAGGTGAAGCGGGTCTGATAGGTGGGGTGATGGAAGGAGGTTTGACTTTGGGTGGTGAACACACAGTGCAATATACAGATAACATATTGTAGAATTTTACATTGGAATCCTACATAGTTTTGTTAACCAATGCTACCCAAATGAATTTAATTTTTTAAAAACTGTAGGCATATTTAAAAAGTAGAAGGTCTTTTACTTTTTAATGATAAGATAGAATAAAATTTTATGTAATCCTTTGACTTCTTTGCGTTTCATTCAATGAAAAGAGGCTTAGTAAAAGAAACTTTATTACTAGAAGTAAAGCTGATTTGAGCAAAAGCTTTCCTTCTTTGAATAGCAGAATTTACTTTCAGCTGCATCCAGATGATTCATGAACTATGAGGGGAACAAAAACAGAAGGAAAGGATAATGAAGGGAAAATATAAATTGCATCACTAAACAAATGACTAATCAGAGCAATAATATGCTTCCAGTTTCAAGAGTTTTATTTCAAACACCAATCTCAGGGAAATATTTTAGCAAATCCCTTTTGTAGTTGGTATTTCTATTTACATTTCGAAAAATTCTTAATACAGTCAAAAGATGGCTAATTCTCTGTACTTAAACTTGTACTAGCAGGGTGGGTAGATGCTTATTACTGTGAATGGTAGATTCTGGCAGAAACTGCAAGATTATATTAGAATTAAGACAATAATTATAGTGTATTTGACTGCTTATGCAGTAACTACTGAAAAACCTCTGCAGTTGTCTTTTTTTTTAAGAAATTCCAGAGAGAGAGAGAGAGAGAGAGAGAGATAAATAGATAGATAGATAGATAGATAGATAGATAGATTTAGGGTGTGTTTTCAAAAATCAATAAATTCATTCATGTTTTCACTTTCATCTTTGAGGTCTTGTTTTATTGAAAAATGAAACATCAATGCATTTAACTCCGTGTAAATTGCCTCACTGGAGACATCTAATAAGAAATAGGCTACTTGGTATTTTCCAGGGTTGGAAATTTGTGCTTTGAAAGAGTTGAAAGTTAACCCTAAGTCCCTGTGAATCTCAGAGATCTCAGGGAGTGGACAGAGTCAACCTGGTGGTCTGCTCAGGATGGGAGGGTACCCACGGGGAGTGTGCCAGGCTGCTCAGGTGGCTGTTTTTACTTTAATGAGAGCACTGATGAAAACAGGTGCTGTCTTCCCTGGAACAAGATTGGCCTCCTCAGACCTGCAGGAGTGAAGGTACCTAGATACCGGTTTACTCCAAGTTAATGTTTACCTGGATTATCGATTGCCACGTGAGATGTCAACAGCTGGAGACTCAGTTTGTGATGCTGGGCTGTTTTCTGTTTTGTTTTAGTTTGTTGTTTTTTTTTAGTCACTTAAGCTGATGTATGAATCCCAAA
This sequence comes from Phyllostomus discolor, assembly GCF_004126475.2. Taxonomy (NCBI): domain Eukaryota; kingdom Metazoa; phylum Chordata; class Mammalia; order Chiroptera; family Phyllostomidae; genus Phyllostomus; species Phyllostomus discolor. The sequence continues at coordinate 204,917,641 of NC_040903.2, forward strand.
CTGAGGGGATTTATTTCATCTTTACACGTGAAATGTACATCTTCAACAGAGCCCCCCACCATAGGTCATTGTAAATCAATTACTAACACGTCTGTGGCACTTTTTCTTTCTCTCACTGAAAGCCAATGTACCATCTGAGGGATTAATTTTTCTCCAGCTTACCTTTGTCTAAGCTGCTCATCTGTGACTTCCCATATTCATTTCACAAAACGATTGGGCGTTAAATGTTTACTGAATGTTAAGATGCCTTGAGGACCACGGATGTTAAACAACACAATGCGTTAAAATGTTTCAAAAGCTCATGCAGATGTTAACAATCAGCATAAAAACTACTGAATGACAAAATGAGATGTTCGGAACAGTGTGACTTTATCTCATTTCTTTTATTATAACTCTTCTCACTACAAAATTGTTTAGAGAAGATAGGCAGTAAAAGGCATATTTCATAAGACAACTCTCATTAGAATAAAAGCAGCAACTTAAAAGTCTTAAATTAAAAAGTGGTGTAAACGCTTCAGCCATTAGGGATGACGGAAATAATATCATCCACCTGAATTTTGAATTGGAAATTCCTGGCATCTGAAGGAAAAGAAAATATATAATAGTTTATACACATTTCCTTCCATAGAAATTAATATAGCATTCATTTCAATGAAATGTTCTCTACTGTCATATTGTAAAACAACCTTAACAGGAAGTATGTATCTTACTCACAATATATAAACAAATTTATGTAAATTCCAAATATACATATAAAAGCCTTATCAACTACTGATCCAACTTGCCAGAGACACATTTTCTTTTTTAATTTGTAAAACATTTTATTGTATTTTCCCTTACCATTTATGCCCCTTCTGCCCCTTCCACCTCTGCCCACTTCCCTCCCCACCCCAGCCATCCCCACACTGTTGTCCTGATCTTTTTTGCTCAGTCTCTCCACTCCCAACTCCTCCAGAGCTGTCAGTCTGTCCTTCTTTTATTTTTATTAATTTTTTATTATTGCCAGAAACACATTTTCTTAATACCTTGGTTTCAAAAAATGTTGGAAACTATTTCATTACATGTAATCATACACAGAAGGCATCATTAGCAAGATAGTTCTATCACTGATTCTAGCTCTATGGGAAATACGAAAGTAAGCCTCATCTGGCTGTTTCTGGGATCAGCAGTTGATAAGGCCAGCACCATTGCATTGAAGCACAAATAAGTGAAGAGCGACCTAAGCTAACCAAGTCAATGTGTATAATTTTCTATTTATTTAATTTTATGCAAAGATATAATGAGAGTATTTAAAAGGCAAAGTAAATGAAATGACCCCCAAGATTATCTATAATAGATATAATTTCTAATATCAGAATATTTTGTAACATGCAATTCAAGGTTATATATTTAAAGCATCCACAAATTTTAAGTACCAGCTGAGCAGAGAGAAGGGACCATTTGTTTTAAAATTTGAGAATCAAGACCAAGGTTTTCTGTAAATTGGTGTAGTCGCTATAAAAAAACAGTTATAAAAGTTCCTTAAAAAATTGAAAATAGAACTTGCCTTGCAATCCAGCAATCCTATTTCCAGGTCTATGGCCCAAGGAAGTGAAGCCAGTCTCTTAAAGGGACATCACTACCCCTACCTTCAGTGCAGCATTATACACAATAGCCAAGATATAAAACCCACCCACATGTCCACTGATGGATGCATGGATAAAGGAAATGCAGTATACAGATGGTTTTTGACTTATGATGGGCCTACATCCCTCTAAACACATCATAAATTAAAAATATTGGAAGTCAAAAATGCACTTAAAACACCTAACTTAGCAAACCTCATCACGTAGCCAAAGCTACCTTAACATGCTCAGAACATTCACATTAGCCTACAGTTGGGCAGCATTAGCTCACAGCCCAGCAGCATGAAAGAATATTGTACCACATATCACTAGCCCAGGAAAAGATCAAAGGTAAAAGTTCAATGCGTAGTTTCTACTGAGTGCATATTGCTCTTGCACCATAGTAAAGTAAAAAAAATAATAATAATAAATAAATAAATAAATAAATAAATAAATAAAAGGAGGAAATCTGGCCATCCTTGAGGACATTATGCGAAGTGAAATGAGTCAGGGAAAAGACAAATACTGCATGATCTCACTGATATGTAGAATGGACACAAACCAAACTCACAGAAATAGAGAACAGATTGGGGATAACCAGGGAAGGAGAGTGGGGAGTGGGAGAAATGGGTGAAGGTGGTCAAAACATACAAACTTCCAGTGGTAAGATAATAAAGTTCTGGGGATGTAACGGAACTTTACATGGTAACTATAATCATGGTAACTATAATTGACTATACTGTGCTGTAAATTTGTAAGTTTCTAGGAGACTAGATTTGAAAAGTTTTTACCACACACAGAAACACGTAAGATGTGACTATGTGAAATAGTGGGTATGTTAACTGGCCATATTGTGATAATCATTCTCTAATCATACATGTATAAAATCACTACATTGTATTCCATCTTAAACTAACACAAGGTTATATATAAATTATATTTTAACAAAGCTGGGGGAGGAAAGAATCCATATTCTCATCTGCATGGAAAATTCTTCATAAAGCTATTTGCTGAATTCAGCTTAACTGCAATTTATTTTAAAAGCAACTTTTAACTATGCATCCCCAATATCACAGAATGGAAAAACCGTCTTAGATGGACTTTTTAAAATAAAAGCTCAATTGTTTTCCAGTTATAATAGAGTCACTTAGTGCTATGCCCACCAAAGTAGGTAAGATGCAAAGTGCACCCTCGGGTAACTGATTAACTTCATCTTCTGAATAGAATTTTAATTTTTTATCCTTTTAAAATATTGTATCTCCAGTGCATATTAATTTTAACTATGACTTGATTGGAACGAAGCTGTTACTTCAGACAGTAGCCAGATGTTCATGGAGCCATTCATGGTTTACAACATCCCACTACCTTCTGAACTTTTTTCTGGATACTAGACTCCATCATCTGATTTAGTGTGTCCCAAAAGGATATCATTTTATAAAAGGAAGTACAATACTATGTCATTGTGTTCAGTGTTAAAAATGTTCGTAGGCCTTAAAACACATCCACGATCCTTAAATAACTGCAAAGCTACCTTAAATTATTACTAGTTGTATTGCTGCATGGTACAATTCCAGAGACCACAAAGGACCAAAACATCTCAGAGACTAATATCTTCTATCCATGGAGCACTTTATCTCATTTGGCCTTAGCAACAAATCTATAAGATGAGATGGTCTTAATGGCCTCATTTTACAGATAAGAAATCAGAAGCTCAAACCTTTGGTCAGCACGCCAGTTAGGAGCAGGCTGTGGAAGAGAATGTTGCTATCTTGCATTGGGATAGGCTAGGTAAGGTTGTAGGTAAAACAAGTTCAAATCCCAGTGGCTTGAACAAACAAGGGTTACTTCTGCCACATATGGGTTGACTGGGGCTCGGTCCAACATCATTGCCATGTTCACTCTGGGACCGAAACAGACAGAGCAGCCACGGTCTGGAAAATTGCAGTGTGCAGAGCACTCTGAAGGGCTTCCAGTGGCAGTTAAATGCTAGCCCAGAGGAGAAATACATCACTTCCACTAGCAAATACTGGACAAAACTAGGCAAAGAGCTCTCCGAAGAGGATCAGGAAATCCATTCCTACCATGTGCCTGGCAGGTAACACACTGGGGCCCCGTTCCCTCATCCTCTGCTCCTCCAAGTACCTCCTGTCATGCCGACCTTAATTGTTGTTAAGGGACTTCAAGTAACATCTAACTAGGGCAATGCAGAGGAGCTGTTGGATAAATGTGGCTGTGCATATTCTTGAGGATACGTATTGTTGGAGTGAGGGTGTGGCATCAAGGGCGTGGCCTGACCTGCACGGGCAGTGGTGTTCAGGTAGGCAAGAGCTCTGATCCTGGTTCAAACAACCTACGTCCTTTAGCGTTCTAGCTGTGTTCATTTAAACATGATATTTTCACCTCCCCAAGTCTTCTTTTCCCTGCTGCTAATGTTAGCAGAGAAATAATACTTAGTTCAGAGTCTTGCTGGGAAAACGAATTGAGATAAGGTAGGGCAGGTAATTTTCATAGTGCTGCACGTAGCAGGTACTCAACACACTCAGCTTTCATATTATTAAAAACGGTATTATTTCTTTCTTCATTGTAACCCAATAAATAATTATGTGGGTCCTTGGTCATTTCCCAAGGATAAGCTGCAAGAAGTGGAATAACAACCAAAGTTAATGAACGTTTTGAGGGCTCTTGACTTACATTTGCTTCTGAGGATGGTCATATCGATGTGCCTGCCTACCAATATTGAATAAGGCGGCCCACCAAACTATGTTCCAAACACCATAGTGCTTTCAACCACCCAGGTTCTCTATGGGATATTCTAAATTCCACCTTAGAGGCAGCAAAGCCTCTATTTTCTGAGGACAACTGTTTATATGAAGGTATAAGATGCCGGCCTTCATGCATTTCCCAGTTCATTGGAATAGAAGGGTTATCCAGTCCGCTAGCAGCTAAGCATGGTCCGTGACACATGGCCTCACCGCACAGGGAGGTACAAAGAACTGCAGAAGTTTCTAGGCAGAGAAAAAAATCACTGGCAAGGAAAGGATCAATTAAAAAGCTTGAAGATTTAGATACAACACAGCAAGGGGCCCAAAAGAAAGTCTACCTCCTGTAGCTGTCTTCCTAGGGTCACTTGGGCCCCTAAACCTAGAAAAGAATCAACTTGTAAACCCCTGCAGGGTCTTAGCAACCTGTGGACACTAAGACCCACAGAAGGTGGGCTGGCTTGTCCACCGTCACGCGGACAGGTAACAACACAGACAACACTGGAAGCCTCGGCACAGTGCTGCTGGCTTTCATTTTCATTGAACTGTATTGGTTGCCCTATCCATTCTGAAGGTTTCGACACCGACAACTTGGTAGGTAAAGCAAATTATCTGTACAAAAACAAAGATTTAAACTAACTCCAGGGATCCAGAATAAAGTGCCAACGTTTTCCTTGGAGGTGAAAATCGAAGGGCATCAGTGCTAGTAGGAGAGAGAGAGGTTATTTTCATAGGAATTTGATGAAATATTTCCCTCCGTTGCAAGCAGAGCACCTGCTGGATCAGGTAGGCCTATGAGAGGAGAGCTCAGGAGAAGAAATGCGTTAATACTTTTTGGAAGCCCGTGCTCACAGCTGGGCAACATTATTATTATTTTGTCTCCTCTATCCCCCCTGCTGAGGAAAGAGTCCCAGTGCCCTTTTCCACCATTTTAAAAGCGAAACTTTTATTTGAACCTTGGAGGAAGCAAGCTTAAGTGCAAATGTTCCTTCAGGTCACTGGCCTAAGCCCACTTTGTTTAAACAGCTGTATATCGAGCGAGAGAAGCACCCAGACTCTGGCCTTGTTAGCAGCGAGCCTTCTGAAGAGTCCGTCTCCAAATGTCATGGCGATTCATCCTTAACCTGCACCAGCAAAACAAAAACCGGGTACTTCTCTGTATGTCAGTCATATAAAACGTGTCCTTACTGTGTTTAGCAGCCGTGATCACTCAGATGAGAATCTAAGCTCCCCACACTTTCTACTCTAAATGTTTTATTCTAGAATATTCTATTACTGGTAATACACCCTCCCAACACACCCACGGAAATATTTCAAGGATTAAAATTCTGAAGAGCCTTTCACTGAGTCATGTTTTAAAATTCGATATTTTCCTGGGGAGTAGGTTCTAAAATTAAACCTGCCTCTCCGTTTGGATTCTGAGATGCTGTACACATTTATTAGCCCATCTGCTTCTGAGAATGGCATCCCAGGAGCCCCGAAGCATTAAGTCTACGCTTTGAGTCATGCACAGACGGGGAGTGGAGATGTCAGGCCCAGAGAAACTGTAGCTCAGAGTAAGTATGTTGATATTCCATGAAAATTAGTTTACATTGGCCAAGCACTGTTGGGCTTTTTCAAACCTGCTCCGGCTGTTCACAAATCTGGGAAGTCAAGAGATGGAGCGCTAACACACTGAAGGCAAAAGAGTCAAAGAGGAAAGCCTTCCAAAGGCTTTGCAAATTCAACCGCAAGCGCCTCTGCGGTTGTAGGAGAAAGCCACCCAGAATGGTGGAGGAAACGCGGAGATGTTCAGTGAGCTTTTAACACTCCCCTGCATCAAAAAACTTATTAAATATGAAATAATTCTTGCCAAGATCTGCCTAGGATGGCATATCGTGAGCTCCTCACAGGGAGATTGACATCAAGTTAGAAGTTTTACACTAGAGATCCGTGTTTAGGCATTTTGTTTCTTCTTATGGAAATGTCTACAAGACTCAAAGCCCTAAACCTTGGATGTCTGTTGTCTTCTTCTTATTCTCCTCCTCCTCCTTCTACTGAGAAGTAGAATAGGCTATTGAAACTAAAGCGTTACTGCTTGGAAACCACCGTCTTCATTTCCAGGAAAGTCAACGACAGTAGGCAAATCATTGGGAACTTGATCATGAACTTTCTCCCCGCTTACGTCATCTATGAGAATTTGCCAAACATGAAACCTGTGGCTATTGTGTAATAAAAATACTGAAGATGTCTCTGTATATCCATTGAAAGGTAAACATTTTATACCTCCCAAAACTGAGGCTGTATATGAAATATGGACACACATGACCTCCCACAGGCACACACTCAGTTCCTGGCTGTCATATGGAACAGAAATTCTTTTCCTCAAAGTAGACTTTGCTGCTTTGTTGGAATAAACATAGCTTTAAACATATTTCTTGCTTATTTTCTCTTCACCATGACCATAAGGCTGTCTGACTCTGTTGAAGTACATAGGGGATTTTTTCTTTTTTTTTTTTCCCAATCCCCCAACAATACATCTATCTCAAGGGTCCAGGAATGCGGTGATTTTTAAAGCAGGAGCTTGCCTTGGCTGCTCAGAAATGACTGCGTTCATGTTTTCCTCACTAACTTTTTCATTATAAAGTAGCCACAGCAAGCAAGTCCTTCGCCTAATTTCCAGGCAAGGAATGATGGTGTTTGCCCTAAAACACTTGAGCTTCACTGTTCTCTCTATATGAATTGTTTATCATCAGTAACAACAACAACAACAACAACACAAAACCCAAAGAGCTAAAACTGCCTTTCTGTAAACTGGCACGGTGGAGTGCGTTACCACTACTCCTTGATTAACCTGTGAAGGTAAGTGATGACTGTGGCCCTGACTTTGTCTAAACCTAGGAAGCCACGTTTCCGCAGTGTTGAAGGTGGAGGGGCAGGATTCACAAGGCACCGCTGAATGCTGAGCTAAGAATCTAAATGTGGCCTTGAGTTAGCAGCAAGTTGGAACATCAGGACTAGGAAGGGTAGGGATCAAGGTAAGAGGGGTGAACTTTGATACCAACCGTGTCCAAATAGTACTTGAAGGCTCCATCTCTTTGGAAGCATCGGACCCATGACTACCAGATACACAGTCTGCCTGCCTGCCTTTCTTTCTTCCTTCCTGTCTTTCTCCCACATCTTTCTTCCCTCTTACCTTTCTTCCACACATATTGTCACGTGTTCTAGGCTGCCAGGACCATGAAGACACACAGTCCACAGGCTTCACCCTAGAGCACGGGTGGCAAACACAAGGTCCGTGGGCCAAATCCGGCCCTCCACCTTGTTTTATCCAGCCCTGCACCTTGTTTCTACCCTGCGGCAGCGCCAAGCTCTCGTTTAACTGTTAAGAAGTAGTTACATTTATGCAGTCCTAAAATTGCATTCGGCCCTTTGAAGGCAACCGCGAGGCTGACGTGGCCCCTGGTAAAAATGAGTTCGACACCCCTGCTCTAGAAGATTCCTTAATTCACTTGGACTATATTTTTCAAATTTTAATGTGCATAAGCATCATTTGGGGATCTTTTTCAAAGTGCAGAGACAGTAGGCCTAGGGCAGGGTTTAAGAATCTGCATTTCTAAGGAGTTTCCACTCTGCCAGTCCACAGACCACAGCCTTAGACATAAGCCTCTAGCATGGACCTTTCGAACCTGTGGTTGGTGGCGTCTGAAAACTCCATGATACGGGTTCTATCCTCAGCTCCAGTTTGGCACTTTATTCTTAGGTGATCCAAAGGGAAAAGGTGAATAGATTATCCCCATTACCAAGAAAATATCACAGAATACAGATGACCCAGCAATATGAATTTGTATTGTCCTGAGAAGCAATGAAGAAATCATTAGTAAAAAGAATACAAGGATTATAAAGTCACAGCAAAAGGTTAGGGATTTTTAAATAAACAGAAACACCTTGAACTAGATTGAGGCTTTAGTAAATTTTAACAATGAGCAACATTTTCCCAGATGTCTTGACCATCCTTTTTATGCGCAACATAAAGTGCAGAGGATCATAGGACAATACTATGTGGTGATAAACTTGTTTGATTACACTTCCCAGGTGCTGCTGGGCCTAATTATCTTGGTGCTAAAATACCCTCTAATTGGGTGTGAAACACACATCAGAGTTAATTACACTGTACACCACTATTTGGGCTTGAAATAATTAGGACTGTTTTCATTTCTCAACTGGCCTAGAAAAAAGTACATGTATTTCAAGTTTCAGTCCTTGGAGATTTCTTTGAAACTCATGAGAGCAGCTAGATACGAATTTATGCAAATTTCTAACCCTAGAATCTTGCTGAGACCATTAGTGTCTTATAACCCAGAAACTTTGATCTACAGAAGTATAACTATCTTTGCCTTATGAGGAGCTCATGCCCTTTGAAATTTGAAATATTAACATTTTGGAAAGTTCTGTTATATTGAAATATTCTGGCCTGGCAGGTGTGCCTCAGTGGGTTGAGTACCGGCCTGTGAATCAGCGTCACTGGTTTGATTCCCAGTCAGGGCACATGTGTGGGTTGCAGGCCAGGCCCCCAGTTGAGAGTGTGCAAGAAGCAACCACACATCGATGTTTCTCTCACTCTCTTTCTCCCTTCCTTCCCCTCTCTCTAAAAATGAATTAATAAAATCTTTTTAAAAAAGCAATAGTGTATTATATTATATTCGTCACTTAAAAGTACTAGTCACTTAAAAGTACCATCTTGGGGAGTACATCTTTACAACAAATGTTGACTTATCAAGGCCAATTGCCTTACAGGATACGGATTATATAATATATGAACAGCACCGAGAAAGTGATGAGATTAAAACCTAAATGATATCCAAATCTAAAACGAAAATCTCAGAAATATATTAGAGTTGGAATTTAATCTCTTACAAGGAGATCTAGCAACCCACGCTCAGAGCAAAAAATAAAAGACATGTTCTTGACTACATTTCTCTGTGTTATTTAATCTAAAGTGCAAATATATACACGTACGTATGTGTGTATATATATTTAGCAATTAGCCAATTAAAAATTAACATGGTTGTTAATCTTCTTAAAGGCAAATAGATAAAGAAAGATGATAATGAGTTGCAGTGTCAGTGGCTTGCTTCCCAAAGCCTCTTGATCCATTGTCCTAGGAGTGTGTGGGCATGATGACCCTTCCCCTGTGGGATTAACTCCTGACCTTGGTGAACAGACTTATGATATCTGCAAGGTTTTCTCCTGATGCCACTGTTTCTCTGGTCACTAGCTGACTCATCCATCCTGACACTGGTTTCTTCCATCACGTTTTACCTGACCAGCTTCAGACTGCAGCTGTCTTCCTAACTTACTCTATCAATAGTTCTTATTCCTTTGAACCTACACTTTCTGCTCTTACTCATCCCATACACGGCAATGCTTAGAAATTAAATGTTAAATCATGATAACTCATCCCAGAACATGGTACGCTCTACAGCTGCTATAAAATAAAGATCAAAAGCTATCTTAGAGTCTTCTACCTGTTAAATCATTTCAGAGGTCAGGATTTTTTTATAGGGATTTCTTGAACTTATCTTCTCTCCCCAGAATAATTTGATTCATCCTAAATCTTTGACTTACACATTTTTTCACCCACCAGCATTGAAGTCTGATTTTCAGCAACTTTTCCACATCATTCCAATGAACCACTGCACTGCCCTGAGCCAAAAATTATCTGAAAGTCACCAAGAGTTACAAATTTTCAAATTTTCATTTGTCTTTTGCACCACTGTCATTTTGGGGACGGACAGTGTTTACAAAAGACACGTCATGTTTGATAAATAGATTCTTGATTCAATAGTTGTAAAACATAAACCATTAGCAAGAATTAATGTACCTGTACTTTGCCCAGTTTACAGGTAAAGATTAAAGCATTTGTAATACTTGCTGACTTTTTACTTGTTATTGTTGAAAATTCAGTCTGGATCCAAGTGAAATTCGGATTTATTTTGGCTCTTTTAAGAAAATCAATGAAGACTAAAGGAGAACCTTGTCTGATGCTGTGTTTAATCATAAAAGCCAGATAATTATATTTTTATGATGAGAGGAATGACTCCCACAGCTTAAATGTATCTTAACCTTGTTAATTTACCAAAAGTGGAATATAGTTTGTAATCACAAGTGAAGTCACTTTTCCATGGTAAAATTATTTATTTTCATTTCATTTTATACTGTATCAAAACTTGAAAACTTCTAAGATCTGGTTCAATTATGTAACAATTTATATGCTTTTAAAAGCCAATATAAGTATTTAATGACTTACAATTTCTTTTTCTATTAATTTTACTAGAATGGATATTTCATAATTTATTCAACAACATTTAAAGAACATCTCCAGCATACCAGGTATTAGTGACACAAAGCCAATGAAACTCAAGATTGAGCCATGAGAACTTCTCTACAGACAAAACAAGAATTAATTGAATACACCTGATTGGTATGGCTCAGTGGATTGAGCTCCAGCTGGTGAACCAAAGGGTCAACAGTTGGATTCCCAGTCAGGGCACATAGGCCTGGGTTGCTGGCCATGTCCCCGGTAGGGGGCGCACAAGAGGCAAACGCACAGTGATATTTTTCACCCCACCTTTTTCCCTCCCTTCCTCTCTCTCTAAAAAATAAACAACTAAAACCTTAAAAAATAATTTTTGAATAATCACATTAACATATTATGAAAGACAGAGGAATACTAGATTTAGTCTGGAGATCAGGAGATTCTTTTTAATGAACTGACATTAGAATGAGAACTGGAAAAGAGAACTATTGAACCCAAGTAAGGGAAAGTCTTCCTTTACAGGCAGAGAGAGTATGTCTAAGACCCCATGATAGAAAGAAGCACGCGGCACTGAGGCACTCTGGGAAAGGCAGAGTGGCTGGAGTGAAGAAGGTGAGAGAGGCTGTGCTCCCATTGTGTTGGTCCCGTCTTACCCAGCCTCTGTTCTACCTGCTGCACTCCTGCCCCACTCCCCAGTGAGGGTGCCGGTTCTGAAAAGACAAGTACCAAGTCTCCTGTTGGTGTAAAGCTTGCATTAATTATCTGGCAGATTCAGACATGAAAACTGCTATTCATCCCTGCAAGTGCCCTGTCCTCAGCTGGCTCCCTTTCTCAGTGTCTCCGGGGCCCTTCACTGACCCAGAACGGAGCTGTCAGCACAGGATTTTATAAGCACTCCTGTTTTGCAAAGAGAACTGAGTGAAAACCTGAGGGCCAAAATGGATCTGATTGTCCCAAGTTCTGTGCTCAAGCAGACTGTGTTGTAGCTGGTCTCTGATGGATTCTCAGAAGCTAAATGTAACTTAAAAATGAGACAAGTGTCTACCTAGATAAACTTTTAAATGTTCTTACTCCAAATGCTCTCCACAGGGGCTGTACCAATGTGCATTTCCACCAACAGTGCATGAAGGTTCCCTTTTCTCCACATCCTTGCCAGTACTTCTTTGTTGATTTATGTTTATAGCCATTCTGACAGGTGTGAGATGACATCTCATTGTGGTTTTAATTTGCATCTTTCTGATGATTCATAACATTGAGTGATTTTCATATGTCTATTGGCCAAATGTATGTATTCTTTGGAGAAGTGTCTATTTAGGTCCTTTGTCCAATTTTTAATTGGGTTGTCAGTATGGAGTTTTCCGAAAAGAAAATTAAAAATGAAACTGTCTTTTGACCCTGTGATCCCACTTCTGGGAATATATCTGAAGAAACCTGAAACACTAATTCAAAAGAATATATGCACCCCTATGTTCATTAAAGAAATATTTACAATAGCCAAGTTCTGGAAACAGTGCAAGTGCCCAGCAGTAGATGAGTGGATAAAAAAGGCTGTGGTACATTTACACAATAGAATACTACAGACCTATAAAAAAAAGAATATGCTTACCTTTTGTTAAGTGAAATAAACCCATCAGAGAAAGACAAACACCATGTGATCTCACATCTATTTGGAATCTAATCAACAAAATAAACCGATGAACAAAATAGAATCAGAGGCTGAGATAGATGGAACAGAATGGCAGAGGGCAGAGGGATTAGGGGACTAGATGAATGAAGGTGAAGGAATTTAGAGAAAAAACATATATGTGTGTGTATATGTGTATGTATATATACATTTGTGTGTATAGTGTATTAATTAATGAAACTGTATATACACACACACATGTATATGTCACATAGACATACTAGACACAGACAACAGTGTGGTGATAGACAGAAGAAAAGGGAGGTGGGGTTAGGTGGAGATGAGGGTGGGCAAAGGGGGAAAAAGGAGATGAAAGGAGATTTTTCTTGGAGTGATGGCTACATGATGCAGTATGCAGGTGATGTTTTATTGAGTTGTACACTTGAAACCTTTACGGTTTTGCAAACCAAAGACACCCCAATAAATTCAATTAAAAATTGCTCTGCCATGGCAAATGATCAGAGTTTGGATTTAAATTGTCTTTTTTCTGTTTTACTGTAGGGATGAATAGTAGGTTTCAGAAAACACATCCCTCCGTGTTTTGGCAGAAACCTACAAGTCACAGTCCTAGTAAGCGTGCAGTTGCAGAATATGGGTCCGGTAGAAGTGTGCCTCATGTGGGAGGTAGAATAATATGTCCTTTCCAAAAACATAATCAGTATAACCTTATGGTAAAAACTAGATTATAAACTCCTCACAGCTGTAGGTCATATCTCATTAGCACAATAAACATCACAATTTAGAGAAAAGTAAATAGAAATAATCTTGAATAATTAAGTGAATGACTAGATATTTGGAGTGTACTTTAAACCCCAAACATTTAATCTGGATTCTACTCTAACATAAATAATGGACTTTGGGTGGCAATGACGTGTGACTGTTAGTTCATCCATTGCAACATATATATCACTCCAGGTTGAGACGTGGGTAATGGGAGAGGCTATACATATGCGGGGACAGGGAATACATGGGAGAAATCTGTACCTTCTACTCAATTTGGCTGTGAACTTAAAAACTACTCTAAAAATATAGTAAAAATGTTTTAAGTATTCAATCTGGTGAAATAATCTTGTTATGGAAACCATGAGGGGTTTTTTTGTCATAGTGTAAATTTAAATTTAGAGTAACAGCAGCACGAGGCAGCTCATCTACCTCAAGCTCAATGTATCTGCTGAACAGGTGCTGAGCAAGGCTGTAGCTGGGCCCTGTAGACCGTGCTGCCTGTGCTTTAAGCATCGTGTGAACTGGCTCTGTAGGCGTTTCCACTGACTTCCCACGAGCAGCACATGACATAGGTCCTACTTTTATTCTCAAGTGACAGATGGGGAAAACATGAGGTTCAGAGAAGTTAGTTCAATTCCCCCAAATCACACAGATAGCTCCTGTTGGAGGGATAAAAATGATTCTTGCACACATCTGGGTAGTTAACTCTTAGGCTTGGGGTGGATAAATGAGAAGATTAGAAGACAGAATTCCTTCCTACCCAAATATGCTTTACTTTCCAGGAAACAAAGGAATGTGAGTATAGCTTATGAAACTGAATTTGAAGATAATCAGAAATTGTAATGTCAGATGGACTCATTAGATGATGAAGTAAGCTTACATTCGGTGAAAAAAGATACACACAAATGTACCCCTCGATTTTCTTGCTGCTGTTGAAGACGTAGGCACACTCGTCCCCATGCCCAAGCAGGGAGAAATAGAAACATCTGGGCACAGGAAAACATGTGCACAGAGGTGCAGGGGTGTGGCCATGCAAGATGGTAAATCTTCAACTACCATCTTGAAAGCTTCTAATTCTGACTTTTTACTATGATTAAAATTAGTCACAGGTAGCTACGAAAATCCCCTCATAATCTTCTGACTCTTGTGTGACCTGCCAGGATAGCATCAGGACAAACGGAAGGTTGCCTCAGTCTCCCCTAGGAGCCTGCAATAGAAGAACAGAAAGAACTGTTAAATCAGGTCGGCCTGGACCAAGAAAAATAAATGTTTGACTGCCTGAGTCAGTTTACGGACTAACAAAATGTGGCATTTACAGAAAAACCTTGGAGAAAACATAAACCCATCAGAACCCAAACTATCTTCCCCACTTCCTAGGGCGTCTGGGCCAAGTTCCACACTAGATCAAATGAAGTTCATTCTGTAATCTCTGCTCTTGGGAGAACAGCCTAAGAAGTAGGGGGGGGGGGGGGGAAGCAGCAAGGAAATTCTTCTTCATCTTCTTTTCAACAGCCAGAAATAAAAATTATTTAATCCCATCTGGGAGCTGTAGTCATTTTTAAAAATCAACATTAAAGATACCCCTTGTCTTTTGTTTACCTTCCAGGTGTCCCCTTTCTCAAGGTAACAAAAAGGTTCTCAAGGATTCTTATCTCAAACTGATTAACAGATGCAAACAGAGCCAGGCCTATCTGGGCTACCACAAGGCCAGTTTGACTAATTGCCCTGAGAGATCTGTTCTCCTGCTGCCTGATGTTGTTATTGCACCCAGCATAGCTGAGATAGCACATGTTTAACCCCTGACCTCCCAGCTGCCCGGACCACGTTGCTCTGAAACTAACCGTTCTCCATCATCACTTCCTCCCCGTGGCAGCCGGGGAAGGGGATCTGTTTCTAAGCAAATAGCAAAGGCTCTGACCCCATCATGAGTCACCAGTCTGTCTGCCCACTTCCACGATTCCCCTTTCATATATTTATTCAGCTTGTCAGAGTTCCTGGCAGAGAGGAGAATGATATTTGAGGTAAATAGGACTCATGCTTACTCCGGAAACAATAATTTCATAAATCTGAGATATCTTTAATGGCTCCTATAGGCATCTTATAAACCAATGCATTCGGTGCTACCTCCTTTTAAAGTAAATTTTCATTTTTCTAAATTTTCTTTTTTCAATTACAGCTGACATTTAATATTATTTTATATTACTTTAAGGTATACGTCACCCTGGTTAGACTCGTATATAATTTATAAAGTGATCCCCCTGATAATTCTAGTACCCACTGGCATGATGCATAGTAACTTTTTCTTTAACAAAGATGATTAAATAGCAAAAGCCACAGAGGCAAAAAAGACAAATGCTTTGGGGCCATTCTTTCTAATGTAAGGAAATACCTCACTATTCTGTGCCTCTGGGCGCTGATTTAAATAACCTAAATAACCGGAAGACAGACTAAACACTATTACGAACAGCAGAAGTGAGAAGCAAATGTATTTTATCTAAGACGGGACATCTTTTTTATGTTGCATGCATTATACATCTTAATTCACAGGCCTTACACCGATCAAGTTGTAACAGACACAGCCAATGCTTGGTGATCAGCGGCTGACAGTCCCAGCTGAGTAATGCTGTGCAAAAATTTCACATTGCGCAACGCTCTAGAAACAGTGCCCGGGAATAACGCAATGACAAATGGTGGTTTTTATGACTGTGTTAATTCATGAAATTTTGTTGTTTTACAAACAGGCTGAAACTATATGAAGGAAAAGAGAAACAATCATTATGAAGTATATTTGCATTTCTGTTCATTTTCTTTCACTACCTCTATCTTAAATAATACTGAAATATCATAAGCACTGGGAAAAAAAGATCCATTTTGGTACATGTTCCATTTCAGTTCTCACTAAACTGTTTGACAATGAATCACAGCATTATGGAATATGGAATAAAACCTATTATAAAATAGCTTCTATCTTTCCAACATTCTGTTCAGTCAGGTCTCTATACCTTTAATAACTTTCATTCCTCTCCACCAAATCATGTTTGTTTGGTGAAAATAATTCTGGATGCATTCTTTTCGAGCATTATTATCCTTCTCTCATAATAAAGTCCTGATATTTTCCTCTGCCCGTTAAGAAAGCAAGATTGCAGTGCTGATGTGCAGAGTGGATTGACAAGATACTGGAAATGTCTGAGGGAAGAAAAATATAATCAGTGTTAGAGGTGTCTGTGGTCAAGGAGAACATGATACAGAGAAGCCTCATTGTCAGATGATCTGGGTTGAGCCTCATTTAACTAAGCAAGCGTCTAGCTTATTTTTCTGAATGTCAGTTTTCCCTTACATGGGGTTCATGAAGTCTTTCTAGCCAACTTCTTCTGCAGGTTAAATGATCCACGGCACCCAGCACAGTGACTGGAATGGAAGGAGAGCGAATAATTGATTCGTAGTTCCTTACTGTCCTTTCTTATAAAACTGACCCAAGATTCCACTTGACTCCAATTTACCTTCAAGCTCTTTTAAGAAAAATTTAACTGAACTTACACAAGTTTTGGCAAGCTTGATCCATAGGGATCAGCTTATCTTCTGAAAAGAAAGAAAACTAATGTTAACCATTAACATGTATTGTTCAGTTGAAAGATACAAAGACACTTGGGTGAATTTCTAAAAGCCATAACAAAAGTGGAATTCCCTTTGTTTATTAGAAATTTTGGGAGGAAATGCCAGTTAACAGAATTGTGTGAGGAGGAAGCTCAGAGGCTAAGGATGTCACAGGGCAGGAATTAACAACTTGGGCTCTGAGGAGGAACAATTTTGGGCTTCTCCATTCAGCAGTTGGATTCCGAGGAGCAATTTATGGTCATTTAAGACTTAGTTCCCTCATCTGGAAAATGGGATAAGAATATTTGTTTCATAGAATGATTTACTAGGATTCAATGAGATAATGCCAATGAAATACTTAGTCTTGCAGAAAATAACAGACGTACAAATGCTGGTTTGATGTGTGTAGTATCAATATTGATTAAGAGTGTGAAATGATTCAGAAGTAACTGAGAGTACCTTGATTCTTTTTAGAGTGTTAGGTTTCTTTCACCCTCATCTGTTTCAGTCTCTTCATAGCCAGCCCTTAAATATTAGTTTATGGCAATGAAAATGTCTTTGTCAATTTCTCTTCTCCAGTTTCTTATCTAACTCTCCAACCAGTGGCACCCGTTCAAGTTAGTGTCACTGTAGCATCCCATGTTAGGATGAGATCCAGGATGCTGGATTAACAAGAAAATACTCCTTTCATGTTTTCAAGATTTATGTTCGCGAAGCCTAAAATTAATTACATCTCTGAACATTTGGATCCAATAATGCAGAGCATCGCACAAATAATTTACCAGATTTTTAACGAATCTAAATAAAGTTTGATAAATATGGGAAAAATCAGACCAAAAATTTTTCTAAACTTGGTGTGGGTCTGTCTGTTATCTATTCATCTATCTAATTTGCTGTAGCACTTTAAAGTAATAGGTTTATAGCCAAAAGTTTGTTATTTGTAGTATCCAGTTTCCTTTGCAACAAAAGAAAGTTAACTATTTAGCTCTGTAATGCATTCACTAAATGATACTTGTTAGCTTGCCAATTTCTGTACAAATACATTGTGGAAAAATAACTGTTATATGTACTAACAACCAACGGACACCACATTGCCCAAGGACAACTTTAGTGTTGGGTTCAAGGATTTAACATCCAGTAATAATATTTTTAAACCATTGCTCTCTATTTAATAAAGGTAAGTAATTGGATTTTCTTCTGCATGAAAAAATGGGTGTCAGATAAATGCTATAAATCTGAAACCAGAAAAGTAAAAAAGAAATAGTAATTTATACTCCACAATGAAGTGTTTCACAATTTTTGTTTAACAAAACGTATTTTACTCTGCTTACACCTTGATCTATGGGACCCCACTGATTACGACGCTATAAATTATGTGAAGAGCTCTGCAGAAAATCATAAAAGGGCATCGAGGGGGCCTTATATCATGATCCCTAAGACTCAGCTAGGACTTTGATATTTAGTTTAAACACAACCATATATTTTTATTAATAATAAATAGAGCCACTTGTTTCAATTTCATAAGCCCAATGCACCAAACCTGGTGAGATTTCTATTACCCATGACCTGGATATTAATCCTTTGATTAAAAAAAGAAAAAAAAGGTCTCCATTTTTCAAATCTTGACTTAGTGCTGAAACAAGGAGAAAGAACTTTCCCAGCTATTTTGGCACATTGAACTGGGAAATAAGGGTGACCATTCTTTGTTCATGAGAAGAGCTATTAAAATGCTTTTGGTACAGGAAATACTTCTTGACTCCCCAGATATTAGAGGATATCTTCAGGAAACTCAGCAGATTAATTGCATGAGCCCTGGCTCAACTTTATTTAGAAGTAAAACATGCACTTTAACACTTCTCCAAAAATATAAAATCCCTCTTTCAATATTTCATGATGTTGATATTTCTTTTTTGAGTATTTTTCTGTTGGCACACGTCCTGATAGAATGGAGATTTCTTTTTCTTTAAAAAAAACTTTATTTTTTAGTCATGAGCCAAAAAGGAGATAAGAGTAGAATGTTGTTTAAATTTGCCTAGATTTTTCACACAAAACAGCAAGATTAAAACAATAATGTATTATCTAAATTCACAAAGTGATAGGTAGACCTCAGCACAGAAGTTTTAAAATTTCAATTCATGTTAGTTTAATGGTTTTGTACAAGTTGATTTTCCATGTGTCTCTGAACAAGAAAACCCTGCATTCTTTGTTGGGTGGAGAATATTCCACCTTTTGGTAGAATTTCCACAAAAGTCCAGAATGTCTCCTGTCTTCTCTCAAAGATCTTCCATAACACATATTGCCTTACACTTCCAACGGGAAAGTTACAACTTACATGCATTTTGCCAAAATTCGAGTCCCTTCCCTTTGGTTAAGACTTAAAATGATCACGTGACAAAAGTACATATTTCACAATTACTACTCTAAGCCCAGGGCTAAACATGAGAGAGAGTGTGGTCGGGGTCAAGGGGAAGGCAATGGAAATTGAAGATCTCAACACTGCTTTTAAGAAGCATATTTTCCAACTGAGAAACTAGAAGTGACGGTAAGTAAATAAAAACCCATTTCTGAAGCCACATTTCAAGTGCAGATTTAGGTTATAGTGAGAAGAAGGGGGATGCAAAGTAGAGAAAGAATTGAGTTTGCACAACAGGGAAGTCCCCTGGAAGAAGTCAGGCTGAGGAAGGAAGCTAAGAGGAGTTGCAGAAGGAGTGGAACAGCCCTGAGGAGCTGGAGGGGAGGCGCAGGGATGCGGGCAGCACATGTGGACGCCGAGAACACTGAGGCTGGGATGTTCTCTGTCTACCGGGCTCTCTATTTCCCCACCCATTTCCTGTGCTCCCAGTAGCATTCAGGAAATACCTGGAAAAAATGGTGTGACTGTAGATTTGTGCTTATACATGTAAATGCTGCAGACCCTCATCTCGAGTACAGAAGTCAAAAATACGTATTTCAGAATTGCTTTTGGTCTTTCTCCTAGCTGAAGAATAATCCCATGATATCAACTCCTCTGAACCTCAGTTTCCTCATGTGTAAAAGGGAGATACTGATAGTAGAATTGTGAGGGTTAATTCATTGAATGCACAGGAAGTATTGAGTTGAGTGCCTGGCACCTAAAAAGCACTCAACACATGCCCATTGTTAGTATTATAATTATGGAGTTTCTTTCCAAGCATAGAGATACCCTGGGCAGCCTACATGATGATTTCAGAATTTCACTTGCAACATTCTGCACCATGAATGGCGTGAATGCAAAGGAGGAAGGAAGGATTTACTAACAGAAAGAGGGTGTGTTAACTTAGCCATGGTTTGCATAATTTGGGGTGTGATATCTAAGGACTGAAATTTCATATTTCACCACCTATCCACCTTCCTGAGTTACAATGACAGCGCTAAGTTATAACAAGAGCACAGGTCCTATGTCAGGCCCTTGATGGGTGGCTCTATTCTGTGACATAATCTGAGAGCCTGCTTGAAGAACCCTCAAAACTCATTCAAAGAACAGATGCAAAGCATAAACATGAACCACCTTACCAGCTAAGGTTGTTTGCTTTCTAACGAAGAACAAATGTGGTATAAAAATGAAAACCTTCATGTGTGAGAAGGTACCTTACCACTCCTCATTTTAGCCTTTGTTTTCTTTTAAATTGGAAACTTGAAAATTTCCACTGATGCATTTTTAAGAGCATTCACCTCACATTCAGAGATACAGTGGCAGTGTTTTCAATGCACTAGCCACAAGAATAATAAAGACATCTTTGAAAATGAGTCAACCTTCTGGGTTCTGGGACTCCAGAGCTAGTGCCGGAATCTTTACTCAGCTCCCTGGTCTCCTATAAGCACCAGCCCAAGAAGAGAAACAGGAAAGGTAGCATCTCAAACAAAATGCCTTCGGTATGTTTATCTTCATGGGTAATTTGTAACAAATCTGGAATACCTATTTTCTGCCAAATGAAACATTGCAAAATATGATTTTTTTTGAAGAACGGATCCTAATAAAAAGACTATAAAGAGGCTCGACTAGTTGAAAGAAATTATCTGTAGCCCTTTGGGTTTTATAATTCCTGCAAGGTCAGGTGCTCTTCCCCCAGGAAAGCTGGCTGGTACAGGGGAAATGGCAACCCGCTGAGAAAATCAAGAAGGAGGAAATTTTCAAAGCACTCAGCCAAGTTCTAGCTGTAAGATTGCCCTTTAGCCCAGCCGAGTTGTTTAGATAGCAACTCTACATTCCTCTAAAGGGAAAAACAACAAATTGGGAACATGAGGGTCCCTGCTCCACAGAATGTGAACCTGCTTTTAAGTAGAAAGAGTAAGAACAGATTGGGTGGTTCTCTTATTTTTTTTAACCAAGAAAGTTGTTTTGTTTTGTTTTGTTTTGTTTTCAAAAACCCACGTACAGGAGGGAAAAGAGAACTCAGGGAAGCAAGGGTGGGTTCTAACAAAAGGTTGGGGTGCAAAGGAGAATTTTTAATGACACCTGTAGAGCCTAATCTGTGTTTTACCCGCTAATTAAAGGAATCAAAAATGTCATTGTGTATTTTCACTTGAGTCAGCAGAGATGAAAATGGCCATTCTCTAAATCCTGCCGCTGTTTCAATTTAGAGGGCAGGGACTTTGGTTACGTTGTGAATGGACAAGATACACAGCAGTGTTTCCCGAGCATAGGTCCACAATCTGCCTGCAACCCACGGCTATCTGTGGCAAAATGAGGAAGACAGAAACCATGTTCAGAAAGCCAACTGTATGTAATTTAATACACTATCATTATGTGTTTCCTACCTTTTGTGATATAAAAATGTCTCATCTTTAGGAAATGTTGGAGATGGTGATAGTTACTTTCTGTCCTAACGTCTTTAATGTATACAATTTGCATTCTATTTTAATACTGGCACTACATTTAATCTCCAAATCTATATTTTATCTTACTTAAAAATCTCAGGTGTCAAGAACCTTCCAGTATATAATTGATACCTCTGATTTACTATCATTTCAAATGACTTAATTCACCAGGAAATCCATTTTCCTTTACCTGCCTTTCCGGTGAAACTGTAGCAAGTACATTTAGATAATATTGTCTGTCTATCATGTGTTTGGGGGAGGCAGAAATCACTACCTGAGCCCGAACAAGCCTAGAATCATGCAGTGACATTGTGACCTTCGGTGGCTTTGAAAATTTAAGATGCTCCCGATGACCACTGAATCCAAAGATGATTTTCTTCTGAGATCTCCTTCCCTCCAGGGAAGATTTGGCAGATGCTCTTTCCTGAAGAGGCTCTCAGAACTGTTATTCTTCCAGCTTTCAAAAAATACTAGCAGGGGCAGAGAGCGACCCAGGAACCCAGAGGAGATGAGAGCCAGCTTTAACAAAGAGCTAAAAGTGCTCCAGGGAACTCACGCTCAGTCAATAGATGCCTCGTCAGCCTGACACCCTGAGAGCGGGGAAAGCTGGTAAAAGGGCCGGAGGCTGGAAATAGAATGTCAGGGGCTGACAGGTGTAAAATCTGATTGTCTGGTATTCCTGTCGCAACTTATAATAATGTGAAAATGATGAAAGCCTGGAAAAAAAAAACAATGCCTAGTTATTGTGGTTATAAGCAAATGTAGGGAGTGGAATGCTAGAAATGGACAGATTCAAAGCATCGTATTTCTTTCGTTTGGCCAAGTAGTAAAATGAGGAAACATGTCGAGTACTTCGCCTGGGTGTGTGACTTCCAGCTTGTGGACTTTTCTGTCAGGACTGTGGATAAGGCAGCACAAACTGGGTAGACGTAATTCAGCACTCGATGGTTTTAAGTCCCAAGAAGGGCCCAAGGAAGAGCCCAGCAACTGGGTTAGGGCCATGCAGCATCTGGTAGGAGTTAGGGTATTGTCATCCATTTATCATTACTCCAATCTCCAGTGATGGAGGACACCCTGGGTTCAGTGTCTCAGAGTCCTCGCAACAGCATAAATCTTTTGGCACCCACAGATAAGTGAGGATGCTTCCCTCGCTGTCTCACAACTGTGGACAGTTCCCAGAGACATAAAGCTAATATAAATAATGTGCCTTATGGACAGCATAGTAGGAATTTTGTGTCAAAGGTCATATGTAATTCTCTCTGCTATTCATCTAAAAACACTATATTGAAAATACATCAGCTCCTGTGGTATGAGAAATGGCAAGACCTCCATTTATTTATATCCCAGGCATTATGGTTTGATTTTCCTAATGATAAAGTAGACACCAAATTCTTAAGTTACAGTGTAATTGTCCCTAATATGATCCTGTAAAAGAAAATTATCCACATTCTGGGGATAAACCCATTTGTGAATTTAGTAGTTTGGCTGATTTCTAATACTGTTGATTCAAGCGTTTGACCTGGAAATCAGTTTGTGGCAGGGAGGGGGATTTCTTGTCTGTCTGACACCAGGAGTTTCTGCATCGTGTGACTGACTTTGGCAGTAGTGAAATGTTGGAAAATTCTAGATTCTTCTTCACTCATCAGGAATGCCACACCCCTGTGCCCCTGCTGCTGATTTAACCACAAGATAAAGGTTTGAGCACAAAATCAGGGGAAAGTATTAGACAAGGATGAAATAGTCTGACTTAGCCCAGTCCCAGACTTTCTGATTTGTGCAGCTACCAGAGGTTGCTTAATATCTATGGACCTAAGACTGTCCCAGTAGGGCACTGCAGTAAATATCCCTAAGTACTTCACAGCCCTGAATTTCTATAATGCCGTAAAGCCTCAGACCCTTTCATTATTTTATCTTTTCTCCCTTGAAAGAAGGACAAGATCGTCACTAAAGACACTTCCAGATATGAGATTCCACCCTGTCTGACATCTAATTCAACTAACTTATAATGAGCCTTCTATATGCAATTTACTTTCACTTATCTCCCTATAAGATACTATTATTTGAATTTTACAGATTAATGAAAGCACTCATTCACAGTGAATTTAGTTAAGGGAGCTGTACAAGGTCCTATATTCACATAGTAGCTGAGCAGGGATTCCAACTCAGGAGGGAATAATTTCAGACCCACGATGCAGTCTACCCCAGTAAAGCTACCTTAACTCTCATGGGAGTCATCAGAAGTTGATCTTTAGGCCTCTTTCTCCTTAAAAACTTCTGGGAGTCCCTGTGGCATACATCACTCAGATTAGTAGATCAGCTCTCTTGACCTTCAAAGTTCTGTGCTCGAACCAGATTTCCATTTCAAAATTTCCTGGATGGGAGCAGCGTGGTACTAAATTGTCTTAAAAGCTGAAATACCAAGTAGGTAAGGAGGATGCTATCCTAGAGGAAAATTCTAGTCCTCTGGACAATGGATGCCTCATGCCATCATTTATCCCCTTCTCTTACTGAGTATATATTTTTACCCATGTGAGTTTCTCAGACTATAAGAATGTCCCATAAGGGACCCCTTTAAGGTAGTCATTGGTGGCATTCAGCGATCCAAGTTCCACAGCGTAATCCAGAGGAGTGGGTGGGAGCTATGGACTGCAATATTGGCGCCACCAGCCCTTCCAAATAAGCCAGAGTAGATATTCTCCCTCACTTCCCCATTCCATCTGTGTCCTTAGTGGTCTATAGATACACATTCCCATTATTTTCTTTTGCTGGTTGCCCGGCAGTAAATATTGACTCTCTCACAGCTGCATCCAAGGACACAGTCTTCCAGTTAAAATGTCATAGGTATAGTTTACCATTAACAGACATAACGACCGGGGAGGTTAAGAGTAATAATCTTTCAAAGTTACCACTGTGGTCTACTGATTTAAGAGTGCTCTTGTCACACTACATTTTTTTTCTCTTTTGAGAACCACATCACAGGTGTTCTTGACTTTTGCATGTATATTCAATTAGAACTTGCCAACAATTTTATTCAGTTTTCGTAAAAGGTCATCCTAAGTCTTTTCTGATGGCATCTCATCTGACGCCTCTAGCAGAGGACCTAGTGATCTCCTGCAGCATTTGTTCCGATTAACCATTTCAGCATTATTTTGTTTGTCCTAGCTTAAATGAGATTTATTTTCAAAAAGCAGATGGTAAGCTGTTGAAGACATTGACCTTGTCTTACACATCTCCCAAATCTCCCATATTATGTGTTCACTGAATGCTAATTGATTGCCTGAAGAATCCATCCTCATCTGACATTGTGTTTCTGCATAATACTGCCTAATTATCCATACTTCTTTATCAGAATGCCATGCTTTGATACAACTTAATGGGGATAGTTGGAGGAAGAGGTGGAGGGAGAGCAGTAAGAAGTAGAAGCCGGATAATTAAAATCATTTTGTCCAAAAATATCCTGCTACTTAGCTGCATTGGTGGGGCCAAAAATTTAGTTCCTTGGACACTGAGTCCAATGAGGTTTCCATGCCAACATGGTGAATTTTCCAGGGCTACTGGGACATGTTGCCTAGTTTGGGACATCATCCCCATCATTAAAATGCATACTTTGCATCTGGATACCCAGTGAATGGGATGGGACATAGACATCTACATGTGTAGCATGACCCTGGGTAATTTTGCAGAACCCCCACCTGAGAAACCCACCTCTAATCTTACCATCTATCTCTTGCTGTCTCTTACTTACTGTGTTCAGTGTTTTCTCGAGGCCTAACTCCAACACATACATGTTGTATTGAGCAAGAATGTTTGTCCATGGCCAAGGAACAACCATGTCTTTAAAAAGTCTTTTATTACAGTAAAAATGACTCTAATTTAGCACTATTACAGCTATAACTACACCTGCAAGCATGACTTGAAATTACAGGCCCTTTCCTGCTGCTCATTCACAGCAAAACCCAGGGCCTAGGGAGTGACAATGCTCCATGCCTGCTTTACAAGCTTTTGCTCAGCATTGAGAGCGAATTAGCGTGCACTGATTTGAATGTGTTTCTGACATACTTTATAAAGGAGATGATAGCATCACATTCTCCAAAAGTGACAAGAGTTCAAAAAAAATATTGCCCATCAATGAGTAGGATGCGTTAACTTTGACCTAGCCTCACAGCTTTCAATGTTCCATTTATTCATACCTTCACTCTACATTACCTGCTCTGTTCTACCACAATTAGATTATTAAGTTCCTGAGGGCAGGGACAATGCCTATCTTACTCACTGTTTTACTCTAGACACCACCAGGTCTAGAACATTGTACAACAGATACTTAATAAAAGTTCAGAAAATGAGCCCTGGGGAAAAAATGACAGGAGATTTCAACTACCCATAGGAGACATAACTATAGAAGTGTGTCTTTTTTATTATGCTAGCCATCAACTTCTGTTGGTTACGAAGCAAGAAATAAAAGGCCATTCTTGCCTAAATGAGAAGGCAATACCCTAATTATATCATCACGCTTTTAAAGGACTGGACATTATACACAAAATACCTAGTATTGAACCTGGCACATACTAGGTGCTCAATGAAAAAAACCTACTATAATTATAACCGCCATTATGAAAAATATTGGCCTTAATTAAAAGGAAACATTCAAGAAGTGACTTGCAACTTTATGTGGTTCCTCAGCCAGAGAAGCTGATTAAGGATGAAAATCCTCAGGAATCCTGCCTTTGAAGATGATACAGGTAAGGTTCTCGGGTATGTAATTACAAGGTTTTCTCTGAGTTAGGAGAACCTACAGTCCTCATTTTTAAATAAATCTGTCTCCCTATAAATCACACATGCTGAGACACTTTAAAAAACAATACATAATTTTGTGGCATTTCATGAGAAAATATATGTTTTAGAAAATAGGAAATATATATATACATATATATACTCATTCATATGTGTGTATATGGTGTTTGTATTGGAAAAAGGAATTTTTTAATTGATATGATCAAGAGTGGTCTCTCTCAGTCTTTTTCATGTCCCCAAATTTTTTAAAAGTGAAGTGTATATTTGGAGACATACACCCTGCCCATAAATTCCAATGCTCCAAATTTTAGACCAATATTACACTGCAATAAATTCCTGTTTACCACAATCCAGACCACTAAGATAGAAAAGTATCACTATGGATTTTATAGGATTTTTGTAAATGCCGCCCTCCAGTTTTATGTTAAAAGTGAGGGAAGTAGTAAGTAGATACAACATTAAACTTTTGGTCAGAGGAAAACAGCTTCCAGGATATGTCAAGAATCAACGGACTATGCCCAAGTTTTCGTTACTGATGGTTATTAACTTTGTTTTCCCTTAGGGAGTACTCAGAGAACCTCATGAAAACCATGGGTTTTCTCTGAAGAAATATGTTTTCACACATGCACATAAAATCTGGCATACAACTTCAGGGTGTTCACAACTCCTGGAGAAACTGAGTTAGAGGAAAGGCTTACACACTAATTATTTAGCTTTCCAGTCAAGGTTGAATGCTGTTTCAGGAGTCAAGCTATCCTTGCCAAATGCTACATGTTTCCATTCAATGACTTTCTTGGTAAAAAGCCAGAACTGGAGCCCAGACGGGAGCAGGTATTCCAGTAATGGGATACCACTCTCTTGGAAACCATACAGGTACAGCTAAATACGTGACTCTGGCCTTTTCTTAGGGGTGATGCCCGATGACGTCCTTCTATCCTTGGAAATCCCAAGAACTCTCTCTTTATTAAATCGTGATAAGTAGAATTTTTCTTTAAAAATGCTCCTCAATTATCAGCCTGTCAATAATGCAATATATTAATTACGAGCATTTACCCCACGCCTGGTGTAGATCTGGCACTGTACTGGATGCTATGGCAGTCATACACGGCAGCATAAAAACAGGATCTTAGTCCTTGAAGAAGCTCAAAGTCATTTGAGAGTACTAAATAAACTTTGAAACGAGGACATAACTTATAAGAATAGAGCATGCACCAAACAAATCTCCAGATATTTGGCATTATTATATATGTCACTAGAGGAATATTTAGTATGTTTTAGATGTTAGGTGGGGTGTCATACCCAGGGACTTAATTACTAAGGCAGCTAGGGGCTCAGCCAAGTGTTGCCCACTGGTTCACAACAGGAAAGAACAGATTGGGAAGGTCTGGAACAAGGGTGGGGGGGGGGGGCGGGGAACCACTGCAGGGGCACCTCCTTCTTCTCCTCTCCCTCTTCCTTGTTACAGTAGCTAACTCTGAAGTGTACGTGTGAGGCACTGTCATAAGGCCTTTACATATATTAACCCGGGTGTTCCTTACAAACACACTATGAGGGAGAGTCTACCTGCATTTTATCTGTATGAACACTGAGGCACGTTTCATTCCAGATTCCAGGGCCAGGAATGTGGAACACACAGGATGCCACCCAGACAGATCGGGCTCCAGAGGCCGTACCTTTACCTCTGTATTATTCTGTTTCAGGGTCTGTTAGCACGTACTTTGAGCCAGACACAGTGCTTGACTCTGGGAAGACAGAGCTCAAAGCTGACATCCCACTGTGGGAAGGGGTTTTTCCAAGGGTGGTCACAGCAACATCTCCCATCCGGCATGCTCTAGGGCTATGTGATTTTGACATACTCTACCAATGATTGGGGTCTAATCTTTTCCCCGGAAATGTGGGGGAACTCTGTGACTGCTTTGGCTAAAAGAAGAAGGAAAAAGTCCTGGAACTTCTGAGTCCAGATCATAAGAGGACCAGAGTCTCTGGCCTTTCCCTCCTAGAATGCTCACTCCTGGGGCTTTCTCTATTACTTGCTGCCATGCTGAGAGAAGTGCAAGACACACAGACAGGATATGTGTCCGTGCTCTAGCAGACAGACCTAGTTGAGCTCACAGCCAGCAGGCAACAGAGATGAGAATAAGTATCTTCTATGTTGGGGCCAGGACAGCCTTCAGATGACCCTGGCCCCAACTCTCATCTGACTACATCCAAATGACACACTAAGAAAGACCCCAAACTGAGCCCAGTCAACCCACAGAACCATGAGAGATAATAATAAGTGCTTGGTTGTTTTAAACCAGTAAATTTGGAGTGATTTATAGCCATACAAAACTAAAATATCCCCCTGCAAGAAGATGTATTGGGAGACATTAAGTAGTAATCAAATCTAACTTAGAAATGTAGTATAAGTTACAATAAACATATAAGACTCTGAAAGCACAAAGCAGCTATGCCTAGCTCAGACTTGGGGGTGGGAAGGACTCTGTAGAAGTGAAAACAGCTGAGAAAAAGACTGAGAAAAAAGGAAGGAGAAGTCAAGAAAAAGAGGAGGGGTGATGGCTACAGGGAGAGGGGTAGGGCGAAAAAGAGTGGGAAAGAAGAGAGAAGTTACTGCAAAGGAGTGCAAAAGAGAAAACAGCTCACTCTGGCACAGGCAAGGAGGTTGGCTTGGCTGGAGAAAGAGTGTGGTATTTGTGAGTTTGTGGAGGGTTCAGGGGCTAACAAGTGAGAGGGATGCTGGAGCCTTGGGTGGCATGTTGAGGGTTTTAGACTTTTTGCTGAAAGTAATGGGGAAGCACTGAATTTCTATTAGGAGAGCTAATTGAGCATATTTGAGATGGGAAGGTAAGTCTAGTAGGCAGCAGTGTACAATGGGTGACAGGAAAATGTAGCTACACTGAAGGAATGGCATTCTTTCAGGAGGTAGACCAGAAATACCAAAAGGACAGAGGATGAGTGAAACTAAAGATGCAGTTGTGAGGCTGTAAAGGGGGTGGTTTAGAGACAAATTGAGGAGATGGAGACTCCACACTACCTGGAGACTGGTGACATGGAGAAATAAGTAAATAACGGAGTCATAGGTGAAACCCACTTTTCATGTTCAGGCGACAATTGGCTGGCACTGCTGTTCATCAAGACAAGCAGTAGAGACTAAGGAGACAAATGAGGGAAAATGCAAGGAATTAATTTTGCGCACGGTGAGTCTATTATGTCTTTGTGGTATCTCTGTGGAGATGTCAAGCAGGTTGATAAACAGAACTCTTCTGAAGTTCAAGGCAGAAGTTGTCCCAGACATATACAGCTGGGAGTCATCACAATGCAAGTGGCTGTTAAATTGCAGGAGTGACGAGGAACTCCTAGAGATAGTGTGTATAGTGCTCAAAATTTGTTAAGGAGTGACTGTTAGGAAAATCTGATAATCCAATGATTCCAAAGACATATATTGACATTTTAGTATTTCTGGTATCAGAATGCCTCTTCATATTGATGAAAGATTATAGTTTAATTGACCATGCTTTTTCTTAGTTACAAAAAAATAATGCTGTCTTATGATCAATGAGATCTTAATGAAATAGGATGACACCTGAAAGCAACCTGGATCTAATCATTGTTTAGGAGAAGGCTACATTTATTTAATTTTTAAAAGTCTATAAAACATATTTTGAAGAATAATCATGCAGGAAGTATGCCAGTGGCACAAAATAATCACATGACTCAAGTGACAAGTGTGAAAAGCTGCTCCAAAAGTTTTAACAGCAGCAACAAAAAGAAGAATAGCTATTATTTATTGAGCACTATCAATCAGTGATTGTGCAGGTGTTCCACTAAGTATTTATGCTTATTAATTCGTTTACTCTCACTTTGATTCCATGAGGAATACACTATTATTGGCCTCATTTACAGAGGAGAACACTTTGGCCTAATGATATAACTCAAGTTTCAGTCCTGGCAAAGAAGTCTACAACAGGAATCCATACTGATGTGAGAGATCACGCAATGGAAGCACGGCCATGAAGAAACATGGGACAGTCAATACCCACAGGTATTGGAGGATTGATAACCTCTAGAAGCAATGGGAGTTCTGTTAGCAAATGGCAGGGCTCTAGCTACAGGGCTGGACTTCATGAGCAAGACACAAATACTCTGGAAAGGAAACTTCTAAGAATTACGACCTCTGTCCCAAGGAATATTGCACTTAGAGAAGTTTCTAGAATAAAAAATAAGAAAGAAGACCAAAGTGGTCATCCAGATGTATATATGATGGAAGTGAACAGGGTCCACTGGGGAAAGGCTTAGGGAATAATGAAAGAGTAATTGTTTAGAATACTCCATGCCAATAATCAGGAACTAGCTTGGAACTCCTTAAAAACGAGTCAACTTCAGGTTCAAATTGATCCTGGAGCTGGGGAAAGGACTGCCTTATAAGAACAGATGAAAAAGTCACAGTTGTCAGAAATGAGAAGCTGCAGAGACTAGAGGATCAGACGGGCCTAAAATCAACTAGAACGTGTTCCAGAACTCCTTGACTATTTATTTCAGTCAGGTACTGGAAAAGACTTAGTACCCAGGAGAACAAGTTTCTTCCTTCTCTACAATAGTGTTGAAGATACAGATCACCAGTAACTTTCAAGTAACTAGATTATTTGACCTTCTTGGTTATGGGTCAAAAATAATAAATCATGGAGAATTTTTTTAATGTTATTATATAGACAGATTTCTCTATGGGCCATAAGGAAAAAGGAAAAAAAATATTCATACAAATGTGGTTACCATTAATAGTTAAATATAACGTACTCACCATGTGGCATATGCTGCACCTTTTACATCCATTACATCAATTCTCACAACAACTCAACAAAGAAAGCCTATTATTATCATCTTATTATCACACACTAGGAAACTGAAGCCCAGTGATGTGATATAATTTGCCCAAGGACTAGGGAATAGAGACAAGAATCAAATTCAAGTCATCAGCTTTAAAGCCCTGCTCTTTCCACCATATTACATTGTTTGAATGCATTTTTAATCCCCGCCCCCTCACCAAAGTTTGGATGCTGACTACATAGGACAAAAAGCTGCATTCAGTTCAAAATGCAAGTAGTTCAGGAGTGTAAATGTGTCCTGTAGAACCTAAATAATGACAATTTGACAACCTCCATCATTCTTTTAAATCATTCCATCTTTTATCCTTAAATTCAAAATTCTGTTTCTCTTTCCTTACTGAATGTGATCCTAATGTAACACAATTTATGAGTTGAAGTCTTTTATTCATTATGCAATAATAGGAGCCACCCACAAAAATATATAGATAAATTAAAATGGCTTTTAAATTTTTCAAATACTTTAAGTCTATAAATATTACATTATTTTTCCTTCTGGATTGAGGTATCATTACCACTGTTAATAATTAATGACCAGTTGCAAATTAAAACCACAATGAGATACCACTTCACACCGGTCAGAATGGCCATCATAAACAAATCAACAAGCAAGTGTTGGAGAGGTTGTGGAGAAAAGGGAACCCTAGCGTACTGTTGTTGGGGATGCAGACTTATGCAGCCACTGTGGAAAAAAGTAAGAAATTTCCTCAGAAAGCTAAAAATGGAACTGCCTTTTGGCCCAGCAATTCCACTGCTGGGATTATACCCTAAGAATCCTGAAACACCAATCCAAAAGAACCTATGCACCTCAGTGTTCATAGCAGCACAATTTACAATAGCCAAGTGCTGGAAGCAACCTAAGTGCCCATCAGTAAACGAGTGGATCAAAAAACTATGGTACATTTACACAATGGAACTCTATGCAGCAGAAAGAAAGAAAGAGCTCCTACCCTTTGCGACAACATGAATGGAACTAGAAAGCATTATGCTAAGTGAAATAAGCCTGGTGGTCAAAGACATATACAATATGATCTCACCTATAGGTGGAACCTAATCAACAAAAGAAAAAAGCAAGCAAAATATAACTAGACACATTGAAATTCAGAACAATCTGACAGTAATCAGAGGGGAGGTGGGAGGGGATAATGGAGGGAAGGGTTTTCAGGAACTACTATAAAGGACACATGACAAAACCAAGGGGTGGGTGGAAGCAAGGGAGGGAGGTGGGTTTGGCTGAGGTGAGGGGGGAGTGGTGAGGGGAAAATGCGGACAACTGTAATTGAACAACAATAAAATAATTAATTAAAATAATAATGACCAATGTGATTAATTTATAGATTTTGATTAAATTTATTAAAATATAGAACTATAGAATTTGGCCTACTTCATCTGCCCATGTCTGTCTTCTCTCTGGGCACACGACGAGGAATAAGAAATGGAAGTGAAAATGAAAGAGCAAGCTCTACATAGTCTTTTCCTGTTTCCCTGTGTTCCATGTATATGGGAAGGAAAGATAAAATTAAGCTCATTCACTACTCTCCATATGGCTCATTCAGTAAAAAGGGAAACTGATATACTACAAATAAGCTTCCTTGGGCGTTTTACTTCTTAGCTACCTCATGTAGCTTTATTTTCCATAACTCCATTCACATTGTTGTTTTGTTGTGGTGGTGGTTTAACCACCACAGTTGTCTCCATTTCCTCCCCTACCACTCTCCCCCATTCTTATCACCCCTACCTCCCACCCTCAACCTTATTAGCAAAGAGTGTAATCCATAGTAGTATTCAAAAAAATAAAATAAAATAAAAATGGAAATTTTATTGTAAAAGATCCAAAACGAGATGGACAGAGATGTTATAATCTATTATTTCCCTAGGTGCTTGTGTCACAAATAAATGGAAATTGCTGATAGAAGGACACAGGGTTCAGCATCAAGGTTTTTCCCCTGATTCTTCATTATTGTGTTTGATCTGCGATGTAGTACTGAGAAAGCTTGTCACTATAACTAAGTAGTTGGGAATGACAAAGATTTGGGAATCTCAACTCACAGACCCATGTTTTTTTAGTTTTATGACAAAAATTACATAGTGACCTACCATCTAAAAATATTTTTATAATCCATCATTCTTCAATTCAATCAAATGCCTATTCATTTTTTGAGCAAATAATTGAAAACCAC
This sequence comes from Phyllostomus discolor, assembly GCF_004126475.2. NCBI lineage: Eukaryota > Metazoa > Chordata > Mammalia > Chiroptera > Phyllostomidae > Phyllostomus > Phyllostomus discolor. The sequence continues at coordinate 204,950,990 of NC_040903.2, forward strand.
CAGATGGGCAAAGGAATTTGTTACAAAGTCTTGAACTACTCATTTTCTTATTACTGTTTGGTGCCAGAGAGATCTTACACCTCCAGGCAGAACCCTGGAGACTACTTTGTAACGCGGAAGAAGGGCTGCTGTGACAGAGGAGGTTTCCCGGTTCCATCTCAGGCAGATGCCTTTTAGGAAACGGTGTGGAGACAGCAGCCTCTGCAGACACTGACGTCTGTGGAACTCGCCAGTCTCCCTTATCTGCCCTGAGAGCTGCCCTGCAAGTCTGCACCGTGCACGGGGCCTGGATGGAAGACCACCAGGTGTGTTCTATAAAGAGAACTTGGATGAATTATTTATCTCATTGTATCATAAAATTCTACCTTTCATCAACAAGTGGCATTTTCCTTCCTTGCCCTTCACATATACATCAGCAACCCCTAAATTCCGGTTTTGTAAAAGATTCCAAATTTCTCAGGTTCCAGAGATACAGTTGTTCTTTAACAAAACCTTATAAAGAAATGCAATACAATACCTCCAGTCCTGAGAAAGGGTGATGAGAAGCTCTGAGCTCGGTGACAACACACTAACCTTACCTTTTAAAAATGTGTCACTATTAAAGAACAGATTAATTAACACTCTTAGAGCTAGGTTATATTTACAAGGTAGAGACCTCAATAGAGCTGGCTTCTGGTCTACATAAAAGCGATAATTTGTTAATTAGCTTTTCCCGTTATTTATAGGAAGAAGTTTATTCTGTAAATGAGCAGAGAGCATGTAGTTGAGATGCCTAAATAAAAATCTCGATATATTGCAATTAGATAAAAATATGATGGGATAATAGAAGAAAGCTTGAATAATTTTATTCTCTAAAAGAACTTTCATTTGTACTCTGTTTTTTCTCTATAGTTCCCTTTTTCTGTACCCCCCAAATAAGGAAGGGATAAATCACAATACAGGGGTTGTTATTATTACTGTTACAGAACAGAGCGGGAGGGGGTGAATGACATAAAAGACTCCCGTTTTTTTCTCTAGGGGTTCCTCCCCACCTACTGGGTTCATTTTGCCCACTGCCTGAGAGAGATGTCTCTTAATACCAGAGATCAGTGAAAAGGAAAGGAATTTATTATTCATTTGAAATAACACAAACTAAAGTTCCCCACAAATGCACACAGTCCTCTGGGCACCCTCCACATGGCAAAAGGGAGCACTTCCAAAGCCTCGTGGTCCTGACTCTCACCCAAGCCGCATGGTCCCAGCCAAGACACCAAAACCGTGTAGTCCTAAACGGATGCGTGGTCCCAAAAAAAGACACCCCCCACCAATGGCTGCCGTGCCTCTGTTTAAATCCCAGCACCAACCTTCCTCTGCAGCCCCATTTCTGGCTCCTCCCACAATTGACCACAGCTGCCGGAATTCCAGGCAGGTGTGGCCCTGTGGTGTGGAGCCAATTATCTCTAAGCACTTCTGGACCCTATTACAAATCCCTATTTGGGGCTCCCCTCTTGGCTGCACCCTGTTACATTACCAGAATGTTTTCCCAAGTTTTTTTCCCTAGCCAAACACTTTTTTATGTATAAAAGCAAAAACAGAAATCAATTTTATCCAGTTTCTTCTGAATATGCTGCTGTAGATTCAGAACATGGCAAAAAACAAGGGCAACGGCCATTAGATTTGCTTTGTTGCGGTGGAAGAGTTGCCTGAGGCCTCTGGTGTACTTTACCTTTGTGGGTCTACCATACATTCCGGGACTGGAGCTTCTGTGTCTGTATCTTCTCACTGGTACTCCCTGGGTAAACCTCTGACCCCAATCAGATCCTTGTTCCTAAAATGAACACTGAGCTTTTTTTATTTTCCTTTTTCTTTTCAATTGCAACTTTTGCCTTGAGAACCCTGGTTCACATTCCTGAGATGAACGGTAATTCACAGGAAATCGCAGACCATATTATTTACAAATGGATCTGGAATACTAAGACACATGTATGTAAAAGGGAAAAGTTGACCTAAGTGTAGGTCAGACAAGATAATTTCAAAGAACATTTATCATAATGTGTCTATAATTTCCATTGTACACAGATGACACCTGAAAATGAGTTAAGTAAGATAGCTGAGCTTGTAAGGATAGTAAAACGAAGATCTGGGTTTGCTGACTCCAAATTCAATGGCTTTCTTAATACACCATACTATGAAATCACTTTACCTCTAGAAATAAACACTTATTGAAAATAGTCAGTACCTGACACACCAGGTAAGCAGGCACTTCCCTTCTCTTTTGAGTGCAAAGGGCAGCACACAGTTTGAAATTGTTATGAAATTTTCCAAGGATATATAGCTAATTAAGTATTGATGCATTCACTATTAATTGCCTAAACGTATAATAATTACGTTTGAGTTGAGGTAGCTATAAGTAAGGACCTATAAAAACGGACATTAAAAAATGTTCATCTTTAACCTGAACTAATAAGTAAAATGGAGGCAGACTCATAGATGGAGAGTAGTTGATGGAGTGGGGTGGGGGGAGGTTAGGGGTTGGAAGGATTGAGCCAAAAAAAAAAAAAGACTCATGGACAACAAGGTGGTGATTACTGGGGAGGAGGGGAGTATAAGGGGAGTAAATGCTAATTTAAAATATAATAAAGATTAAATACATATATATTTTAAATATTCATCTTTTAGGACCCCAGTAATAAAAAAGAACATGTTAATATTAATAAATGTAATGTTATGTTTATATAACTCAATTAGTTAACAGAGTTGTCTACTATAATATCTTAAAGTGTCTTCTAAACAACTAAAATTTTAAATACTCAAAAGAATTATAAAATCTGCCAGTTATCCTCCATCCCCTAATACCCATCTGTTTTTCTGTAGCCTCCAGCAGCCCTGTGGGTCACTGCAGCCTCACTCAACACAGCATAAAAGGAGAACATTCTCCAACCCAAAAGACAGCTCACCCTTGACATAACCAACATGCAGCTGCATCTTTTCTACTTAGTTAAAAATACATATATGCACTATCTCTAATTCTCTCCTTCCGTTCTTTCTTTAAACCACTCAAGTCAGGTTGTCACTAATACAACTTCATGACCCACGGCACCGAAACTATAGTTGTCAATTCATCAGTGACTTCTAATGTAGACAGAATTGTGTCCCTCCAAATAAGCTCTAATTCCCAATGTGACTATTTAAGGATATGATCTTTAGGAGGCGATAAGATAAACTAAGGTCCTAAAGGTGTAAGAGAGAGTGAAAAACAGAATTTCATTGTTTAATCCACAGTCTGGTGTTTTGTGGTGGCAGCATGTACTGACTAATATAACTTCCAATGATCTTTTTGTTCTTAATCCACAGTGGTGTTTTACCTATCAGTGGAGTTTGATACAGTTGAACACTTACTTCAAATGAGTCTTTTGGAACACCACGATCCATAGGTTTTTCTCTTATCTTCTCACCACTCTTTCTCAGTCTTCTTTTCTCACTTATTTTTCTATTTCAAAATACTGTTGTGCTCCACATCAACAAACCACTCTCTTCACTAACTAATCTCAATCCCTAGATGATCTCATCTGGTCTCCTGGTTTTAGTTATGACCTGTATGCTGGTGACTACTAAAATTTATACCACCAACCTGTAACTCTCCCTTGACTTTGCAAGACATTTGCATTTGATCATTTAACAGGCAACTCAAACTTAACATATCACCAAACTGAACTTGTAATTATCCACCACCCTCCAGCTGACCTACATGTACTACAGTTTTTTCAGCTGAGTTCATAAAAGCTCCATTCTACTTAAGCCAAAATAATTGTGTTTTACTTACAACCCAGATCCTGCCCATCAATAAATTCGTTGGTTCTGCCTTTAAAATATACCATTGAAATTGCTTACAAAAAACCACTTAGTTGGGGCAGACCAAACAACTAATCAGTTATACCGTACACAGTTCAGGGTGCCATGTATCTTAGTTTTGGCCTGCTATGACAAATAAACTGCAGACTGGGTGGCTTAAACAACAAACATTTATTTCTCACATTATGAAGGCTGGGAAGTCTAAGATCAAGTAGCTAGATCTAGTGTCTGGTGAGGGTCCACTTCCTGATTTGCAGGTGGCCATCCTCTCATTGTATACTCACCTGGAGAGAGAGAGAAAGATGGAGAGTGAGTGAGAGGAAGGAAGGAAGGAAGGAAGGAAGGAAGGAAGGAAGGAAGGAAAGGAGGGAGGGAGGGAGGGAGGGAAGGAGGGGAGGAAAGTTATCTTGTATTTCTTCTTATAAGGGCACTAATTCTATTCATGAGGTTCTATCCTTATGACCTAATAACCTCCCAAAGACTCCACCTACAAATACCATCAGACTCCACCTCCAAATGTGATTGGGAATTTGGCCGCAACATACGAATTTTTTTTTGGGGGGGGGCATAAACAATTAAGAGATAGTATTATTCATATAAGACCTTCTCCTAAGGGGACACCTCATCCTCACAACTCTAAAGAGTTCCCTAAGGAAGCCATACTTTATACCACATAATAATTCTCCTGGACTGAACTGATTAGACCAGGAATATGCCACAATCCAAGGCCAGTGAAATCCACGGCACTATTAACCAACCTTTTATCACTGTAGCTTCATTTAAGAAAGTGAGATGAGCTGGTAAGAGTCCCCTTCTCAGCATTTGGTTTTGGAAACCTGAGCCTGAGCTGACTGAAAGAGTTAATGCAGAGGACGGCCCAGAGATGACAATGAGAGTCCATGTGGGCAGCAAAGGTAAGTAGGAATCTAAAACAATGTGCAAATGTAGAGGAAGTGAGTTTACAAGGGAATTTAACTGGCTCAAGAGAAAAGTACAGAAGCTGTGGTAAAAAAAAAAATGACGGGCTTTGTAAACATACCAATCTCTCTCTAAATCACTGTTTTTAAGGTAATTTGTATAGATCTCTTTTCTTTGCAAACAAGCTAGTCTAACAAATTCATCAGCTAGGTGCACCATGAGGTTATATTTACACTAACTATATAAAAATGTATTTTCCTAATGCATTTGAACAAATGTGTGTTAAATCAGGTGTATTTTGCCTGTGGGCGTCAACAAACAACAATGTACAGAACCACAGTTAAATGACTAAATGTTTAGGTCAAGAGCAGTAACAGTATTTTGCTGAATGGCATTTTGTTAAAACAAGTACATTTAATGAACTACTCCTTGCAAATGATCATGTCTGTGTAGAAACCTAGTGAAGCTTAGAGCCTTACACAGCCATAATTTAAATTGAACTTGCAGTAATGAGTATAGCAACTTTGTGGTCTTCCATTTTGTTCTTAATTGTCAAACGTATACACTAAGCTAAAGATTCACCATAACAAGAGAAGATGAAGGATAATTTTTTAAGGGGATAGAAGCTACATTCTGATTGGTGACGCTGATTTTGTGGCATCTTTTGTGTGAAAGGGACAAAGAAAAATAGACACTGGAAACATTAATCACAAAAAAATCTGTCACTAAGGAAGGACACAACCAACAATTTGACCATCAAAATGTAATCCATAATCAGAGATGGGGAATTACTTCACTGTGTGATTACACCCCTCATTACTAATTAATTGGATACCAACTGCTAAATACCAGAGAGAAGACAGACCAAGAGTTTATTTTCTCCATTTGCAACAAAGACTTTAATTAACTATATTTATTTCTTAAGATTCGGGGGCCAGTTTGATTTTTGAAAAGGATCAGTTTTTAAAACTATAGCAATTACAATTAATAAAGCTGTGTGTATAAATTTGCTAGCAGAAAATTTTGAAAACGCGATCGGCAGTATTTATTCTGTACATCTTTGAAACAGTATGGCGTGCTGCTTAGAAAATTCTAAATATGTGTTGTCACCTTGAGATAAAATGCAAACAAATATCAGACCAAGGAAATGAGTTTTATGTAAAAGCCAGATTAATATATATCTTTGTGTATACATGGTTTGCATTGCCTGTTGAGAGTAACAAAGAAGTAGAAGTAGGATATGAACAAGAATGGAATAAAAAAAGTTGTCTTTGGACTTCAGATTTCAAATCTATTAAAAGGTTTTAGGAGAGGTGGTTATTTTGTCTGATTTTTTTGTATTTCTAACCTAGTTATTAACTAAATTAGAGTTATTGTGGAAAGGAATAGATGTCCTAGGGACCAGGGGTAGCAGCTTTTGTGTATGAACTTGTGCTGTTCTGTTCAAAGCAATCCATTCAGGCTTTCAGCATGTTCTTTATTTTGCCAATGTTTTAGGGGGAACAGCCTTGCCCTTCAAAAGGATTAACACTGTATGTGCATGAAAGAGTGTGGGGATAGGGTAGGTGGGTCTGAAGGCAAAACAGAAAGAGGCATTGGCAGAATTTATATTCAGTGGTTTCTTGGGAAATAGAAGACCTAGGGAGATAGATACTGGATTAGCTAGTTCATGCAGCTCCTCTGGTAGCTCTGCAGGTCAAACAACACAGACTACTCCCTGCACTAACCTGCAAGTTTTCTGTGATATCCAGTAGGAAAGAGAACTCCACTGGTCCCCGTGCTCCTTGGGTCTTAATTAAATTAAAGCTTCTTCAATCAGAAACAGTAGTCATTTCTCACTGAACACAAAGCATTTCAGCTCTCTCTGGCATAAGCCACTTTTGGGATGTGAGGGTGATCTGGCTGCGACATCTGTCACCCCATTGATCACAAGGGTTGATTAGGCTGATCCGGCTGGCTAGGTGGGTATCCCCTTCCTTCCTCACTGATCCATGCGTGTCCCTCCCGAAGTTGCGTGCTGGGTCTAAGCGCATGACCTTCCCAACTAGAGGAGAGGACCGGTCTTCAGTCAAGGGTATTTGAGTAGCTGCACTCCCTGCTAGAACCTCTGAACAAGCTCTCAAGGTCCATAAGCCACTTTTGTATTGAGGATTTACCTCATAAAGATCCTGTACAGAACCTTCTGGAGGCTCCAGCATTTGTAGGGCACATTTCCTGTCCTCAGAGAGGTCTGTGCTCTACGGGCCTCCAACAGCGGTGGACCTGCACACAAGAAATAACAACATAGGTGTGGGGGAGGGAAAGGGAGAGAGTAGAATGGGACAAGCTGTGATGCTGACTTAAGAAGCAAAAGAAATTCCCTAATGATTGATCCCTCAATTCTAAAATCAATTATATATAATGAACAAACAGTATGATAGTAAACTGTAAGCTAATCTCATCCATGTTTACAGTACTTATTAGAAAAGCTAAAAAATACATATATATTTTAAATTTAGATGAGAAACAAAAATCTGTTTCCTAGCTGGTCATTGCTAGCCAGCTTTTTTGATGTGTCCCCTTCTGTGAAAGTCTGTATTACTCATTTAATTTTAATGATATGGGCATGTTGAAGGTGAATAAATCTCACTTTAAATCCTTCTTTATAGTTTCTTTTTCCATTTCCAAGAGGCCATCAACTGCTAAAGGTGTCACTGAAATCTTTTCTATGATGTAAAGTAAATAGTTGATTAAACGTTTATTTTTATTCATAGCATAGTACACATGGCGTATTTGAACAGATTTTTTAAAAATCACACCTGAATCATTTTTACTTGTCAGCACAGGAACTGTTAAATAATTTTCATGATGCTTTATGTAAATTCAGTGCTTGGGTACATACCCATGACTTGTGTTTTAATGTGTATGCAGACAGCATTTGGGTTTATCATTCTAGTTCATTCATTAAGAGCACTATAGCATTCGCCCTAGCCAGGTAGTTCTCAGTTGGTTAAAACATCATCCTAGTACACCAAGGTTATGGGTTTGATCCCCAGTCAGGGCACATGTAAGAAACAACCAATGAATGCATAAATAAATGGGACAAAAATTTGAATGTTCCTCTCTCTCCCTTCCCCGCTCACTAAAATTAACAACAAAAAGGAACATTGGGGCATTCATACTTTTGTTATTTGTGGGTTCTTTAAAATATTTTCATAAATGCCCATTATTTCAAAGATTTTTAAAATACATGCACCTGTTTCCACAAAACTTGAAAAGCTAAATCTTATGCTAGGAGTCAAGAGACCTAAGTCTCTGATTTCTGCTTGCTGTATTGCTGGCCTTCTTTCTGGCCTTGGACAAACCCCATCTGAATCTGTAATGATTTCCTACTTCCTGGTATTAATACCAACAATAACAATAAAAGTTAGCATTCATTGAATTCCACACCAGGTTTTATATGCCATAACTCATTTAACCTTCACTATATTCTAATGAGGTCAGCACTCTGCTACATCTCAGTAATCGATAAAGAGAATGAAGCACAGAGAGACCTACGGTCCCCCACCTAGTAAGTGGGAGAGCCAGAATTTGGGCAGCTTGACTCCAGAACCTGTGCTTTCAACCAGCACGCTGCGCTGCCTCTGAAAGCTAAACTTCCTGATGCACCTACCGTGCACGTCCTCCAACCAATTGCTCTATTCCTTCTCCAGCAGCTCTTTCCAGACAGCTTAATCTCCAAACGAAACCCTTTCCGTTCTTAATGGGTCTCTAATATTTGCAAGCTATGGATTTTCACCAAGCCTTGTCCTTCTCACTAGAATTCCTTTTGCCCATCTCTGCCACTCCAAGTCCTTCTGCACGTCAAGAACTAGTCATTGCCAGTAATAACCAACTAGAAGATAAATATTCTTTAAACAACACCAAAACTTTTAGCTGCAGAGTAAACAAAGAAGACATCCACGAAATCATGGGAGACATTTGAGTAAAAGGAATGATTAACCACTTACATAGATGAGGCAGTATATCATGATAATGATATCAATTCTTTCCGAATTATTCTACACATGCAAAGCAATCATAATAAAAGTTTCAACTGATGTTTTAAAAAACTGATACAGTTTTCTCTAATTAATATGGAATAGTAATAGTTTACGAGCAATTATGTCAGTTCTGTAAAAGGGGAACTACATTTGGCGTAGGTTAAATTCCTTTACCACATATTAAGATATATTACATGAGAATAATAAACAAAATAGCATAGATGTGAGGAAAACGTCAATGAAACAATCTATAGCTTCTAACCAGACCTATTTATGCAAAGAAACTCATGTTACACACCCACACAAATGCGTGGTTAAAGTGATGCTTCATCAGAGGACAGGATGGATTGTTCGACATACGGTGTAGGGAAAACAGGATCCTTCCGCTGAAAAGATGGGACTTGTTTTGTACCTTACCCAAAAGCAAAAGCATACTTCATACAGACTGCAAAATCAATGAAGTGGCAGTACGATCAAGCTAACAGAAGAAAATGCTTATGAATATCTTTGAAAATATTTCTTGACACAGAAAAGATGAGAAAACATCTTAAGAATGTTTATCCAAAACAACAATATAAACAAAGTTAACAGACACATAGAGACTAAAAAGATATTTAAAATATCCAAAATAAACTTATTATTACTATCTTTATTACACAAAGAACTTCAATGTACAGGGAAAAAGATAGAAATCCTAATTATTCAAAGGTCAAAAGTATTGAAATAGGCAGTCCACAAAAAGAAAGTTAGATTATGAATTATTTGAAGTGAGTCTGAACAGATAAATTCATGTTATGAAGGTACTACTTTATTTATACTCATTCAAATCACAATAATTTGTAAGTATTGGTGAGGATATATAGAGATGATCTTGCCCATGCACTCCGGTGAGTATATAAACCAGGATTGGAAAACAGTCTTTTAATATTTTGTGAAATAAGCTGAGAACATACCCTATGACCTACAGCATCCTGTTTGCAGAGGTCTGTAAAAGTCCAGGTATATAGATATTCATCATAGCATTGTGTGAGGTCACGAGTTGAAAGACATCACTAGGGAAATGGATGACAAAATGTCAAGAATGCATACTATGTGGACTATATACTGGAAGCAACAAACAAACATATCTCAAGAAAAGAATGCTTAGTAAGAAAGAGACAACCAATATTTTTAGTACAATACCATTTGTGTAAATTTAACACACACACATGACAACAAAAGCAACACATTTTTTTACAAGGATACATACATATTTAAATACATATATCAAACACATTATAATAAATATCTGTGGGATGAAAACAATAGAAGCAAAAACCAGGAATGAAAGGGTGAAAATAAAGATGAGTCAAGTGAGAAAGATACTTTGCTTGAATTCACAATGATAATTTGGCTCAAGTTGAAAAGTAAGATTAACTCGAATCTCTGCATCCGAAGAACAAGAGAAGAAATTAAAGTAAAGTAAACTAAAAGTTTGTTTTATATTCATATAGATCAACCTGAGCTCATCTAATAGTGATCTCCTGTGAGGGGTGGTGGGTACCAAAGGGTCTGAGAAGGGGACAGGAAATAGGGAAGAGCTTTGCCTGCCTACCCACCAGCACCATGAGCTTTCCCAGGTCTTCTCTTTAGTTCCGATGATGCAGCGACTTTGCTGAAAGCACTTTTTTGTTTGGAGAATGAAGAAATTGAACTGAATGTCTTCATAAGAGTCATAGTGGAGGCATGGGAAGAATGGAGGCTTTGGCATCACAGTCAGCTATACACAGGCCACATGACTTTGGGTGAGTCATGTATTTCTGCTTTATACGCTTTTGTTTTCCTGTGTTTATAGAGATAATAACACTTGCAATACAGAATTGTTAAGATGAGATCATTTCTTCATCTCATTCAACAAATATTTATTGGGTCTCTGTCATGGTCCATTGTGGGGGCTGGACTGCAATAGTAAAGAAAACAAGTAAAAAAAAAATATCTAGTACTTAGGGATTATAGTTGGTAGAGGGACTACAATATGTAAAAGAAGTAACATGTCCAAAACAATAGATGGTAATACATTTGGGTGAAACAAAAAACAAACAAGGTGGATAGGAGGTGTCCAGAAGTAGATCAATTTTATTTTAAATGGAATTGCTGGGAATAGCCTAGTGGAGAGTTTTAAACAAAGATCTAGGGAAAGGAAAGGGAAGGGACGGGAAGGGAAGGGAAAGGAAAGGGCCAGTGGATGGCTGTGAGAAGAGCATTCAGTGTGGGTGCATGAGCAGGAGATGGAAGCTGGCCCGACTGAACAGGAAGAACAAAGAATCAGTGTGACCAGAGAGCTGTGAGCAAGGAGAAAGCAGTAGTGGATGAGAGGCTGGAGTTGAGAGCATCTAGATTACAATGCAATGACTTTGACTTCTACTTTGACAGAGACAGAAAGTCCCTGGGGGATCTGAACATAGGAGGGATATACTCTGACTTACAATAAAAACACAAAACCCAACACAGCACTCTAACTGCTGCCCTGAGACAGACTGCAGCAGAGCAAGGATGGAAGCAGGAGACCAGTGAGGGGGTCTTGTAGTGACCTAAGCGAGACGTGCTGGTGGCTTGGCCTTTCTTGTAGAGTGAAGATAGTGAGTCAGCTGCCGACCAATTTGGATATGGAGAGGGAAAGAAAGAGAGGAATCCAGGAGAGTGTACATAAGCCGGCTAGCACAACACTTGGAATCTAGAAATCACTTCTTAAACAGTCACCCTAAACATTAGTGTGCACCAGAACTCCATGGAGGGACTCTTTTAAAATGCAGAAACCAGCCTGGCTGGCATGGCTCAGTGGATTGAGCACAGGCTTCGAACCAAAGTGTTGCAGGTTCGATTCCCAGTCAGGGCACCTGCCTGGGTTGTAGGCCATGGCCTCCAGCAACTGCACATTGATGTTTCCCTCTCTCTCCCTTTCTCCCTCCCTTCCCTCTCTAAAAATAAATAAATAAAATCTTTTGAAAAAAAGTGCAGAAACCTGAGACCTATGTTCAGAAAATGTTCACTCATAGTATATCCAGCATGAGTCCTCTCAGGTGTAGGAACAAAAAAATATATATTTTTCTTCCACTTCCTAAGTTTTTTCTGGTCATATTAATAATCAAATTGACATGATACAGATTAGCAGGAGAAAATAACCAAATTTATTACATATTACCTATGGGGTGCCATAAGAATACGGAGCCCAATGACACATTGGGCAGTTGAGGCTCATATTCCATCTGGAGCTAAGGAGGAAGGGGTGGTTATGTTTTGGGACTTCAAAGGGCAGGAAGGCAATTAGCATGGAGACCGAAAAACAAAGTTCGGTGAATGAATTTTGGCTGAGCAATCTTTAACAGTGGGGCACAGGGAGGACTTCGATCAGAGGGCCTTGCTAGGTTCCTCCCTGTCTAGCACACTAGTTCACATTAAACTGTATCACCTATGAAGAGATTCTTGTTTCTTAACAACAAAGAGCTTAAACTAATCAATATCTCTAAAGGCTCTTTTGGGGGGCAAACTCTGCTCTGACCCTCAGAAATTTGCATTTTGGGCAGGGGTTTTAGATGATGCTGGCATAACCACCCCTGAAGAAACATTCATCTAGAAGGGTTGATATTTTCCAAAAGTTTAGCATTCTTGGAAGAAATGCAATTAAACTAGAAAATGTCCATGAAAATCCCGAGGCATTTTGATTCTAAAATAGGAGAAACGTGCAGTGGGTAGTCTTTATTTTTCAGTGTGCGACCGTGGAGGTAAGTGGTAATGGCTACCGTGAATGCTGTTCTCTTCCGGGGAGTGTAAGGACCCTAAGGGCTGTGGGTGCCTGTGAAGATATACTTCACTGTCTTTATCAATGGAATTCAGGGACAATATAAAAAATAAGGTAAAAGCATAAACAAGAGAAGAGAGGGGAAAGACTGCCTCAACCCCCATGCTTTTGCCATTATTTTGTGTTTGGCTTAAAATTATATCTGTACATCTCCCGGGGCAAAATCAGATGAAATGTGTCTGTCAAATCTCAATCTGACCCTTGGAGTCATGCTAGAGGGGTAAAAAGATATTTTTAAACCTCTTTCTTCTTACCTTTATTTTTACCTTTCTTTTAAAAGTGCAAAGTAGTCAATGCTCTCCAGCAGGGTTTTCCCGTTTGTAGACAGAAGATTGTCACAGGGTTCCTAAATTAAGATTCTTCGGTGTCCAAAATAATATGTCTTGCTAAACAAAGCCAAGTGACAAGCTGTCCATTGTAATTTTTAATTAAGTACCGGAGGCTCGGGAAGAAAAGTTCTCTGCATGTAGCAATTTCCCCAAATTAGCTAGTTTTCTGAAAAGCAGGAAGCCTCGTGACAGAGGTTGCTCTCTTATTTCCAGCTGAGTATATGAGATTTGAGATTCAGGAATCCCAGTTCATTCAGAAAAGGGTTAAATGAAGATCTTAACATTTTAATGCATTTGGAACCTCTTAAATTCATCCCCTCTATCTAAAGTGGGAGCTGGGCGTTTGTGAATAAAGCACAGAAATTGCCTGTACAGAGGGAGTATGCCCACAAACATCTAGGTTAATGACAAAAAAGATCTTTTAGCAATTTTTATAAATAAAAATAAATAGCATCATCATTATTTTGGCTTGAGGACACTTCGGAGATTATAAACAACCTCATTATATAGTCTGGGAAATTAAAGCGAGAAAGAGCCAAAAACAGCATACACCCACTGACAAACCATCTCGGTTTGGTGAGTAACCCAGGAAAATGTAGTTCAAATGCAGGAATACCCAGGCCAGGCTCAAACGCTTACAGATGACAGACAGTTCAGTGTGGATAAAGGAAATGTAATTATGACTTTGATGAGTTTTTATGCCACGAGACAACTCTCTGGAAGAAGGAAACTGTGAGGTTGTTTTCTAAGGGATAAAGAATCTCTGGACACAAATCACTATGTATCATTAATGAAAGAGAAACACAAGGAAAGACAAATCAATGCAGGTAAAGGGTCTTCATGCCTCAGTTGTGTATTCACCAAATCTGAACACTTGAGAGAACAGAAAACAAAAGCTGATTTTTGAATAACAAAATCCTAGACATGAAGAATAGACATCAAAAGTCTGGGCAATCTTCGAATGTGGAGGATCCATCCTGTATCCTCTCAGGTTTGACTTGGACAACTCTAAAATTAGAAAATAATGATGCTCACAAGATTTACCAAATGACAGCATTGTTTTAATATCATATTTCATTCTTTCTTAATTTTTTTCTCTTTGTCCCCCCTTATCAACTACAGCCAAGCCTTCAAAGGACAAAAAATTATAAGAATAATTCAGTTTCTTGAGTTCAGTGAATGCATCAGTTCTAGCAATGGAGCTAGTGGTTGCTAAGACTATGTTTCCACAAACAAGCTATTTGGTGGGCATGGGATAAAGGTCAGGGAGATGAAAGTTTTAATCCATAAGAGTGGTTCTTGACTATAGGCAATTCTGGCACCCAGGAGACATTGGACAATATCTGGAGGCATTTTTGATTGTCATGACTGGAAGAAGGTATCGGGTACTATCGGCATCTGTGGGTAGAGGCTAGGACAGGTGATAAACATCCTAGAGTGCACAGACCAGTTCTATACAAACAAGAGTTATCTAGTTCAAAATGTCAATAGTTCCAGGCTGAGAAACTCTGGACTAGATCTTTAAGAGGTTCCCATCTATGTACATGAATTAAACATGTGGAGAAAAATATTCAAAGTATAATGGGCATATGTCTGGTGTCTGAGGGAGTGCAGTTTCTTTAGGGATGTGGAGAATGTAAAAGAAAACACTTCATACCTACAATTATCTTTGAGTTGTAAATAAAAATTTTGGTTGACAAAGGTAAAGAAATAGGCAATTTCAGGCTGAGGAAATGAAGTGACCGAAAGCAGAAAGACATAAAATTGAGTGAGAACATCCGTGTCTGCTGAATGAAAATCAGAAAGACCTGGAACTGAGCTAAAGGCAGAGTCACTGATGAAGTGCCTACTATATGCAAAGAAATACTCTCTGCCTTGTCAGTACAACTGATAAAGATGAATGGCCGAGGAACTTCAAGTTTGAACACAATAGTCAACAGCTTGGATTTACTCTACAACTAACCAAGGTTTTTGAACTCAGGGGTGATATGATTAATCATGTAATATTTATTTATTTATTTATTCATTTATTCATTCATTTATTTGACTATGTTTATTGAGTGGTTGCTCTGGCCCACCCTATAAACTTGGCAGGATTAACCTGTTTTTTTAATTAAGTCATTTTTGTTGTTATTCTATTATGGTTGTCCCAATTTTCCCCTTTGGACCTCCTCCGCCCATCCTGCCTCCACTCACACAGCCAATTCCCACACTGTTGTCCATGCCTGCAGGTAATTTTAGAAAGATAATTCTGGTGGCAGAAAACAAGATGGGTTGAAGGGAGAAGAAGCTTGAGTATTTGACAGTGACCAAGTTATTGGAGCATCTCCCAAAATGTGTTCCCAGACTTGTCAAAAAGTGTCATTGGTTAAAGTTTTCTATGGTCAAATAAGTTTGGGAAATGCTTGGTTAAACTAAATCATACAGGGTTCCCTAACACAGCATTTCTTAAACTCTTTCCTTAGCTATCACGCATTGTTACTCTTCCTGTGGGGCTACAGTAGGTGCCATTTTTCAAGTATATTTGCCTAAGAAATATTTTTCATGGCATATACAACAAGAATCATGCCCCAAAGAATGTTGCATAAAAATGTAAGGTAATATTAAGAAAACATTGAAAACAATGGATTAATCTAAGAGCTAGTACGATGAGGAATTACCATGTTGACTTCCAGTTGACGCCACTGAGCACAGAATGATAGCCCAAGGAAAGCAAAGAATCAAGACATTCGTATCAGACAGAAAATAAGGAAGTCTAAGAAAGGGCTACAACAGGGATGATGATGTATTGGTTTAAAATAAAGTGCCAATACTGCCCAATATTGTAGCCGTGTCTGAAATACTGGGCTGGGACGGATCCTGACGCTCTATCGGAAATCAGTGAGGATCACATGAAGGTAACAATACTCCCATGGAAACAAGGAACATAATAAGTGGTATTCATATCATATGTTTGTCATACATAGACCAGAAAGTACCTAGCTCAACACGATTTGTGTAATGGTTTTAAAAATGCTTAGCTTATTAAATTTTTTTTTCAAAGGAAACCTCACCTAGAAAATTAGACAGACAGAATAAGTACAGGCAAAGCTAAGTGATGCCTAGAAACTTCACCTACTCTATTCTCCCTCTAGACCTTCCTCCCCATTGACATCAGTGCCCATAACAGCTTCTAGAGCCATTTAACTGGTTAAAAAAAATAAGGTTAGCAAATGCTAAGGGACACTAGATATCATATAGCACACTCTTCTACCTTATCAGGGGAAATATTTTTTTTCTTTGATTTTCTAGATTCAGTCCCTATTTGTTCTCTATTAACATTAGTAAATATTTGAGAACTTCCAGAGTAAGACTGATCAACAATAAAAAGGAGAGATTGGGGTCTTTTTACCTCAATGTGGACGTGAAAGTAAAAGGTTCAAGTTTACAGCTGAGGGATCCCATGGGTATAGAGTGAGTACTGAGAGTGGGAAAACCCTAGGAGAGAGAGACCTGCTAAGACATACTGTGGCAGGCAGAGTGGGCCGTCTCCTCTCTCTCTGGCATTTACCCTTGCTGAGCCCTAGAGATTTTGAAACTTATTTAATTACTGGGAGACACTTTCTTTTCGCTTCAGTTGTTAACTTCATGGTTTGTTCTGTAAGCTCACAAGGAAGTATAAAGTGCAAGAACAACATATTTTAAAACCATGTTTTGTCTTGAAATCAACAAACACTGCAAAAACAATTTGTCACTTTGATACACTTTGTGTAGCTAATGAAATTAGCAGATACCTGCTTAATAAAAACAGAGGTTTGATCTAGAACAAAAACACACCAATAATTTGGAGTAGCACCTTAAGAGTTGTATGTATCGTTCTTGCCAATGAAAGAGTCTTAATGTTCTCTCTTCCAGCTTCAACCAAACCAGTTCTGAAGGATCTTAACAAGGAGAGCCTCTTATTCAGCCTTGAACCCCAATATCAATCATAGACACATGACACATGTGTAGTAAACTATTATTTGCTGAGGTAAAGTCATCACTTTATAAATGTCAAGATTATATGTGCTAACAACAGGTATGTTATTTCTGAGACACTTGAATAAGGATACTGAAAAACCCTCATCTTCTTTTTGGAGACTTGTAGATATCTCTGAGGGCAAAAATTTCAAGTTCATGTAGTTGCAAAGTCTGGGACACATGTTGACAATGCTTTCTGATGTTCTTTGAATAAAGGAGCTAAAGGATGCTGGGAATGCAATTCTATCCAGAGACTGGTTTAATTAGCAAAGTTGACATAGATGGGGTAATTTTTGCTACATTAAAAATTCCAACCTTTCATAATTAATAAGCCTGTTCTAAGCGGTGAATTAGGTAGTTACTTCTTGAAACAACTTTTTAAAATGGTGCTTTTAAAGTATTAAGTTCATGTTTTGAATTATCTAAAATGTATTTCATGCACTGTGGCTATGACATTTTGAAGAATTACAGTCTTGATCACCTACTGGATGTGTTTCATACAAAGATATAAGTTTTTACAACTAATTGTAAATATCACCTTTCAGTGGTTTTTAATGAACCTAACAAAGATATATGGTAATTTGCCTGTTCTCTGCAGACACTTAGTTGCGAGAAAATTAAATTAGGGTTAAGCCATATTAATCCTCATTACATAGTCAGAGTAATGGATATATTAATATAATTTAAAACAAATAAAACAATGCCAAATATGAATCTTCAGACTTTTTCAAGTAAACATATATAATATTCTTTATAGCTATATTTTAGATGTGACAGAATGGAAATATCCCTTACACCTTGAATACAGTGAACCACCTTGAGGGGAACTTGAAATTAAACCTGGAAAGACCCAACCACATTCTAACAATATACTCACTTAGAAAGTTAGTGCTCCCCCAGCTTTTAAAAAAAACATGTGCCTTGTTTCATTGACATGAACCATGTCACTAGAGAAAAAAGCTTCAGGATGCTGTTCGACCTGTGTCCTTGTCCCCACATGATAGGCAGTATAACCAGGAGGATTTTTGAAGTTGATGAACATTTAAAAAAAATCATAAGCCTTAGGATCCACTTTTTGGGACATTAAGAATTGATTTATTTTCCTTTACTTCCTGGACAATGGATATTTTCCCCCTCTGGAGATGTAAATGACTCTCTATATCCTATGTGTATACATAGGCTCTAAATAAACAGCCTTCAATTGTATTCCTCAGAGTTCCTTTTCTGGGCAAGTTAAATGAAACCTTACCACATACATCTGGAGGTACTCAGGAGTTGTCATGTTGGAACTAAGCCCTTGGATGGCATCAAACTTGCTGTCACTGGTTTCTGACATTTGTATCAATGCCTTCCTTTAAAATGGAGGCATTTAGACAGTTCTGGGAGGGGTTCTCAAGATCTAAAGCACATTGACGTGACTCAACGTACATGAAAAGGAAATGTTTCATTGCTTGGTGGTGGTTTCCATGCCAAAAGTTTCCAGACGCTGAGGATACTGACACCAAGTTTTCGGAGAGTGGGGGTGGGGAAAGTGGCAAGGAGGGAGGGGTATGGGCAGGATATCTGGATTGTGGATGCTAAAACCAATCAAGTTTGAAGTTCCAAGTTATATTTGCCAAGAATTTAAAGGCTGCGTCTTCTCCCATTGATGATCCAACTGTGATTGCTAAAGAGGAGCATGCCGAAAGAGAGGGTGAAGGGATTTCCTTTACTCATCGCACGTAATATCTCTCCACTATCTCTCAGAAACCAGTAATAGGAGTTGTATCACATCAGGGTGCATCCTCACTGGTTTCACGTTCATCTGCAGAATATGAAGGATAGGAGCAAAATGGAGATGAAGTGGGTAAGAAAAAAATGGCATGAGCATCCTAGGTCTTTAAGGTGAGAGCTGTGACCTTCTATGGGAAACTGGTAAAATTCCAAATTTGAGTTAAGATAAATTACTGATGAAATACTCCCAAAAGGAAAGAAATGGAATAAAAAAATAAGTAATGTAACTTTTTGAGGAGAAAGGGCAGATTCTAAACTCGTCTTATCTCTTAAGAATGAGATATTGCACCATCTGCTCCCCAAACAGTTATTTCACTCTGGATTTTTCCTTGGTCTCCTCCCTATATTTCTTTACATTTTCAGATTGGCTCTCTTCCTGTGAGTCACTTCCTTTCTTTAACTGTTTCCATATTTACCTCCTCTTTCTGCAGATTATGTGTGACTCTTTGTTAAGCATTTCAAAATATTACATGTTACTGTGTTACAATGCTTTGCCTGTATCTAGCATCCTTTAATTCTTAGAACTCAGTGATATTCTAACAAATGCTGTCTTCCTAACTACTATGGTTTTAAGAAATGATTATTCACTCTACAGGTATAGAGTGGTATCATAATTTCTTAAAAAGATACAATGTGTAGTTTACACTTTGATTCTATAGTTCTTAATCCAATCCATTTGCACAACCATTTAAAGGTATCCTCCAAGTTATAATCAACTCTCTTACTGTGTCATTGCCTTCTTCTTCTACAAAATTTTACATGATATATAAGTTCATATACCTATAATCAGACTTAGGGTCACCCATTTGAAGTTATCCCTCACACATTAATTAAGCCCCAAACTTGGCATCTCCCTTCATTCTAGCCAGTGACCAAAACCTTGCCATTTTACCTCACTGGCAGCTCACTAGTTTTGTGTATTTGTGTGTTTTTTAATGCCCACCCAAAGATATATTTATTGATGAAAGGGAAGGAGGGAGAGGAATAGAGGGAGAAAGAGAGAGAGAGACATTGATGTGAAAGAGAAACTTCTTTCAGTTGCCTCCTGTATGCCCCCAGACTGGGGGTCAACCCTGCAACCTCCTTTTGGTGCACAGGACAACGCTCCAACCAACATAGACACCCAGCCAGGGTAGTAGTTCTCTAATTTTGCAGACTGTGGCCAGTGGGTTAATGTCTGTCAGTGCCTTGTTTTCTAAATAGTTTTACTGAAATACATCAACACTTGTGTTTACATATTTTCCATGGCAGGGTTGAGTAGCGAAAGTATAAATTGGATCTTAATACTCCCTTATTTAAAAACCTCCAATAGCTCCCAGTTTCCCTCTGTAAAGCTCAACTTCTTAAACACAACTTGCAAGCCTCAATACTGCAAGAAAGTCCTCTTCACTCCAAAAGATTCTTCTATGTTATTCCTTAGAGCTGTGTTTCACCTAATCTAGTGCTTAACTACAGTTGCACTGTAATTCCACAAATGTATCTACTCCTCTGCAGTAATCTACTTCTTGCTGCCACTTTATCAGCATTACATATAGTGCTCAGCACATAATAGAGTTTCAGAAATATTAAGTTACAAAAGCAGTGAACCACAAATACCATGAACATGCTAAAAAAATCTATCATATATAGTTTATAATAGTAGAAAGGGAACAATCAAATTTAAAGAGAGGTAAACAAGGCTTCAGAGTGGTAGAAAGAAAATGGAAAATCAGCTAACTTTGAGTAGGTACTATACTACAGTTATGAGAAAGATAATGCCATAACTATGCATTTTTACTGGATTATGACATGCAAGGATCAGAAGACAATTCCATAGCTGTGTTTCATGCTATTCAATTCATTATTATAAGCATGTTGACATAATCACATCCATATTGTCTTTCTTTTTTAAGTTTTTTTAAAAGATTTTATTTATTTATTTTTAGAGAGGGAAGGGAGGGAGAAAGAGAGAGAGAGAGAAACATCAATGTGTGGTTGCTGGGGGCCGTGGCCTGCAACCCAGGCGTGTGCCCTGACTGGGAATTGAAACCGCGATGCCTGGTTCACAGCCCGCGCCCAATCCACTGAGCTATGCCAGCCAGGGCCATATTATCTTTCTATTAATGATTCTAACTAACCCACTTCAATGATATAGATATGCATTGTGATTAATTATTATTAATCTTAGTAATGGCTTAGTTTGAATTTCATTACTTTGAAATACATGAAAAGTATTTGTTAGTATGAAAGAGGCAAACTTACAGGAGAGAGAGACATTACAGTCATCAATGAATGTGTAGAGAAAGCACGTACTTTATTCTTCACAAATGTTCTATTAATTGTGACTCCCTGACAGCATATCTTGATTTGTTTATGCACAGGGCATTAGGGGTGGTCTCTGATTCAGCCACATGCTCTTCCCATGTGTATCAATGTCATCCTACTGTAAGACTCACAGAGTTTTCCTTATCTATATGGAAGGAAGATAACTTCCTTATTATATAAACACTAACATTTGCCTTATTAGTCCAATGTCTAGCCATCATATCCACGGCTTTTCCTGGGGTGTAAATAAATAAAGGGGGCCAAAAGCAAGAAAGCAAACTAGAAATTAATGATTTACTTCCATTTACGGTACCTGGACTTCCCCAAACAACTTGGAAACTGGGATTTAATATACTCTACTTCAAATGTACAATTAATAATATTAAAACACACACTGATATGATTCTGTACAAATTCCACTCACACAGTTACTTAAATGGCCTCAGTAACAGCAATTCTGTTTAGGATCTTTGTTATTTTCATTTCAAAAAACACTACATTCCAACAGACAGATATGCTTTAAAACATTTATACAAAGGACAATATTAATAAAATATAAAAAAATAATAAATAATTGCAAGTGGAAGGATTGTAGAGACTTTGGAAACTAAGTGTAACAAAAATACAAGGAGGAACCTTAAGCAGAGGAGTCCTAGTGGATTCTACCTCCACTCTGATCCATGGTCCCAGTGGTGGCCTGGTGTCCTCGCTGTCTAGAGTAGCCCATTTATACTTAAAAACACTTTGCCAGCGGAATGTGTAAATCTGTAAGAAATAATACTTGCCTTTTAATTTCATCTACACTATCCCTAAGAAAGACTGCCAGCAGTTTTTTTCCAACTATAACTTTATAATATTAGTTTCCCAAAACAAACAAAAAATAAGAGCAGAATATTATGGGATTCACATAAATGATTTGATTTATCCTGAGAAAGGAAAACCCCCCTACTGTTCGGAATGGTTATGTGACTGGGACAAGCTATGTTTGTACTGTTTGAATACATATCCCCTTACTCCTGCCTGGTGGGATTTGGAGTCACCTACTACGCAGGGTTAACTAATGACTGAAATGAAATCCAGTCATTTCAGGAAATCTCAAAGGCTTCCTGGAGTTCGGGTGGAAAGATGTCACTTAAAGAAGGGCTGTACTTTATGCTTTCGCAATGTTTACAGAACCTATAACACAATGGAGCATGATTAATGAGGCTCTCCAAGCTCTAGCCCAAGCACAAGACTTTGTACTTGTCACATCTAAAGATCAGCCCTTTATCGCCTTCATAACATGTGAAATGTAAACCAGAACCTGATCTTTTCCTAGAGGAGTTACGCTGGCTTTCATCCTGAAGCCAACGAAGGGGTTAAAGAGGAGACATTCTCATTTTTTAACCAAATGACACCTTTGCTTAGAAAAACGTTTTTCCCTTTCTTTTACATTTATCATTTTACTCTATGCTTACAAAACGATGGAGAGCAAGTTTGCCAGAAATTATTATCACCTATGAGATGAGACATCTGGGACCTGAGAACATTGAGTGGTTTTCCTGAGTACTCGGTTAGTTGGGAAAGTATGTGATACCAGAACTCAGCCTCATTCTATTTCAAATAGACTGCAACATGTTCTAACACATAAACACATCCTCTAAGGCACTGGCAAAAAATGTGGCCAATTAACAAATAATCTCAAGCTCTTCAAGCCTAGTCTGTACTCTTACCCTAAAGCCTGAGAATAATGTGAAACAGGAAAAAAATATGATTTATATCTATGATAAAATAATTTTTCATTGAGTTGGTTTAAGAAGTTGCTCTCTAAACTTTCAGAATTTTGCTTTTCTGTCCATTCAAAGCTCACACCTCATTAAATGTGCCTCCTCTCATCTCTCTCCCATCTGGGATACTGTTGTGAATGGGTGATGGATGACTCACAGGTCCAGTAGATCTATTCACAGCTCTAACCTCTTTCATTCTATCAACAGTTTCCTGAGGCTTGAAAAACAAGATCTTCCTGGTGTAAAAAGGCCATTAAAGAACACACAAACTCGATTTCACCACACCTAGTGGGCAAACTCCTGTTTGAGAAAAATGAATGCGGAATACCAATCAGGACCCATTTTTAACAGACAGAATGATGTCAGTTGTCCTGAGCTCTGTGGGTGAGGATTATAAACGTGTAGTTGGGATTCTTTTGCATTGTTGAAGGTGGATGTAGATTATTCATCCTGGGCATTCACATCAGCAACACCCACAAAAGCACAATGACGGTTCATCTCAGAGTGATAAACACAGCATGCCCTCTGTGCATTTTCTTCTTTTGTCTTGGTCTGCTGTGGCGAGTTTTGCTTTTAAAGATAATCCTTCCAGTAAAATGACATGTTTATTGCAGACATTGCAGTGGAAACCATGGAGAAACACCTTTGGTGGTTTCTTTATTTATTTTCTGGTTGCTCGCAGCTCTGGAACTTTCATCATTGGAGAAAAGAAAGACTCTTGATCTGAGCTCCTTGATGGACAAGATGTTGTCTTTATTTTTTTCCTCTTTTGGCAGCTGATAGTGTGTCTGACTTTCTTCTTAACCCATCTGTCTTGAGCTTTCTTGTTTTGCCAGAAAAAATAAAAATTCCACATCCTTATGAAATGATATTTATATTACCCTAAGTGGACAGAAAGGATTCCTGATTGATGAATATTGGAAGGAAGTAAACTATTCAAAGGGTATGTTAAAATAATTGATAATACTAGTATCAAAGATATATTTTTACTACTAAAACATCATGTTTCCTTGAGCCATAGTAAACAAATATACAGTGGGCTGGAAAAATAAAAAAATCTTTGGGCAGAGGAGCTTGGTGAAGAGAACTTCATACAAAAGCAGAACATTTGTTTTTCCTTTTTGATTTAGAGACATTTTTAAAGCGTTTTCTATTTTTTCAGGGAATGAAATTTAAAGAACATATCACTTTTCACTTGTTTATTTTACTTCTGAATTCTATGGATCACGTGGGTGGATTTAATTAGGTTGCAAAAGGACCTGCTGTTTTGAAGAAGTAGGAGATAGGAGGAATTGTTTAGACTTGCACATTAGTTTACTATTTCCAATACTCTCCATACCTTTATCACTCTTAAGATAGCTCAAGTCCTATTTGCTGGTGACGTGGAGGATCTAATAGAAATATTAACCAAGTTAAATTTTATAGATACTGACATCAACCTTCTTAATATTTAGAAAGTGAAATAAGCCAGTCACAGACAAATACTGTATGATTTCACTCATGTGGAATCTAATGAATAAACTGAACCATCAAGGAAAATTGGGACAGACTCATAGATGGAAAGCACATGACAGCTAGTGGTGAGGGTTAGGGAGTAGGGGGATTGAGCAAAAAGGAAAAAGGACTCATGGATATGGACAAGAGTATGGTGATTGCTGGGGGAGAGGCTTATGAGGGGACTAAATGGTAATGGGAAAAACACAATAAAGATCACTGCAAAATAAAATAAAACTAAAAAAATTATTTAGACATACAGAGGTCTGTCCAGAAAGTATCCAGCCAGATCCAGTGGAAAATAGAGATATTTATTGAAGAAGATACAAGATACAAGAAACATTGTACATAAGGCAAGGATGATTTGGCCTCCTTCAAAGTAGGCACTTTGAGACCTCACACAGCTTTCCCAGCATCTCTTCCACTCTTCAAAACACTCTGCAAAATCCTTTGCTGGGATTGCCATCAGGTGCCCTGTCATATTTTCCTGAATCTCATCAATGGGCTGAACCTATTCCTTTTCAAAGGTGATTTTAGTTTCAGGAAAAGCCAGAAATTACAAGGCACTAAATCTAGGCTATAGGAGGGCTAACCCACCTGGGCGGTTTGATGTTTTGTCAAAAAAATTTGCATGACATGTGATCCATGAGTGGGGCATTGTCATGATGAAGCTGCCAATCACCAGTTGCCCATGACAGTTGCTGTTTTTGTCACATTGCATCTCTCAACCAATGAAGAACATTGAGGTAGTAATTGTTTGGCCTGCAGGGACATACTCATGATGGACAACACCTTCCCAATCAAAAAACACAGTTAACATGGTCTTGATCTTGCTGCGAGACAATTGTCCCAATTTTCCCCCATTACTCTCCTCTGCCCTACCGATTCCCCACTTTCCACTTTCAAACTTCCTCCCACCTCTGTTGTCTTTGTCCATGGGTCCTTTACACATGGTCCTCCACTTGACTTCCCTCTTCCTTCCCTCGATATTCCAGTCTCCCTTCTCCTCTGGTCACTGTCAGTTTGTTCTTTATTTCCATGTCTGATTCTATTTTGCTTACTTGTTTGTTTTGTTGATTAGGTTCCAATTATAGGTGAGATCTTATGGTATATGCCTTTCACTGCATTGCTTATTTCAGTTAGCATAATGCTCTCCAGTTGCATCCATGCTGAAAGGTAGGAGTTCCTTCTTTCTTCCTGATGCATAGTATTCCATTGTGTAAAGGTACCACAGTTTTGTTTTTATTTTTTGACCCACTCATTTATTGATGGACACTTAGGCTGTTTCCAGAACTTGGCCATGGAAAATTGTGCTGCTATGAACATTGGAGTACATAGGTTCTTTTGGATTGGTGTTTCAGGATTCTTAGGGTATAATCTCAGCAGTGGAATTGCTGGGTCAAAAGGCAGATCCATTTTACCTTTTTGAGGAAATTCCTTAATGTTTTCCACAGTGGCTGCACAAGTCTGCATCCCCACCAACAGTGCACTAGGGTTCCCTTTTCTGTACAACCTCACCAGCACTTGTTGTTTGTTGATTTGTTTATAATGCCTGTTGTGACTGATGTGAAGACATGAACAGACACTTGTCCAAGGAGGACAAGGAAAGCTCAGAGACATTTGAAAGGATGCTTGGCATCACTAGCCATCAGAGAGATGAAAATTAAGGTAGAGGTATTTTTAATGCTAATTGCTTAACTTTCTAACAACTTTAAAATCCATATTCTCATATCTACTTCACTTAATAGTCTAACACTATATGCTTTTTATAAAGAACTAAAGTGCGAAGAAGAGGAAACCCTACTACATAAACATGAACATACAGAATCCCTACAAATAAAAGTAAATACACAATGCAAGAACAGAACAATTCAGACCTTCCTGTGGTCTGATAGTATACTTGGGATTCACTAGACACCTCTCCAAAATACCATGAAAGATGGGGAGGCCTTTCAAAATCAAGTTCTTAATGACTTCTTCAAAGAAGAGAACTCTGAAGACTTTGTCAACTTGCAGCAGACTGGTGAGCCACAATGACTATTCCATTTTTAAGAAGGAGAATTGAACTCCTGCCCTTGTATTATGACAAAGAGTAAAAATCAAATGATAATAAGCTTGCTTACATTTATAGTATGTGACTTTCTTGCATGTTTACAAAGTATTGTACCAATAGAAACTTTTAAAGGTAAGACAGAAGACAGAGACATTATGTGTGAGGAGCTAGCTCTTTAAATTTTTTCAAATCAAATTTTAGTGTTAACTGTATTTTTAAGAAATGTTTCAAGTGGAGAAAATGGAAAACCTAAATTCCAAGTTGTTCCAACTGAGTAAGCAAATGAGATGACTAAATCCAGAAAACTCAGGTGCAAAAATAATCCAACAATAAGATTTAAAAAAATAAAAACTTCACTTGCAAAACTTTAGTTACTTCTATTAGCTAAGTGGAGAAACTGTGGAAGAATGCTGGCCTTCATACAAACTGCAATTGGTATGAATTTTGAAATGATATAGTGCGAAGATACACTAAGAATTCTCTGTGCTGAGGAAATTTATATTTTTGGTAGTTCAAAACACGGTAGTGAAGAGTGACGCCTAAAGTATTGTTCCGAATGGCTTCACAGAAATTAAGCAGCTTTGTATGATTGAATCTCTGAGGCATCATGTAAAACAAGGTTTACCAGAAAAGCAAAAAATAGCAACATAAATGAAACCCACAGTTTAAGGTTATACAGAGAGGAGTACTTGTCACATTAAATGACGTAAAACACAATTATATAAATAATGACTTCTCCTTTTGAACTCTGTGTTTTCCCTGATAAAATAGTAGCGGTGTGATGTACCATCTTCCAAGCCCAAGTTCAGGGCACTTACAAATGCACAAAGTTTAATGGATACAATATTTGTGCCCATAATGAGTCACTCTTGAAAAGTCTATCTGGACTTCTGAAGAATGCAACTGTGTTTTTCTGATATATTGATAAATAATGGCAAGTGTACATAGGTGTGTGTACATATAAATATGGATATAGTATAATAGGAAGTTTCAAATATGAATATGTATCTATTTATGTGTATAAATCTAAGTACGTATATTCTAATTCAGAATCTTATATGCTCAGTGATTTAAATGTGTTCTTTCAGATGAAAACAGCACCTCCCTCTCCATCAGACCTAGAGTGAGATACAGAAGGTTCAGTAACATTTTCTACAATGGTCACTTCCAGGTTTGAAGAAGTCCTTGGGTAGATTGTGCATCTCTTCTTAAAACAATTTGTGTTTTTAGATCACCCTATACCCTTTGAGGAAAGGCATTTCCCTCTGTTTCTTCTTCCTCAGTGCTGTTAGAGAATGTTTGCTTCAAGTTTTTGCCAGCTTCCCTTTAGAACAGAGCAATTGCTTAACAAACGACAGGCTTCTGTGAGAGAAAATCTCTGTGGTTCTACACGCGTGTGTTCCTGTCATTACACACCTTCTGCTTTTGTTCCCTCCTAACCATCTTGTAATCTGCATGGAAAGGCAAAGAAACCAAACCTTGGGGAAACAGATATTTAAGCAATTATTTCCTCACTGACTTTCCAGTTTTGGGCCCAAAGACCTTTCCATGAGACAGGGGACTCCAGTTGGTACCTCAGGCAGCTGTATGTAGGAGGCTGGATATAAAAGTGATGTCGTGAAGTCCCTTGTAAAACCAGTACATTGTCAAAAGAACCTGTTGTCACTTCAATGACGTCTTCCCTCTAGAGAGAAACTATTTCAGGACATTAAAGTAATTTGCATATTCCTAAGTTGTTATATTTACCTAATGAGCATATAACTACTTGTTCATGTGACTCCACTAGACTGAGAGTTTTGACAGAATAGGGACTGAGTTCATTCATCAAAGTCTTGCTATGTGTTTTGTGCTTTCTACAGTGTCTACTAGATGAATGGATGAATTACATATTGCAGTGTGGTGCTTCAGAATCCAAAGGGTATTGAAATAATGTCATCGATTCACACGAAGCAAGCCATACTCACAAAAAAGGCGTTATACAGTAGGAGTGTTTTATACTCATGAGAAAAATGAAAAGCTACCTCTCTACAGAGGGTTGACCATGGTTTTCCTTACGAAGTTCTTCATCTTAGAAGGAAGGAGGAACTTATTTATGAAATCAACAAGCATGTTTTGAGAATTTACCAGGAGAATAATAAACTAAAGACCAACTCAGTTCTTTGAAATACCTAGATCTAGACCAGAGAGAGATAAACACGTGCATAGTTATGGCCACTTTAAAAAAGAATAATGTGAATACTATACTGTCAGAAAAACATGAATGGGAACAAAGGCTAAGAGATCATGGAAGCCATCTTTTTACTGGGAAGTTGGGATTATGACCAATCAGATGTGGTAATGAGGACTGGACCGGAAGGGGGCATTTCAGAAAAGAGTCAATAGGATCTGGAGAATGACTGGGTTGGGGAATTCTAAAGATGGGTTCGAAATACACGGCCCAGTAGAAACAATGCCTGCTTGAGTGTGGTTAATAGGGTAATAATATGGGTGTAATAATGTATAATTTTAACTTGAATATTTCACCTAAAATGTCATGTGGTGTGCTTGAGTGTGATACTGTTCTATTACAGAATTGCATGCTTATTATTTTGTAATAAAGGATTTTGTAATAAAAAAAGAGGCTTTATTTGTGTTGGATCCTGTATATAGCCAAGAGGGGATTTCTGAACACTTTCCTAAAGATACAGAGTACAGGAGGAATTTCCCAGGACATTATTCCTGGATGAGTTTAATATCTGGGGTGGAGGGATGGGGGTGAGGAGGGTTTACAAATTGAATTAGGTGATTATTTGGTTCATTTTAAAATTCTAAACTCAAGCAGGACTTAGTGATTTACCTCCAAACAAAAAAGTTTGAAAAAGGACACATATTTTTACAGTGGAGAAGCCTTGCACACAATACCTTGCAGAGGCCTTCAACCAGCAGCCGGTGGGCTGCATGCAGCCCAACACAAAATCGTACATTTACTTCAAACCTTCTTTTGTGCTCATCAGTTTTCATTAGTGTTTGTGTATTTAATGTGTGGGCCAAGACGACTCTTCTTCTTCCAGTGTGGACCAAAGATGCCAAAAGGTTGGACACCCCTGTAGAGTGATAATGTTATCATCGGTGATGTCATGCTGATACCATGTACCACCTGATATAATGTGATGAGAACACAGTTCACCTCTGTAACCAAATGCAGGTCCAGCTGCCTTCCACAAAGAAAGCCAATACTGCAAAGGCAGGTGCTGATATAAAGGAAAGTGATTTATTTCCAGTTGCTGGACATCTGAAAGATGGAGGACTCGTGTCTCAAAGACTATCATCTCAACTCAGTGGAGGCAAAGGTTTTTATAAAGCGGGAGAGAAGAACAGAGCAGAGAGATCAAGGGAGGAGGTTGAAAAGTTCTCTACGTGCTGACTAGCACAGTCCATTCCGATAAGGCAAGTGATGGGCCGGTGTGCATCATCCTGGTTTAGTCATCCTGGATTCCCATCATCCTGGCTCCACGGCCAAAGATCAGCAAATCTCCCGGAGCTTGGATGCCTGCAGGTTGGAGTCTGTATCCTTTGAAGTTAATACCTAGGATTATTGTCCAAACATGCTGTTCGTCTATAAACTATATATTAGTCAGAGTCAGCACTTACGGAAACAAGCAAAAGAATGGTGGGGTGGGTTACAATTTCTCACCATTACAATTTTCCACTGTTATACCTCCATGGTATTCTTTCCCAAAACTCATGACTAGAGTCTAATCATGAGAAGACATCAGCCAAATCAATCTCAGAGACAAAATCCCTGACCATTGCCCCTCACAAAAAGCAAGACCGAGGAACTGTCACAGAGCACAGGGGATTTGGTAACTGAAGACGATGTGGTACCCTAGATGGGATCCGGAAGAGGAAAAGGACATTAGTGGAAAAAAAAACCTGATGAAATGTGAATAAACTGTGGAGTTTAGTTAATAGCAATGTGGCGGTGTTGATTTCTTCTTTTTAGAAACGTGCCAAGGTAATGTAAGAGAATAATGTTAGGGGAAACTGAGTATATTTAGATCGATGTCATAATTTCCCTCTGTTTTGAAGGCTGGGGCTGTGTGATGCAATGATAACATTGTGAGCAATAGCGACTCAAATTTCTGAACCAATTTTATTTACACTAACTCATAATGGGACAATATTATGAAGCTGGTAGAACAGGTAGTTTTATGTCCATTATACAAATGAGTAAACAGTGACTCAAAACGAAATGTTTCCAAGATCACATTTTCAGTGCCTTGGGCTTAAACGATGAGTTAGTGAATCAAGGAAACTTGTGTTATTTTTACTTTCACCAGACATTAGAAAGATGGGCCAGTGTATGTGTGCACACACAGATGGGGAGGGAACAGGAAACACAGAGAGCGGCGCGAGAAGATTTGAGACAGCAGTCAAATTCCAACTGACCTGAAAAGTCTGTTGAGCCTTGAAGACCAAAGAATAATTAATGAGCTGACTTTCTGGTTTTTGAAGCTCCCAGATTTGGGTTTTTTTCCCCTATACTTCCCTACCTTTATGTCGGAGTGATAGTTTCCTTAATAAAAATAAAGTAACCTAATGGTCACGGTTTCGTGGGTCTGCAAAGTCATGATGCTCTGGAGCCCCTGAGCACCTGGGCTATTCACTTCTTCCTGCCCCCCCCACCACCCATTTCTAACGCGGACTCAGACTGTGTGCATGAGAAATTTGTTACTTCAATTCTGTTCATAAATTGGGTGTAATATTTTCCATACACAATTTTCCTTGTCCCAATTGCAACAATGGCATCAATAATTTTGAATAGGAACCGTATCCACATGACATTGTTCCCTTACAATTTAGGAACAGCGCTAATAAAAGGCAAATTTTGTACATTTGCAACCATCCCCCCCCCCCCCCCTGCTTTTTCCAGCCTTACTCATTTTCCAGGAGCGTAAATCAGAAAGTTAAACCTGTATGAGTTCTGTTTTGCCTTTAAACAAAAATGCATTCTTACGGGTGAAATAATTATACTGTTATCTCAGATCAAGGTATCACAGAAAGAGCCTCGTGTGGATTCTTATGTAACTTACACACACACGAAGAGGAATGTTTAAACACAGACGCATCTGAGCGTTGGACCTAAAGTGTGGTCTTCTGTGTTGATTCTGCAGCCCGAGGAGTTATCCCTATGCTTTGCTGCCCCCTTGGCAAACTAGAAGGATTTACAACGGAGTTCTGCACCCAGCCGGCTGGAATCAGCGCTCCTTCCCACTGCCTCTGTGGGCTGGCCTGGCTCGGAGGCGTTTGAAATGGCTATTACAGATTTCCACTGGCTTAGGTATATTGCAAAGAAATTAAAGCATCTTCCCGTGGAGGAACAGATTTTTCTCTTTTTAAAAATAATTTACTTTCCGCAAGATCCACGTGTTAGACTCTGAGTTATTTTTAAGGGCTCGGTATGTCTTTCCTTCTTTCTTTAGTCGGGAGTGCAGATGGAGAAAGGAGGAATCGGTTGAAGACGTCTGAGTTTGCGCTCTGGGCGACGTTTTGGCTCTTTTGGGTGTGACGCTGACAGCAGAGGCGCTGGGCCACCGTTTTCTATGGTCTAAGCTTCCATTCCGCGCCCCGGAGATGCCTGGTCTCCAACTCCACTGGTTGGGAGTCCAGAACAGTTAGCAGAAGCTGTTCACAAAATGCAAAGCATCTAGGTGTCGAAGGCAGAGGCTCCTGTTCTCTCTCTCTCTCTCTCTCTCTGCTCCGCTCTCCCAAATCACTTCCGAAGGAGCTAAGGGAATAAAGACGCACAAAACCTAAGCTCTTACAGCTGACCTGCTGCTTTCAATGTTGGAACTGAGATCTACTTGCTGCCTCGTCATTCCTGTTTGTGTTCCCTATATTTTGCCGTTCTAAGGCTCGGTGCCGCTTTCTCTGCCCTCACCAACCTCTCCAGCTTCCCCGTCACAACTCAGACTCCCTCAAATCCGACTCCTCCCCCACTTCCCGGTGTCTAAGTCTTATTTGAACCTGAGGTCGTTTAGCTTCGGCGGGCCCTGGGTAGGAGGCAGCCTTCTTTGCTGTTTCATTTCAGTTTGGCGTGGGTAGGTGGGTTCCTTCCACAATTCTGTAGCACACGCAAAACAGCTCAGAGCTAGAATCAGACAGATCGGAGAGTTCCACATCTTCAAAGCGCCGCTAGGAAAGGAAATAATACGAGGACGGCGTGGGTGGGTGGGGGGTTGACATAAAGAAATAGAACCCAACTTCCCTGGCAACTTCGATAAATCTGGTAACTGGAGGCAAAAAAAAAAAAAAAAAAAAAAATGTTCCGAGGGCTGAGTCTGGTCCGGATGAAACGCTAGGGCTCCTTCCAATGCCAGAGTCTGGTGCTGGAAGATTGCCACTGGCGCCTTGCCATCCGAGTGGCCCCAGACAGCAACACACCCACTGGAAAACGCACGTGAGCAAAGCTCTCGCCCCGGGAACCGCTGCCTGCGGTTTCCTAGTCGATTCCAGCTTCTCCGCGGAGTGTAGGGCGCACAGAGGGTTAAGTTAGTCCCCTCCCTCTAGGAAGGAGGGGAAGGGGAGGGGGAAAGCAGCCTAGTGTCTCAGGCTGGGTACTTCGTAGTCAGTTGTACGTTCGAAACCTGTCGCCCTCACTTGCGAGTTTGGCATCTTCCATTGCCACCACAGAGGAACGATCGCTCGGAGATATCAGCCGTGGCCGAAGTCTCCACGCCAACGCGTAGAGCTGCTACCGCGCGGGTGCGTCTCTGGCCCTCGGTCCCGCGTTTCAAGCAGCGGCAAGGCGGCAGCTCCGCTCCCGCCCCCCGTGTCCACCCAGCCCCGGACCAGCTCGGCAGTTCTCAACGATGGGCAGGAGGGACCTTGGCGGCGACCCCTAAAACAATACCATGCCCCGGGAGCCCCGCTACTGCCGCGCCAGCTTCTTCCCTTTCCATCTCCCCGACCCCGTCGGATTCGGATGAGCCCACAGCAGGGAGACGCAGACACCAGGTAAAGGGACTGAGGTGCCAAGTAGAGTTTCCAGTAGCCGCCAGAGCTGCCATTACGCGGGCACCACGCGGTCTCTAGGGGGGCCGGGGGAGATTTTTTTTTTAACCAGCGGGGGCTGGTCATCGGGAGAGTGGGTGGAGTGTTTCAGTCTTTATCTTTCATCCAGAGGGAAAACAGGTTGCTTAATTCACTCCCGAATTTAGGGAGGTCTGTTTTTCAGGCCGAATCCATCTCCTGTAAGGAGTTATGTTAACTACGCTCTGAGTCAAAACGCAAAATCTTTAGCCTGCTGGATGGAGCATCGTCCCAAACTGGGGTTTTTACAGCAACTAAAGTTGCCGGAATCACCCTCGCATTTACCCAGAATGAATCTGTTAACTTCTAGGAGTAACATTTTCCCGACTCGCCCACCCTCGCGCTCACCCCATCTGCTGCTAATGTCACCAGCCTTATTATTAAGAGCTGGCGTCTAAAGCCACCAGCACGCCCCCTGCCCGAAATCCGGGATTTGTTAGTTGGCTAAGAGATGCGAGGTGGGGGAATGCTAGTTCCTTTTCCTTCGAGTTGGGGAGGGGGGTACTCCCCCCTCCCCCCAAACCAAGTCTTTCTCCAGCTCTGCTGGTCCTCAGAGGCTGCGTACTAAGCTAGAACCAGCGCACCCTTCTCGCGCATAAACCGGGTGTGCGAAGGCGAGGGGGGCATACCAGCTTGAACCCGATTGCTTTCTCTGTGCGGCGAGTGTGGGATGCGGTGAGCCGGCGGTTACGCGTCCAGACGCGGAGTGCAGGGGGGAGACGAGGTTGAGGGGGGCGGGAGCAGACGGTGCCAGCTGGTATCGAGTCCCCTGGAAAGCTTGCAGTCGGCTGGACTGACCATCCCTCCCCTGTGCAGATCCGATAGCGCTGGTGCCCCCCACCCCCGCCCTCGGGGCAGTCACTTTTCTTTTGTAATCCCGCGCCAGATCAAGGTTGCCAGTTGAAGTCAGGGCACTAACCAGGGAAAGGAAGTGTCGGGGAAGAGGGTGACTGAGGCGGGCTAGATCCACACTTGATGCCGGTGAACTTCTGAAGCGCGTGGGGTTCCGGTTGGCAGCAGATGCGGTTGCAGGCGGAGGCCACTGCTGGTGTGGTAGCTGGCGCTTCACTCCCGTTACCCCCTAGCAAGATGGCACTCACTGTTTGCTGTAGTCCAATTAATTCCCCCCAGCCATCCCCCCTTCTCCTCCGGGCATTAGTCATACATTGAGTTTGGGCAGAAGAGCGGCTATGTATGAGACAGTCAAAGCATTTCTCTAGCCACCTTTGCACAATGTAACAGGAACAGCAACTCCCGGGCACGAACCCCGGTCGTGTGTGCATTGGTGCCGGCTTGCGTCTCTGGCGTGCGTCTGGGTGGATCCGTATGTGGCTTGTGCTTTGGGAGGCAAATCGGGCGTTTTTCCAGGCCGTCTTAACACAATTTAGGCGCTCAAATACGTGAAGGCGGTAGACCCTACAGAGATGCGAAGAAAATAAAAACAATTGGGAAAGTGATGCCAAGTGGCTCAGGCTGTGAACTGAGGACGGGGGAATCATCCTGAGCGGGTCGTGGCCACTGCCCCTGCCTAACTCCTCTGGCGCGCTAGCCCATCGGCTCCCTAGGGAGTTGGTCCTGAGCCAATTTCAAGCTCTTGGGTGTGCTTTTGGCCAGGCACCACCGACGGCGCGTCTGAGCGCAGCTCAGCGGTTGGCGCGGGCTCGCTCTCCTTCGTCTGTTCAGATTCCGCCCCTCTACAGACTTGTTAGAACACGACAGTAACTTAACCGGAGGCAGGAGCAGCGGGAATGAAACGAGAAGAGAAAACCAGAACCCCCTCCCCCCACCCTCCAAGAATGAGACGTGCACCTGGTTGCTTTCCATTACTGTTTCACCTTTCCGAAGAGATTGCGAGGGAAACGTCGCCTGTTCCCAAACCAGGTTTCTGTAGCTGTCAGGCGTGTTTCCTAAGTCTTTGAAGTTGGATCTCTGGGGAAAGTGAACCACGGTCTTTACAGCGGCCACGGTGAAGGGACAAAACGGGGTGGTTCAAGTAACCACATTGAATGTGTTGTTATCTTCCCAATTAAAACTATTTAAGAAGGTCCTGGATGAGGGAGCTAGCCGTGGGGTGGGGTGCGGGGTGGGGACAGATCACCAAGACTGCCTGCATTTGACATAAACGCCATCTTGGTTGTTGAGAGACTTGTAATATTTTTACCCTCTAATCTCGTGTTTCCGTCATTTCTCAATGTCTAAGTAATAGATCCCCTGGCTTGGAAGTACAACATCAAGTGCACAGAGAGGAAATTGACTTTCAGCTTTCGGGCGGTGGCCTTCTCCCGAGAGCTGGGGAGACAGGTGGGGTGGCGCAGGGTGGAGAGAGAGGAGGAGGTGTGCAGGGTCAGAGTGGCATCCCCGGCGTTGGCCCCGGTGTTCTGCAACTCACTTCAGGGAGGACAGGGTTAAGAGACTTCGCCTCTTGGAAAGCTTTGGGTTGCAGCCGCGCCTCCCAAGCATTCTTTAAACCAGAAATGTGGGAGGGACTCGGAGAGGGCGGGAGCAAAAGAGGGAGGGAGAGAAAGAGGGCTCGAGTTGGGGAGCGCGCCAGAGCGCGAGGGACGAGAGAGAGGAGGAGCGCAGGAGCAGCGGAGGCGATCCCGCGAATTCATTACTGTAAACATCTCCCGGGGGCGTCAGGAGGGGTGGGGGTGGGGGCCGCGGCGCCTACATAGTCCGGCTGCGTCGGATCCAGGCAGCAGTGAGGTCGGAGCAGCCTCCAGACCCACGCGGGACCGACGCAGCACAGAGAGCGAGCCCCGCGCAGCGCCCCACGCCGGGCTCCGCGCGGTCAGCACCGAGGCATCGGAGGCGCACTCGCCCGGTTCTCCACACCTACCCTCCGGGTCCTCCGTCTCCGAGGAGCCCAGGCACTACGGGGCGCTTTCCATCGCCTTCCACGCCGGTCCTCTTTCTTTTGGGACTGGTTGGCTCCGCCGAGGCGGAGAGGGAGGAGGAGGCAGCGGAGCAGAAGGGGCGGGGGCCGCGGCGGCCGGAGCCAGGAGAAAGTGGCATGCCCGAGCCCTGGAGGCGGAGGTGGCGGAGGACTGGGGAAGACGATGCCGCGGCTCCGTAAGGGAGAAAGGCAAGAGCGAGCGAGGCGAGTGGGGCGCCCGGGCGCCAGCCGGCTGCGGGCAGGCTCGCGCCGCTCTGAGGCTCCAGCCTCCGCATCCCCGCGCCCCGACGCTGCAGGCGACAGGGCTGGGCTCCGGCAGCCGCCACCGTCGCCGCTGCCACCACCGGGAGGACCGAGCAAAAGTTTGGAGCTGAGGGAGGACGCAGCGCTGAGCGGGATTAACACCAGGGCTAGAAGGATACCTCGAGAACCTTTGCAGGTAACAGGCACCTTCCACCCTCTCTCTCCGTGCCTCTCTGCTGGGCTCCTGCTCCCTCCCGGCCCCTTTCTGACCTGTCCAGATCTGGCTGCACGTGAGAGGGAGGCGAAGTTCTCGGGGATGGGCACCTAGCGCCGGGAGGTCGGCAGTAACGTTAGAGGGGCTGGCGGTGCCTCTCGGCACCCGGTGGGCAGCTGTGCAGCGAGGCGAGTCTCTCCTGGGAATGGATGAGAACCCTCGGCCCCAGCTGGTGTTTGATCTTGCAGCTCTCGGGGAATTTAGAATGTGGGTTGAGGGGCTCTTAGTATTCTTGAAGCCAGAGAAATGATGGGTACATTTCACCCACTTCCATCCAGATCCTCTCCTATTTAGCATATTTAAAGAACGGTGTGAACCCATTCGCCGTCACCCACGGAATTTAGCTGGTGCAGGAAAGCAAGTGGGGGCGGGGGCGGGGAGGTGTGTGTGAAGATTTCAAGGAAAGGAGAAAATTTTTCCTTTCCCCTTTTGCTATCCCCGGGGTCCTCCCTCCTTCCATTCACCGTCTGGCGTCATAAAATAGGAACTTTGGAAGTCACATTTTGATTGAAGGGTGAGATGAAACGCACTAACCATTGGTGACGTGAATTTGCAGTGCGTGTGTGTGTGTGTGCGTGTGTGTGTGTGTGTGTGTTGGGGGGGCGGTTGTTAACCGTGGTGCGGAGAGGTTGGTTTTTGCTAAGCGGCCTGATGCACAGTAGTGCGGGGGTGGGGGGCGGTGAGTGGTCCGGCTTGTATACTGAGGAGGGGGCAGTGGAGAGAAAACAGTCAACGTTTCCAGAACGGCAGCCTTACTTGGGCTAAGAAAATAGCTTCCGCCTTTCACTCAAAGAGAGAGAAGATTCCAGCCCCAGTTCTCCAATGCCCCCTCTCCCGCAGTCGAGTTTGGAGTTTCCAAGCGGCTCCACCTTTGCTGCTGCTATCGTTTTTATTGGGATCATTATTAATTCACCTGGAAACGCATCGTGCCTTCTCTTGTAAGTGGGAATCAGTCTCTAAGAGCTTTTGATTAATTTTAGTGGAGGGACTCTTGTAAAGCTTACAGTAAGCTAATCAAGTGCAAGGCACAAATCCGTGTAAATGCTGGCCCAGGAGTGCAAGGTGCTGATTAGATTTCTTCACATGCTGCATTTGCTATGCAAAGCCTCTTCTAAATGGGATCTATTGCTCCCCACTCAGCTGGGAGGTTCTTTCATCACACAGGGCTTTAGGGAGCTTTGGGGCATGCCCACTCTCCCTGGGGCTTATTGCTAAATTTATTATGTCTAACTTCTCCCAGCCCAAAGCTAATAGGAAGACTAGCTTCCACATCGAGAACATATTGTCTGTGGACTTACACAGAATGACCTTATTAAATCTTTCGTGAAAGGATCCCCCAAACGTTTTGAGGTAAATAAAATGCAGCTTGGCATTTGTCCAGGGATGTATTTGGTGGTTGCAGTATAAATGTAAAATTTTCGGTCTGTATCTGAAGTGTTGGAACTGGACTTTTTTTTTTTAATTAATCGCTAAGCAACATGCGTCAGATCCGTGAGACTGACAGGCCACCATGTTAGGAAGAGAATAAATCCTTGGGTAATACACACTGCGTGAAAAGTTGTTTATTTCCCCACAACCTTACTGCTCCCCAGGATACTTTTCTGCTTCCCTTCCTCAAAAGCCCCAAACA
This sequence comes from Phyllostomus discolor, assembly GCF_004126475.2. Taxonomy (NCBI): domain Eukaryota; kingdom Metazoa; phylum Chordata; class Mammalia; order Chiroptera; family Phyllostomidae; genus Phyllostomus; species Phyllostomus discolor. Next base: position 204,989,431 of record NC_040903.2, read on the forward strand.
GGATAGGGTTAAACCATCTGAGGATTTCTAATACTCCAGGTGGACAGGGCAACACCATCCTGTCATGTTGAGTTGCAAATATCTGTGACTGGAGAAGGTTGGAGATGAAATTTCTAACACGAGTCTCCACCAGTGGGGATAAGACATTGTAAAAGGCATTGGGCTAGCTGTACTGTAGCCGAACCTATAACAAACCTAGCATGGAAAGAATGCTGTATTTTTTTCCCTTTTTTAATACGCCTCTTAACACTTCAGTACTTTCACTGCCGTTTTAGAAACTGCAGGGGCTGCTTTTGACAGAAGAAAGTGGATTCCCAAATGACACCACGCTGGGCGCCTTGGAGCGCCAGTCCCCAAGACAGGCCTGGTTTTTCCTGTGTGCTAGGTTTCAGATGATGTGATCTTATCCGAGTTTGACTTTGACCTGCTGGATCTAATTTGAAGCTCCTCTGTTGCCTCTTACATTTATATTCCGGCCTGCTGGAGAGTTTGATTTAGGATTTAGACATATCTCCCTAAGGCAACCCTATATCTTTCTAGTTTGAAGCTGTGGTTTCAAAAAAGGCTCAAGTACATGCAAGCCCAGAAGCCTTAAACTGTAGAGACTCAGCATGAACGTGTGGTCTCGTTTGAGTCTTCAGCTTTGTATTCTACAAGGAAGGATTTCTGCTTCTAAGGTCAGCAGGGTCTGAAGTTAAAAAAACAGCAAGGGTGCCAGTGGTTTTGCTTTCTGTGTAGAAGATTCCGAAAAGGTCAAGGTGATGCCATTTTATTTCTATTCAGGTCAGACCTTCCTGGATAATCATCTTTGGGTATCTTTTCTCTAATTTCCATTCAAGTTCATTTTTCACTAGATTACTTTAATAACTTTGTGGTTGCTGCCACAGTGATTCAACTTCAGTCCATTAGTGACCTCTGTCTGCGAGAAGTGAATACTCATTGTTTCTCTTTCTTCTCATCAGAGTCTACAGATTATGCGAGGGGAAGAAAAGAGACAGCTCTGTAGTTCTCTTTCTGGATAATTGGATTTTCAAACTTGGTTTTTCGAATACAGAGTTCAGTGTGGGTACTGATACTTAACAACAGTAATAAAAATCTTACATACAGGCTAACAGGCTTGTAAACGGTTCCTGCATACGGCATCGACAACATGATCAGCATAAATAAAACACCAGTGCTCTCCGCTGTCAATAAAAGGGTTGTACAGTCAGGTAGGCTAATGTTTTGAGACTCACAAAGCTGCTAGATGTCAGTGAAATTTTATTGCCCCTAAGTGCTTACATAACAAGGGAAACTTGATTCAAGCCCAGAACATGTACGAGTATGTGGCAACTAGACTGCATGGTAGCAGCGTGTGTATGCTTTTCAATTGAGCTGTGAACTTAGGGTCCAGAGCAAGGGTGAGGTGGGGTGTGAGAAGGCTGTCTATAAACTGATGGTCCGTTAAGGAGACTTTTAAAATCTGATTCCTAACCCAGCTTTGTCTTCTCAGGGTTTTCAAATCAAAATTTCTATTTCAGTCGATTATTCTAAATGGTAATTGAAGACAAAGTTTGCTGAATTTCTTAGGTGGGCGGATGCCATTGTCAGACATTTTCCAGATGGTTTTCGATGTAGTGGTATTTGGGAATATGGAATTTTTAGGAGGTTTTCTTTCTTTTCCCTTGGACAGGTTTTGTGCAGAAGACATTTTAAAGCCCAATTATTATTATTATTATTAAAGTTAAACAACTATTATAATACCCCAGCCAACTTTCTTATTTTTCTCCACCCTTGAAATTGCTTTGCTTTTTTTTTCAAAAATTATGTTTCTCTTCTAAAAACCACATGTTGGGGATTGGAGTAAGACTATCAGTATTTTTTTTTTTTTTAGTATTTTCAGCAGTGTGACCTCCAGTTAAGTATCTGTTTATAGTATAACACACACACTCACATACATATACATCAAGAGCCATTTTAAGACAGAGATTCTTTTCAAGGTTTTAAAATATGTTCCTTTTAAAGAACTATGACACAAATATTGTAATAAAAATATCCTGTGTTCCGATGAATACAGAGACTTATTTCAGTCAGTTGCATGGAACAGTAAAACACTGTATTAGCAAAATAATCAGTAGTATTTTCAGTACATGGTCAAAATCTGTTAGAACCTTCATGGTTTTTTTTTTTTCCCTTGGCGAGTTTTGCATCCACTGGTCTTTTTTGGTTTTCTTTGATTTCTTCGACTATGGTTCTTTGAAGTGATTCAAAATTAAACAGTAGCTACTTCTTTAGGGAAATTCATCATGTTATATTCAGGATTCCAGAAGAGTTAATGATGCAGAAAAAGTCCTGTAAAACATCTTTCTAAAAGAAGTCCTTCTCTTGCAGGCTTCCCACTTACTGGCCTCCTGTACCATTTGCAGTGAATTGGAACTCTGTTATTTATTTATTTTTCAAATACCACCTCTAACTTAATTTAAGGTGGGATGTGTTTCTGCAGAAGCAGGCGGTCCCGGGTGTCCTGAGTCGCCTGAACAAAGCAGTGTCGTTTTTACGGATCTGGAGTAAGGGAAGGTCAAAGAAAATATCCTTGCCTAAGTTTGGGAAGTTCAAAAGGCCACATTCGTGATTCTCAAACACTGGTCAGTTATTCTTCTGATCATAAGGGCACACACATTTCTTCTGGCAGTTTAGTAGTTAAAGATCTGAGCCATTTTTTGAAGCACTCACAAAATAAATACCTGGGGTTCCTACCCATTAGGTGCTCATTAGAACTTAGCTGTTTTTCTCACTTTCTTCCCTGGATGCTTTTAAGAGAATATGCAAGAAACTTGGCAAAAGGTCCCCTTTCCCCTCAGGTCACAGATCATGTGTTATATTTCAGTTGTTTTTATTACAGCTTTCAAGATACTGATAAAAGAATCTTCTATCGGAACCTTTTAAGAACCTTGGGGCTTTTGGATTTAAACCCACTGAAAAATACCAGGTACCAAAGTTCATAGATGCTATTAGGTCTCAGAACACTGAAACCTGGTTCAGCAGTGGCTCTTCAAATTGGTTCACAAATTTATTGTCCATGGAGGTCAACAGAGGTCATGTGGCTGAATGGAAAGCATTAGACTCATATCAGTCCCGAAATAGGTCCACGTGTTGGTGTCACTCTTAGCCCCAGCTGCCTATGGGCATCACTTTTGTGAAGTCCAGTGTCAAAATAGCCTCTGTGCGAGTTTCCTGTCCCACTCGACTTCAGACTTGGGACTTTATTCTGAAGAAGGAACTAATGCAGGAAATAATAATATTCCTCACAGATACTAGATAAAGAGGAGGCGAGCGTTAGGGGGATTGGCTAAGCCTTTACCATAAGAGGTTCCAGGACATTTTGTCTAGGCCCTGAGAGATAAAATTGATTTTAAAACACACGCATGCCTGGTATTTACGTAGCTCGTCACTTGCATTTTCCAGTTCTCACAGCCAGGATTTCATGTATTCATCTCAACTGCCTCTGTGAATGGGTATGAGAAAGCCCTACTCCCCTAGACTCTCACTGGGTAACTGGAGCCAGAAGGAGGCGGAACCCTACCTGAGGCTACACAGAGTTCTCCTTGAAACCATTTGACATTATACGAAACGATGGGCATTGCGGTGTACCGCATAGATGTGCATTCTCCAGATACAATTTAGAAGTCCTTCTTGTAAAGCCACCCAAAAGGGTCAGAGTTGTATTTTTTTCATTAAAAGAGCAAACTATATGACAACCATATCAATATTTAGCTTTAAAAAATAGAATTTCACTCTCTCTCCAACATTATATAAGATACAAGTTTGCCTATTCTGGGTTAAGGATAATTTTATGATACAGGCGTTGTGATTTGGGACCTGACTTGTCGTGGGGAATGAACAATGGGGAAGTTGTTTCGTGGGGGGAAGCAAGGATGTATTTCTAAAAATAAAAATAAAAAACCCCCTGCATTCTCATGTCAGCACACTCCTTTCTGCATTTATGACCTTGGCCAAATGACTCAATCTCTTGGAGACTTAATTTCCTCTCTGCGGAGTTCAACAGGGTTGTTCCAGGGTCAGATAAGATTAATGTGTGTGAAAATACCTTGATAACAGCACAGTTTTATATTCCCATAAAGAGGCATTATTCAGATTGATACCATTTATCACTCTGTGACTGTCATGTGCTAGGATAGTTCCAGGTTTCAGGTACATAAAAAGGTGACAAGAGAGAGCTTGCTCTCCTGGAGTGCCCTGCTCTCCAGGAGCTTTGGGGGGGGGGTGCTGTGGGGCATTTCCCAACCAGGAACATGTCTGGTGGCTCTCTTCATCACTCACTCGATGGTGCGTTGTCTCTCTTTTGTGAGTTTCCTGTATTCTTTTTCAAGGATCAAGGGTACATGGGGTGAGTTGGGCACCAGGGCCAAACTTTCCTTCCCCGACAGCTTGGAACCTGAATTTATCACAGAGAGATTCCACTGAGGATCTTTTGGAAAGGAACCATCAACATTCACTGAAGTCAAGTTATTTCCCCTTTTGGCTGGGTTTGTACTTTGGCCATTCAAGTTACCTTTTGCAAAAACATAGTCATTAATAAAATATATGATAACTTTAATGACTTGTTTTGTAAAATAAGGCATGTTAGTGCAAAAGACTGTCTCTTCAGTAGTTTGGCAAACCTCCTGAGCCCATTACCAGTAAATGGAAAGACCTGTTTTGTTTTGTTTTTTTGACACCAACGTAATTTCCAAAGCTTGGCCTGACTTTGACTTAGTGTCACAAAACCCTCGTGGGACATTCTTCACAATTCACTTCCCCGTATTTTGTTCAGTTGTTTTTATAATTGTCAGACCTGAGCGAACGTGTTGATTTTATTTTCCTAATTTGTGTACGCGTACGCCTTTGTAAAGGTTACATTTTGATAGATTTAAGGTTGCTTAATTGAAGCCTGCAGAAAATGCTCTCAAGTGAAGTGTGTATTTATAAAATGTGTGATTAGGTCACAATTCTTGGTCAGAAGGAAAATTTCCATCAGTGATTTGAATGTATGATAGTATGTGTTTGACAATGTTCTTTTCACTTTCTAATTTGTATTTACCAAAGGTCTGATGCTTTTTTTTAAGTTGATTAGTATTATAGCAGTGCATTGTAAACTACCTGGCCATAGCACTATGTTTTAACATGACAAATAACTCTCATAGAATCTGAATACCTTTTGTTCTGGCAGTGCTGAATGATATAATCATAATATTTGAAGAAGAAAAATGTTTACTACTGCTCTGAAGAGTTATGCTAACAAAATAAGATGAATCTGTAGGTACTACATGTGCAGGAAGCTAGTTTGTGCACATCCACATTTTTCAAATGCACAAACCCATCTAAGTGTTAGGGAGGGAGTACTGGTATACCTTTCAGCTAAGGGTGCTCATTGAACCCATATGTCTTTAATATAATATAATGAGATAACTCCAATTGTTTTTAAGTAAAGATGTTCTTTTTCAAGTAGGTTCTAGGGAAACTCTGTATAAGAGGGAATACATTTTTATGTGAATGTCTTGGTACTCACAAAGAAGATAGTATTTTTGTAAATGCAGAAGGTATACACCAGATGATGAAGAAAGCTTTTTCATTCATGCAGAAGATGATTTTTAGCACTATCAGGCATGAAGTAAGACTGGAATGATAAACAGGTAATATAGTAGAGCCACCTGTAGCTGAGGTCTAAGGGAGACACAAAACCTAGTTTCATTACAGTTTTATACAGGATTGAAAACAGCACAGCCAGTCCCAGTAAGTGTGCCAGGAATACCTGGCATTAATGGAAAGAGCTTTACGTTTGGAAAGGAATAGTCTTGAGTTTTAATGTTGGCTGTTGTTAGTTTTGTAAACTCGGGTACAATTTTACATGTCGTTTAGACTTTGTCTCCTCAAGTATGAAATAGGAGGAAGTACTTTCTACTTCTGAGGACCGAGATAATTATGTGAAGTGTCTAATTGTTTGGCACACAGTAGAAGCTTAATAAATGCTGACTGCAGATCATTCTATCTCCGAAGTGATAATGATTCCATTATGTTGCTCTCTCCCTCTACAAATATTTTGGCCATTCCTCTGGAATCCCAAAGAAAGCTTTTGACTCCTTGAACCTGTTTACTAACAGAATACAGCCTCTTCTGCAAAATAATACCTGATTTTTTATGCATGTAACAGAGCATGAAAGGACAGCGAAGGAGACAAAAACTCCATGCAGTGGCAGAATGAGCTCATAGTTGGTGATGCGTAGTATATGCTGGTGCCGTGACTGGGGACAGTGCAGGGGTGGAGGGGAGTGAGGAGCACTTTTTCAGTTTGGGGCATCAGGAAGTGGTGTCAGTTGGGTCCTGACTAATTGTAACTTTTTGACCATTGAAAACATAGCCTTTGGCAGTTAAGGGGTGCTTCTCCATGCACCCCCACTCAGCTCCATGCACCCTTCCGTGGAACCAATACTTGCCACTTGCAACAAGTTCTGGTACAGACTGTGACACTAGGCACAGTGAACTTTGGTTATTATGTCTCTGCCACTGTTAGAGATTTTTTTTTTTATCAGAACGAATGTTGAAGACTTTCTTCACACGAATCATTGCACACATGACTCTTGGCAGAGTTACGGATTTTATTGCAGAAGATTAACATGTAAATTTTTACCATATTTTTATAATTCTTATTTTGTTCTTAGAGAATGATGATGCCTTGCTTGTTTGGGGAAAGATGCTAGAATGAGAATGGTGCTGTTGGGTCATTAGTTCAATGCAAAAACACTTCTTTCAGAAAGCAACTTTCAATTAATATAAGTAAAGGAGCTTCTTACTGCCTCTACAGCAGATTCGTCGGAACAAATGCGGAGCTCAGGAGCGCTGGTCAGGGCGCATACTGCTAGGGTTAGTTTTTGTCGTTATAATTGCACGTGTATATAATACAATTTGCTCATTCTACTCACTAATTGAAAGTTGCTTCTTTTTTGACATTATGAATCATGAGTTTATTGATGGGAAGTTATATTTAACAAGATAATAGGTATGCCACAGACCTCAAAGTTCATAAGTACAGAAGTTTTTCCTGTTAAGGTCACATAATTTGTAATGCAATATTATATATATATAACACTATATATATAGAACATTTTATATATATATATATATATATATATATATATATATATATTCCAAATGGAGGAGAGAAGCAGTCACTAGACTGTGTTTTGTAAATTGTTAATATCTTAGTAAGTAGCTTCTGAACCAGCATTTTGCCCAACATAAAATACTAAAACCTTCTTTTGTTTCTTTTGAACACATAAGAGAGATTAAAATTCTTTGGAAAATGGTTTAAATTTTTGTTTTTACCCAAATAGGTAAGGAACAAGTCCAACAGTGCTGACAGCAATGGAATTTAAAACTCAATTCTAATAATCTCTGAGTCCCGAAGGAATGCGAGGCCCACATCCGTTCAAGTCACGGGTTCGTGGCTGGGGATTTGGCAAAGCTTGGTCCCTTACTGTGTGCCAGGCACCATACTGCGTTTCCTGCTGGACACTCGGGATACTCTTCCAAAGAACTCATTCCTGATCACAAAGAAATCCGATGGGTTGGCCCACAGTCATCCTCTTGAAACATAACTGGTTCATTTAACTAACTGAAGGAGGTGGTTAAAATACAGGTTCCTGGGCCCTAGGCTGGAGATGAAATCTGATTGAGTCTATGATGAAGCCTGGGGATGTGAATGCTCGAAAGCTCCCAGCATTGGAGATCCCTGGCTTAGGTATTTCTTTAGAATTCTGTAGAATTCTTAGGTTTTAGAATTTGTTTTCTGATACAGAGGCTCCATGACAATCATCTGGTTGACTGTCACTTGTGAATTTCTGAGAGTATTTTTCCCTGTGTGTTTTGCCACATAGGAAATACTGCTAGATTAAACCAGCTCTTCTAGGAAAGAACCTTCAGAGAGGCCAAATGTCAGGGCTGGCTTCATCTGCGGTGGGCACAGCCTTTTGTGCGGCCCCTCCATCATCCATCAGTATCTCCTGAACCATTGTACTGTGCTGTTCTTGGTGTCCCAGAGTTAATTTTCAAAAAAGACAAATCACATCATATCACCTTATTCCCTGGCCACCTGGATAAAGTCCATCCAGATACTATGCTGACTTGTGAGATTTATAATAATCTGGGTCTCAAACTTTCATTCAGGCCTCATACTCATGCACCCATCCTATGTAGCCATGTTCCAAAGATGGTAAAGCATGTTCCTCTTCATAGTGAGCATTCCCCATGCTGCTAACCCTTTGCGTGGGCTATTACTTGCTTACTCTCCATTTAGCAGACTCTCTTCCTTGAAGACCCACACGAACGTTACCTTCCCTACTGGCCAAAATGAATCATTCCTTACCTGAGCTTCTCCAGCATTATGTTTGTACCTTTATTAGCTCCTTCTTCATGTTGTATTGTAATGTTTCTGTTCACATGTGTGTCTCTCCCATTGTTCTCCAAGAACCTTGGCTTACTCATCCTGTCAGCCCAGTGCAAATAATGGTGCCCCATGCAGCAAGCTCTGCACAAATGCGATTGATTGAATAAAGGCACCCTTGTGCTGATCAATCCTGGAAGAGAAGATTCACACTCTAGTGACAGGGAATGTGTCCTCAGAAGTGCTTTTTCCTTCCCATATGGGGAGAAAATACAACGACTACCTTCCTACCTTACTCGAAGCAGGCTTGTCAGGCCCATGAGTGTTGGTTAACCCGTCTCAGATCAGTATCAAGCTCTCCAAACCACACATGAGGCAATTCAGGTACCACACTGTAAGATCTGCTTAAAGAAGAAATGCGTTTACTTGATGATGTATCTTTCTTGGCATCAAGTAAAACTATCAGTTTAAGTAGATATTCGTGCAGATGTGGTTTTCATAGAATGAAACATGTAGCTCATCAAAGTAACTTTGTGTATCTTGGCATAATTAAAGAGAAGCAGGAACTTGTGAAGAAATGTATGCAGTTTCTCTTATTTTTATTTTTTGTTCCGTGTTTTTATTTTGTTTATTTTATCCTAGGCACATTATTTCCTGATGGAGATATCTGAGGAGCCAGGACCCTCCAGGGAGAAAAGAAGGCTAGAAATGATAACTCCTTATTCAGTCTGTCTCCACAAAGCAGGACCCTCCTTAGCCTTCCTGATTTGACATTGAATACAGCAAAGAGCACGCAAAGGTTACAATACATTCTAAACTTACAGGGTTTGATGTGATCCTGATGGTGACAGAGTTGGACTTTAAATCTTTCTTTCTCACCAAAAGAACATTCTAACAACATCTCACTACTTTCGTGGTGGATTATTGATGATGGACAGAGAATACATGCATGCGCGTGGGGGGTGTGTGTGCCCATGTGAACACTCCAGTCCCTTGTCCCCCTTGTCCAGCAAAACACCCAGTGACTACAGAGAGCAGAAGGTGGCAGAACATTGATCTGCCCCTACCTTACCCCTTAGTACCCTCTGGGCTGTCTGTATGTTGGCAACATTTTTATGCCAATAGAAGCACATGGAATAACATGTGACATGAATGTCTTGACAAGTGACTGTGCTTTAATACTGGGGGATTCCACCACCACCACAGAAGACCCTCCAACATAATTTTTAGCACTGTTTACAAACAGTATTTCTCCTGTTTCTTGAATTACACCAAATATCAGCGAGGCCACATTCTCATCCAGAGGTAGTAGGAGTAACAATAGTGATAATAAGCAATATTAATGGTATTGATCATAGGTAAGATCTGTTGATTTAGAGAGCTGTTTATGCAGTTCATGTATATTATCACATTTAAATCTTAACAGAAACCCTGTAAAGTAGCTTCTCTTTAGTAATATTACTATTAACCCCATGTTACACATAGGGAAACTAAAGGAGAGAGATCTCCTGAGGTTGTGTACTTATTTTGTAGCTGTTAGGAATTATCTTTATAAGATCAGTGAGGACTGCGTAATTTTCAAAATCAACTCTAACTTTATTTTTCTGTGCCCTAAGAAGCAAAGTCAGAGTGCTTGCTCACTGTTCCGGTGGGTAACCTGTGGTCCGGCTCTTTACATTTGCCCTTTTTTTAAAAATTAGTATTCCTTTTTTTAAAGATAATCTTTTTTTAAGATTTTATTTACTTATTTTTAGAGAGGGAAGGGAGAGAGAAAGAGAGAGAGAGAGAAACATCAATGTGCGGTTGCTGGGGGCCGTGGCCTGCAACCCAGGCATGTGCCCTGACTGGGAATCGAACCTGTGACACTTTGGTTCACAGCCCGCGCTCATATATTTGCCTTTTTAATAGATAATAATCTAAAAAGTCATTATTCTTTGCCATTTTTGAATCAAAAGGATTCTTGGTTTTCTCAATGTATACCTGTAACATAGGAAAAGCAAAGAATCATAATTCTAAAGTGTGAAAACTTGTCAGCATGTTTTCAGTATTAGTGAGTCTCTGGATAAATGCCTAATGATTAGAGTGCATTTATTACAGAGAACATGTGCCATTTTTGCCTTTACCCTGTACCAGAACTACTAATAGATAGTTAAATGGATGGATCTGAGATGCACCTATTTCTCCCTGCAGAGGTGATAATGGACAATGGACTGACCAGAGGTCAGATAATAACATCAAGTGAGCAGCTGCCGAGAGAGCTGGAAAATAGTGCAGAACCGACTGTGTTATAAATAGGTCCGCTTCTCTCCTTTTCTGCATCCGTGTAATTGCTCAGGCGGTAGACTTCATTGGCTGAAAAAATGACCCAGAGGTGGGCTGGAAGAGGTTGTTCCACACGGAAAATTTGAAAAGAAGCATAATATGTGCTTGCAAGTCTTCACCTTGCTGAATGTGGCTTTTGACCATCACTCCCTGTTCCCACTTTCTATTGAGGCATTCATCTCCCTATGTGTCAAGGTTGAGTTTTATGAATTCAGAGATTACAATGGAAGCCCTTCAATTATTTGCTCCTCTTTGTTCCATGTAAATACTATTGATACTCCCTAAATTAAGTGATCCATTTCTCAGTTCCTTCATTTTCCCCGAGGCAGCAGACCACGGCTGGTCTTGTTTCTGTGTCCTTTGGTCACCTTATGTCCATTGTCTGTCATGAGGCAGCTGTGGATTGGGTGGCATGCGATCAGTGCTGATCTGGGTCAGTCTAGATGGTTCATTGATGCGGTTGGTTATGAAGGCAGGCTCTGCCTAGGGGTAGTAGCAGTTTGGTGAATGGCCCTGTAGACAGCCAGCTCCACGACCACATGGAAACACCAGCTCTGTCTGGCCCCTGGGGTGAATTCTGCGGCGTTTCTGTCTATGGTGGTGGGAGTCTAACTGACTTGAGTGGAAGCGAAACATTTGCTCTCTGCCATATGCTGCTGAGACGTGATTAGGCCATGTGAGAGAAACCCAAACATTCCAGTGTCACTCTTAACTGGAAGTAGCTGCCTGGTCTGTCTGGACCACAGGCATCTGTGAAGATCAGCCTGTTACCCAGTGTTACTCTTCTCTCTCCACTCTGAGTGCTGCTGACCTTGCTGGGATTTTCTGCTGGACTTCAGTGTGTTTTATTTAGAATGAGGTAATCACTCCCAACAGTGCCCCATTCTACCTAATACTTCTCTGTTAAATGAATATGCTGTCTAGAAGCACTATTTTGAGTCATCTTAATTACTCACTTTTATTCATTTTCAGCTGTCCTATTCCTAGTTCTATGCATCATTAAAAAAATTCTGTTCTTTCCCCTCTGCTTTGGTTCTGTTGTGTCCCTGGTAGTTACCGGCAAGCTCTTGTGTATCTTTCTGCCCTTGACCTTCACACCATAGTTCATTATTCTTCCTCATTCCTTCACCGGTGAGATTATCCTCCATTGTTTATAGGATCAAGTCTCAACTTCTTAGTTTGACACCCTAGGTCTTTCCTTCTGTAGTTTTTCTTAATCTGCCTCCTAAGAATTAATCCTCTTTTGGTAACTAAATTTAGGGTGTGTCCTGACTTTATCTTTATAGGGGTCCCCTTGTGATATAAAATTTTACCGCTTTGTCTTCACTATCTGTGCGCTTATTTAGGGCAAAGGCTGTGCCTAATGAATGTCTGAGGAAGTGAACTGAACCACTGTATCTGGCCCCACCCTGCGTCTGTGAAACGTACACGCACCCAAGTCTGAGTCCTCTCTCTGCATCCTACCTCCCATCGGATTTTAAAGAGTAAACCAATTAGCATTAACAAAGTTTGCACAAATAACTCATGTATTTCAATTTTAAAGTTATCTGTTAGAAGAAGCTTCCTTTGTTGCCTCTGTGGAATCCCTTGTCAAAGCATTGCACCCTTGCTCTGAAAACAGGAAGATGGAGAATTCCAACAGTATCACGAGCCCTCTGTGTATGTTTGGAAAACCTGTAGTCCTTCCAGGTCTTTGGGCAGGAGCAAATTCTAATAATCACAGTCATTAGAACTTGATTATGTTGAATTGGATTCTTATACCTGAGGCACCACAAACTCTGGCTTGCTGGAAACGTTGAAGATATTCGCACGTTTTGAAAAATAAAACAATCACTTGTTTTTTATAATCTCTTTAATGTTACTCTTTTTAAAAAGGAGCTGCAGGAAGACGGAGGGTGAGGGGACTGGGGAGTCCGTGGAGTCTGTGTTCACACGGGCCGGATTTGTTCTGCCTCAACAAGTTAGGGTAACTCAAGCATGTTTCTTCATCTTTTTTTCTCCTTTCTCCATTTTTAATGGAGCAAAAATAATACACATCTCATAGGATCATTGTGACACATAGAATAGGTGATGCCCACCCCCCATCAAGTGATGCCCACCCCCCATCAAGTACTAGTAAATAATGCATCCCTTCCCTTTTGCCCTTCAACTTCAAATAGAATAGATGCTGTGGCTTACAAATGACTGTTTTTCCCCTCCCTGCATGGAGAAGCCAGTTCTGTAATACAGTGTCACTATTTCTGCAAAAGAGCCCTCTTTGGGGCCATGGTGCTTCTTGCCTAATTTCTCCATGACAGCATTGCTTCTGGGGTCCAGAAGAGGATACACTGGCCTAGAAATAGTCATCTTTCTGCCTCAATTAGGACGCTCACTGTTGAAGAACTCTTAAAATCACTTTTCTTTTTGGGAAAAAAGGAAACCTTACCAGCAGTCTCATCCTCTCAAAAACAGTGGGTATCATGAATTATTAGAAAAGAATTACCCAAAGAAAGTGCTCTTAAAAACAACTGCTCACAGAAAGAAGCGTCTGACTTATCGACAGGCACAAAGGAATTTTTCCTACTAAATTTCAGCTTGTCACTTACAAACATGAAAATTGCAGTGCTCGTAATATATTCTGTGGGGACAATGTTGTGAGTGTTTCCATGAGGTGAAATTCTCAAGTAAGAGCTTCTGAGAATGAATATTTACTCCGAGAGAACCCTAGGGAATCTCTATTTGGAAACAGGTGAACAACAAGCAAAAGCCATTATAAAAAGAGGAAAGCAAAACAGACAAATCAAGTAAATAATTCCTTTGCAGGCCACATTGTGAAAAAAAAAATGAAATGACGTGAGACACATTTCATTTAACATGAATAACCAATGTAATTATAATTGGCTAATGAATATTTTTTTTCTTTTTCTGCATAATATTAGTGTCATCTAAAGTGGTGAAGGTGTTTTGCATATTAAAACCTCACTGTGATGCACAGTTATATTTATGGGCTTTTTTTTTTCTGGTGAAGTCAGTGTTGTTTTAGCCTTTATCTAGATTTCGGTTTAAAGGCTTATCTGTAGTCTGAAAACAAAATGTTAGAGATAAAAAAGATATGTAGAACATGATTTTTTTCCCCTTTAACAGATAGATATTAGAGTTTTCTCTTGATTATATTTTTCAATGTGTGGAAATAACAATCTCGTATCAAATCTGGAAAGGATTTTTTGGGAAAATTGTATCATGGCTGGCATTAGCAAATTTTATAAGAACAAAAACAATGATCTCGATGACTTAGCTTAAATTTGTTCTTTAGGATGGGCAAGCAGACAAGCTGGCTTCTCATTGCACCTACTTGTTCTGTGAGTCTGTGTAACTTAGTAATTAGTGGAATTTCCATGAAAGTAGATAGCAAACAGATTCCTGAAAAGAATTCGTATTCAGATAATTCTTCATCCTTAAGTGATGGGGAGAGACTTGTAAATAATGAAATCCAGAGAGATATCCTTGATTTAATCAAACTGGTAGTTGGATTTGATTCTGACTCCACCTTTTGACTGAATGCTTAACAAGAAAGATGAAGGGATTTAAATAAACTTCAAGTCCCATTTCTTTTTGTCCTCAAAATTGATAGCACGTTGCTGCTGGTGGGGGAGTGGCAGTTGGTGTCTGTGAAATGTGAACAGGTTGTAACTGAAGTGATGTCAGTGATGGGACTGTTTGGGAAATTAGGAAATGGACGTGGGGGAGGAGCTTAAGAAGGGCACAGGTATGCTACTGCAGAAATGACCTGGAATCTCCTTTTCTGCATATATTAGCGCTTACCTTCTCCAAAGGATATTCATTGGGGATTCATTAAAAAAAGGCAATGTTTTCTTTTTTGATGTCACTCCTGGATTTAACTCTAAAGTCCGAGTGATAGCAATAGCGGTTCCGACGTTGCCTCCAGTGGTTCCCTTCATAGGAAGGGAGGGGAGTGTCAGTAGCCTGCGGTGATGGGCACGCCCCACAGCACTCAAAGTAGATGGAATTGCTTCTGCTGCAGGGTGACTGTGTGTTGGCAGTAGGTGAACTGAGTTTGAATTCCAGCTCTGCTGTTATCTGCCTTTGAAACTCTGGGCCACGTGTAAATTTTCTCAGTCTCTTCTGTAAAATGAAGGCATGAATCTCTTCCAAAGGTTGTAAACATTAAGTGAGACATGTTATGGAAGGTATTATACATAGCATGACCTTAGTTACATTGCTGTTGGTTTTATGTGTGTTTGGCTAAATACCACTGAATTCTAAATTCTTTAATAAATAGGTGGATGAATGAATGTGTGTGTGTATGAGTAAATAGATAAATGCATGAAGTAGAAAAATATGTATGTGTATTCTGCCCTAAAATACCTAAAAGATTCATTGTGTTTAAGAGTGCAGTAAACCCTAATGGAATAAATGAAGATTCAGAGATAAAATACTATATATGAAGTGAGAAACTTGAAGATGGAAACCATTTTTCATAATTCTTTCTATTTTTGTAACTCACATTTGTATTATTTTGTATATTGGGTATATCATTTTACTTTCTTTTTAAAAATTTTTTAAAGATTTTTTATTTATTCACTTTTAGAGAGGGAAGGGAGGGAGACAGAGAGAGAGAGAAACATCAATGTGCGGTTGCTGGGGGTTATGGCCTGCAACCCAAGCATGTACCCTGGCTGGTAATCGAACCTGTGACACTTTGGTTCACAGCCCGCGCTCAATCCACTGAACTACGCCAGCCGGGGTCATTTTACTTTCTTATCTCCTATAGTAGTTAGGGCATGTGTAATTATTTTGACCTCATAGATTCCCAGCGAGGAAAAGGAATTGCTGAAGGTCAGTCCCTTTCTGTTTTGCGGAGCTACGTACCGAATCATCTTGTCAGTAACTGATGCCATGAATTGAGTTGGACAAATGGTGTGGCACGCTCAAAAGACCAGTAGGTTGCCATGCAGAAGGCCTGAGTTCTAGTTTTTGTGCTGTCTTGAAAAAAATCTTTGATTTCTGTCAAATTACTCCACTTTGTTGAGTCTCAGTGTCTTTATCAGGTGAAGACTGAGCCTTGCCAGACTTGCTCTGATGATGAGAATCCAGGGAGCTAGCGTTAGTGCTGAGGTACCCAGCTCTGGATTTCGTCTGCGTGGGCTTGAGCTGCCTTCACGGCATCACAACGCATCTCGGAACGGTCCTTAATCTATATAAGCCTCACTTTCCTCATCTGTGCAGTTGGGATAGCAAAATTGAAACCTCCTTAATGAGCTGCCATGAGGATTAAGCGAGGTAATACTTGTGGGGTATTTAGCATATACTTGGTGCAATTAAATGCTCAATGAATATTAGCAAGTCTTCCAACATGGCTTATTCAAAAGTAGGTAAGGTAAACAACACTGATGTTGTCAGAGAGTAATAGACATTAATGTCTCCCTGTATTACTGACCCAACAACCTAAGTCCTGCCTTGCAAAGCTGCCAGGGGCGGATGATCAGAGAAACATTCCACAGGCCTCTTCAAAGAGAGAGATGTTCTCTCTGAGTCCCTCTAGGAGCTCCGCAAATGTTGAACGATGCTAATATTAATGATTCTGTTACAGATGGCATGCAGTTTCCTGGTGCAGACAGGTAAGATAAGGAGACCTTTTGGTATATGGCCACATTTGGAAGGCTGATTGTGAAACCTCTGATACGAAAGAGCTGTTCCAGAAATCCTTCCAAGAGGCCTACAGTGCCATAACTAACGAGTCTTGTTGTTCCTATGTCTGATGCTCCTGCCACTGCGTTAAGTGTCTGAAATATTTGCCAGCCTGCCCTCCCAGATCTAGTTTTAGAAGACTGCTGGGGTAATGGTGTTTTTTGATGCAATGCTCAGTATAAGAGACATTAAATTTTAACTGTGGGACTTTTATAAATGCAAGACTTGTAGGCACAGCAGTCACAGTGACTAAGACAGGGAATGTTTAGAGAGCAGCCAGCTTTTACCTGTTGTCCCTTTTCTTTGGATTTGGGTTAAGATTGTACAGGTATCTGCATTAGTCATAGTTATGAAATGCACACCCACTGTCCTTTGCAGCCGTCAGGCAGAGCAGAAGGATGTAATGGACACTGAAGTGATGAAGGCTTAGTGTCCAAGAGACAGGAAATTAGGACAGATGTGATGGAAAATCTTAGAATGCAAACAGAATGTTTATTAGTGGCCAATTGTGAAGTGCCTTGCCCCCAACAATACATGTTCATTCTCTCTCTCTCATTCTCTCTCTCTATCTCTCTTACTACCCCTCCAAGAGGCTATGCCACTAAGATCCTCTAAAGGTCATTTCTCCTCATTGAACCCCTAGGGAACACAGCCATTTGAGTCATGCTTTTAACCTCAGATTCCAGCACTGATTGGATATATAGTAGGGATCCACCAAATATTTGTGGAACCAACTAGTGAGAGAGGGAGCAGGAAGGAAGAGAAGATGGAGAGTGAGATAACAAGGGAAGATTTCTGGTTACCTCCCATAGGTGATTGAAAATAGTTTTGTTGTTGGTAGTGGTGGTGGTTCTGCATTATAATTTTGGGAAAGGACAGAGCTGTTTTGTCCTATTTGAGGAAATAGCATAACAGATGAGGTTCGTAGTATGTTAAAACTCAGATCTGCCTATGGGCTTGACATAGTTGTCCAGATTACTATACAAATAAATAGACTCAACTTTACATTCATTAGCGTATAGGGTGGGGTGGACACATTTCAAAGGTAATTTTGAGGGTTTACATTGGAAAGAAAATCTCATCAGGAATAGAAAGCCAAGCGTCCCTTCTCTTTTCATTCTCAAATAGAAGAAAGGGGGAGACGTTTTATTTTGTTCTTTCAAAGAGCTTAACTGATTAAAGGGCTCCATTACGCTCTGCAGGACACCATGTATATTTAAGTAAAAATGATTCATCGTGGGGCCAGCAATCAACAAGTATTTATCGAAGTCTCAAATGCCAGAAAGTTCTAAGTGCTAGTTTAGTGGCCTCCCTGAGGGACTTAATAAACTATCATCTTGCAAAAAGACATCCTAGAAGATAAACATTTGACAGTGAATGATCACAGGCTGCAAATGCCCTTCCTTCAGAGTACAAGTATTCTGTGCTTCATTTCCAGACATATTGGTACATCTAAGAAACACAGTCCAGGATGTACAACATTGTCATTTCTTCAGAGCTTGCCAGTGGCGTTCAGATGACTCTGAGGGCCTATCAGACCACTTCTATGCCGTTTGAATACCTGTTCTAAATCCACCTCATTTCTTAAATGATAACATTATTTGTGAAACTTAACTTACTGACTTTGACTGAGACAGTTGGCATTGTGCATCCTGGTGTGGTGTGTAATTCAAGGAATGCTTATGACGCACGTTAGCCATTTCTCTCTGAATGAAAAAAGAGAGAGTTGCTGCTATGTGGGTGTTAAACAGTTTATTTGCATCACTACAGGGTGACCTTTAAGGTCTGATTCTGAGGTCCTCATTCCCTGAGGTGGTTTCTTGTCCTGCGGGGTCAAAGCTGGTGTTCTGTCTCATGCCTGATCCCACACCCACTCACCCCTTGGGTATATATCACACCCCACAGAAGGCACTGATGTGGATTAGAGACTTATAACATCATCTAATAATGCCTGTCTAATAGAGATAGGCATCATTCTGGTAATGTAATTTGGGTCTTTAGAGACTTGGTATGGAAGTTAGAAATTTGATTTTCCTCTCTGTGTAAAAGCTACCTTTGCTGCAAAGGAGAGTCAGAAAGCCTACAGGTGGCACAGTAGTGCAGGTTTTTCCTATTAAATGTCCTAGTCGATTGAGATCCTCATGTAAGGACCGTGGGAAGTTAGCAGCCTTAATAATCTTGCTAATACTTTCAGAAATGACTCGTCAGTATATCAGAATATGCCTAGATGTCTACAAAATGCTACAGGGCAGCAGTATAACTATTTCTTCCCTATCTAAGATCTTCAAATGCATCGGGTAGGAATGGAAGAAAATGGGAAGGAAGCCAACTATTAAAAATCAGAAAAGAGATAACTTAAATCTTTTAATGATTTAGAGGAAGACGTACATGTTGGTATTTTCTAGCAGTGAGATGTTAACAAAATATGGAGAGAAGGCATATAATTAAGAAATTTACCATTAAGTTGATAAATTCAGTTGTGTGAATAGAGACATTTTGTACTTACAGGAAACCGTCTGGAATACACAGATGGTTCCCTTAAAATTAAATCCAAGCAAGGGTAATAAGCAGTGCTGTCTAGATGTTTAACATTTTTAAAAAGTTTGGTATTTTAGAGACAATTATAGATTTGATCTGCAAGAGCTGCCCTTCGGAGACAGTGCCCACTGGGTTTTGCAAGGGGTATGTGCAAGACACAGTGATTTCTTTGGTAAGAGCTTTCTTGTTACATATTTACCGGTACTCACCTTTTTGAGATCAGGGGCACTCAGGGTAGTATGGCCTAACATGCTGCTTATGGCTTTGACTTCCCTTTTGACAAGCCCTGTTCTGCATCCCAAATACTCTGCTGTCTTTCCCTAGATTTCAGCAACAAGGGGCATTCTATCATTTCAAAAAGTTACTGATACAATTCTATGGCTAAAAAAAATATTTCAGCTTTAAAAATGGACTCAGAGCCTGAGTTTGGTCTGGAGAGCACGGATGTTTCTTGAGGGGCATCCGTTTTCAACCCTGGAATGCCATCTCTGGTGGGCGCACCCGCACCGCAAGGCGGTCCTGGAAAATCGGTAAGCTCATCTTGGAGCCAGACTCTTTGGGTTTAAATAGCATCTCTCCCCCTACTCAGCTACCTTAGACAAGTTGTTTCTCGCTCTGTGCCTTGGTTTTCTTGTCTGGAGATAAAGTCTACCTTATAAAGTCATTCAATGGATTGAACAAGTTCATACATACAGTGTGTTCAGAACAGAACCCGGCGCGCAGTATGTGCGCTATTAAGTATTAGCTATTGCCATTAGTTATAACTAAGGCTTTGTTAGCACAACTTCTGTCCCGTTTGTAATTGTTCCAGTAAATGACTTGGTGAATGCTTCCTGTTTGCTAAGTGACAGACCCTAAAACCACAGACCCTGTTACTCAATTGGAAGCTCAAAGCCATGACTAAGTCACAGAGCTCTTTTTTAAGCATTTTTTTTTACTAGGTAGCTTGCATTACCAATTTGTAGATACCTTGAGAACAAGGTTCACATCATAGTCATCATCTTGCAATACCTCCACAGCTCCTAAATGAGTAGTGAATGAAATGATAAATAAATCTGCTTGAACTTCTTCCCTAAGTTTACATCATGAGTGCTAGGTTTTATGAGTAGGGTACCCTGATTTTCAGAAAGGACACAGACTAGGTACTGTTCCTACACAGACTCAGACAGTATAAAAATAAGGGCAAAATAGAAGAGTTTTGGGGACTATTTTGTGTATAGCACTAGTTCATATTAGTAGAGATATCGAGAGTGTAGAAATAGCAGTAAACCTGGGGCTGTCTTCAGGAAAGCATGTGACAGTTCTGTAGCAAGTGTCTCGTATGATGTTCTAAGCACAGAGGATGAGACTAGTGACACCTTGGTGTACTCTGCTTTGCTCTTGAAGTACGTATGTCCTGCGTGTGTCTATGTTTTCAACTGGGTTATGACATTGCCATTTTGTAAGCAGAACAAGAGGCAAAGGGCGCTCAGGTTTTCAGGCAATTTGTCTTTTCGCCCTGCAACAGTTATCCTTGCTTCAAAAATTAATTTGAAAAATAAGTAAAGAGAGCAGAGAAAACAAACTGGGTAGGTGTGGGGCGGGGGGGGGGGTGAAGTCGTGGGGCTGGGCTGGTGCTTAGCTGATTTAAAAGGAGACGCGCAGCAGCGGCCGATGTTCCCGGGTAAATGTCGATATGCATTATTAAAGGAAAGGGGGAAAATACAGACTGTCAGAAGCATTTTTCTTCTAGAGACACAGGGAGAATTGAAATGCACTTTCAAAGGAGAAGTTTCTTTCAGCATTCAATCATTTTCTGTTTGAAGCTTTAATTACAGTGCTCCTTGCTACCTGATGCGTTCCGTTTAAAATCACATCACAAAAGAGGGGAAGATGCAGTGGCTCAGAGAACAGCAGCTGTGGCGTCAGCGTCGAGGTGTTTGTTTATTCACCACGAGTTCCGGCGACATGATTCTTTCCTAGATTTCCTTTCCTTTTTGCCAGTGCTTTTGTACCGCACATCTTGGGCACAGCGCTTCTTTAGAGTGGTTTTTGTGAACCTGCCGTGGCCAGAGCAGATGATGAGCTTGGGGAACTAATGTATTCTACCTCTTCTGGAGCAGGTAACGTGGGTGGCTAGTGGCTTCCTAAGGGGTTAGTGTCCTAATCAAAGTAAGCTGTTCTTAAAATATACGTATACAGATAAATGAACATGTAAGCATGTGCATGCGTGTGTGCATATAGACACACACACATAACTGTCACAGATACTCATGAGAAAGACTTCATCATTCAGCCCAGCACACATATCCTTTATGAGCATGTGCTCAGCCTAGGGGCACAGAGGTGCGGAGGACTCAGCCCTGGCTTGCCATCTGGCCGTGGACAGACAAGGGAGCAAGTGTGGTAAGCAGTGATGGGGGGTGCCGACAGCAGCCCTGAACCAGAGTAGAAATGGGGCTCGCACCCCCTCTGCGACCCTGGGTGGGCTCCATAGGGAGGTAAACTTTGAGCTGATCCCTGATGAAGGAACAGAAATAAGCAGATAAGCAAAAAAAGAAAAGGTCATCCAGTTGCAGTAAGTAATCACTTTGGAGCTAAATGTATACCAGAATGAATGTGAGTTCTTCCGTTTCTGAATAGTTCAGGTGTTCTTTGAACTCAGCTGTTCTTACTTGACTGGCCAGAGAAACGGGAGCCAGGGAGCTAAACCGTAGCTGCTTGTGGTAATGATTATAGGTGATGTGCAATATATGTGCGTGCAAGTACATGTGACGTATATGTTGGTTATAAAGCCCTTTCGCACTTTTTTTCCTGTTATCTTGTGGCAGCTCCAGCAAGTTAGATGCATAGGACTGTTTTTCGGGAAAGGAAGGCACAAAGATGTGTCACCCACTGCACAGGTTCACGTGGCTCTGTTCACCCCCAGTGACGTTCTTGGGACTGTCCTCTCCGTTCCCAAGCCTGTGATGCTCTTTGCCACCCTGAGGTTGGAGGGCCGGTTACAGGTTACAGGCGAGACCTCTGACCCTAGGATCCCTCTGGCCATTAGCAGTATTTATTTAGTCTGTGACTTTCCTGGGCCAGTGTCGGTCACTCTCACTTCCTGTCGAGGGGGGAGAGTCTTTGTATCTGGTTCGGGAAGCCCATAGGATTTGAGCAGAAATGTGGACCTTCTCACAGCTCTGCCAGGTCTTCTCCCCCAGGTATTGAGACAGATCTTTCAAGGCTTGGTCCTCACTTCTGTATTTCGAAGTGCTTCTGCACTTCGTCCCAGACTTTGTCCCAGCTTGACTCCACAGGGATGGGTAGGTTGATTTGGTTATTACACATTTTACTTGTCTACGTGTGGACTTACAACTGCCCAGGTGAAACAATTTTGTTTTTTCTCATTTTTTTCCCAGTGAGACAGTGTGAGCATATGATTAATTTAAAGTAAGTCCAGAATCAGGAGGCATGAAGGAGAAAAACATTTGAACCTATCAGAATTAAAAGTATCACATTAAAAAAAAACACTGGCTCCTAGTAGACTGTTTTCACACATAGAATATATGCTCTGACAAGGAATTTGTAACAGCCAAAAAAACATTTATGAGAAGAAAATTGGAAGGTGCTATTTACCAATGTGACTAGCCTGGCTGCTTTTGGGTTCTATGGTGCTTGTGAGAAATTTAAAAAAGAAACTAAGTGAAGAATGTTCTTTTCTTCTCTTTTTATCTACAATTAGATCTTTTTGACTAAGAAAAATGCAGAAGAGCAATTACTTTGTTACTTTAATTACTCCTCTAATTATAACGATAACCTTGTCACATTATCATAATTCCCCAAACACAAAATGCAAGCTCCAAATTGCACCGATATTGGGTAATTTCACCTTGTTAATGGCTCACTGTCAGTGCCGAGAACACTCATGCCCCCCATTACCTTTCTGTTGTACGGCATACTGTAGATTTCTTTGCCGCCGAAAATGGTGTTACGTTCTTTACAGTATGTTTGTATCTCACCACCCCATGATTTGAATGCAGCTTTTGAACATCTCCTCACTGTTTCAGACGCGATCTCCCGAGCAGTGTATAATTCTCTCCCGGCTGTTTGATGGTAATGGGAGCTGTGCACGTATCCGGAGAGAGGAGAGTACAGCCTGGGGTGAGAAAGTAGCTATTTATCAAGGTATCTTACCATCTCAGTTTATGTTGTTGTAAAACGTTACTGTGCATGTTCTGCGAGATTACATCCGCCAGAAATTTGTCAGCCGTTGTCAACATTCTGTAAGGAATGAGGTCGTGTATTATTCTAGTCAACTTCATTTTATTCTGCGTTGCTTTGCCCTCATTTTCAAAGAGACTGACTACCAGGGACTCTTGCTTAATGGTGCCATCTGTTAGATTATGAATTGTGCAGAACAAGGGCTGGAAATACACTTGAACACTCACAGAACCCTGGCAGGTTGATGGCAACGCACCCTGACGCATGGTCTTGCCTGCGTGGAAATTCTCCCTCCATTAGACAGCAGATGATGTTGTCGACAACTGAGGAAGCTGCAGAATGGCTGCCTAGTATGTGCAATGATAAAGTAGGAGTGAGACAAAACAGAAGCCTTTATTGCCCTGGCCAGGTAGTTCAGTTGGTTAGTGCATCATCCCCATACATCAAGTTTGGGGGTTCGATTCCCAGTCAGGTCACATACAAGAAGCAACCAATGAATGCATAAATAAGTGGACCAACAAATTGGTGTCTCTCTCATTCTGTCTACCTGCCCTTCTACTACATCCCCTTCTTCTCCCTAAAACCAATTTAAAAAAAGCAGAAGCCTTTTCAAATAGAATGGTAGATTCCCCTTATTTTAAAAAACGGAAACAAGGAACACACTGATAGTGACCAGAGGGGAGGGAGAAGGGGTAATGGTGGAAAGAAGGGGAAGGGTCTAGTTAAAGAGCATGTATGAATGATGCATGGACTTGGACAACAGTGTGGGGACTGACTGTGGGAGTGGGGGTGCTGGGTGGAGAAGGGCAAAGGGGAGGGGGAAACTAGATCAATTGTAATAGAACAGCAATAAAAAATCTTTTTAAAATGTATAATAATGTAGCTTTAACATCATGAGTTCTTTACACAGCCCCTGGTTTTGGGGCTATAAAGTTCTGAAATTGTTTCTGTTGTCATTGTTGTCTTTGTATTTTGTTGTTGTTTGGTGTCAGTGTTCCTAATGGGCCAGACTCCCCTCTGTGGGACACTTCTGTCGCCACATTTCTTTTCTGTCTTCAAAGCTGTCTAACCAATAAAACTGATCTCAAGATACATTGGAAACTGATTCTCACTATAGTGAATATGACTGACACCCGTGCTAAATGTTAGTTTCCTGAGAGTGTTTACATTTTCAGACCATGAGTAAGGCCTTAGAGTAAATTTAGGTAGTTTCCGAAATGGGGTGTTCAACAGCCAGTGCACACCTGGGGAGAATGTTCATGACAGGAAGGCGTGTTCTTCTGAAAGTTTCCCATACATTTATTTGGTCAGCTTGTTGCGTCCCTCTGACTTAGGTTTCCAAAAGGACATTTCACTTCACCCAGACACAGATATTTCTTCCATTTAAACCAAGAAACTTAAATTCCTATTTGATTTCTGGATTATCTGTGGGAGACAAGCTACAGTTGGTGTCAGGGAAACCAAGCTTGGGTCCGATCCCTTTCGTTTTTTGGGCTGTGAAAACTACCTGCAGGTTATTTGGCATTTGGGAAACCCAGTGTCTGTTTCCATAAAATGAAGTGAATAACGCTAACTTACAGACTCGTCCTGAGGGTCCAGGGAGACAATATCAGGATGTGGGGTGAGGGGGGAGAGTAGACGGGTACACACTATAATAGTGGCTACCAGAGGTTAACCCCTAACTATCCTAATTTATTTCCTAATTGCACGAAAGGTTATGGCATTTATGGGCATCAATTACTTTTGTTCTTTAGGTCGTTCCTCAGGAAACAACAGTTCAATAACAGGAAAGAATGCCATCCCGTGACTGCAGCTTGTTCTTGAAAATAAAATCTATTGATGGTTGAACAGTATAAACAACAAGGAACATAATTGGTCAGAATGACCCAGGGGAAATAGCCCAATGAAATTAAGCAAAGGAAATTTTATGCCGTGAGGAAAAATCAATAGATTGTAACGGGACCCTGCGAGAGGCAAGGCTCGTGAGTCCCTGAGACCTAGAAGCTATGGAGAAGCCATGTGCCCTAGAGCGTGGGCTTCTTCTTCTACTTTTCCAAGACTGTTTCCACAGTGTTGAATGCAGGAATAAATTCTAAATATAAATGCATTTTTAAAATCTTTTTTTCCTTATATAATGTTAGATGCCCAGAAGCATCATAGGATATTCATTCCTTAAATAAAACATGTCAGTTTTGGGGATTATGATTTTCTGAACACTGTTGCCTCAATGTAGTCACTACAGAAGCCTTATGAAGTATAAATTATCATGGTTATGCCCAAGTAATATTACAGTAGTTATCACTCTCATCAGGCCACACAGCCAGGAAGTGATGATGAGATTGGACCAGGGCCAGTTGTATCTATCGGATTCCGAAGTTTATGCTTTTTTATTTATTTATTTTATTTTTAGAGAGAGAAGGGAGGGAGAAAGAGAGAGAGAGAGAAACATCAATGTGCAGTTGCTGGGGTCATGGCCTGCAACCCAGGCATGTACCCTGACTGGGAATAGAACCTGCAACACTTTGGTTTGCATCCCATGCTCAATCCACTGAGCTACGCCAGCCAGGGCTGAAGTTTATGCTTTTTGTCAAATGCCGGATGCTTTTAATGCCCATCCCAGACGTGCTGCACCTTTTATGACGGACATGGTTCAGATCTTCTGTTATTTCCAAACCCAAGTGCTTTATGTGATCTTGAGGGAGGAAACGAATGCTGATAAAGGGACTTCTGTCTAAAAAATGTGAAGTGTTATATCAATTTTCTCTGAGATAGGGGTATGGATATATTTGGTATTTGTATATATCTTAATAGATGGTAGTTGACTCTAACTTTCCTTGATGATACCACAGTTAAAAGAGAGATGATGTTGACATGTGTAAAAACCCTAGCATGGAAAAACCCTTAAAAAAGTCTGCCTTCAGGTCTTGGCTGGGTAGCTCAGTTGGCTAGCGCCTTGTCCTCATACACCAAGGTTGCAGGTTCTGTCCCCAGTCAGGACACATAAAAGGATCAACTAGTGAATGCATAAATAAGTGGAACAATACTTTGGTGCCTCTCTCTTTCTCTCTCCATCTGTCTCTTTTCCTCCCCGTCTTCCTCTCTTTCTCAAATCATTAAACAAAGGCAGTCTTACATATAACGCTTGAATGGATGGACAGAAGTTGGGTCATTGGCCCCTTTCTTTTGATTGATTTGTAAGATGATATTATCAAGGGAAGTGTAGGGCAGGTGGGGGATTCCATGCCTCGGTGGCTGTGATTTCAATGTTTACATGGCGTAAAACCAAAGTGGTACTTAACAGGTAGCTGCCTGCACTTCTCGGCCTGTATATGGGGAAGAGTATAGGCAATTGACCCTTATTTTAAGTCTCATAAACTGATTACACCAATGACTGTATATTGTTTGAATGGGGTAGATAGGTTCACAGGCATTAGTGACTTTTTAAAACCATTATGGTGAGTAGCAATTTGGGAATGTTAAACACTGGTTTCCCTCATTTTACAAATGAGTTGTCTTAGGAAAAGAGAGGATAATAAAAACCTAAACAAACAAAAACCATTACTAACAACCCAAGTTAAAAATATACTTAAGTACTTAAACGTCTAAATCATTCCAACTCTATTGGGCCAACCAAGACCATTCCAAATGTATTCATGGAGGATCATCGAAGTGAACACATGTAGACTTTGGCAAAAAGGGCTGGTTTTGTAAGTGCGCCGTTGGACTCAGAAAATGTAGAAGAAAGTATTTGGAAGTAAGATTCTGTCGTGCAAACCGTTTTCTCTTTTGCAGACACGGGTGACACTGTTACAGGAAACTACTACTGTGCCTGCCATGATCCACACAAACGACATGTGGTTTAGGTCAGAGTTCTTAAACTGCGTCACTCTGCATTCTTCCTGCAAATCAGCTGCTTCATCTCTGCGCTGGGGATTATGACAGTGCTAATCTCAAGCGGTTTTTGTAGTGATCTCATGTGAGACTATAACTAAAAGTAGTTTGCAAGTTGAGGACTACTATTCCTGCGTAGGTCCTGTGGTGATGGTTACTGTGATTCTATGGGACACAGTTCATACGTTGTGTCATAGTTCATGTGACTTGTCCTATGTTTAGTGTGTATAATAGTACCCAATGAACACTTATTTCCTTTTGTCTCACTAAATTACTCTCTCATATTTCCTGTATGGCCATGAATTAGTTCTCAAGTGCCATTCTGGACTTTTATTAAAAAATTTAATTTTATAATTCAATCAACTCTTTGGGATTTTAACATATTGCTGTCTCAATATTAAAGAACATTTAAGCTGCTGAATTGATGGGTTCCACCTAACTTATATTCAGTAGTAAAAAGCTGTTGAATGTACACTGGTCATATTATAGTAAGAAGATATATATTATATATATATATATAATACAGACATATATATAGTAAGAAGATATATATGTATTTATAGTTGTATTTACGGTTGTATCTTTTCTCTGTCTTACAATTTCTAGGACAGCAAGAAAAGAGTAATAGAATGGAGAACAATGTCAGTTTCAGGTACAGAATTTATAAGATATTACACAGAACAGTCAAGGTACAAAGCCACAGGCACCCTAAAGTTTATTTTAAACTAGACTTCCAATTTGCTCATCTCCATTCTTTACAGAGATCTTAAGAAAAATAAATGAAATCCTCTGCTTTAGAAACTGAAAATTTTGTTTTCAGAATGGAGATAATGAAAGTCTTCCTGACCCAAATGGCATGCAGGCTGGTATCTTATATATATAAATGATCATATGTATATAGAATATGTATATATTTACATAGAATATATATGTTTTGCATATGTAGAGTGATATTAATATCCTTAGTATGTATGGAGTCATAAAAATAGCTTTTATCATAATATCTCTGTGTGCTGTTACTTTTCTCAAAAGATACCTGTCACATTTATTTTAAGTTGCAATGTAGACATGAGACGAGTGGGTTCTGCAGTTGTGGAATGGGCTGGCTGTGATAATAATAGCCTTGATAAAACCATTCAGAGTAGTATGTGGCATCTGGAACTTGGGTAGTTTCTTTATTTTATTAATGGAAATATTACCACCTTTGACTACATGCATGGCTGGTGACAAAATTTATTTATTTTTTTAAGATTTTCAAATTATTCCAGGAACCAAATACATAGAGATGTATTAAGATGTACATGCTGGAGAGGCCTTGTGCTTAGGTTGTTGGTTTTAAAACACGGGTTGTGAGCTCATGAAACAGAGTTGCTATTTTGAGTTTATACTCAAAAGACACTTGGAAATAGCATAAAAATTCTCCTAGATCGAAAGAGCTGTTCAAAGTCAGGAGGGAAAATCTATTTGGGGTGACTGGTATATTCATACCTATTGAATCCATGGGGCCTTGGGAAGGTTTAGAACCAATAATGGAATTTATTACAAAATGCCTATCAACAGGCCATATCTTAAGGCAAAAAAAGTAATTTCTTTGTTCATCCTCCAGAGGGAAACTTCACTGCTTGGGAAGTCTTCAGTAGAGGATGAACGCAAAAATGTCCCAGTTTTTGTAAGATTCTCTCCTACACCCCGCATTAGCATTAGAAAGGCGGGTCCTCACCCTGCCAGATCTAGGCCATGCTGACAGATGCACCAGAATAGGAAGATGGCAAATGCAGGGGGATTTGCACATGCTACTCTGCCAGCAGTAGTTTTCTTATGAATCGTCCAGACGATTCACTCATACAATAGGGTGGAGGACAAAGTAGGATATACCTGGGAGACCCACTCCCATATACACTTGCCTAATTCACCCTCTTTGAGAGCCTTCAAGAGTGCCCATGAGCCAACAAACTATAGTTTCTCCATGTTCTAGAAGGGGAGAAATATCGGAAGTGTTGTGACCAGAAGCACCTGGCAAGCCTTGCGTGCATGGGTCCGGGAATATGATAGCACTGGGGGATTACTCCATCTGGCTCTAGAAACTTGCAAGGAAAATTTCATGGAGAAATAAAGGTAACACATTATCACTCCATTCAAGACTGAAATCAGGAGCTGTTTGCCAAGCATAAAATGGCTTCTTAAAGACTTCTGGAGGTTCATTCTGATTTGTCAGCCCATAAGAGCACACTCGATCAATTCTCATGTCCACTCCTGAAGGAGCTGTGCTCTCATGTGGTGCGTGTGTGTGTTTAAAAGAAAGAAGGAAATTTCTGCTTCTATTCTGGTAAAAGCATGTTGGAAAATGCAGTATTTGGTATTGTTCAGTAGTTGATCCAAATGTGTGTACGGTAGAGCTCACTGGGTTTGGATTCCTGGCCTCGCTGCAGGGAAAGAGAATGTCATCTGGTGGCTGAAAAAGAGTCTGTGTATTGAGCACTATCAAATCTTTGGCATGAATAAGAACGAACATATTCCTTCTATGTATCAGCTTCCCAGGAATAAAGCAAGCGTAAATATTTTTCAGTTTGATGGTTTGTGAATTACTCATGATGAAAAAACAGTCCGTTTCTGCCAGATGAAGGATAATGCAGTGTAGAACTTTCAAACAGCATTGGTATTTGTGTTGGGACCAGGCAGTCATGGAAACAGTTTCTGCCGCTAACTTCACACAAAATTTCTCATGATTCAACCTGTGTCGCTGAAAGTTGCAGGAAGGACACAGCTATTGGAAACCATTCAAGTGAAAAATGTGATAATGCTTGTGCTCCGTGGTCAATTATTTTTTCCCAGAAGAGCTAGGGTCGGGGAAGGTGTGTGCAGACACATCATAAATTGGGAGAGTATGGCACATTGAGCTTTACAGAAATGGTTGGAGCCACTGCAGCTCAGCTGCTAAGTTTGAGATGCCCCCTCAGGAGTCCTGTGGGCCCCTGGGGTGGTGTCTTGAACACCAAGATATTCTCATCACTGGCATGGTGTCTGCACATAATAGAAACTCCAAAGTTACTTGGAACCTCTAAGCTGCTTTCTGCACACTTTTCTGTTGGACGGAAATGGAGCTTTCTGGGAAAACATACACTGTTTGCATGCATATGCCATGTGGTTGCTCTATTGCCATATTGTATCGATTAAGAGCTTGAGTTGTAGAGCCAGACTGCCTGGGCACAGACCTCAGCTCTGCCCCTTAATTAGGAGCTTGGGCAAGTCCCTTTATCACTCTGCTTCAGTGTCTTTCTCTGAGCCATGTAGATACAGCACCTACTCACAGCGTTGTTGGGGGGATCCAACGAGTTACCATCTGTAAAGGGCTCAGGGCGGGGCCTGGCACAGAGAAAATACCTTGTAGGTGAAAGTTGTCTTCCTGTAGTGGAGATCACTTAGCCCCGTGAACTTCCACGAACAGCGCAGTTTACTCTCATTCCAGCAGGCGGGTTACGGAAGGCTTGCACAGAACCCACTAGCAAGGAGTCTCACTACTTATGTGGAAATCAGCCATCCTGTTCTCCTTGTTGGGGGCACCGGGAACGTTCGACCCCTTCCCTGTGCCATAGGGGGATAAAGAAAGGGTAGTCAGCACTGCTTCGTATTCACAGAACCCTGTGGACCGGTGGGAGGCAGGGTCCTGGGGGAAGAACGTGGGCCTCTGAGTCAGAGCATGGGGTTTTTTTTCTAGTTCTGTCCTAGGTAAGTCACTCCGTTTCCTCCTGAATAGGAAGGAGGAGTCTCTGCCCCGATCACTCTGTGGACAGGGTTACTGGAAAGAGAGTGATCGCCAAAATTAAAAGATGACTGGGAAACCTAACAACCCTTGTGAAGCATTAGCACCAAGGCAATGGTCATTGCTAGGTGTATTTATAATTTTACTTCTGTTACGTAATGAAGATGGGTATTTTCCTTAAAAATGGGCTCATATTCAGGAAGCCTGGAGCAGTTGTGGGCCAAATGGCCTCAGAGATAAGGACTGAGCTTCACCCCGCTGTTTACCTGCAGTTTCTTTCGCGTTTCTTCTCTGTTTTCATGAACTGCCTAAGGGACCCAGTGTCCCCTCCCAATTAAAGGACGCCTCACTGAGGAACCCCAGCTTATCTGCTTTCTCCCCTGGGCTTGGGATCTTGACCTTTCTCCTGTCAGTTACTTAACCCTTTAAAACCCAGTGGCACTTCTGTAAAATGAAGGAGCCGTCACTGACTGCAGAGGTTAATGGACATGGTGTGTTACCTGTCTAACCCCCATCCCTGCCTCTCTCTCATTCCGTCTCTTTTTTCCTCTGACATATTCTTCTAAGGATATGCAGGTCAGCTCATCTTTCATCTTAGAAATCTGTCTGTGATACCAATGGATCAGTCAACACTTTCATGATAGATAATAACATTTTAACAGTCATTTCTTAGCAGCTACAGCCGTTGCTTAAAAGAAAGACTACATTAACAGTGAACCTTCTGGGGCATTGTGGCGAACTAGTGAGGGCTCTGGGGGGCACAGAGAGCACTGTAACCATTACCCATGACTGTTATTTTGCCTTTGAGCACTGTTTCCCTAGGAAAAAAAAAAAAAGAGGAAACGTGTCTGCCCAAAGCAGCTTTGTCATCATACCACATTCTTGGCAGCTGACCACCTATTGTTCAGGCCACAGTCATCCCGGCAGATTTTGTCTGTCTTTATTTTATTTTATTTATTTGTTTATTTTTCAAGAGAGGGGTAGGGAGGGAAAAAGAGAGCTTGAGAAACATATATGTGAAAGAGAAACATCGAGCTGTTGCCTCTTGTCTGAGCAGGGACCAAACCCATGATCCAGCCATGTGCTCTGACCGGGAATTGAACCCGTGACCTTTTGCTTTGCAGGATGACGCCCAACCCTTTGAGCCTCAAGGGTCAGGGCTGGATTCCTCTTTCTTGTCTGGGATGGAGTGAAGGGGAAATCTGAGGTCCTCTGGTTCCCTGGGCTGACTAGGAAATGACACCAGGAACAGTAAGGAGTGCGGAAACCAGGGTGGAGTGCTCTGTGCCAGGACTGTGGATCCCAGCTCAGGGCAGAGACAGCAGATGCGAGAGATCATTTCCTGCAGCAAACGCCGCATTGGATGCGTTGAACTTGGCCATTAGAGACAAGCAACCATTAGAATTGGGGCATCTTGAGTGCACTTGAGAGTTCTAATAGAAGTCTGCAGACAGTCACAGTGAGAAGTATGTTTTCAGAATTTCAGATGAGGCTTATGTTGTTGCCAAGCCTTTTGGTTACCATGGTTTGTTTTGGTTTTGATCAAAGCTATTAACAAATATGTTTATCTTGCTAAAAACCAGGGACACAATGGCAAAATACCAATCCTGGAATGTTGTTAAAACCTTTTTTCCCGTGCTTTTGGAGCAATTTTACCTTAGCTATAGGAGTGATCACTAATGTTGTCATTGCCAAGATTATTTCAGTTCTGGGATCATGCTAATTAAATGGCACAGGGAGCCTTAGTGGCATTTGTAAGATGTTGGTATGCCCATTTCACTCGCCATAATATTCTTTAAGCAAGCTTTCTCCAAACAGTCATATCCTCTTTTGGCCTTAGGAAAAAATCAAGAACAGAAAGTGACAAGCTTTCACACCAAATAAAATCGTGTATCTCCATCATTCTCATTCTCTCGTTTCTGGTATTGACAACTGTCACCCAAGAGGGTAGAGCTGTCATTTTGACACATAAATTATACTTTGGCTCCTTCAAAGATAGTCTTTCATTCATTTTTCCAAGTTTGCATTGAGCATTAAAGGGGAAATCCTTTGATTATCCTAGGTTTCAAATTGCAACTCTGGATTAAAATACATGTGAGGATGTTGTAAATAACTCATAAATATACACACACACACACACACACATATATGAAAATTAAACATAATAATTCAACTTCTTTTTTATTTTCAGCATTAGTTTTCATAGTTTTACCTTCTTATCTTGACCAGACCACAGTATTGGAAGCAGCTAAATGAAATCACATTTAGAGGCCAGTTATTTTTTCAAAACATTGTATGGATGTGCTTTAATTCCTATACTTAATGGAAAAGCAAAGGTGAAGTGTGTGGTTTCAAGGCTTGTTTGTTTTCCCTTAAATTGTCATTATTTCTTTAAGAACATTTCTGGTAACGTAATGTATTCCATTATCCCTTTCTTTTCATTGCACTCTACACTGAGTCAAGAGTTTAGATTTCAAATCATTTGTCACTTCCAGTGTTTGTAAGACCTGTCTCTCCAGAAAGCATCTGTTCCGGTTCTCGGCGCTATTGTGTTTGAGTGTTGTAAGGTGAGAATAGTGTATCTTGGGTCCTGATGACATCTTAAGGGTTTAAAATGCAAGTTTCTCCATCTGTTTTCCTCAAGGCTGAAGTGGTTTAAAATGGGTGTGCTTTACTTCAACATCGGATGCTGTCTGCTAATGTGTATCCCTAGAAGGTCTCATCATTTTTTTAAAGATTTTATTTATTTATTTTTTTAGAGAGGGAAGGCAGGGAGAGAAAGAGAGAGAGAGAGAGAGAGAGAGAGAGGGAAACATCAATGTGTGGTTGCTGGGAACTGTGGCCTGCAACCCAGGCATGTGCCCTGACTGGGAATCGAACCTGCGATACTTTGGTTCGCAGCCCGCGCTCAATCTACTGAGCTATGCCAGCCAGGGCGGGTCTCATCATTTTAAGAGTCACCACAGTGTTACCTTGGGTCCGCTCCGTGGATGCAAACGGGGCTGCAATAAATCATAACTTCCCACCTAGCGAGGTCATGGTGGGTAGGCATGCCCCAGGCATATAACTTTCTAGCTAGAGGTTTTTCTTTGCCTTAAGCCTTCTCCATTTTCGTGTGTGTGTGTGTGTGTGTATGTCTAGGTTAACACATCTTTGAGAGGCCCTTTTTCAGACCACTTCTTCTAATACCTGACCACCCATTCAGACCCCTCCTTTTAAAGCATGACCACTCTCAAGAAAGTGCATAATCTTGTTAACTTTCCTGTGATTCAACCCCCACCTTGCCTCCTCCCACCTTCATGTAATCTTCCTTACATTACCTCTTAATTTCAAATGCATAAAAGAAACTATAAAGCTGTTATTCTCTGGAGAATCTGAGGACTTACTTCCCAGGATGTGTCATCGGTTTGGTTCAAATAAACTCTTACAAAAGCTCTTTACAGGCTTGGATGTTTTTTTTTTACTTTGGCAGCTATAATGTTTTAAAATTTGACCCCATGTACAATTTTTCAACTCTAGAATTTCTTTTAAAATGGAAATTATCACACTAATATATGGATTTTAGAGACTTTAACAAACTAAAAGCATAAAGAAAGTTGTGGAGTAGGGAAGATACGGATTTATGAGGTGGTCCAGTGGTGCATATTATAACACTTTTATATAACAGTTCCGAATTGCCAGTTTGAAAAAGTATAACTTGATGGACGGGGGCTGTTGATGTGGGCATAAAAAAGGAGGAACGGGTTACCTAATCTCTGGCCTCTTCCCTTCTATTGAAACATCCAAAGGCTAGATCAAAGATTCCAAAAAAAATAAAACTAAAAAATAATTATTATCCATCCAGCACTCAGTGTTTCTTTGACTCTCGTCCCGTGGCGCAGTGGCAGGAACATTAACAAGGTGGGCGGCCCAAATCCACCAGGGCGGCGCCATAGAGGAGGCGCTGTCCTTCTCTGACTGGACATTTGATGTCAGAAGACACACAGCTAGCACCTTCTTTCTTTATCAAGTGTCTCTTGATTGGGTTCACCAAAGCTCTTCGTGGCTCCCTTTTCCCCAGGCAGCCAAGAGACCCCGTTGTTACACAGGCAGTAAAATGGAAATGTGTGTGTGTGTGTTGAGGAAGGAGGATGTTCATGTCCGTTGACTAGGATTTTATGTCATCTACAACCAATCTTATGCAACCCCCCCAAATATTGGGGTGGAGCTTTGACAGTGATCACTGTTGTTATCTGACAGTGCGACAGCGGTGAGACAGACAATGCAATGCTGAGAATCCTGGGCCTAAATAACAATGGCGCAACTTTTGTGCCTGGCTCTCAATGCTATAAGGACATGGTTAACGGACCAGATTTTTCTGAGTCATCACTTAGCCCTGTTTCCTCATTTCTGTGGCTTTCTCGTATCCTAAACCTAGGATTCCCTCCTCTTGGCTTAACTACATCCTAGTCCTCTTCCAAGGCCAACCTCCAGGGGCTTATCTTCCATGAAGAATTCCCAGACTGCTTCAACTCCTGGTGGTTCCTTTGAGTTCATTGGCAGCCTCTTCTCTGACTATTCATCAGCTTTTCATCAACTGCCACTTATACTTTCATGGGCCTTTTTGTTGTTATTTAACTGTCATTTTCATTAGCTTCCAAAGCAGATGTGTGTTATCTGAGCAACCGAGACAAGGGGAGCAGGTCAGCATGTTTTAGAACTTTTGGGATCGTCTACATCAATTAATTAGGTCTCATGTCCATGGCAGGGGTGGTCGTTAAGCATGCATTGGTTAATTGCTTAATGGATAATTGATTATAAGAATAAGTGATTATAAGACAAGTATGTGCAGATAGTTGGTAAGTCTTGATATTCTTTTATAGCTCATTTGTTCTGTGCGTAGCTAGACACAGAGTGAGTATGTACCTTTTTCCTGGCAAATACAAGATGGCTTGCTGACCTACCGAGTGCACGGAAATGCACGCTCTTGCTTCTCACTCTTCCCAGTTAGCAAGCCATGTGCCGTGTCCCGTGGCGGGTACTTCCCACAGGTGGTAGTCCCCCACTGGACTGAATTCCATTGCATACAGGCCCATGCCTCCGTTTTCTTTTTCCAGTTCTTGTTCATTTCTCACAGATTAGCCATGGCTTCAGTGTTAACATCTCTCCTTTCTTGAGTCCTCCTTTTGGACATTTGGACCTCAGAGTTAGCAACCCTTGAGAAGAAAGTTCTTATCAAGTGTGAATGGAATGGTGGTGGGGAGTCCTTTTAAATGGCCACTATATCACAGAGAAGAGGTTTTGCTGGTGACTGGAGAAGAAAACACTCCCTTCTCCATCATTCCCTACCGGAGACCATGCACACAGCACCCATACACCCACCCTTGGAAGCAAAGAGTAGTGGAATTTTATTTTCAGTGAAGTGCAGTTAGATTTTTCTTTACTCCTGATGCTATATTATTAGCATTTACTGATGATACAGAGAAGAAGCAGCTTACATCTGTCGAGGTAATTCTCCATTCAAATATGGATTTATTGATGTTGTACTTTGATTGGACAGTTACTTTGTGGTGAAGGAGTTTACACATTAGCTAAGGGGAGAAGAATGCCTCAGCTCCTTCTGTCGGGTGTGCCGACTCTTTCAGCTGTTCAAGGAGCAGGATGTAAGGAGGACTTGTTTAGGAATGACAGCATGGGGTGAATGCTGGCGTCAGGTGTCAGGGATTCTATTCTTGGTTGTGCTTCTGGATTGCTAATTTAGAGTGAGTGATTTTCCCTCGGAGTCCTCTTCTAGGTAACACGTAAGTGGCCCATGACAATACTTAGTTAACCAGCCTTTGCATATTACATTAGATCTTCCTGACATTCTCAAGTTAGCACTGTCTCAAGATTGAAGGCACCTGAACCACTTCTAAAAAGCCAAATGGAGTAATTTAAGCCATCAGAGAAATCTGGCTTCTTGTGTCTTCCTCATTTCCTCTTATCATCCTGGGTTAAAACAGTCCTTCACAACTGTGTGTACATTAAACCTCACCTGGGAGCTTGTAAACATGCTGGTGTTCGGCCCATAGGAGAGCTAATCTCCAGGGAAAGGTCCCAAGACTCTGCATTTTCAAAGAGCTTCCCAGGAAACCATGAAGTTCACTGGTGATTAAGGCCCTTTGGTTGCACCATTAACCAGGTCAAACACAGTTCGTTCGGAACTTGCTCATGACTGCTTGATGGTTCTATGGTAGGCATAATAGATTTAATAAATAAAAATGTAGAATGCCCAGTGAAGTTGGCATTTCTGACACACACACTAGTGTGCTGTTGCACACCTCTGTCCCGTGAACTGTGCCTGTTCTCTTCCCCTGGCGCCCTTTCCCGCCAGGACGGACTCTGGTTCCTTCCATGGTAATTCATACCGAGGGGTCAAAAAGAACCCTGAGCCGAAGCTGTTTGTGGAGGCCTTTCTCCTGCCCTGTGACTGTATCTTGATCCTTTTGAGGACCATAATATTGGGAAAAAAAATTCCAGATGCTTTTTTAAAATCTTTCATTCGTTTTCTTCCCTGTAGGCTGCATGTTGCCAATACTGCGTCCACTTTCGTTTCTTAATTAATCGGAGGCTTTTTTTAGCGTGCAAAGGAATGTAGCCACGTGGCTCCTGTTGAGCCGTCGCTTCATGTGGAAGTGTTTTCCCCAGTGTTTCTCACGTGGGTATAACCACCTTCTCCTAAATTGCACAGCCCTATTTTGATGTGAGGTTTTATGAGGAATCTAAGACCTCCCTATGAACCAAGCTGTTGTCTCCCCAACTAGTTACTCTTCCAAGGGGAGTATTTTCCACCGGCATAGAACTGCATCTCTTTAGTGTCCTTCGGAAAACATTTATTCCGGACGTACCGGGTAAGGCAAGAGACAGAGGCATTGGCTCTTGTTTAAGAGCAGACCAGGTCAGCACTAACAACATTGGCATCTGTTGCCACTGAACTTGATCTCCGGGCACCTGCCTCTTGTGCTCATTATACACTGGCTTAGCAGAAAAAGCTTGTGGCCTTTCGTAAGCAAATGTTCTTTCTTGGGCATTTACTGATAAGTTATAGATGGGGTTTTCTATGCATTGAAGGGGCACTTGTCTTGTAAATATGGTAGATGCTAGCAGGAAGCCTCTGATGGGTGGCAGTGGTTGCCAAGTTGAGCTAACTGGGCCCAGCCTTATTGTCCGTCTGCAGGTTGTTTATTCCTAACCTTTGCCCCCCACACTTCTGTCTTCTCACTGAGATCTTGAACTGCAGCCTGAATCATCCTACTCAATCTTCCGTCTAAAACAGGCCCTACATCACATTGCGGGTAAATACTAAATATGTGTGTGGGATACGTCTCAGTACCTGGGAGTGGAGTGGGGTCCATGAAATAAGAGAATTTGACTTAGAGCCCCGTTTCCCACTTCCTGGGGCTGATGTCAGTTTGATGTGTTCTTACCGAAAAATTTCTTCAATATTAAAATCTATCTACCAATCCCTCTGCTCTCAAAGCATTGTTTTAGGGTAGATTAAGGGTTTCGCAGGTCCAGAAAGGAGCAATGTGTCTCCAGATTGACTCACCTGGTTTTTTTTTTTTTAAGTACATGTTAAGTTAGAACTGGGGAAATGAAACAGCTTATGTCAAGGGTAGCTAAATGGAATAATGAGAAATGAATAGTTTGGGTCACTGAGACCCCAGACCAGCATTATTAACAACAAGTATTGGAGACCCTGCCACACACTGCACTTCCTTCCCGTAGGGCTGATGGGCTGATGAATGAATCACCCGCGGCTGCAAGGCCCAGCCTCCCTGCGGAAGGGCTGCAGAACGACAGAGTGTGCGGGAGGGAACACAGGCGCTGCCCGCCGCCTGTGTGTGCCCTCAGCCACCTTCCAGCCAGAGTTCTGCTACTGAGCGCCTTCCTTCTGAGCGTCCAATTGTTCCTCTGTAGAGGAATGATAACACTGACTGCTTGGCTGGGCTATTCCAGAAGATTAAAGTGGGTAATACCTGTTCAGTGATTAGCACGATGTCTGGGAGGGACATGGCTCTTGAGGGATTCAGGAAACCTTAGTTCCCTCTTGCTTGTAAAATTCCGCGTGTGAGGGCATACTCTAGAATTGGAAAGGATGTTATTGCACGAACTCTATATGGGATGGTTCGTGGACTCATTTATTTATCCTCTGTGCTTCCTCTGCTTGGTAATCCACCCTGGAGTTCACCAGTCACCAATCTCGAGATGAAATGATCTTCCTTTACTCCAAAACTCTGCTATGTATATTTACTTATTTTTAATTTTTCATTATGAGAGACAAAGAATAACTTTTTGTTTTTTTTACAATAAATGTTTATTTTTAAAATGTTGTTGAAGTATAACTAGTATACGATATCCTGTGAGTTCCAGGTGTGTATATCATAGTCATTTGACATTTACTGACGTTATGAAATGATCTCCACCCTAAGTCTAGTTACCATCTGCCACCACACAAAGTTGTTCCAATGTTATGGACGGTGTTCTTTATGCTATACTTTACGTGCCCATGACGCACTTATTTTGTAACTGGAAGTTGACTATACTATATTTAAAATTCTGGCTGTCGGAGGCAGTAGCTTCAGAAACTCCTTACCAAACCCCCCGTTGTTTAGATGTCTTTCAGATGAGTTGCCATTTAATTATAAGTGTTGTCTTACTTTACTTTCAGGATTAGAACTATGTCTTTTTATCGCCATGGGTCTCTTCTGATGCCTCCCAGTATTTGACTGTTTTCCTCTATTTGGGCAGAGAGGCAGAGGCATTATAATTTGTCTAAACGTTATTTTCTGTCTCCAAACAATAGACAGAGTGTCCTACATTTATAAAGTGCTGAACCATTATCATTGCTTTGTTTGGTGCTTGTGATCTCGGAACTTTATATCTTACTAAGAGCTTTCAGCACCTTCTTTGCCTCCTTTGAAAAACAATCAGCGTATTCCTTGTATTCCTTGCCTCTGGCATTCTTTCAAGGAAAGCGGAAGACTGTGTTTTCCAATTCTGAAAATCTAATTCCTTAAAGCAGTGGCAGTGTAAACTGGTTGTACTTTTTGTGGGCAAGGTAACAAGCCATTTGTCCTTCTGTTTTCAGACTCATTTTAGATGTGCAGCTCTCCATATTAAAACTAATTGCTTGCTTGGTGGTGGAAATAGTCTCTGGGACTGGAGACACGGCGTGGCAGACTTACCTTAGAGGAGTTCCAGATGTGTCCCCAAGAACATTGACACCCTGGGCTCAGAGGGGAGCAGAAATTCCGATGGCATCCCCAAGCCCTGGCTGTGAAATTGACCCAGGGTGCACAAGCTTTATATTTCTGTTAAGAAAGAGTGAAAAGCCAGCTCTGGCCCTGTGTGCTCCTGATCTTAAATATTGCTACTCCGCTAAATATAGCTCAGGACATTTGTCAGTGAACTGTGAAGCTCTTGTTAAAAATAAAATGGAAATTCAAATCTCAAAATAAATAAGGAGCGAGTGATTTGTAACACTTTGCCGTTTGCATTTTTCACATTGGGTTTGGCGAATCTGAGGTCCCTGGAATTCCTTTGCGGGTGACCCCGTTTACGTAATTATTCAAAGGCTACGGGATCTTGCCATTTGGATGTCTGCCTTTGCTGTTGGAGGAGAAAACTACACAGCTCAATCGATTTCTGAAAAACCTATTTTTATATTTTGTCAATATGTGTAAAAATGGAGGAGAGGAAGCGAAATGATTCATTTGCAGGGACGTGTGCACCCACTGTCTCCTGCAGCACTCGTACAGGCCTCCTGTCCACATTGAGGAGTGTTGAGTGCGAGCAGGAAGAGAATTCTAGTCACAGGCCTGCTGCCACTGACTTTTAAAGGAGATGTGTGGAGTTTTATTAGTTTCCTGCAGCCTTGCTCCACTTGATTATTCTGCTTTCCGGGCAGTTGACCCTCTTTTGGTCAGTTTATCAGCCTCCCAAGACTGTGCGTGCCCTGACTTCAGTGTGTGTGTTCTACTGCCCCTTCTGTCAATAGGGCTTGGCAGTGTGAAGGTCAAGGACAGATGTTGGCCTTTATGCAGCACATGGCAATCACTACCCTTACAGAGTTTGTCAGATGGCAAGTTGAGCAAAGGGCCAGCTATTTTAAATGGCGCACACAGTGCTGCCTTTTTGTTGTCACCTATGTACAAAAGGACAACCAGTTTGTTAAAAAAAGAAAAAAAAGAATACATCGGTGCCCTGGCCTGGTGGCTCAGTTGGTTGGAGCATCATCCCCTACACCAGAAGGCCACAGGTTTGATTTAAAGGTCAGGGCACACACCTAGGTTGCAGGTTCAATCCCTGGTCATGGCACATAACAGGAGGCAACCGATTAATCAAAGCCTCTCCCCCACATTGAGTTTCTTCTCTCTCTCTCCCTCCCCCCACCCACTTTCTTTCTCTCTAAAATCAATAAGTATATCCTCAAGT
Organism: Phyllostomus discolor; assembly: GCF_004126475.2. Lineage (NCBI taxonomy): Eukaryota > Metazoa > Chordata > Mammalia > Chiroptera > Phyllostomidae > Phyllostomus > Phyllostomus discolor. The sequence goes on from NC_040903.2 coordinate 205,030,689, forward strand.
GAGGATTAAAAAAAATACATTTGGCACCTGTTTTTTCCCCCAGCGCTTTGTATAATCATTCAGAAAGCTGCTAATCATTTCACTCCATCTATCGGCTTTTGTGACTTCTGCCAGCACAAAAATCACAGGCACACTGTGTGAACTTGGCAGTGTAGAAGCATATTGCAGACATTATTATCAGAGAACATCTTTATTAGTCTATAATCCTTTGAATAATAATGGCAGCAGTAACAACGGTAACCAGCGGATGATAAACCAAGACTTCATGGCTAAGTGTCTGTCTCTGGGAAGTCACCTTGTAAATCACGGACAGAGCAGAGGGAAGGATGCACTGGCCCGATTTCCAGGCAGAGCCTCCAAACCCCCAACACGGGCCAAGAAAATAGAGAAGGCAGCAGCGTGTGGCAAGTGGGGCTTGGGAATGTAACAAACTCCTTTAAGGAACTTTCTGGTTATCTGGCATATTTGCTTTGTGTGGCTCAATTCAGGAGAGCTCGCTTATAATGAAGAGTATTGCTTCCAACGATAGAAATGCAGAAAGTCACAGATGGCTCTCTTGGAGGGCGAGGCACTGCTGTCTTGTCATGGCAAAAGGGGTAAATTGAGGCTAATTGACTTCTAGACGGCTGTCTCTGCTCCTCAAACGCAGCCTGGCACTCACAAACCTGGAATTAACTTACAAACCTGGGACATTTCTGGGCAGCAGAAAACACATCCCTCTCAGTTGGACCCTCCTGCCTTCTGATCCTCCCTGGCAGCCCTGATAGAAATCAGCTCTTGGAAAACACTGACATTTTTTTCAAGATGACTGGCATCTGCAGTGGGTCTCAGTCCTTCTCCACCCTCCCTCATGCACGAGGTCCTCCTTCCAGCTGGCGCTGAGGGAGCTCAGGCTCCTCCCTCCTTGGCTGTCTTTGAAGTCAGGGAAGGCTGTGGCAGTGGCTGATGGGAGTGGGGAGCAGGAGGGCAGGGGTGGGTGAGGCTGAAATTCACACTGCTCAGTGGGATTACAGGTTTCTCTTTCTCCTTAAAAGCAATATACATTCACTTTTATTCTGAAATGTGTGCTTTCTCTTGGATACAGTAAAACAGGGAGAATTGGTCTGGTTTTAGCGAACACCTCCAGAGCCAGGCTATGTGCGCAGAATTGGTGGTGACAGGTAGCTGCCGAAGCCACGTGTGCCAGGGTTTGGAAATTGGATGTGTACCCATTTCATTTAGGCTTAGGTGATTCAAAGGGTGAGGAGGGCTGGGAGGTGTCAGAAAATGTATAAATGACTCCTGATGCTCTCTCCTTCTCAATATCTCATCCCCAGCTAGCTGGGGAAAATTATTTCACCTCCCAGAACCTCAATTTTCCTACCTGTAAAACAAAAATAAAATTCTCAGCTGGTAGGGTTGTTTTGAAGATTAAGGTGTGCAGCCCTCTGAAGCACTTTTACATAGGTTCTAGTTCATCTTAACTGCTGAAGATTTTGAATACTTTGTCGTGATCAGGAGGACTGTATTTATGGTACAGCAAATTTGAGTGCATATGGGAAAGATTGGCAGGGTCCTCTTCGAGAGCAACACCACTGGGATAATAATGAGTACTCTCGTGACCTACGTACTGTAGTCCAGATTAGGAGGGGGAGCCCCCCAAGTGGAATTTATTTATAAAAAATTGTTTATTTATTCTTCCACATTTAAACTTCAGTCACCTCCAAAGTATTCTCTATTTGATGCCCTACACCTATCGAGACATTTTCCCCACTGCTCGGAACAGTTTTGAACTCATCCATTTCGATACCTTCAGTGCTTATCCCATTTGTTGTTTCATCTCTTCTGCATCGGCAAAAAAACAGTTGCTCTGAGTGAGGTCAGGTGAATAGGGAGGGTGGAGCATGGGGTTCATGCTGTTTGGGGTCGAAAGCTGCTGAACACTCAGTACTGTGTGGGCAGGTGCACTCATGAATCACCCATCATGAAATGGGCAAATGCATTGAAAGAGTCTTCAAAAAAATTCACTGAAGCCAAACACAGCCTCTCACAACAACGCCAGCTGGTACACTGGTACAGATGGGCTCCTAGAATGCACACCGTACTGGGGAGGCCTGTTCTGCAAGGGGCCCGCCCTCCAGAAGATAATTCCATTTGGGGGGGTTCCCCCTCATAGGTAGGGGTGGTCATTCAATGCAAAGGCTGTTAGTGTTTCCTAACCTAAGTAGCTATCAAAAGCGGATGCCTGGGGCCTGCATAGTTTGTCCTTGAACGTTCCCCAGTGTCTTTGGAGTTGTTTCAGGTTTGTCACTCAGATTTGCATCTTGTCTTTCTTTCTGTTTGCAGTTGTTTGGATTTCTCCCAAAGTATTTGTAGCTAAAATTCCTTTTGGACTCCGAGCTGTCTTTTTTGCATAACCTTTGGATTGGAATCAATAGAATGTCAAGATGCCAGGCACATTCAGCCTAATAGCAGGTGGGTGTCTGCTGGCCAGTGCTTCTGATTTGCCTGACAGTAGCAAATTTAGGCCAGAATTAATGAGCCAGCGAAGGTGCCGTCATTGGTGCAGGTTTTTTGTAGTGTTTTCAGAAGTAATTTTGTTTTTGCCTAACGGGATCGTGTTTGCTGGAGAAATAAGTGTTCACAGACAGGCACGTGCACATATGTGTTTGTGCGTGTGCATTTGTTATGCTACTGAGCCACTTTATTCTTGGAAAAGAATATTCAAACACACTGAGAAATCCTGCTCAAAGACCTGAATAGAGCTTCGTTGAACAGTTTGTCTCAGCCTGTGTAATGTTCAAGGGCAAGAAACCACTCAAATGCTGAGTGAATCACTAAAGTTTTTGTTGACGCTTATTAAGACACATTTCTGTTACATGAAGGGCTAATTTCAGAAAACAGCAGGTCAGCAGAAGAGGTCACCTGGAGTGGGGGTGAAGGGAATCTGCTACCGCCTGAATCTGGCTTCTCTTGCTTAGAGGATGTTTGACATTGAGAAAACCACCTGCCTTTTGACTTTCTTTTTCCTCTGGGTCTTTAATCTGTATCAGAGAGTAAAAAAAAAAAAAAGATTAAATGTGGACTTGCAAGTAAAGTGCCTGTGGTAGATCATAGTCTTCTTTAAATAGCGACTCCGTAGCTCATTAGTAGAGATTGAAGACCCTAGCGATGGTTCTGGTTTCTTCCATGTTTATACTTTAGCTGGTCTTCTGGTTTTCTTCCTTTCTATATTACAGCAGGCTCTCCCTTGTTTCAGCTTTTAATTTCAAGGAACTCGACTCTGGAACCCATGCCTTCTAATTGTTGACCACAAATGCCCTTTAAATGGCCACAACCTCCCACAGTGGGATATTAAGCATCCTGATCTGGATTTGGGCAGCGGGTGAATAAAATGAAAATGTGGCTTATGCAAATTAGCTCCCCATTTGTTTAGAGATGGTCTGGAGGCAGCAGCCAGTCGCCCAGCAGTCCAGGATTCTAGGGCAGAGCGGGCAGTGCTCTGAATGACAAGCCTGTGGCTTCGTACGGCTCGTTACAGGTGCCACTTATCCCCAGAAAAGACCAGCCTGTATATTTAGTGGTCAAAGAAAGGAAAACAATAGTTTGACGGTACCATTGAATCCCAGGTCAAGCGGTTTAGAAAATTCTACCCAGTCTCGGCTTGCAACAAACTGGCGATTGTTCCCTTCTTTCAGGTTCAGTGCCCCAAACCTCGGGAGCATCCGTAGTTATGAGCACAATAATGTTAGTGTTGGAGATTGATCCCAGGGTGAAGTCTTCCATGTTCTTCTGGAATAAAATATTAAATTCTCTCTATGCAATAGGAACATCATAAACATGTTATAATATTTGTTTGACACCATCAATTATTTTAAAATTCGAAGAAACAGATTTTAAGTGGTTTTTAAATTTTAGGTCCAGAAAAAAAAAAGTGTGTTTATTTATGGAAGTGGGAGGGGTTATGAGGATGGTGCCTAAAAGTTCCTTTCTGTATTTTACTCGAATGAAAAAGGTCGAATATTTGGGGTTATTCTGCAATGCAGTTGGAATGTGTGAGGAATGGGATTCTGTCCTGTCATTTCAACCTGGGTCTACGCCTTTGAAGGGATGAAGTCTTGGCTATGGGTGACAGCTACACTGGTGACGATGGCTGCAGTTTGGCACTAACTTATGTGTTTCCTGTTAGGGGCCATGATATAACATTATGTGGTGTGGCTTTCTTTTCATGGAGTGCAGGGTTGACACTGGCTCGTTTTTCCTTGGTGGGGTAGTAAACAGGGAGCGGTGTTGGTTCAATCTGTTAGTGGAAAAAACACAGGCTTTGGAGGAAGAACTAATCGTAAATATTTATTTGATCTCATTTTTCTGAATCTAGGATTTTGTGTTTCTCAGTGGTACATAAGAATTTTTTCTGGCATGCTCTCATGAAGTTTACTGAGAGGATATTTATTGGGAATGGTACCTCTAGTAATGGAAGATAATGATGATGACTACTTCATATCCTCGGGTTTAAGGGTCCTGCTCTTAGGCCTACTGGCTGCTTAAGGCAGAAACTGAAAAAACACTTTGAAGCCATTCCGAATCCGTGCTGCGGGTAAGCTGGAGTGGGCAAATTCCCCAATAGGAGCAACCAAGGAGTTAATCCATTGAATATCTGAGGGACACGCTCTGTCCCATGAACAGAATTCAGATGTGGGTGACAGCAATGAATTTTAGGAGCAGAACAGTCCTATTTTGGCAACAGTTACTTGAAGCCCCAGATATACCCAGAATCAGGCGGGAGATGCCAAGGGGAGAAGCTCCAAGCATTTATTTCCTTGTCGGCACGAGTCAAGATCAGACACCTGGCCCACTTAACAATATTTCTTAGAGTCATTGTGCAGGGAAGACAATGGAACTTACTTTCTATGACAGGAGTGCTGCGTGTTGATGGGGGTACTCTGGTAGCACAGCTACCACCTCCTGGAAATCGGAGAGAAGGAAGAGAAAACGGTAATCGGAATCTGACAATGATGATATGGCTACTTTAAGAATAGGTGGCGATTGGCATCAGATTTTTGTTACTGATGGGTTCCTGGGGTGCACTGGACTGTTTATCCCTGCGATAGGATTTATTTATTTACTTATCCCTCGGGGAGTACGGGCTCTCACCTGGGAGCTTTCCATCTCTGGAGGCCTCTGCAATTAAATTGCTCTGTTTGTCCTAACTTCTCGATTTAAGCCCAGTTGAACTATGTCCTCCTGAGCTACGTGCCCCACAAAATGTAAGGGTTGATTAATATTTGCACAGGACTAGGAACCTGCTCTTATGAATGGAATGTTCGCATACCAGGCCACGTAGTATTGATTCAGCACATTGCACTTAGTTCCTTGTTTAAATAATTAGCAGAAGAAATTACATGAAGAAAAGTCTGCTGAAAAGTATGCATGAGACAAATGTGGGAGCCAATGAAAGCCGTAAAAGGCTTTTTTTTCTATCATGGCTTCATTCCGTACTTGTGTAAAGCGGTAGACTTGGAGTGCCTAGGCTGGGTGACTCAAGACACTCAGACTTGAAAGTTCTTAGAGATTTCTGTACCTCTTTCTCTCCTTCCTGCCTTTCAGAACATGACAATATGCCCTCCAGAGCCCCAGAGGACAGCCATTCTTTCTCGGGCTCCCATGCCCCTTCTTTGCTCACACAGCCGCCCTGCCTGGGCTCAGCAGAGAATCACTCACTGTGCGTTAGCCGGCGCCTCTGCAGATGCCCGCTAACACAGGGTTCTAAGTGGCGCTGAAAGCTGCTTTATGAGCCTTGCAGAGCCAGTGTGCATGTCTGCAGCTGCACATTTGCAAGAATACTGGTGGGTTCAGGCATTTCTGGCCCTACCCTAGTCAGGCCTTCTGTGCGGGAGCTATATGAGGCTTTTGTAACCCTGCTCACTTTTCATTGCAAATGGAGCAGCATCCAAAAAGCATGGAAGGGGGTTGGGTGGAAGGGGGAAGCATGGTAGAGGCCATGAATAAAGATAGGAAAGGCACGGTAAAAGGATATTCAACTTGGAGGCCGGAAATGTAGTTGGCATTGTACCATGGCTGCTGACTGGCTGTGTGACCTTGAACCCTGGTTTCCTTATTTGCAAAATGAGGGTCCCAAGAGCTCCCTACAGGGTGGAGATGAGATGAAGGGAGATGATGCTTGTCAAGTCGTCTGTCATCAACAGTTAATAACTGTCTGCAGCCACTAAGCCCTTTGAAGCCACCGCTTCTCAGGTTTGAATGAACTGAGCATCAGCCCTCTGGTTGAAAGAGCAAGATTGTTTGCTCAAGTGTTTTATTCCTCCTACTAATATTTGTCAGTATATTAGGGCAGTATTTATTTCTGATCACAAATAGAAGGCAAGCTTATTGTAGATAATTTGGAAAATCCAAACTTAAAGAATAAAATAACCAGCAACTATATTTATAATCTCTATTATACATGTATGTGTGTGACTGCATTATATATACAAGAAGAGTTAATATGGCATGTATTATATTACTTACTATATTATTTAGGTTTTTGGATACTGCAAAATAATGTTGTTTGAGGTTGAGGATGGATGGATTTTATTTTCTTCATATTTAGATATATCTAAATCACAAGAGATTTGACAATTCCACCTGATCCTGGAACCTTCCAGAAGTCTAGGTAAAGAGCTGGGAACTCAAAAACGAGTGATGCCTTCTTCTACCACCCTCCCAACTTTATTGAGGGATAATTTACAAATGTAATTGTATATACCTGTACATTGTCCTCTCTTAATTAGGTTTGATGGTTGTCAGTGGTAGTGATAGTGAATATTTTTATATAATGTACCTCTTTGGCATTGGTTTGACATGCCATACACGCATTTATAATACACACACATATATGTTATATGTACATATACACATATATAACCTATATGTGATTAATTCTCCTCATAGAGGAGTGGTTAAGAACTTGCCCACAAATCCCACAGCCAGTGGACACTGAAGCCAGGCCTCCATCCACGGGGTCTGCGGAGCAAGTGCTTGCATCTCTCCACTTACAGCATTAACAGCGCTGGGGTGAGAGACACCGTAGCTCAGTCCACAGACAGAAGGCCCCCATTATGCAGCGTGAGTAGACTCCAGACATCTGCGGTGCACAATTCTTCCCGTACCAGCAGTAGTGTGTTGTACACTCAACATTTGTTAAGAGGATCTATGTGAAGCAGTCTTACCCCCACAAGGTTTAATTTTTAAAGAAAAGAAAATAAATGATGCCCCAAATGGGTGTTTCATAATCCTGAGAACTCACCTCTATTTATGGGTCGATTCTTTCACAGTGTAGGGATTGAAAATATATGTCTCGAAGTAAAAAAAAAAAGTAAAACAGAGTCTTTGTTTAATATTATTTTAAAACCACTGACGGTAGAACACCAGTCAGGTCAATAAATTCTCATGGCCAGCATCGTAGAGTGCGGCAGTGATGTTTCTCGAAGTCAGAGGAAAGAAGTTGACATCTGAAAGGTCAACGCAGGCTGGTAAGCTAGTTCCCATGGAGTTTAAGTAGTCAAAGAAATTCCCAGGTAGCGTATGAAAATTAAAAATAGTAGATAGTTTTTTTTTTTCCTCTCAATTTTTGGAGTCGGCTTTCCGTTATAGATCTGTATCCTCTGGTTTGGCTGTAGGGAAATCTGTACTATTTTATATAACCAGTATCTTGGTTAGGTGTTGTAACTTCCAATTGTGTCGTCAAATGGGGAAGCTCAGTGTTACTCTGTTTTCAAAAGGATATTTAAAAAAAAAAACCTTACCACGTTTACATTCTTTCAGCGTTTCAGGAAATGGGTGAAAGTAGATTGAAGCCTTGAAACTGCTTTGTCATCAGTTCGTAGCTGGCTAAGGGAAGGACAGAAAGCAGAGCTCATCTTGGTCACACTAATTGGCATGGACAGCAGACACCAGTGTGCCCACAGTTCCGAGGAATTCCTGCGGAAGAGCGACTTCTGCTCGCCTAGCTTCGCCTGATTTGTTTTGTTTGCTCATTTAATGTATAATCTTGTGGTTTCTGGCCCGCTTCACCACCTAAAGCAGAAAAACATATTTGATTCTTAGGTCGTTTGAACTGGGACTTGCTCTTCAAGTTCTAACTATTTCAACAAATTAAAGGACCTGAGGGTGGAGGGTTTTTTTTTTTTTTCTTAAGTGAACACTGCTGTTACTCAAACCCTACCACACGTTCACTGGACAAATGCAAACTGTCTCTTTAGATGTGGTCTTCACAGTTGACAGTTCAAAAGAACGAAATCCAAGCCCTTAAGACTTGAAATAAAAGCGCATCCTTGGAATGAGAGCTCATATTTCAAAGATGATATTAAAATGATAATAATATTGAACAGCCCCTTTTAGCATACATTTTTCCTGATTAAACTCTACCACAAGGCTCCATGATCTTTGCCACCCTACTGAGCTAGGTCTCTGGCGCTCTCCCATGGTGAATGACGAGGGAATGTTCTGGAAGGTTGCTTTTCTTTTTTTTTTTTTAAACTGATGGTGATGAGATTAGACTAAATATTCTAGAATGAACCAAATGAGACTATTCAAGTGCTGAATTTCATTTTTTAATACTATCGTCAATATAAGATGAGTGATTATTCTTGGGGTGTTTTATATTTTTCTTTTCTCCATGTATTTGTTCAGGGAAAGACACGGGCATTATTAGTAGTAACAATAATAAAAATCATTGCAATTCAATCAGCATTTCAGGACCTGGATAAAATGCTTTGCTTGTTTTATCTCTTGCAGTACTCAGACCCACCCTTCAAAGTAAGTACTGCTGTATTTATTAGTATTATACAAAGAGTGAGTCTTGGGCTTCTGGAAGTTCAATATCTTGCTCAGGGCTGTAGCACTAGTTCGGGGTCCCTGCCTGCAGCGGTGCTGGAACGAGTGGGTCTTAGCCGTGGGGAGCTGTGCGGTGCCTTGTTGGAGACTGCGCAGCACTCACGGTCTCTAACCCATAAGTGCCGGTATCACCCCCGCTTATGATGAACATTTCTCCAGTGTTGCCAAATGTCCCCTAGGGGAGGAAAACGGGATTTCTCCTATTCAGAGCTATTGCCTTAGGTACGGGGCAGAGCTTGCTTTAGATGAATTCCCTTCTTCATAACTCTTGTGTGATATTGTCTCTGTCTTTATACAGTGCATGGCTACAATGCATGGCTACTTTATACAGTGCAAGGCTATCACCTTTTCTTATGCTTCCCCTCCCCTTTTTCTCCTCTCCCTCTCTCTCTCCTGAACAGAGAGTGTTAGACCTTAGTGATCACCAATGTCAGCTTGTTATCTCGAGGATGAGCTGAGTGCATTAATAAATACCTTCCTGTTCTCTTTGTGGGTGTGGTCAGTTAGGAATACCAGAGCTCTACGCGTTGTGAAGACGACACATAGGCATAGCAGCATAGGCGAAGAACCCGGCAGTAAGCATTTTTTAAATTGCTCATCTCCCTTCCCTTGCTGAATGTGTGCTTGGGTTACACAGTCATGTGTTCCCTGAGACATATGGTTTGCCATTGTTTCCTCAAAATTGTGAATGACCTTGAGCAAGTCACTGAATCATTTGTGTTGGTTCTTTTTTTTTTTTTCTGGCAAAATGAGAACCATGGTTTTATCCTAAGGCTTCTTACTTTTGCCTTTGAAGAGGGGTGGAATATAAACTGCAAAACACTTGGAGAGGAATTCTAAGATATTCCATTTATTGAAAAGTAAACATAATTTTTTGGAGGGAAGCATTGTTTATTGGAATTAGTTTTCAAGATGAAATATATCTGTATTCCATGAGTCAGCCATCAAAATGCAAAACACTGTAACAAGGAAGTCAGGAGGGAGCACACCAGTCTTTCCCAAGCCACCCTCAGATTGGTTTGGGCTTACTCAGTGATATGTAGTTTCTCGCTTTTCTAGTCTCGGAGCCTTTGGAGAAATACAAAGCCTTTTTGGAGAAACAGAATGAAAGCACACGTCCGTGGTGTGTTGATGCTGGTGTCATCCGTGCATTTCACAGAAGCTGAGAACAGGGGGTGCCCTCTCTCAGTCTACATGTGTTCACGGTGCATTGTCTGGTGGGGACCCATTCTCCAGATTAGAAAGTCTGCATGGAAAAGAGCTTGCACTTGGACGACCTGAAGATGCACAGAGGGAAGACCATAGCCCCGCCCCTTGCTTGGGGTAGTCATAGTGCAGGTTCTGGTGCAACACTTAAAACATAAGTGAATAATACTTAGGTGATCAGAAATCCCATAGTGCCTGGCTGGTGTGGCTCAGTGGACTGAGTGCCAGCCTGCAAAACAAAGGGTCACCAGTTGGATTCCTAGTCGGGGCACCTGCCCGGGTTGCAGGCCAGGGGTCATGAGAGGCAACCACACACTGATGTTTCTCTCCCATCCTTTCCCTCATTCTAAAACTAAATAAATAAAATATTTAAAAAAAAAGAAATCCCATCAATTCAGGCCTGCAAAATACCCATCTAATTGTTTTTGCCAATTAGTGCAAAAAAGTAGTTAGTTCACTGAGTATAAAACAAATCCTTATACATCTACTTTAGTTGGCAACTAAAATGGTTCTTCTGATTGCTTTGTTTTGTTATTGAGTGACAGGGTTACATGGCTACCTGATTTATAAATGAGTTGGAGTTTTGTCCTCAGAATATAGAGCATTTTTATTGCTTAATAAATATTTTGTGAGCTAAGTCCTGACTCTTAATGGATATGGGGAATAAAGGGGTATTATGCTTACATAGAATGTTATATAACTTTAATTTGCATTTATCTTACTGCTTAAACACATAAATGTAAAGAAATGAGTGACTCCACTAGTTGAAATAATAAAGTAATTGCAAATTTATTTCTAAAATGTCAAATTAATATTTTTCTACATAGAAGTTGATTTCACTCTTCCTGAGGTAGGTCGTTAAAATAGATGTGACAAGAAGAGAACAAAAATCTTTTTTTAAAAGATTTGTTTTTGAAAAGCAAGTTATAGGGTAAAGATGGCTTTTATATTCCTTCATGTTAATCAGCATATACAGTGATGATGGAAGATGACACAGAACAGGAAGGAAATGACTAGAGAAGGAAGCTACTCTTTCTTTCCATCCAAATAGGCACATTCCTGGTTTTTCTCTGAATTTGGTAGCAGTTGGGGCTCACAGTAAATGGAGGCCTCCCCTTCTGTCTTTGTCAGGTAAGATAACTGGTGCTCCCTTTTCCCTCTGGTGATAAAATATATCAGCTCTGAGAATAAGGGTCTGGTATGTGCCGAGAAGTATCGGCATTGTGTGTTCAATCAAAACTAGCACATGGATTCTGTACCTGTTCGTGCAGAATACCACACAGAATGTTGTGGGGGAATCAGGGATGGAGAACACTCTGTACTGACAGTTTCATGAGCCCAAGGCTTTTTTTGTAGTCAACCCATCACATGTCCAAATCACATAAGTAGTTGTCATACTACTTTAAAATCAGTGGATGGGAAATACAGAAAATACATTTTCTTCCACTGTACACAGTCAGTCTCAATTCACATCTGGATAACATTTTCTTTTTCTCTTATGCTACATAATTGCCACTGAGTTATACTATGATTCCTAAAGAACATGTAGGTTGATTTCAGAAGAGAGGAGAAAAAGGTTATTTACTAGATGTCTATACAGTGTCTGTAGACTAACTTTTCATGTCCTTGAATGTGGCTTTCAAGAGGTTAATTAACCAGTTTTTGAACTTTCCCTGAAAGTTCTAATTTTTTCTGTGATGTCTTTGCAGCTTCATTCTGTGTTGCTTTTGAAATTGCCTTAAGTTAACGGCTGCCTCTTCCTCATGATATTCAAACTCTGTTTTCATACTTCATCTCCTGGCTCCATATGGAGCCAGTAGGTTCTCTGAAGGCTGGCCATGCCTGCCATGTGATTTCTCTTTAAGTACCAGTGAAACCCTTTTGCTTTGATATGATTGAAAACGTGTTGAGACTAAATCAGTAAGTGCTGGTAGGATTTTGAATATGTCATGTATTTTTCAGGGACTGAAACCAAGGGATATTGTTGGGTATTTACAATCTGCCTGGGAAGCAATGAATAATGTTTTATAGATCCTGAACTCTTTACCCATTGCCAACCCTAACAGTTTCTTTTGGTTGTATAGGACTGTTTACATAGTTCTTAGTTTCCTATTTTTTTCCCTTGAAATAATTTTACACCTGGGCTTTGAGCATTATAAAAGTACTCAGCATCTGATTTTTAAAAATTACGTTTTTACAATTCTTATTCACTTTATATTCAGTGAATCCCATCATTTGTCTGCTTATTTACAATAAAATATTCAAGGAACAAATATCATTGTTAATGCATTTCCAAATTTATCTAACACTAATGTTATTTAATATTATGTATCTTTTTATTTAAATAACATCAAGCAAACAAATAGTGAAACTTTGGACACTGTATGAGCACAATTTTTTTTACCCCAAATAATTTAAGGTAACACATATTTTCAACTGTAAGGAGATTTTAAGTCTGTTCAAATTGTGACCTTCTGAACATTTAAATGAGCCGACTCTAGCTTAGAGCTCCCCCATCCAGTTTCTGTAGAAAAGTTCAAATTGCAGTTGGCAGACCCAGGTAATTCAGCAGTCTTGTGAAAAATAGATTAGGTTCTGCCTTGACATGACCAAGATGGGCATCTTCCCGTGATTGAGAACATGAAGTGTGGGCTAGTGAGAGGAGACATGTGGGCTGTGGCCCTGCCCCAGACACCAGCCCCGCTGTCTGTCACCCGTCAGTGTGGCTTCCTTCCTTTGTATCCCCAGGGCTTTTCTGCAGATAAGAATACATTTTAAAATAATTTATCTTGATTAGAGAGAGTGTCCTAATATTAATGAGCCCTTAAAAATGGAACCACGTTGGCTTCTTACTTAGAAATAAGAATAGGCCCAAGATAGGCTTCTGGGAAAGAAGAGGACAGATGGAATTATCCATCTGATTGAAGGAGGAGACAGCAAAGGAATAATAGAAGACATTCCACAGACACGAGACACAGGGGCTTGGCCCCAAGGAAAGCGGCAAGTCTGTAACAGGAAGTGGCACCCCAGGAGCAGGTAGGGAATGCAGATCACAGTGGAGTAACAGGAGGTGGGCGCAAGGGTCTCGTTCAGCTCTTGTCAGTATTTCAAGTTTGCCCTCAGTGGAGGGAATTGTATAGTCCCAAATTCAAGAGCTGATCTTCATAATCTATGTGAATTTGAGCAAAATCTAATTTTCTTAAAATTAGATTTTTTAAAGAGATGTGAAAAATGAGTTATGAATAATGACTTACCCATGTTTTGTGAGGATTAGTGACAAGATGTAAATAAGTGCCTGACAAGGCTCTTGGCATTGACAGTGGGCTCAGTCCTTGGTGGGCCCACATTTTAGGTGTACGTTTATGTTTGTTTATTATGTCTGTGTGCATGCATATAGCTATGAAAAATTACGATTCCTTTCCAAGATAAGGAGAAATGTTTTGAAGTCTGTATGGAAAGAATTTAGGATTAAAGTCTTCCTTTTACTCAGTGCGTAAGTGTCTACCATGTTCAAAGGGCGTCAGTAGGATTAATATCCAGAATTGTCTTTGAAGTCCTAATACAGACAAGCCTGAAAGTAAAACCCATAACTATTTCTATAGGGGATAAGTTCTCAGTATCACATAGCAGGCCCAGTGGGAAAACTGGGCCATTTCTGGTTCACTGTGTTTTCCTGTTACACATACATATTTTCTTGGTGCCACAAAGAAGGTTTAGAACAGTTCAGTTCACTGAAGAGACGAGAATGTTCCTGGCTCGGTATGTCGCTCAGAGTCAACCTCAACAAGTCCCGTGGGGAGCGTTTGGAGGTCTCTGAGATTTCTGCAGCTGGGATCAGGCTATTTTTCATTCATCTTCGGATGGGATGGTGGCCGCATCTCTCAGGAAATTACAGCTCATTTTTGGACTGTTCAGGAAGAGCTTTTTTACAATACTGGTGTCCAGAAAACAAACAGTCTCCTTCCCTGCATAGGGCAGCGAGGCCACATCTCACCCAGGGGCCAGGAAACAGGCTCGTTTGAGTTCTATAGTTGTTTGTTTTCCGTGTTATCTTCTTGTCCACATCTGCAGAATGACACAGAACCTGTCCTCACAGATTTAGGTGGGGCCCGTTGCACAGCCACCAGCCCTCATCTTCACAAGAAATTGAAAATGAATCGCGGGTTTCTGTAAATATTAAAACACTTGAACACATGCTTTTTATGTGGAGTTTTTTTTCTCTTTTTTGAGATGCTCTAGCACCCTTATTTCTATTTATCACACTTACACCTTATAGAATAGTGGACTAAACTAGAGGTTAGACACAACATAAGACAGGATTTGTTTTAAATTGCCCCCTTTTTTTTTAATGTGAGAAAAGGACTCCACTATGAGAATTTATTTTCTGGATTTGTTCAATGTGTCAGAAGGTAAGAGAATTTCAGATTTAGACATTGTAAAGTAACTGACACCATCATGAAATGGAAGTAAATTTTTCTTTGTTCTCTCTTTCTTTCCTTTTTTTTAAACATTTTCACTGTTAAAAACTCTTTCTGCCTATCACCATGGTACCAGGGAGTATTTGGATGTTTCATATGCGAGTCGCTACCATGCTATCGCACGGATCAGAGTTAACTGTGCCTTGTTATGTGCGGTGTCGACTCTCAGTTGATTTGAAGCACACTTTAAATGGTAATGAGAATGCAGAGCTGGAGATAGCATATGGCTTTAACAATTTGATTCTAAAAAGGCAAGCAAACATTTAAAAATAATAGAGTTTCATGATACTGAAAGTCAAAGTAAAACCACCGTTTGATTCTAATCGTTTAAACAGTTTTAAAAAAACTGTTCTCTTTTCTAGTATTTTTAGCTATGGCTTTATTTCCTTGTATTGATAAGAAAATATAGTGAGGCAAATCAGAATTGGCTGCTGAAATCTGGATCATATTAAATATGACATAAGGCTTTGCTCAAAAGGTATGACTACTTTGGTGCTCTTCAACACAAAGCATCTTGTCAAGCAAAATTTAATATGAAAAGTTAATTAAAATATAATAAGGAAAAAAGGTAGTTCAAAGAACTGGAAAATGAGAGGGAAATATGTCGAAGCATGAAAGAAAGACGAAAAATAAGCTATTTAGGCATGAACTACATTTCTATATATTACTTACTACATAGTATCTTATGAACTGAGAGAAATATGTGAGTAAATGAGGTGAGCCATTCAGAGGTACTTGACTTCCTTACAAGGAAAGACGCTATAGAGGTGCCATTATAAGTTTCATTTTTAATTTATTCTACTCGCTTTTGCTGGCTGCCATTCCCAGCTAAACGACAAAAGTCAATGAGGTAATTTTCACTTATACTGCACTATTTTCGTAGTTCCGAGCTGAATACCAGAAATGACAAAATGCGCTTGACTTTAAGACATTGAGAGGGTATAAAGAACTTGTGAGAAGTCTCATCATTTCACAGAGACACCAGGCTTCTCTCCAGTTCAGTCATTTCTGTTTCTGCAGAAAGCCTAAAGACGTCAGTGAATTATACGGTCGGATGTGTGGCTTGGAATTATATACTGACTGGCAGGATGTGAGAGCTGAGCGGGTCTGCAGAGATGATACGGTCTGTTGGCATTTTTTACACCAGCAATACTGACTTATTTACAGTCATAAATATCACTGTCTGTGGTTGGTAAATAAACCCGTGATTCCTTTAGTCTCAGGCACTCTTGTTTTTTTTTTTTATTTTTATTATATTTTTTCCATTACCATTTATCCCCCTTATAAGCCCTGCCCGCCTTCAATCACCACATTGTTGTCTATGTCTGTGAGTCCTTTTTCCTTTTTGCTCAATTCTTCTACCCCCTGGCGAATCCCCCGAGAGATATCAGCGTGCTCTCTGTCTATGAGTCTGTCTCTATTTCCCTTGTTGGTCGAACTTGTTCATTAGGTTCCACATATGAGTGAGATCGTAAGGTATTTGTTTTTCTCTGACTGGTTTATTTCCCTTAGCATAATGTTCTCCAGGTCCATCTGTGCTGTCACAAAGGGTAAAATTTTCTTCTTTTTTACAGCCAAGTAGCATTCTGTTTTGTAAATGTCCCATAGTTGTTTTATCCACTCATCATGATGGACACTTGGGCTGCTTCCACATCTTCACAATTGTAAATAACACCCCAATGAACATAGGGGTGCTTATGTTCTCTTAAATGAGTGTTTTGGGTTCCTTCAGGTAAATTCCCAGACGTGGAATCACTGGATCATAAGACATTTCCATTTTTAATTTTGAGGTCTCCATACTGCTTTCCACAGTGACTGCACCAATCTGCATTCCCACCAACAGTTCTAAACTTCTTTAGATTTTCATGTGATTATGGGTTGCAGTGCGTAAGTGATACTTACTAAAAACTAGACACTGGAAGCAGTTTCAGGAAACCAAGTCACCTCTGTCATCATTGTCAACGATGACCATTCTAATCATCATAGAGCTTAGTGTCTCTGCTGGTGACATTCAGATCTTTAAGAATTCTTTTTAAGAATCTTAAAATTCTTCAAATCTTAAAGATATTTCTCAGTAGGACACGGTCAGTGGCGGCTCATTTCTGGAGCTCATGGGGTTTTCAGGTTGCAAGAAACTGTATGCATTATAAAAATGCTCAAGTCCAGAGAAATGAAAAGCCTTTCCCCGAGGCCACACATCTAGTTTGTGACAAAGCTCTGGAATTTGTGACTTCACCTCTTTCTGTAATTCAGATAGCATCTCTTTAAAAAGTAGTGTTGAGCAATAGATTTAATCCTATGCAAGGTATTTTATGCAGCCATGCACTAAGATGAAATAAGCGAAAAATTTTTGTTTTTAGATTCAGATGACAAAATAAAAAGCTTTTCGCCCCATGAAACACTCTTCACCCAATGAGCTAAAAATATTTTCCAGTGTCGGAGATGGTAGCTATTTCCTTAAACCATTCTCAAGAATGATCTTAATGAAAATCAAGTTGGTGGCTACCACAGATACAACCTGCTGCTACTCCTAATTTTTAAAGTAATCATGTAAGCTAAGTATTCTTATCCCTGTTCACCAGGAGGAAACCTCGACTCTGATATTAAATGACTTCACAGTGGCATAGAGGTACTCATTAGAATATTCAGGAATTGATACTGGTTTCTCTAACTCTCAACCTTACATATCTCCCTCTGTACCACATGGGACTAACAAAATTAAAGCTAAAATTAAAGTTGAAGAATTATCAAGTAAGTTTAACAATGTTTATTGTTTTATTTCATTTCATTTTTATGCTGCAATAAAATTATTTCATTTTTATGTTGCATCTTACATATTTAGTTCAATCCATCATTCATCAGTGAGTTAGTAAATACATTGTGTTTTACAAATGAGACATTTAGGTCACAGGAAGAATAAGTAACTTCCTCAAGGTCACACAGCTAGAAAGTGGTAAATCTGGAATTTAAATCTGAGACCCCAATAAAAATATGGCCACATCCAGCAATAGAAAAGTTGAAAAGTAAAGTTTTGAGTTGGACAAAACAATGGTAATTTCAGGATGTTTACCTTTAAGAAGTTGAGGGTGACTAGGAGAGAGAAAGACTGGAGACAATGAGGTATGAGGCAAGTGCAAGTTCAGCTCATTTATGGGGGAAGCAGTAAATATATAAAGAGGGAATTGTCCAGAAAGAATTGTCGTCACCAGTGACTCATTCTGATGGTAAGTTAGGAGGACCTAGGAGGGGTGGTGACCTCTTTACTGGCTTCAGAGGCTGTCAGTGCCATTGGTCAAAATGGAGAAGTCGCAAGAAGGGCCTGAAAGATTTGGTTTGAAGTTCCAAATGGATGAATGGCTGTTCATGTCCATGGTCATGGAAATACAGGACTGAATCTCTGTTCAGATGTTGGAACTAGTTGAGGATTTGGGGTCTGGCTTTCTGAAGAGTTAAGCACCAGCATGTCATCATGTATCGAAGAGAAGGCAGGTAAGGCTGGAACTATGGGGACTGTCCTCATTGAGGGGCTGGGTAAGAAACAGATGTGGTGAGAAAAGTACGAGGATATCAGAGAAAGTGACAGAGAGGATAGTTCAGGGAAAGGGAAAGTGGTCAGGAATATCAATCCTTGCAGGGAAGTCAACATGAAAGATTGAAAGAGTCCTTTGGATTTTGGATTTTGAAATCACAGGGTGGACATTTTAGGGAGGAATTATAAAAGAATTTCAGGGTGTGTAAGGCTGATTATAAGGAGCCAGAGAGTAAGAAATAGAGATAATTTACATGAATGAAAGGAGGAAGACCTAATTTGAAGTCAAGTGTTTGACTAATACTCAGGAAGGCAGTGAACATGCAGAGATAGGAAGATATTGAAGGGAAGCAAAACATGGAAGAGGCTGACTGAAAAAATGTGGTCCAAGACAGGGGGTACAGGGGCAGTCCAAACCCATCAGGGCTGGGTTGAACTCGCCGTGGACTCATAGACCGTTGTTGAACCATTATAGCAGCATTGTTTACAAGCCTCTCAGAACTTGAAATGACACAGCATGCTCCTATTAAAGAGGTCTTGGGGCACAGCCAGACTTCCAGGACTAAAATTCTGCCCAACATTACCAACATCACTGCAAATAGAGGTCAGCAGGGTGGATGCCCTAGCTGCTGGTAAATGGCAAGCTGCGGAGAATTAGTAACCTGGGTAGAAAAGCCCTAAAGATCTCACCCCAAAGGAAGGAACACAAGCCTATAATCACTTGAACGTAAATACCAGTTCTGCTACCCACTACTTAGGTGAGCTTGAACAAACCTTTGGAACTGCCTGAACCTCAGCTTGTCACTTTTAAAATGAGATCAGTGACAAGACTTGCTTTATAGTGATGTACAAGTGAGTGCGTTATAAATTGTAAATTCTATGCCAGTATTGACTTTAATAATGATCATTATTATTAGTAAAGCCACAGAGGTGTGGAATTCCCTAGAAATTGTGCTAGCAAAGGATGGCCTGTATCTGACATTCAATATTCAGAAATGGGAGATTTATCCTTGAATCTACCGTGGAGTATTTTGAAGACTAACCTCTATAAGTGGTTGATCCTCAAGGTCAGGTAGAAGAGTTCATTTTCAATGACAGATCTTCTTGGTTGGTATAGAAGAAAGATTCTTTTCACAATAGACATTTTTTTAAAGCATATCTAAAATTTGTCATTAAATATAGCAAGGGATAATAAAGTGCATCTTTTGGATATCAATGTATTTGCAGATATATTAATATATTCACACAAAAGCATATAAAAATTTACATGCATGTTACATGAAAATATCTACATAGATACGTTATTTTCATTGCTCATTCCTAAAAAAAAGCAGTTTTCCAGTGATGATACATTTATTCTGGTTTCTCAGTGTAAACCTCTTGCTAAAACAAGCTGTGTCTGTGCTCCGACGGAGTTGCCACTGCAGAACCACTCCCGGTGCGCTCCTGGCTCCTTTCCCCACCCAGCTTCTTCACTGGAAGGCGAAATGGCACTTCCAATTTCCTGAAAACACCCTGAAGCTCGGGGAACACATTGGAGAAATCAGGACTGATTGTATTCTCTGCTCTCTTTGTCTTTGTCAGGGTTGGTCAAAGTCAAGTTAGAGTTTCCAGAGCGAGGGTAGCTTAAGGGGACTCTATATTCAATGTAAACAACTATGATTTGGTAATAAAACATTCAATTATTATGAAGATGGGCATGGAAAGCTTAGTCATAATTTTGTCTTTGGAACCAGTCATTCACATCAATGACCAATTTGCCTGGTAGCTGAATAGGTTTATTTGTTAGGAACCAAGTTGTGAGAATGTTGTAAGTGGATGCTGTATTCTTTGAGGCGTGTGAGTTCTGTGTGGATCCCCTTCATCCCTGTATAAAATAAAACAAATAACTATTTGGAAGACATATTGCAGAGAAAATCTCCCATAATGACAGATTAATGAGCACCTCTGCTATCAGGTTTATTTTACAGGTTTGGAGAAGTCTTGACTTGATTTTCTTCTTTACAACTCAAATGGTACTTTTATTTCAAGTCTGTCAGATATTCCCAATCAAATACTCCCTGTCTTTCCTACTCGGCTATAATTTTTTGTATACCTCTACTTAATGAATTTATGGCCTTCTGCTTCAATTATTCATTCATCTATCCATCTTCTTTTGTCTTCTCTCCCAAGTAACTTGCAGGCAAGGACTTGAACCGATAGATGAGTGAATTCCCTGAAGGCACGTAGCAGAGAGCCCTGCACTTAGTGTGTGCTGACTTGGGAACTGAGGTCGCTGTTCAATGACATGAACTCCAGAAAACAACAGAATGGGGCCCCTTTGCTTGTGTCTGTAGGGAAGAGGAAAGTGGAGGCTGTGGGCATCACTGAAGGGGAAAGACAAGGGCTGGTGTACTAAGGCTTTCTAGAGTAATGGCATTGACTGAATAACTGATAAGCGCAAAACCAGCACGTGAAGAATGACCTGTCTGATTGTTCATTGATGAGTGAAGCCCTCTGCTCAGGACAAGAAAAGCACCGATAAGAAACTTCTGCTCGAAGATGAAGGGGTTCCTTCTTTTCCTTCTTTAATTTTTCTTCTTCTTTTTTTTTTTTTTTGTTGTCAGAACTTGGCAAGGTATTTTGACCTGGGTTAAGAACAGAGAAAAGTTTAGAGATTAAAATTATACAGACTTCTGGGTAACCTAGAGAGGGACTTTTCATTGCATCTCGATGAGACCGTTTTGACCATGGTAAAATGTGCTGCTTTGCCCTGACTGGTGTTGCTCCGTTGCTCGGGCGTCATCCCACGGAGCCACAGGTTGCCATTTTGGTTCCCGGCCAGGGCACACGCCTGGGCTGCAGGCTCAGTCCCCAGAAAGGATGCACAGCAGAGACAACTGGGATGGTACTCTCTCTCTCTTCTAAAAATAAGTAAATAAAATCTTTAAAAATGTGCTGCTTTCGTTGAAGCCTGCATATTTTCTTTAATATGTTTCTATAAATGCAAGAACTTCTGACCCTATTCTTTCTAAATTAATCTCACCCTGCCTTATTATTTAAAAAAAAGTTTTGCGAAGGTTTATTTTGTTGGCTGCAGGGGGCTTATAAATATCACTGATTTAAAAATTGGAAAGGAACTTGGGTATCGTTGAATCCGTCTCCTTTCAAAGAGATGCAAGGCATGAAGCCTAGGAAAGTTAAGTGGCGTTGCGTGCCTGTTCGTGGGCTGTTCAGGAGCAAAATGTCTCCAAACTCTTCCCCAGTCCTCCTTTAGTTATGCTTTATTTCACTTATTTTCCACATGTTTATCTGTTGCCTGGTAATCTTCTCTAATGTGCATATTTTTATTTGCCCAGCTAAACTGTAAATTTTTCAAGGACTCCGTATCTTTAACTTCTTTTGATCTCTCGCAAACAAGCTGGAGTCTTTGAACGCTGTTATTCAGAGTGGGTCACACGTTAAGGATTAATGATTGCTGTGGGCAGCATCGTTTGCACAAATTGCTGTGGGTGAGGGAATGGAGAGATAGAAAACTTCACTGAAAAGGAGAAAAAAAAACACATGAGAAGCAAGGCAAATAAAGGATTGTTTTAAAAACTGAGAATTTTTTTTTGTTTTTACTGTTTTTGAAATTGAACTCAGAGTAGAGGAAGTAAAGGATGCAGATAAACTAAATTGCTCTAAATAGCCGCAGTTCAGAGCAGTGCTCGAGAAATATCCTCAAAGGGCGTTTAGAAGATGGGAAGAAATTCGTTTTTCTTGCTGTGCGTGTGCACTGAGTGGTGGAATGCAGGGATTAGCCAGGGAAATGGGGAGACCTGGCCTTGGACTTCCCATCCTGGTCTGGCTGTCAGTGCTCTTTAGCAAAAACTTGACCCTTTGACAGGAGGGGCTCAGAGTCATCACAGGTCACAAAGAAGACATGGCTTAGAACCCATTGCTCTTTGGGGCCTCACTACAGTGCAGCTGGTACAAAATTCAGGTGGTCCGAAATGCCTGGGTCTAGAAGACTTCAGCTGTGCTATTTCATCTCTCTCATTAGTATCAACCCAGGCCTTCCCATCTAGTTGCATTGAAACGTACACCTGTCTCTCTCCCTTTCTCTGTGTCTCTGTATCTCTCCTCCTCTCTTTCTATCATCTCTATCTCTATCAGTTTCTGTCTCTTTTGTCAAGAAAGACAACTTAGGGAGCCCAGTCTTTTGTTTTCTCTCAACTACATTTGGCTTCCAATATCTCAGATGTGTAGTTTCAAATAAGGAGCATTATTTATGTCGGTAATTGTAGCTCTCTTCATTGGATGATGCTCATCACTTTTGCTTGAGTTTTGTCCCCAAGAAACCACAGCTTTTCTGTTTTAAGGCTGGTAGAACCATGTTATACATTTGAAAATGTATATAGTGTATGGTTCATCTCATGTCCATTGGGAAGTTATTTTGTTAAATAATTGGGAAATGACTTTAGTTAAATTAACAGCTCATTAAATAATTCATAATAACTTATACAGGCGCACACACAAACATTGAAATAGACATGAATTTGTCAAGCTTTTGATGTGTAGTGCCCAGATATCTGTCTGCCTGTGGAACCACTGATTGAATTAATATTGTTTTCTCCACCAAATGCATCAGTTCTGATTTCCTGTGTGCATTCTTATACTGGGATGAAAACATTTAAGCACTTGAAGACTGATCTGATTATAGAACCTAAACAGATTTCTAAGGTTCTGTTCCCTCAATCCCCCCTTGACAATGTGCCCGCAACTAGTTTGCCATGAATATTTTCCTAAACTACTCAGCTAGGTTTCCATACAAGTAACTCCCTTTTTGTATTCTTATTTATTGCAAACCAAATGTTTGCTCTTTTTATATATATACAGTACAAAAGTATAACTGGCATAATGTGGTTTGACTCTCTTGGTAAACGTAGAGCTGCCAGTCAAGAGCATGCATGAAAATGCTAGAAGAATACTGAGCAGCTGCAGCAACTAGTACGTCATGGACGCAGTCGGTGCATTTCATTAGGGCGTAACAGCGCAGCACTTTCGGGTACATGGATCAAAATACTGATTGTGTGAAACGTTGGTAAGAAACTTTCTGCTACATTTGTGTCAGCTACTGTATATCCGGGTTCTGTAATTTGGGGCAACTCACTTAAACACTTTATGCCTCAGTTTCTACATTGCTGAAATGGTAATATGATAGTATTGTCTATCTCATACGGTTGCCATGAGAATTAAATCAGTTGGCAGATCACAAGTATGTGGCCTTGTGTTTCGCAGGTTCACATGACACTTAGCACATGAGAGCTATTATTGTTCTTCCTTCTATGTTTGGTAGGCTATGGCAGTGTCTCTAAAACATTATTTCATTATTGACCCCCATAGAGATGTTGCTTATTTTCTTTTCCCCTAAATATCCTGGTTGCTCATGACATTTTAATACTGCACATATATTGTATATCTGTTTAAGTACTGTGACTGCTTGGAAGGCTATAAACTCTCAATATCTAAGGTTTTCTTTCTCTTTCCACAAGTCCCAGTTTTTACTCATTGGGGATGATAAAACCCTCTTTGAGAATGCATGATCTATTGGATTCCAGATGATATCTCCCCAAGCCAAAACATCAGGGCACTATGTCAGACTAGGGTTGACTCTATAACACAAGGTCCAGCAAGCTTCGACCTAGGAGCCTGCTGTTTCTTCCCATGAATGTGCCCATCCTGAGACAGATGTTAGATGGGGGAGTAATTGAGTTAGAAGACTCAATAAGGAATCGAGGCACATCAGTGATTTTTAGATGTGAAATGCAATCATAGTCCATTGTTTCTACTTATTAACCACACTGGGCACTTCCTGAGGTGCTTGGGGGTCGAGGACTTCAACAAATGAGCTTTGGGGGACACAATTTACCTCTCATGTAGTGGGCATTCAACAGTGCATGAGTGAATAAATGAAATTTTGCTAAATTTGTTAAATTAGCAATTCTACTGATACTGGAGAATATTGATAGGTTTCTTAAAATGCTCATTTTTCTTTCAGCCTGAAGACATGCTTAGGAGATAAAATACAATGGTGATGTTTCTGTTTACTCAGTAACTCATCACTGAAGAGCCTCGGCCGTGAGCAGCCTGCCCAAATATTTGTAGGGCCTTGGGCAAGGGTGAGAGAGTGACCCACCATAGCTCTAATCTTTCGAAAGCTGTAAATCTTATCAACAACGTGTTTTAAACATGTGCAGTTCTCCTGTGTCAGTGGTCAGCCTTTCAGAATGACCTGGAAGGCCAGGCAGTTTTGAGTTTATAATCATCAGACTCCCAAGTTCTGCACGGAAGGTGAAAAGCACAGAGAGAGCTTGTTCCCAGCCTTTTCACCCACAGTGGGGGTTCCATCCTGAACCCTAAGGGGCCTTGCACACACACACACACACACACACCAGACATGTACTCTCTTTCCCCCAGATACGTGGGCCTAAAGGTGTCGTAAGCTTGGAAGGAGAGACTGAAGAAGCCCTGTACAACTAGGCCCACCTGGGAGTGGAGGAGACACCTAGGCCCTGGGAGAAGGATTGCAGAAGAAATTCTGGAGCATGTCTACTCAAAACACAACCTACAGGGAGGGGTTCTCCAGGCTTCAGACATTTATGCCATCTTTGCCCTACACACCCCTTGTCCTCATGGGAGGGTGTGGGTCACAGGTCTGTGGGTGGTCCTGTGGTCAGTTGCAGATCCCTCAGGAACTTCCACCAGTTTTGAAAGTATGCCCATGCTCTGAATTCCCTGAGGAATGTTCAGGAGGGACAGAACATTCTGAAAAAATACATTCTGAGGGTCAGGGCTTTGTCGTGTCCAGAGCTAGCTAAGGGAGGCAGCCATTTCACTGGGGAATTGACTTCATTCATCCCTGACCCTAAACACCCATGGTCTCTGCACCTTTGAGTCTCCAAATGGACCACGTCACCACTTGTGAGGAGGCTTGGGTCTGGAAACATGTGAGCAGGTTTCAGGGAGAAGCACATAATGCACGGGACCCCTTGAGTGGGGCCCACCCTCCCCTGCACCTCCCCTCTTGTGCCCGGGTGAGACAGCACAGAGGCTCATGAGTGATGCAGCCCTGTCAAACCCTGGACCTCTCTAGCAGGGTTTTTGTCACTCGGGTCACTAAATGCTGCTTTTTCAAATTATTGATGGTTGTTTCTCATTCTGTGCTCATAGCTTCAGAAAAAAAAAAGCCAATGCTTTTGTTCACCACATAGAATAATTTATAGGTGAGGACCAATGTACTCGTTAGAGAACAGCGTGTGGTCTGCACCTTTCCCAGGGGAAGGGGCATTATGCTAAGCAGGGTGGCGGGCTTCAGTTCTCAGGGTGGAAGGGCGAGACCCTTCTAATGAGTTACGTGGCTGTCTTCACCCAGCAGGGGTGCCTCACTTTGTCGTCAGAGTTCTTGTTTAGTCAAAGCTGCATTTCTTTTATTTATTTATTATTCATACACCATCTATTTCCAAAGAGAATTGCGACAGTTGGAAATAAAATATGCATTTGTATGGGGAGGGGGTGTTTTGGGGAGGCGCTCAGGAACAGAACTTCTGAAGACAGAATTCTGGCAGAAAACGGAAGCTCCCTTTTCTTGATAAAATTACCTGCTAGGGTTCATCATTGCTTTCCTGTGCCCCAGTATCTTTCAACTGTTGCCGTACAGAAAAAGGTGGTTGGTTCCTTTTGATCTTTATCCTCTCTCACACACCCTCCCTGCCCTAGTCCATTTAAGTGCAGGCTTTCATTGCCCTTCCAATAACATCCAAGGGGTTTGTCAAAGCCACGAGTCTTTGCTTGAGCAGGCCCATGGGTCCTTCACTCTCCCCACGTCTCACAGGATATCCACAGACATGTTGGTCTTTCCTGGAAGTGGTCAGGCTTTTCTTCCCGTACACCTTTGCCCCTGCTCTCACTTGGGCCTGATGATTGCTTTAGCTTTTCTCCTCCCGGAGCACTGACTCCCTTATCATGCATCCCGCAGTAACAATTCCTGGATCTCTGGGGATTCCTTCCCCAACCACCACCTCTAAACCCACACCTACAGCCTCCCAGTATTATCCGTCATACTTCATTATGTCCTTCCTGACAGGGCTCACAGATGCATTAGCTCTAGTCTCACGAATGTGGTTTTCATTTAATGTTTTCTCTGTCTTGCTCTCTAACCATCACCTTCCTGATGGCAGGGACTTCATCTGTGTGGTTCACCTCGCATCACAAGGGCCTTGCACTGCATCAGGCCCAGAGTGGCCATCCAACAGCTGTCCAGTGAATGAATGGATGTGAAGTTCCAGCTTTTGGAAATGGTCTGCTACAGTTCACGTGACTTAGAATGTCTGCCAGAACATATTCCGTTTATAAAGGATAGCATTCTAATCCAAAGGAACTGGATGGTCGTGATAAAATTTTAAGTGCCAGGGAACTAGTGAGATATGGTTTGGGTAGCAAGTGGCTCATTGGGAAACCACATTGCATTAAGTAGTTGCTCACTCATAATGTGTCTTTTTTCTTGAACTGTTACTGGAGTGAGTTAAGACCAGGTCTGCCATTTCCAAGTAATATTTTAGAGGGTGAATCTTGTTAGACCCAGTATGTTACTTCTGAGGAGTAGGGGGCTGCATCTCAGTCAATTGTGATTTTAGCTAAGGAAGTGATGAGTAATCCAATTTGATCTCATAGGATACTCCACTTTTCAATCTCAAAATTTTTAATCTGCTTATCAACTCAAAATTTTCATTAATCTCTAGTTTTTTCGGTTTTTAATTTTATTTACAAATCAAGATTAGAACTTTACTGCACATCCATCAGGGGACTGAAACAAAGAAGAAAAACCAGTCAAAATTATCTTCTCATGTGACTCCTGTGTATGTGTGAGCGTTGGTGAGAGTGTGCATATGCGTGTGTGTGTACGTGTGTTAAGGGACCATCTTAAACTGCATTGCCTCCCTCTGGTGGCAGCTATGTGCACGGGGACCTGGGTGGCAGGGACTGAGTCATACTGTAGCTTGCCTTTTTTTTTTTTTTTTTTGAAGGAAGTTCTACTGATTGTGTGTGTGTGTGTGTGTGTGTGTGTGTGCGCGCGCGTGTGTGTATTTGTAGGAGGCTGGTCTTTTTTGGGAACAGAATAGTCTTAAGGAAATAAAACAATCGTGCATTTGTGGTAAAGTCTGAAAACTGCAGTGTCACAAATGAAAGCCGTGCTCTGACCGTGGGCAGACTTCTGAAAGGGCCTGCTGGTATGCTTAAATCCCTCTGTGTTCGGGGCATGCATATCAAAGTTCCCTCCAACGAGAAAGGCCACCAGTACAGTATTTCTGAAGGTAGCTTTTAAAGTCTATTTGGTTTTTTTACTGTTTTGCTTTTCACTATTTCATACATTATATGTGTAGGTACGCTGGTTATAATACTGATGCTTCTTATCCAGTGCTTTATTTTGTATTTTGAAATCACTTGATTTTGTGTCAACGTACATGTGATTACATTTCAAGGGGGAGAAATGTCCTTGAGAGAAGGAGAGGGTCAAAGATAAGAAACAAGCGTTTATTTTTTAAATTTTTTTGTCCCCTCTTCTCCTCTAAATTCAGGAACATAGCTTGATGCTTCAGCACGACAGCTGTTCTGAAGACAAGAAGCTGCACTATAAAGCCCATTTACTTAGGAAACTTTATAGCATTTACATTCCGAACCATCCCTGTGACACCAAAATAGGCTACAGCAATTAATTTTCCATATTTTAGACTCAAAACTAGGTAACTCACCTGGAAATATACACATTGTCTAATTTTACTCCCTGTGCCACATCAATATCATAGGCTGAAATCTGTATTATTTTTCTGAAGGAGAAACCCAACCTTCTGTTTCATTATGCATATTGCATCTATGGTGCAATATTTTGGTGGGAATCTTGGCCATATTTATATTTTGGGATACAGTTTCTATTTTTCATAGCATTTTTTTTGCTTGCAAATATTTTTATTTTTAGTGGATTGATTGGGGGGCATTGGTTAATAAAATCATATACACTTTATAGGTACAATTCTATAATGCATCTAGTATATCGTGTTGTGTGTTAACCATCCCAGCTCAAGTCTCCTGCCCTCGCCATTTACCTCTGTTTTATACTCTTTCTACCTCCGTCTACCCTCCTTCCCCTCTGGTTATTACTATACTGTTGTCTGTGTCTATGAGCATTTTTTTCGCTTAATCCCTTCAATTTTTCACCCGGACCCCCAACCGTCCTTCCCGCTGACAGCTGTCAGTCAGTTCTCTGCGTCTATGAGTCTGTTTCCGTTTTGTTTGTTAGTTTCCTCTGTTCATTAGATTCACATATAAGTGTAATCATACGGTTCTTGTTTTCTCCGACTGGCTTATATAACTAAACATAATGCTCTCCAGGTCCATCCATGCAGTTGCAAAGGGAAAGATTTCCTCTTTCCTGTATGGCCAAATAGTATTCCATTGTGTAAAGTTACCACAGCACTTTTATCCATTCATATATTGATGGGTATCCGGCTGCTTCCAGGTCTTGGCTATTGTAAATAACACTGCAGTGAGCATAGGGGTGCGTATATTCTTTCACATTAGTGCCTACGCATTCTCAAGGCTCTCAAAGATGCTGGACTATTTCGTATGGATTCTAACTCTCTGCAGTGGTAAAGTGGTTTACAGTTAAAGCACAGTTCAACTGTCACACTGAATCTTTGTAAATATATAAATTATTGGTGTTATATGAGCAAAAACGTTTTTGTGGTAAATCATAACAACTTACTGGCATTCGGGTCGTAACCATCACAGCACTGCAGTGTTGGGTACCTAGTGGGCTCAGACATGCCTTACAGCAGATGCATTTCATAACAATGGGTCCGACCGACACAGTTCAGCCGTGCTGTCAGTCAGTGAGGGCACAGAATTTCATGTGATTTGTTAAAACAGGAATAGGTCTGTCATAATTGCAAGTACTTTCCAGTTGAATGTTCTACACCTTTCTCTAAGGTCATTGAGTTTCTTCGTGTTCAGGGACTATTCATGCATTTCTCCATTTATCCCTCAATCTCTCTGGATAGGTTAGAGAAGCTTAAACCCCCTGAAGTCTCTTCTGAAATGATATCATGATGATTCCTTATGGGACATCAGGTTGACAGTGTCAAAGAGTTTTTGCAGTTGGTCTCTTCAAACAAAATAATCATCTGAAGGTCATTTTTGATTTGTTCATTTATTCTACAAACACTTCTTGAGTGCTTGTCAGATGCTGCTGTAGGTGATGCAGAAACAATAGTGAGCCAATTCAGAGCTGTCTGTGAAAGTGTGGAATTTATAGGGAGCCAAGACATAGGTTAGGAACAAGGCTGTTCAGCTCATGCCCAAGTTCAAATCCCATAGTTGTCACTTATTCACTAATTGGCCTTGGAGTAGCTACTTAACTTGGAGCACTCAGTCCTTCTTTGGGGTTGGTAATGATATAAAATGCATTGCTTTCCTAGGAGACAG
This sequence comes from Phyllostomus discolor, assembly GCF_004126475.2. Classification (NCBI taxonomy): domain Eukaryota; kingdom Metazoa; phylum Chordata; class Mammalia; order Chiroptera; family Phyllostomidae; genus Phyllostomus; species Phyllostomus discolor. The sequence goes on from NC_040903.2 coordinate 205,060,278, forward strand.
TGTATGTAAAGATATCTCAAACCATCAGAAGTAAATTGGAAGTGACCTCGAAACACCACAGTGAATAAATCAAGTGGGTGTTGGATGTAGAAGTAAGGAGCTGAGAAGACAGTCTAAGATGGAGATGTAAGTGTATGCTCCATTTGCATAAGATGACAATTTAAGCTTAAGGCTTGGAGATCATTTCCTAAAGAGGGAAAATAAGACCAGTATGTGGCCCAAGTTTACTGGACTCACACCGAATGCATAGAATTGAAGAGGGAAAGCCTGCAGGATAGAAACTAGCAGAAGGAATAGGAAGAAAGCCAGCACCCTTTGATGTCATAGCAGCCAAGGAATGATGATGCTTTGAAAAGTGCATGCACAACAAGTCTGAATGCCGCTGTGACCTCAAGTAGGAGGAAGACAGGCAAAGCCCTTTGGCTTTAGCGACATGGGGCTGACTGTTGACATCAGTGAGAGATGCTTATGGGAAAGTAGGGCAGCAACCAGTGTGGACTGTGATGGTGAAAGATGGTGGGAAGTGAGATGACAGAGATATGGCTGATGGACTGTTTTCTATTAGGAATCTGGATAAAGGCAAGGGGAGAAATGTGACAACAGCTAGAGGAAGGGATTTGGGGTCAAGGGAGTTTTACAAGTGGAAAATACTGGAGAATTTTCAAAGTGGATGCAGTTTGAGAGCAAGAGGTTTCACACACAGAGAAGGAGGTGATAGAGAATTATGTTCTGGAGAGGCATGTAGGGCATAGGCTCCAAGGAAGCATTGATATTGTCAACCCTTAAAAAAAGAAAGTGGGTGCAGATGCAGGTAGATTGGTGCATTTGTCAACAGGAAGACATGGGACATCCTGTCTGATGTGGTCTAGTCATCTGCAGATTACAGTGAGGCTGTCTACAGAGAGTGAGGGGAGAAGGTTTGAAGGTCTAAGGGTGAATCTTGATGCCATCTTTGAGGGGCATAGGATAAGGTATTTTTCAGAGAAGTATAATAGGCTTGCTAGGTGGGGAGGTCTCACATTAGGCTGATGATTTCTTATTTCAGGTAGACCTAGTCTGGGCTGTTAGTTGACCTGCTCTGGTGAGAATTTGAAACTCAGGCAGGCAGAGGGAAGATGGGACTTGTGAGTGTGTGGGAGATGCTTGCTTGATGAGTAGAGAAGGCCAGGGAACCTTGGGTATGGGCAGAATTTGTGAAACGATAGATTGTGAACCCTAAACCGAAAGGGAGAGAAATGTGGTATAGTGGGAAGACCACTGATTTTTTTAACCAGGAAAACTGAATTGGAATTACACCTCTAGGATTTGCTACTATTTGAATTTAAGTCACAGATTTCTCCCAGTTTGTTTTCTCATTTGTAAATTAGGGATTACAATGTTTTATTTTTCATAGTTCTGTGAGTATTTCACAATATTAGCCATGGCTAATGCTCAATAGGTATTTTAATATTTTACTGCATCTGAAATCAATTTGGAAATTATACAGGAGCCTACCGGTGAATTATGTGAGTATAGTTACTTGTTTCTTTTTTGAATTATCAAGAAATGTATAAGCATTAAGTTCAAATCTTTGTTCTCTATCAGCCTAGCTTACCTTCCTGAAAAAAAAGAGGGGAGAGGAAAAGGGAGAGACAGGATGACTTCCTGTGAAGGAGTTCCCCGCTCCAGGCAAAGGCTGGCGGATTGCACTTGGGTGCGTGACAGCTTGGGGGCAGCATAGAAACGGACACTCACATTCATCATGACCACTCGTGTTTAAATTCTAGGGTGGAGGAAGGGAGAAGAAAGCTTTCAGACTTTGTGGAGTTCACTGCTCTTGTGTGAATGGCTGGACACTGTCTTTTGTAGAGAAAAAACAGATCTAGCAAGAATTGCTCTAAATTTACTGTTTAGCAGAATTACTGCCGCTTCCTAAGGACTCATGATACCTATGGCATTTCACCCGAGGAGATGAGTAAGTGAAAGGTGGCCATGCGTTGGGCCGTTGGTGAATAGTTTCACCTTCCACAGCTTCTCCCTCAGTGGCTACACGTAGAGACCTTTCAAGCTGTAGAAAGTGGTGGCAGAAGACTTGGGGCTCATTGACATTGATGTAGGCAAGGGGAGTTTTTCCGTCTTGCTACCATCCTATAGGTAGCCCATCAAGACTTTGAGGCACCCCTGATCTTTGATACCTTGAAGCTGCTTATTGGCTGGGCAGCCACTTGGTTTCCCGCCCCCACTGAGCCATGCAGTGGTGTGGGGAGGTCCTTGGCCAGTTACCCTTCATCTACACACAGGTCCAGCTTGAAGGTGTTACCCAGTTCAGTGCTGTGCTATTACTAGTTTTATTAATTTAAGCTGTGGGAAGGGGTTTTCACTTTGACAGAGAAGTAGGTCTTGGTTTTCATATCATTATAATTAACACCATTCCTAACATCACACCTGAAGCTAGCAGTTTCAAACAGGAAACCTATGATACCATCCTTTACCCAAACCAACTAGATAGCTTCAGGAAAGTTACTCTATTCCTGTGGACTTCATTCAAGGTTGACATGCATATGTCTTGTGGGTTGTGAGATTAAATGATGAAACATTAAAGTGATTTGGGAATTAAACAGAGTTTTATGCACACAATGACTTAATCTGGCATGAACCTCTTTTTAACACCAAGGGCCATGCAATAATTATCTTTCTAATGGGCACTTCCTTCCATGTCTGGCAGGAAGGGTGCATTCCACAAGTATTTGTGGGGCTTCACTAAGGCTGGTCAGACAACACTGTGAGTCTTGTTTTCCATTCTTCGTAACACATACTAAGAAATGTATTACCAGGGAAGCCATGAGCACTGCTGAGAGTCTGGGGGACATGATAGAAATGGCACATGTGCACAGGAATGGAGAAGATCTCATAGACCCATAAGCACCTCCACTTATCTGCAGGATTAATGAATGAGAAGGGGTATGTATGTATCTCCATGGAATGAATGGTGATCACAGTAGTGAATGAAAGTTAAAGGGTAGTAAACTTTGAGGGATTCAAACAAACTGACTCTACAAAATTAGAGACAAAAGCTCCCTGGAGGTTTTAGTTACTTTTTATTTGTATTTCTTATTGAGGTAAAATTGGTATATAACATTTTATAAATTTCAGGATTCTGACATGTAATTGGACATCTGTATGTGCTACAAAGTGATCACCACCAAATCTGTTTACCATTTTCACCATAACGTTGAGTCCATTCACCCAATTTGTCCTCCCCCAAACCATTTCCTTCTAGTAACTATCAGTGTTGTCTGTATCTATGAATTTGTTTTTGGTTTTTGTTTTAGATTTTGCTTATGAGTAAAACCATGTGGTATTTGTCTTTGTTTGACTTAACTTAGATAGCATGATACCCTCAAGATCCATCCATGTTCCAAAAATGGCAAGCTTTCATTCTTTTGATGGCTGAGTATATTCTATTGTTATTATTGCTTTTAAGCTAATAGCAGGAGTGACTAGCAAGTAATCAGTGTATGTTTTCCACATGTTGGTAATATTCTAAATGATGTATGTAGCTCTACCACAACCATAAGAGATTACTACTGTCATTTTTCTCCACTTTTCCTGTGAGTATAAAGTGGAGCGTAGGGAGGGGAAGCGGAGTGCCCAGGTGAGCATAGCTGAAAAATGGAAAAGCTGTTTGGGTCAACTGTCCGCAGAGCCTGTTCCTGTTCACTATATCATCTCTGCCTCTCCTAAAAGACAGTTTATGGAGTTTATTTAATCACCACTTGGCAGTTTTAGTTACTTTACATGCATTATATCTAGTTTTTTGCACAATTTCTTCTCTTGAGGTGAAAGCAGTGGGATTCAGAGAGGTTCAGTCACAGGCTTATTGTTGTGCTATTAATGAGTGGCTGAGCTGAGATCGAAGCTAAATTCTGATTCCAAACCTTTGCTCTGTACTCACCTCTCACATGTTGGCTTGATCCAGCAGAAAGAAGGACCAGTTGTCTTAATGCCCTGAAAGCAATTCCCAACAGGGAGTATCTGGGTAATAGAAGCTTACAGTGGCTGGTCATCGTGCCCACCTGGGGACATTTGACAAAATGTGCATGCCCAGAAATCACTTTTCATCATCTTTCCCTAGTGTTTTGGCAGACTCTCAGGGTTAGGAAATCACTGGATCAAATATGGAAAAAATCTCTCCCAGAGATAAGAGTCTAAGAAATATGTTCTTTTCATTGCCTGGAACATTAGTCTCTCTGTATGTGTTTCAGCAAAGACATGTGAATGTGTGAACAAGTGAACTTTAAGGAACACTTTGAAATGGTTTGACAGCATATAGATACGAAGTGTAGGGGGTCCATTCTGTATGTACCATGTACTTTTTTCTTTTCTTTAATTCTGTTGGTGTTGTCCCAATCACATTCTTCCCTGTTAGTATTTGTTCACCACTGGGTTTATTGAACACCCCGTAGGCTCCTTCCATAGTTTAGATTACAGATTTTAATGAACCCAAGGGATGGTCAATGGGAGATCCCTAGTGGATTGAGAGGTTTTGAGCAGCCTGTGGCAATAATTAATGTGTCTTTCAAGTTGATGCATTTGCATTTGTAACATTGGTTGCTTGTTCTACACTTATCCCCGTTATTTGAACCAACTGTGTTGGAAGTCTTGGGGGAACATCTCTTCGAATGTGTTAAGAGAGTTTTATGCTTGCCTAGAGAATCCTTTTTTCCCCTCCAGTTTTAATGCTTTCAATTCCAGATGGATTAGAGCCAGAAAATTGTCAACTGTTTAAATAAAGTGTTTCCTTTTTTCCTTCCCCTTTTCCCTCCTTCTGTCTTCCCTTTTTTTTCTCTTTGTTTCAGCAAAGAAAAATATTTGCCTAATGAGAAACTTTAAGGGGTTTGGTTGTGGTTTAATGAATGAAATGGAAAAACGATTCCAAGTTATGGGGGGTGGCTATTGTTATATTTCCCCCCAAATTCCTCTGCTAATCCCCATATCTTGACCAACTAACTACAGAACTCTCCTGACTGTCGTGTGCACAGTATTTATAACCCATCTTCAGGAATGTGGAAATGTGCACAAGATCTAAAATTGCATTAGTGATTCCAGATTGTAACCAAGACATTTGTAGTGTAGGGAGGACTATGGACCCTGCACCTGTGTGTTTCTCATTTTAAGCACAAATTGCTTAACTCCAGAAGCTCTAAATCCAATGTAACTTAGGAATCTTTACTCAGCGAATCCATCTTCGTGTCAGTTTTCACATTTGTAATGTTATCAAACCAAATTGGGGCTCTGCGGTCCATTGCCACCAGAAAGCAAACTCTAGGGTTAGAGGTTAGTGAGATATGAGAGACATTTTTATCCCAATGCAGAATGAGTTGGGACAAGGAGGGCTCCCCATCTGCTTCATAAAACCCAGCCAAAATGTCGCCATCCCCAGCAAGACCAAAATAAAAAGCAATGCCCCAAATTCTTGCTCCATTGTAAAGTACCGTCCTTTGAAGCCCAAGGCAGCTTGTAAGTGTTTATCGAGTTAGTGTAGCTTATTCCCAGCCTCTATCAAGCTTCAGGTTCCCACCTGGAGGTGGCGTGTGTAGCCAGCACTGCCATTGGGCATGTGGCTTCTAGGGCCACGAGGTCTCCTGTCCCCTGCCCGTGAATGTTCCACCAGGTCAGCGAGAGAGAGAGACAGTCCAGTCGTGGGCCTCTGGAGAGGACAGTCCAGGACACTGTCCAAGTGCAGGTCCTCAGCAGCAGCCACAAGTAATAGTGTGACCTCTTCGTTCCCATGGGTTTATATTAGCTTTGGTTAGGATGCTTTCTCAGAATGACTAATTAACTTCCTAAACTTTCCCATTATTTGGGTGGGTTCACCTCCCAAGTTATCCCTTGTTTTCCCCAGGCTAGACTGACAGGTTTGTTTGGTCCAGTACTACCCACTGCCGCCATCCTAATCTCTGTGTGCATGTGCCTGCCTACCCCCTGGTCCCACTGCCGATCAGGTACCAGAAGGGTGTAGGAGGGCTTGTTTTCCTATCCAGTTATCATCCTAGCCTTCCACCTGTCCCCATCTCGCCCAGGGATGTGGGAGATTCCAGTGGAATCCAGTTAACTCTGTGCCCGCCTCCATGCCCTAGTTCCCACATACAGCAAATTGCCCATACTCAAGGCCCTCCAACAAAGTAAAGGGACCCTGGAAACCCCACCTGACCTCTCAGGCAGAGCCAAGGACTAGACCTTGAAAGATGGGGGTGAGGACCAGCAGTCAGGAACAGAGTACTCGGTATCAGGGGCGCATCCTTCACAAGGCAGGGGCTCAGTTACCTGGGCAAAGCGGCTAACCCGTGGGCGCATTGTAAAACTCAGTAGCCTTACCGTGGCTCCAGGTGGTTCATGACAGTACTGTCTGGCTGCATGCCACGCCCTCGGTCCACTCACAGCATCCCGACAACCTGTCTACAGCCCACCTATTGGTATCAGCCTCGCTTCCTGCACTGTGCTATCTTGTCCCAACCCAGCCATGCTGAAACCATTAAGAGTTTATTAGGTTCGTCCTAGTATCATTACATTATGCAATCGGCAGTGCTTATTGACAGTTCCTATTTTCTGAACTATGATTTTTTATAGTCTGAGTTTATTAAGTGCTCCTGGAAGAGGGGATCCTGGAATTAATTTAAAAGAACCAAAAACCTTCTTAGGCAGCACTAGGAAAGAAACACTTTGTAGCAAGCTTTTCTATGATTTGCCTGCTTTGAGTTGCAGGTCCGACGAAAAGAGTTGAGTCAAGTATCTGGGGACAACTTCTGCTGTTACTGTCATTATTCACAGACGGGCAGGGCTGGGTCTGGCTGTCTCCAAAGTGCATTGGTTGCGTGTTGATTTACACCCATGCTTTTGACACTGTGCTTTCAGCTTCTCAGTAAACATTTCTGCCTTTACCTAGCACCTTCTGTGAAGCCGTTCTTCACCATCTCCTGTTTCCTGGAGGGGGAATGCAGTCGATACGGCAAACAAATAGGAAAGAAAAAAAGAAAAAAACACAACCATTGCTTCCATATTTTAAATTTATCTTGTATGGCTAAGCCTGTTTATTCCTAACAGTAGAGCCTTGCAAATGAAATGGCAAATGGTTTTGAAACATGTGCTTGTTTCCGATCTTCTAAAAACAGGACTGCCTCAGTGAGGAGCAGACAAAGTCAGGGAAAGTCGAAGTTTTGCTCCTTTTCTCGGCTGGTCTGGGGTTTGCCTCTTGATCCACATCATCACCAGCGTGGGTCCGTGAGCAGAACTTCTTGAATCTTCCCTGGCTTGCCCCTTCCTATCCTTCAGATCATCACGTAGACAGCCCTTCCCCTTCAGTGTTTTTATTCTGACACTCCGTGAGCTAAGTTAGAACTTTATACTCAGTGTGTCATTCCCTGCGGCCCCAGGGTTAGTGCTGCTTACACAGCACCGTGTTCCCGGTTCCTCAGTTTTCTCCCCTCACTAAACGTTAAGCTTCAGGAAGCCAAAATCCACATCAGCTCTGCAAAAGCCCGTGTGCTCATTCTATGTCCTGTAACTATTGAGTGAATAGATGAATGAAAACATATTGCATTTTCAGTCTCCAAAGCAAGAAACATTTTTAGCATTTATTAGATGCTTACCTTGAATTTCCGCTGTAGCATCAGCGTAAGTACCTCCTCAGGTACTTAGAAGGATGGTTCCCGACTTGGGGAGGTCTTGCCCTCCTAGCAGACATGCAGGCGGCACTGTCCTGGGGACATGTGTGGGTGCTCACGGCAAACCCACAACCAAAGACTTACTGGGCTCAAAATGTCAATAGTTCTGAAGTTGAGAAATCCAGGGGTAAGTGAAGGGGCACAGATGTTAGGTCAAATGTGATTTTATTTTTCTCTACATGTTGGAGTTTACATCTTTGGACAGTACTAATAATAATAAGTACACATAGAATAACCATTTATAATAATTGTGTTTTTTTCATGTGTAAGGCACCATATAAACTTTTCACCATGTTATCCAACCTAATCCTCCCAAGAAGGTTGTGATTTGGGAACTATATTATCCTCATTTCTCATAGGAGGAGACTGACTTAAAAGGTTGGTGTATCCAAAGTCCCAGAGCTGCTGAGGGTCAGAGGTGGGATGAGCTCTCAGGGCCCAGCCTTTTGACTATAACTTAGTGCTATGTCTCTGCGAACGGTCTCCACCCAAGATCTGAAAGGGTTTCTGCCTTAGGTATTCAGTAGGAATTAGAGCTGAGCACATAGAGGAAACTCTTGCCCAGTGATATTCAAAAATATTTTTTCTGCACGTTCGTAATGTTATACTTGCGCTACTGTGAACAGAGATACAATATATTGGCTGACGTGATATGTGGGCTGTTGTGGGTCCAAGGATGAGAGCAAATCTACTGT